>NC_066581.1:147351995-148551995 GCF_024323335.1 Lathyrus oleraceus | reverse complement strand
CCTTCTTTGTGTGGTTAATCATTTTTGTCACTGACAAAGTTTTTGGCATCATATCTAGGCTATTTTTGTCAATATAAATCTTCTCAAGTGAAAACAACTTCATCTCCAATGCAATCTGTATCCAATGATATCACATCTCAATGTGCTTTGAATTAGAATGAAATGTCGAGTTCTAACCAAGTTGAATTGCACTTTGACTGTCAAAGAACAACACAAACTTCTCTTCCTCAACACTCAACTCGTATAGAAATTTTTTCATCCACAAAAGTTCTTCAGACGCTTCAGTTGTTGTAATATGCTCAGTCTCGATAGTAGACAAAGTAATACAATATTGTAACATTGACTGCCAAGACACCACTCCCCTTGCAAAAGTTATCATGTATCCAAAAGTAGATTTTTTAGAATCAATATCATTGGTCATATTTGCATCTGTGTAGCCATCTAACATAGGATCACCGCTCCCAAAGTATAAGCACACTCTGGAAATACCTCTAAGATATCTGAGAAGGCACGTCACTGCTTGCCAATGATCTTTACCCAAATTAGAGAGAAATTAACTAACAACACCAGCAACATAAGCAATACCGTGTCTTGTGCATACCATAACATACATCAAACTACCAACTACATGTGCATAAGGAACATTTTCCATAACTTATTTGTCTTCTTCACTTGTAAGACATTGCTCAGAATTCAGTTTGAAATGACTAGCAAGTGGAGTACTCATAGGTTTTGAATTTCTCATGTTAAACCTCTCTAGCATCTTCTTAATGTAATTGTGTTAAGGCAACCATAATTTACCTTTCTTTCTATCATGAAAAAGTCTCATGCCAATGATTTGTTGTGTAGGACCTAAGTCCTTCATTACAAAGGACTTGCTTAACTCTTTGTTTAAGATTTGGATTTTCTTAGTATTATGAAC
Source organism: Lathyrus oleraceus (assembly GCF_024323335.1). Classification (NCBI taxonomy): domain Eukaryota; kingdom Viridiplantae; phylum Streptophyta; class Magnoliopsida; order Fabales; family Fabaceae; genus Lathyrus; species Lathyrus oleraceus. The sequence continues at coordinate 148,551,073 of NC_066581.1, read as the reverse complement.
AACAATCAACATGTCATCAATATGTCATCAACATGTCATCAACATATAACAAGAGAGTAATATAATCACCACCAGAGAATTTCTTCACAAGTACACAATAATCAACAGTGGTTTTACCATAACCATTTCTTTCCATGAAAGAATCAAACTTTTTCTTCCATTGTCGCGGAGCTTGCTTGAGGCCATACAAACATTTCTTCAATCTACAAACAAAATATTCTTTACCTTTGACTTCAAAGCCCTTGGGTTGCTCCATGTAGATATCTTCCTACGAATCACCATGAAGTAAAGCAGTCTTCACATCAAGTTGTTCAACCTCTAGATTCAAGCTAGCAGTCAATCTCATCACAACTCGAATAAATGTCATCTTCACCACAGGTGAGAAAATTTCTTCAAAGTAAATACATTTTCTCTTATTAAATCCTTTCACAACCAATCTCGCTTTGTATATTGGTTGAGAATTAGTCTCTTCAAACTTTATCTTGTATACTCATTTATTCTTGAGTGCTCTTATACCCTTAGGCAATTTCACCATCTCAAATGAGTAATTCTCATTAAAGTAATTCATCTCTTCTTGCATGGCCTTCAACCATTTTTCTGTATCAACATTTATAATGGCTTATTGGTAGTTTTTTGTCTCTCCATTATCAATGATCATCACATACTCATGTGGATGATATCTTTGAGAAACTTGGTGCTCGCTAGTAGATGTTCTCAACTCAGGTGCAACTAGTGGCTCAAGTGAAGCCTCTTCAACTTGATCATCATGATAAGATTCTTAGCCAATGGTAACATTCTCATCATTTACCTGTATATCTCCAACTTCAACAAAGTTTCCACTAGGTGATTTAGGCACAACATCAATGTAACTTCTACCATCGAATTTTAACTTCTCTGTTTTATCAAAATCTTCAATAGTTTGGTCTTCAAGAAATATCACATTATGGATTCTAATAACTTTCTTGCCAACTGGACCCCACAATCTATAACCAAACTCTTCATGACCATAGCCTACAAACACACACTGCTCAAATATTTTATCAAGCTTTGATCTCTCATCTCTTGGGGTGTGAACAAAAGCCCTACAACAAAACACTCTCAAGCATCCATAAGAAACATCTTTTCTTGTCCATACTTCGTTTGGAACATCGACATCAAGTGGAACATATAGAGAAATATTGATCAAATCCATTATAGTTTTCATTGCTTCACCCCAAAAGGCATTTGATAACTTTACATGAGAGATCATACAACTTATTTTATTATTAATCATACAATTAGTTTTCTCTGCAACTTTATCATGTTAAGGCATCTTTGGAATAATCTTCTCAAGCTTGGCTACATGCTCTATATAATACTCTTCAAATGGACTTCTATATGCACCACCATTAGCAGATCTTACACATTTAAGCTTACTTCTTTTTTCTCTTTCAACACTTGCATGAGAGTTCTTGAAAACACCTAGTACATGGTCTTTAGATTTCAAAACAAAAGCCCACACTTTTCTAGAGTGGTCATCAATAAAAGTAAAAAAAACATATGATGCACTGCCTAAAGATATACCATTCATCATGCAAACATCAGTGTGAACTAAATATGGAATATTTGGCCTCGTATGAGGAACATTACTATTAAAGGAAACTATATGTTGCTTACTGATTAGTCTCCAATTCTACTTGTTTTCTGACACTCATTCGGCACCTTTTCACGAAGTCGGTAACACATTAGTCTACCTGTTTTATCATTCTGCTTAGGAAATTAGATGTTTTGCATTGTTATTTCAAGTTGTTGATTATATTTGGTTTGCATCATTATACTCCATTTTATGTCTCTTTGTGGTAGTTTTACTGGTTTCAGGTGTATCCAAGAGTACCGGAGGGATAGCCAAGCGAATCGGACGTTCCGGGCCCGTCGAAAGAGGAAATTGGGCAACACAGTAGTCCTGACACGACCACCCGTGTTGCCCAACACGGGCCGTGTCAGAAGAGGAAAGCTAGAAGAAGAAAACAAGGAGCTGACACGCGTGCCCGTGTCAGCTGACACGGCCCGTGTCAGCCTCCCTGGAGGGGCGTGTCAAGACCTCTTCACCAGACAGCCAACACGACCTGTCGTGTTGCCTGACACGGCCAGTGTTGGCTTGGACACCTCATTTTCCAGTTTTTGTTGTCTTTTGGCACGGTTGATCCCGAAGGGCATTTTGGACTTTTGCTACATCAAATTAGTGATCAAGAACTATTTAGGGGATTTTTGAATATGGAGAAAGGGACTTTTTTTCACGATCACAAATTGGAGACGATAAAGATTGAAGCGGTCAAAAGCGGCGAAGAACGGAGATCCTTCAAGAGCGGATACGATTGAATATCAACGGAATTCCCATCCTTTTGTAATGTCTCATTTTTATTTTGTATCTTATTTGAATAATATGAGAGGCTAAACCCCCCAATGCCAGGGGGCTGTCCCTGAATTGATCGTGTAAGGACTCTGAATTTATCATTTCCTTAATATATGATGCTTATTGTTAACTTCACTGTGTAATGTGCGTAATGCTTTCTTTATCATAAAAATTTAGAATGTTGTTTGGTTAACAATAAACAGGATTGCAATTGTTAAGGTGTTTATACAGTGAAACCATAGTAGATATCACCTAGGACTAGGGATACCCTATGGTTACCGGTTTATTCTTGTTAAAATTATAATTGTTTGGTTTCATCATAATCGCTTAAGGACTTAGAGGTTAGATTGAATGAACAAAGGTTTCCCTCTGAGGACTTAGGGGGAAACAATCTTAAGATCTGGTAATTGAAACAATTTTCATTATTAAGGAGATATACACTCAAGGGTCATTACAGGATATTTTCATACACCATCCTTGGCTTTATCTTACAGTGACTTTTTACAGAACCCCAACTATCAGTTTTGTTCACTTGACTAATAATTTACACGTATATTACTGCGCAATCCTCGAGATCGATCTTTGGGAAACATCCCTATTATTACTAAATCGGCAAAAATAGTACACTTGTTATTTTCCCGATCAAGTTTTTGGCACCGTTGCCGGGGATTGCCAAATATAAGTTTAAATTATCTCAATTGAAATTTTGTTGCTCTGCAACTAAAATTTATTTTCTGTTATTTTAATAATTTATTTCGATTATATCAACTAATATTTGTCTGATATTTGTATGCGAGGTAAGGCCTCAGCTGATTTTCCTTTTGACGCAGAAATCGAGAGAACCTTGCGGGCAAGACTCAGACAAGCTCGATTAGCCAGATTGGAATCAGACGAAGAATAACTTTCCATTCATTCAGGTTCAGATTCAGGTCCTGATAGAGAGATCGAAACTATGACTGATGTTCCACCGCTACTAGAAAGACTGTTGGGTGACTATGGAGATGAAAATACACCAACCGGCAAATTAACTATTGTAAACCAACCAGTGAATGTGGCTAATTTCCAGTTGCATATGACTACTATTAATCAGCTTGAAAGGAAGCATTTTACTGGAAAAGTAAATGAAGATGCAAACAAGCATTTGCAGAGGTTTCTGACCATGAGCAACACTCTAAAAATTGATGGTCACACCGAAGAAGCTAAGAAATTGAGAATGTACTCGTTCACCTTGGCAGAAGAAGCCGAAGAATGGTTTTATTCTCTACCTGCCGGTAGCATCACATCTTGGGAAGAAATGGAAAAAGCCTTCCTGAATGAGTATTTTCCAGCATCGGTATTTCCGCGGAAGAAGTATGAAATTCTGAATTTTAAGCAGAAGGACGGGGAAACTTTAGGAGATGCTTACAAGAGATTCAAGAGAGTCTTGGTCGCCTGCCCAACTCATAATATGGATCCAACCGAACTGATGCAGATATTTGTGAATGGTCTCAAAATAAAGACCAAACAGCTGATTGATACCACAGCCGGCGGCTCCCCCAATTTTCAACAGCCACTGGTATCAAGAAGATCATTGAAGCTATTGCTGCTAATGAGCACTTGGAGTTGTACGATAGATGTCAAAGTAAACCAGAAGGGTTATAGATTTAAAGTTGGAAACTAATAAAATCCGTATTGAAGATACTATAGCTGCTAAAGTTGAGAAGAAGCTGAAGGCGATGAATATAGGTACCCAACAGGTGGCACAGGTCCAACCGGTTCCTACCGTCTGTTGTGAGATTTGTAATGGTCCGCACCAAACTATATATTGTTTTGCAACTCCTTAACAAGTGGAGGAAATCAAATTTTCGAAGCAGAATAATTCTTATTCCAACACGTACAATCCGAGTTGGAAGAATCATCCCAACTTCTCATGGAAAGACCAAAAAGGAACCGCTCTCGAACATGGTCAGTACCAAACTCAATATCAACAACAACAACAAGCCCCTGAGAGAGATGATTGGGAAATTGCAATTGAAAGAATGGCAGCTCATAATGTTCAATTTGAAGAAGAAACCCGAAACTATGAGAAAAACACCACATCATCCATCAAGAATCTTGAAGTCCAAATGGGTCAAATCGCTCAGCAATTAGCTTCGAGTTCTCAAGCACAAGGTGCTCTACCTAGTGCAACCGTGACAAATCCTAGAGAGCATAATAATGTGAGCGTTGTGACAACAAGAAGTGGTAAATCTGATGAAGTAGTCGAGGAAGTGGATGGATAGGAAGATCAATTGATCGAAGTAGATCTTGAGATCAAAGAAAATGAAGTTGTGAGGGAAGAAGTGGTATCACCGAAACCTGTTGTGAAAGAAATAGTCATTGAGTCTAAGTCGGTTGTTAAGCTTCCCTTCCCCACTAGAAACAACAAAAAGGGACAACATGAGAAAAAATTTGAAAAATTCTTAGAGTTGTTCAAGAAGCTGGAGATTAACATTACACTGTTGGAGGCACTTGAACAAATGCCTACTTATGCCAAGTTCATGAAGGACATCATTTCGAAGAGGCGTACTGCCGACACCAACCCAATTATTCTAACCGAAACTTGTAGTGTTATTTTGCAGGGTATGAAGATTCCGATAAAGAATAAAGATCGAGGAGCTGTCACCATCCCTTGTACTATTGGAGATAGGTCATTCAACAAAGCTCTTATTGATCTGGGAGCTAGTGTGAGTCTTATTCCGTTATACATTTATAAGAAGGTTGGTATAGGGGTTGTGCAAGATACCAAGATGACACTTCAATTCTCCGATCATTCGGTCAAGAAACTGTATGGTATTATTGAAGATGTTCTGGTAAAAATTGACAAGTTTGTATTTTCGGTGGATTTTGTAATTCTTGAAATGCCGGAAGATGAAGAGATCCCTCTCATTCTTGGGAGACCCTTTTTAGAAACGAGAAGGTGCTTGATAAACATAGAAGAAGGAACCATGACGTTGAAGGTTTATGATGAGGAATTGAAAATCGATGTTCGAAACACCATGACGTACAAGGATGATATTTGTACTAGTCATACTATAAAGGTTCTGGATCAGGTGATGACATATGATAGTCCTTTGAATGCATCACAGTCACCTTTGGAAAGAGTGTCGAGTTTGTCCATTTTCGATAGTGATAAAGAAGTGGACAATGGACAATGGTGTATTTGCTTACCGAAGAATGCCATTCGGGTTGTGTAATGCTCCAGCCACCTTCCAACGAGGCATGACTTCCATTTTCGCCAACATGCTCGAAAAGCATATGGAAGTTTTCATGGATGACTTCTCGGTCTTTGGATCCTCATTTTATACTTGTTTAACTAATCTCTCTCTTGTATTAGACAGGTGCCAGAAAACAAATTTAATTTTGAACTAGGAGAAATGTCACTTCATGGTGCGAGAAGGGATAGTATTGGGTCACAAAATTTCCTATAAGGGAATTAAAGTTGACAAAGAAAAAGTGGAAGTGATATCTAAACTCCCACCTCCTGTGAATGAGAATGGTATCAGGAGTTTCTTAGGACACGTAGGTTTTTACCGCAGGTTCATAAGAGATTTCTCAAAAATCATAAAACCGCTGACCACTCTATTGGTTAAGGATAGTGCGTTTTTGTTCAACAAAGAATGCACCATGGCCTTTGAGACATTGAAGAGCAAATTGATTTCAGCACCCATTATTATTGCCCCCGATTGGTCTCTTCCATTTGAGATCATGTGTGATGCTAGTGATATTGTTGTAGGGGAAGTTCTAGGACAATGAAGAGAGAAGTTATTACATGTCATTTACTATGCTAGTCATGTGCTGAACCCTGCACAGATGAACTATGCAACCACTGAGAAAGAGTTGTTGGCTGTGGTTTATGCATTTGACAAATTCAGGCAATACTTGTTAGGATCGAAGGTTGTCGTGTATACAGACCATGCCGCTTTGAAATATCTGTTTTCTAAACAAGACTCTAAGTCGAGACTTCTCAGGTGGATCTTACTCCTCCAAGAATTTAATGTAGAGATCTGGGACAAAAGGGGGTGTGAAAACACAGTGGCGGATCATCTATCCCGAATGTCACCAATTAAACAAACAGAAGAAAAGAGACCGATAAAGGATGAGTTTGTTGATGAACACATCCTCGTTGTTATCGGTATCCCTTGGTTCACAGACTACACGAATTATTTGGTGGGGGGTGTAATCCCTAACGATTTTGACTCTAACAAAAGGAAAAAGTTTGTTCATGATTGCAGGATTTACTTGTGGGATGACTCATTCCTATTTAAGAGAGGAGTGGATGGGCTGGTCAGAAGATGCGTCTCAGAGGACGAACAAAGGGATGTACTTAGAGCTTATCATGACTCGAATTATGGAGGACACTTCAGTGGTGACCGAATAGCGGCCAAAGTTCTTCAGTCAGGTCTATATTGTCCCACATTGTTCAAAGATGCCCAAGACATCGTCAAAGAATGCGATAGATGTCAAAGAACGAGGAATATTTCTAAGAGAAATCAAATGCCGCAAAACACTATGTTGGAGGTTTAATTGTTTGATGTCTGGGGAATAGACTTCATGGGGCCATTTCCATCGTCCTTTGGAAAAAATTACATCTTGGTATCAGTAGACTACGTATCAAAGTGGGTGGAAGCAGTGGCATTGCCCATCAATGACTCTAAAGTGGTTGTGACATTTCTGAAGAATAATATCTTTTCGAGATTTGGGGTGCCGAGAGCACTTATTAGCGATGAAGGTACTCACTTTTCGAACAAACTGATGGAGAATCTGCTGAAGAAATATAATGTTAAACACAAGATCGCCACTCCGTATCACCCTCAAACGAGTGGCCAGGTCGAAGTTCCCAACAGACGGATAAAGCAAATCTTGGAAAAGACGGTATGCACATTAGGAAAGACTGGACAGTAAAGTTAGAAGATGCACTATGGGCATACATAACAGCTTTCAAAATGCCCATAGGTATGTCTCCTTATCAATTGGTTTATGGTAAAGCTTGTCACTTGCCACTAGAGTTGGAGCACAAAGCGTTTTGGGCATCTAAATTCTTGAATTATGATCTGGCTAAAGCGGGTGAATCCCGAATCCTTCAGCTCCACGAGTTAGAGGAGTTTCGGAATCAAGCATATGAGAATTCCAAACTCTACAAGGAAAAGACAAAGAAATGACACGATCAGAAGCTGTAGAGAAAGGGGTTTGTCGAGGGAAAACTGATGCTCTTGTTCAACTCCAGATTAAAGCTCTTTCCAGGAAAGTTGAAATCCAGGTGGTTGGGTCCGTTTTTGGTTCACAGAGTGTTTCCCCATGGAGCAATAGAACTTAAAAATCCAAGTAATGGGGATACATTTAAGGTGAACGAACAAAGGTTGAAGCACTACTATAAGGGGCAGGAAAGTGGTCTTATCGATAATGTTCGTCTCAAAGGATAAGAGAGACGACCGTCGAGCCATGCGATGTTAACCGCAGCGCTTCGTGGGAGGCAACCCAGGAGGTTTTATTCTAATTATTTTAGTGTTTGGTATGTTTCCAATTTTATTTGTAGGTTCGCAGGGGAATTGCTTAGTGCAGAAGAAAAGGTTTGAGCTAAACTCATAGAAGACAATTGGATAACAAAGAATGGGAAAATAGAGAAAAATCAGCATTTTTTTTTGGAAAAAACAGGGCCCTGACACGGGTGCTCGTGTCACCTAACACGGCCCGTGTCAGGCAAGGAGTTGAAGAAGAGAAGTTTTCTAGTAGGCTGACACAGCCGCCGTATCAGCTGACACGACGCATGTCATCTCTACTGGAGGAGGAGCCAAAAAGCAGTGGCCTGACACAGCCGCTCGTGTCAGCGGACACGGCCCGTGTCAGGCCCAACGACCATATTTTTCAAATTTTGAATTTTGTGATTTGGTGGACCCCACCCGAATTTTCCACCACTTAAACTCATTATACCCTAAATTAACTAATTAAATATGATTTTCTCACCTTCTCTCTTCCATTTTTAACAAATCTTTCTCCTTCCTCCATTGTTCTTCAACTTTCTCCATAACCTCACCACCAAAAAGCTCACAACTTTGCCACTCTACTCCGTCCAAATCGCCGACACCATTCGTAAAAGTTGCTCTACTCTCCATCCTCTACAAGGCTACGGTAATCGTTTTTCCTTTTTCCATACTTTATTTTTGGGTTATAAATTTTTGTTGCAGGAATCAATAATGCCGCCAAAGCGAATTTCTAAGGGGAAGCAAACAGAAACGGAATCATCCCGTCCTCAAAAACGGAACATTCGTCATCCGAATTTGCACGATATCATCTTCGATAACCTGGAGCATGAACGAAGGTACTCTTCTCACGTTAAACAGAAAATAACTCCGACAAGGTACCTATGCTTCGATACTTTATTTCAATTGGGTCTGTCAGAAGAATTTGATAGGATGTTCCATGTCCTCGGCATGCTTGAATTTGTGCATTGTGAAGCGCCTATCTATGAGCCCATCACTTTAGAACTCTTGAGCACCATTGAGTTCAAGTTGAAAAAAGGTTGGACAGGTACAACGATGTACTTTGGAGGAACGATGACTTTCAGTTATACAATGTCGACCATGAGTTGACCGTGGAGCAACTGGGTGAAATTATCCACTTATCCATATATGGCCTCGGAGCCGTACCAGATAGTTTTGATGCTAAGACTTTCTGGTTGGCCATCACGGGATGATCAGATTATGTGGCTAAAGGGGCGAAAGCATCTGGCATTCAGAACCCTTGTTTCAGGTATGCCTAAAAGGTGATGGCTTTCACACTTTTTGGTAGGGGTGATAGCACAGGTATGGCTACCCAGAGGAAGCTCTTCTTTTTGTTTGCCATGGAAAACCGAGTTGCTGTGAGCGTTGCACCATTTGTAGCAAATTACCTGGGTCGAGTGGGGAGAGCATCCCAAAGGGGAATTTCCATAGGGGGCATCATCACACAGATTGCCAATCATTTCGGATATCACCATGTTGCAGGTAAGCATAAACTGGATATGAACGCATTGGTTCAGCAAGGTATGATATCACAAATTTCTGATTATTATGCTTTAATAAGTTCTGGTCATTTTATTATGGCTCTTCCTGACCCTACACGAATTAGTATTTCCAACACGGCCAATTGGCTATATGAGAGTGATGTCGAAGATGATATGGACGAGCACAATGCTGACCCATTTGTTGCAGGTGACCCAAAAGAGGAAGATGTGCAGGAACAGGAGCAGTTTGTTGCTCCACCAGAGGACACCATGCAACCAGGTGTCGGGTCGTCATATGTGACACCGGACCAATGGTCATGGATGCAAACAAAATTCGACGATCTCCGAGCGGAGCAAACACGCCAAGGCCTAGAGCAAGTCCGTCAAGGGACCCTTATGGAGAAGATGCACGTGATGATGCAACAACTAATGTTGTAATTTCCGCCACCGTAGTGAACCTGTGTGAGTCCATCTCTATCTTGGATTAAACATTGCGGACAATGTTTGGTTCAAGTGTGGGAGTTTTTTTTTTTGGTCTTAGTTTTTTCAGCATTTTACTATGTGTGTTTAAAATAAGTAGTTGTGTGGTATTCTGTGTGTTACAGATAGAGGACATTCGTGTCGGATGAATAATGAGGCTTGGAGCGATTGGATGAAAGACACACTCCTCTACTTGCTCTTCTAGAAACCCCTGAAAGTTGATGTTGTTGATCTGAATAATCGGATGCGACTCTTTGTCACTGGATTTCTCAAGAATACCATGTAACCAAAGCAAAGACGAAGCTACATCACACGGAGAGGTATCTTGGAAGTCTGCAAGCTATACCAAACATGGTGAGGACTACAAAAAGCAAAACATTTGTCATCATAAGAGCTTCCCAAGTATGTCTCTGTCTCTCTGGGTTTGCATAAGAGATACTGGAATTTCATAACACACTTGTACACACTGAGGCAATTTTTTATTTTTAACCCCGAGTCTTTCCAGCCAACCCGCCATTATTACCCTTTGTTCACCCAATTTGTGTTATATTTCCTTTTCTTTGTTATTTAACCACTGTATATAACCGTAAGCCCATACACTATCACATCTTGCTTAGATAAGTCTTGTTTACCCCGGATCTGTGGAAAAGCCTAAGCTTGGGGTTTCATCAAAATTTTGGGACACCGATGAAAAGTAGATAAGTGCAACAAAAAAAGAAAAGTACGAAACTTCAAAGAAAAAAAAAGAGAAATAAAAAAAATATTATGAGAAGTATCATGAAGCGCGTATATAGAAGAATTGAGGTTGGCAAAAAGTATGCTCAAAAGAGAAATAAAAAGAAAAAAATATGAGCCAGTGAATCCCAACAAGAATAGTGCCCAGAAGAAATACCCCCTGATTAAAAGATTGAACACAGTTACGAGGGTATCAACACGAACTCTGACCCTGAACCCCTAGTATTTCCCTTTTTGTTTTATTAAGTTTCCCCACCTTACACCTTAGCCCCGCTACAACCCAAAAAGCCCTTGAATAGTGTGTGTTGTGTGTTTTTGTTATGAAGGTATCTATGATTCAAACATAAGAGTTGACTTTGCATGCCCTGTTCTGTTGAGTGCAAACACTTTGATCCCGAGAGATTTGGTGAAAGTGTGAAAAGCTACAGGCTAAAAGATGCGTCAATGTGAAAGTGTAGCAGAAGTCGGAAGTCGGGAAAGAGTAAAACAGTGAATGAAAATTGAACAGGGAATCGTGAAAGATCACAGTAGCATTGTGGATGCAGAATTTGGGGGTGACCGTCCTGATGTCTCGAGCATCACTTAAGGATAAGCAACGAGATAAGTTTGGGGTTGTGATCAGTCTTCAATTCTACTTGTTTTCTGACACTCATTCGACACCTTTTCACGAAGTCGGTAACATATTAGTCTACCTGTTTTATCGTTCTGTTTAGTAAATTAGATGTTTTACATTGTTATTTCAAGTTGTTGATTATATTTGGTTTGCATCATTATACTCCATTTTATGTCTCTTTTTGGTAGTTTTACTGGTCTCAGGTGTAAGCAAGAGTACCAGAGGGATAGCCAAGCGAATTGGACGTTTCGGGCCCGTCGGAAGAGGAAATTGGGCAACACAATAGTCCTAACACGGCCACCCGTGTTGCCCAACACAGGCTGTGTCAGGAGAGGAAAACTAGAAGAAGAAAATAGGGAACTGACACGGGTGCCCATGTCAGCTGACACGGCCCGTGTCAGCCTCCCTGGAGGGGTGTGTCAAGATCTCTTCACCAGACAGCCAACACGACCTGTCGTGTTGCCTGACACGGCCAGTGTTGGCTTGAACACCTCATTTTCTAGTTTTTGTTGTCTTTTGGCACGAATGATCCCGAAGGACATTTTGGACTTTTGATACATCAAATTAGTGATCCGGAACTATTTAGGGGATTTTTGAATATGGAGAAAGGGACTTTTTTTCGCAATCACAAATTGGAGACGATAAAGATTGAAGCGATCAAAAGCGGCGAAGAACAGAGATCCTTCAAGAGCGGATGCGATTGAAGATCAACGGAATTCTCATCCTTTTGTAATGTCTCGTTTTTATTTTGTATCTTATTTGAATAATATGAGAGACTAAATCCCCCAATGCCAAGGGGGTCCCTGAATTGATCGTGTAATGACTCTGAATTTATCATTTCCTTAATATATGATGTTTGTTGTTAATTTCGCTGTGTAATGTGCGTAATGCTTTCTTTATGAGAAAAATTTAGAATGTTGTTTGGTTAACAATAAACAGGATTGCAATTGTTAAGGTGTTTATACAGTGAAACCATAGTAGATATCACTTAGGACTAGGGATACCCTATGGTTACCGATTTATTCTTGTTAAAATTATAATTGCTTGGTTTCATCATAATCGCCTAAGGACTTAGAGGTTAGATTTAATGACCAAAGGTTTCCCTCTGAGGACTTAGGGGGAAACAATCTTGAGATCTGGTAATTGAAACAATTTTAATTATTAAGGATATATACACTCAAGGGTCATTACAGGAGATTTTCATACACCACCCTTGGCATATTATTATAACTTGTGAACAAATTTATTTTGTCTTTATCTTACAGTGACTTTTTACAAAAGTCCAACTATCAATTTTGTTCACTTGAGTAATAATTTACACGTATATTGCTGCACAATCCTTGAGATCGATCTTTGGGAAACATCCATATTATTACTACATCGGCAAAAATAGTACACTTGCTATTTTCCCGATCACTTACCAGAAAAACAATGAGTTCATGTTTTTAGAGGAGTACCTTTCATCAAAAGAAAAATTGTATTTGCAATAATTTTGAGTCCTTTCTCTCTTAAGTGACCAAGGCGGGTATTCCATAAATCACTAGATGTATCTTCAACTGCATTTAGTTCCTCCTTGCAAAGCTTTACAAGCACCCTCTAAAGAGTTGAGATAATTTTCTCCTTTACTACCACTAGTGGTCCATTGGTGATCTACATATGCAACCACTATCAAAGTAAGTGTGATAACCCTTAATATCTAAGGCTTCGACCGAAATCAAGTTGAGACGAATATCTGAAACATGTCTCACATTCTTTAATTTAAGCTTGCATCTAACACTAGTTTCAACTCAAACATCTACCATGCCAACAATTTCACAAAATCCCTCATTTCCCATATTTACCGTTCCAATATCACCAATAGTATAAGATGAGAAGAAATCATGCCTATGAGTAACATGGTACGTGAAATTCTGGTATATAGATATCAGATGTCCTATGAGATGTCAAGACACTGATATTTGAATAATAACTGAACAATTTACATATAAAGGAACATAAAATAACATCACACACAAAGTTATTAACCCAGTTCGGTGTACAACACCACCTACATCTTGGGGCTACCAAGCCAGGGAGGAAATTCACTAAATAATATTAGTTTGAAGGTCTTCTGCAAACTATCTCCAATTTACACTTGACACCCTAATCACTACCCGAGCTTAACTTCTACCTAATACCCTCATAGGTGTGAGACCCTTTTCACCTCCCTATCAATCACAACAGTGATAATTACACACTTACAAGAAATTCAGAAGTCATACTTCAAGGACATACAATCACTCAATGCTTAAAAGCTTACGAGTGCTTGACAATGCTTACAACCAAACACACATTCCTACTCATATATCAAGATGATATTTGAGAGGCTCACAAAATACACAAACACTCAGACCCTAATATGGTCAACTATTTTCTCTTCTTCGTACTGATTAGGTTTTGAGACATGGTATTTATAGCCATAAAATGCATTGGATTTGGGCATTGTATTCCACGACCACCAGTTGCACAACATTAGGTAACCCATCAAAAGTTTCCTAAAATGTCTTAACATTTAGGAACCAGAATCTGTTAACCACAATTTGAATCTCTTATTCATCAATCATGAACGTCACAAGGGAAATCATAATATTCCTAGAATATTATGTAGACAGTTAACCCTGCAAACGTTACCAAGGTAAAAACCTATTTCAGACAAAAGGTCACAACCACATGTTAGGACATCTTGTTCAACACATTGCACCTGAGTTAGTTTTACCAAAATTACTGCCAATCAAAACAACCAGGAATTAACAATCTCCCCCTTTGGAAAATTTTGGCTAAAACAACCAAGTTCACCTTGCCCACCTGTACCATAGTTCAGGTTAACACCATAGGACTGAAACATCAACAGAACAAAATCAAACACACATGTAAGTTACAGGGGTACTAAGGCAATCACATCAGTCAGAGTCAGTACTCCCCCTCAAGGGAACATCCAACACACTATGAACTGTCCAAGTTCATACAACATGGGCTTATGCAACAAAAGAGCAATAAGCCTCCCAAATGAGAGAAACCAAGGTTCTCCAAAAAAAAACACTGCAAACACGATGTTAGAACATTTAGTCTGACATTAGCACAAGCACCAGCAGTAGTAGCAGCATCCACTAAAGCATAAACCAGGCATGACAATCAATCATGCAAACCTCAGAGGCATATGCAACGACTAAAACCACTCCCTTAGTCAAGTTGATGTCACAACACCTTGTTAGACATCAACACAAGCACAGTCAGGCAGTGGTTTGTGGTTAGTGGTTAGCACCCACAATACTCCCCCTTTTTAGCCATAATCTGACAAAGGTGAACATCTAACCAGAAACTGAAACAAAGTCATATTCATACAGTGCAAGAACCATCACAAGGGGGCACACAAGGGTGCAAAATATCCTGGTCACAGACAAAAAAAACACAAAAAAACAAATAGGACACAATAAGACTGCAATCAGATATCATCTTAACTATCTGAGTCAGTTATTGCAGACTCTTCACGTTCATCTTGTTTCTCTTCATCAGCATCATCTTCACCAGCATACTCTTCATCATCAGTTTCTTCATTGGCATCCTCACCCTGTACAACTTCCTTCTTCTCCTCTTCCATCATTTCCTTCATCAATGTCTCCAGTTTAATCTTTATAGTTGTGTTAGATCTGATGGAGTCCTCCAGTTCTTTTCAGGTTTCCTTCAACTGAACAATGACACTCTTCTTGGAGGTGGCAGGGCCAGGTGCCTGAGAGGATGTCATAACAATGTCTAGAACATGATTTCCTGCAAAGAGTTTGTAGTGGAGTGACAAGGGAGAATCCTATTTCTTCACACTGCCCATGGGCAACAAAATACCAGGGTGTTGATTTAGGATGATTCTACATATGAGGAATGGAAAGCGAATGGGCATTTTTACAGCAGTAGAGAAGGCTTGTTTCAACACTTGTTCAAAAATGTTTTTTCCAAAGTCAAATTCTCTTTTTGTACCAACAACATAAATAAATTTTCCCAGACCAGTAAATATTGTTGAGGTGTGATTAGTGGGCACCCAATTGGCAGTATCAATCCTATGAAGGATGGCATATTTTACACTCAACTTACCAACAAATAACTTCCCTTTGTTTGGCCAATGTCTAACCTGCTTGGCCGTCATCTCTTTGTACACCTGATCATCAGTGACTTCCAATTCAGCTTGGGGTTCATCTGTTCTTCCTAGAAATTTATTGATCATAGTTGGGGAGAATGTTACAACATTCCCTCTCACATAAACTTTACCATAGTCAGCACTCTTCGTATCATCACATCCATCAGGGATATTCACCACAAATTCCTTTACTAAGTTTTCATAACAAGGTCCAAAGTGTGTGACAGTCTTCATCAGCCTTGCGGCTTCTATCAATTCCATGACCTCCTTACACTTAAGGGCGTCTTTTCCCAATTTCCTTTCTATGGCCACCCTTCTCTGGATGACATACTTCCACCTTTCTGCATTCTTCATGTAATGAAAATAAGCCTTGTCCATTGGAGCTTTGGACCTAGCATCATGAGGTTTCTTGTTAGCGGATATTTTTACATGGGTGATGTCCTAGACATCCTGTGCAACATCAAACTCGGATTCACTAGAGGAGACAACTTTCCTCTTTCTAGTAGGGGTAATAACTTTACTCCAAGACCTAGTGGGCCCAACAGAAGATTTCCCTATGGAGCTTCTAGAAGGAGTTCCTTTCAACCCATCAGATTTTCTCTTCACTTCCCTGAAGGGAGAATCTTCAAAAGCAACAGTCTTTCTTTTACGTCTCTGCAATCTCTTGGAAATATTGTGAGTAGCAATGTTTGTAAGGGGTTCT
The DNA here is from genome assembly GCF_024323335.1 of Lathyrus oleraceus. Taxonomy (NCBI): domain Eukaryota; kingdom Viridiplantae; phylum Streptophyta; class Magnoliopsida; order Fabales; family Fabaceae; genus Lathyrus; species Lathyrus oleraceus. The sequence continues at coordinate 148,534,985 of NC_066581.1, read as the reverse complement.
TCATCAGAGGCAAGTTCTTCAACATTGACAACAAGCTCAGCTTTCTTCTTACTTCTTCTCTCAAGAGCAGTATGAACATGAACATTTTCTTCAGCTTTTTCCCTTGACTCATTGTCAGGGCTTGGATCTTTTACCAAAGATGTCTGAACATCTGGAAAATACTTCATAGTTTACTTCCCTCAAAACAGATACAACAAACTTCCTAAGTTCCTTATCAGTTGCACTTCTTTCGGCTGCCATGGGATTTATAGGTTCGTCGGCATGCATGCTAGGGTTTCTAAGTTCAGACCCTTTAAGCCTAGGTTCTTCTTCAGTAGTAATCTTATCTTTACTAGGGATTATGAGTTCAGAAGACTTACCAGAAGTCTTGACAACTTTAGACACATACGGTCTAGCTTTCTTCTAAGGAAGGGGATGAACCGTGGACAGAGGGGAAACGTCCAGAATCAGATTTTCCAGGTTGATCATTTGACAAGGTGTGTTTTCCCTAGATGATGGTGAGAAGGATCCACTGGTTTTAGCTGGGACATGCATGTGAGAGGGTGAAGAATGTTGAGACATGTTGGTAGACGCTTGAGGCAGATGGAATAGGGAAATGTTTTTGAGAGAGAGAGATAGTCCAGATGATTGTAGGAGAGTGAGGCGTTTGAGTGGAAAAGGTAGTGAGGTTTTGTCCAAACGGGTACACAATGAGGTAAGGGGTTTAGGTAAGCGTGTCCAGTGTAATGATGAGACATATGCTCTTGTATGACACACTTAATTAGTTGTAGTTGCTATAAATGCTCATTAACACAAATCCCAAGTCTCCCTCTTAATTTTTCAAATTGACTTGCATCCAAGGCTTTGGTAAAAATATCTGCAAGCTTATTCTCTGTGCTGACGTGCTCAAGTGTTATGACTTTGTCTTCAACAAGTTCTCTGATAAAATGATGCCTGATGTCAATGTGTTTAGTTCTACTGTGTTGAATAGGATTTTTAGAGATATTAATAGCACTCAAGTTGTCACAGAATAATGTCATGACATCTTGTGTGACCTTGTATTCTGTCAACATTTGTTTCATCCACATTAGTTTAGAGCAGTTGTTGTCTACTGCTATGTACTCAGCTTCAGCAGTGGATAGAGATACGCAATTTTTCTTCTTGCTGAACCATGAAATCAAATTGTTTCGCAAGAAGAAACATCCCCCAGATGTGCTTTTCCTATCATCAACACTGCCAGCCAAATCAGCATCACAATATCCAACTAACATATAGTTTGAATCATGAGAGTACAAGATTCCATACTCACTTGTGCCCTTCACATACTTTAGGATCCTCTTTACTTGATTGATGTGACTTACTTTGGGTTCAGGTTGATATCTAGCACATACACCAACAACAAAATTTACATCTGGTCTACTTATTGTCAGGTATAGAAGGCTGCCAATCATACTTCTATATAAGCTCTGGTCAACACTAAAGCCTTTTTCACCTTTGGATAACTTCAAGTGGGTAGGTGCAAGAGTTATTTTGTGACTAGCATTCTCCAAACTAAATTTCTTCATAATACTCCTAGCATATTTGCTTTGACACAGAAATATGGAGTCTTTCATCTGTTTGACTTGGAGCCTAAGGAAGTATGTCAGTTCTCCTACCAAATTCATTTCAAACTCAGATTGCATTTGTTTGACAAAATATTGGACCATCTCATTTGACATCCCTCAAAACACAATGTCATCCACATAGGTCTAAGCAATCATAAGTTTTGCATCCTTTTCTTTGACAAAGAGGGTTTTATCAATTCCACCCTTTCTATATCCATGATTGATGAGAAACTCAATCAGCCTTTCATACCATGCTCTTGGGGCTTGATTTAAACTATATAGTGCATTATTCAATTTGTGCACATGATTTGGGAATCTAGGATCAACAAATCCTTTTGGTTGTTCAACATACACATCTTCATTTAAGTAGCCATTTAGGAAGGCATTTTTAACATCCATTTGGAACAATTTAAACTTTAACATACATGTCATTCCGAGTAACAATCTGATAGACTCCAAGCGAGCAACTAGAGAAAAGGTTTCATCAAAGTCTACTCCTTCCATTTGGGTGTATCCTTGAGAAACAAGTATGGCTTTGTTTCTAGTGGCAACCCCTTATTCATCAGACTTGTTCTTATACAGCCATCTAGTGCCAATGACATTTATTCCTACAGGTCTAGGAACCAAATCCCACACCTCATTTATTTGGAATTGACCAAGTTCATCTTGCATAACATTAATCCAAAACTCATCAGTCAAAGCTTCCTTGATAGTCTTGGGTTCAAATTTAGAGACAAAACAAGCATTTGACACAACTTCCCTTGATCTGGTGATGATTCCTTCATTTAGATTTCCTATAATAAGCTCCTTAGGATGATCTTTCTGAATTATGATGGAAAGCCCTTTATTAGTTAAATCATTCTATGTAGGTTCAGTATTAGTATTTGTGTATGCAACATCTTCTGGGACATTATTCATTGATGTTTCAATGTCATCTATGACATCAACTTCGTTAGTTGAGTCCTCCACTATAATGTTTATAGATTCCATCATTACCTTGGTTCTGCAGTTGAAGACTTTGTAAGCTCTGTTGTTTGTAGAGTACCCTAGAAAGATTCCATCATCACTTTTAGGATCCATCTTTCTCCTCTGCTCTCGATCTTCCATAATATAACATTTGCTTCCAAATACATGGAAATATTTCACAGTTGGCTCTCTTCCTTTCAATAGTTCATACAATGTGGCAGAAGTCACATATCTGATAGTTACTCTATTAAGAATGTAGCAGGTAGTGTTCATGGCTTCAGTCCAAAAATGATATGGGAGTTTTCTTAGCATGAAGCATGACTCTAGTACATTCTTGAATGGTTCTATTTTTACGCTCAACCACACCATTCTGTTGTGGGGTGATGGGTGAAGAGAACTCATGACTAATTCCTTCAGAGGTGCAGAATTCCTCAAACTTGTTGTTTTCAAATTCCTTCCCATGGTCACTTCTAATCCTGATAATGCCACAATCCTTCTCTCTTTGAATCTTTTGACAGAGTTCTTGAAACACTTCAAACACTTCAGACTTTTCTTTAATGAAGTTCACCCATGTGCACCTAGAGAAGTCATCAACAACAACATAAGCATACTTCTTTCCTCCTAGACTTTCCACTTGCATAGGTTCCATCAAGTCCATATGAAGTAGCTCCAGAATTTTTGAGGTGGTCAGATGTTTAAGCTTCTTGTGGGACATCTCTGTTTGTTTCCCAATTTGACATTCACCATATATTCTTCCTTCATCAATTTTTAGTTTGGGAATTCCTCTGACATCTTCCTTTGACATCACCTTCTTCATACCTTTCAGATGTAAGTGACCAAGCTTTTGATTCCACAACTTAGTCTCTTCTTCTTTTGACATTAGGCAAGTGGAGAGACAATCAGTTTCTTGAGGAGTCCATAAATAGCAGTTATCTTTTGATCTGGCTCCCTTCATGATAGCTTCATCATTCTCATTTTTTACCATACATTCAGATTTATTGAAGTTTACCTTGAGACCTTGGTCACATAGTTGGCTAATACTTATAAGATTAGTAATCAGTCACTTAACAAATAAAACATCATTTAGACTAGGTAATCCTGGACAGTCCAGCTTACCAATCCCCTTTATTTCTCCTTTTGATCCATCTCCAAAGGTGACATAGCTAGTGGAATAAGACTTAATATTCACCAAAAAATTCTTGACACCAGTCATGTGTCTACAATAACCACTGTTAAATACCAGTATTCTTTGGCTGATGCTTTGAGGGAGGTGTGAGCTATGAGACCTGACATGCCATTTTTGGGAATCCATCTTTTCTTTGGCTTCACCATAGTTTTCTTTCTTCTGAGTTGTAAAGCAGGTTTAGGATAGCCATGCAATTTGTAGCAGTAAGCTTTTATATGGCCAAGCTTCCCACAATGATGACATTTTTCCATCTTTGGATCTTGCTCCATGAACATACCTTTTGACACCCTTGTTGATGTTGGGACATTTGATTTGACATATGTTGTTTCAGTTGTCCTTGGGGTGGAACAAAGTTCATTGCAGGACCCTTTCCTTTGTTCATTCCTCCGTGATAGTCATAGCCTAAACCTTGAACATTTCCAACATTCTTACCAAATTGAAGAATTTCATCCAGTGCATCTGAACTGCTGTTAAGCATTCTCACAGACTTAGCCATATTGTCAATTCTTGAATTGAGCAGAACAACTTCCTCCTTCAGATTAGAGATGATAGAGAGATGCTTCACTTTCTCAGTCTGTGGTTGAGCAATAGTTTTCTTTTAATCTTCTCTCAGTTTACAGACTTCTTCACTTCTCAGGCACAATTCTTTGTAGGATTTAGCAAGATATTCAAAGGTTAGATCTTCACAGTCAGAGTCTTCATCTGAATCACAAATTCAAGTCAGGGCAGTAACCTATTTGGTAGGTTCCACTTCTGGATCACTTTCAGAATCATCTTCTGACCAAGAGACATACATACCCTTCTTCTTCTTCTTGAGAACTGTGGGGCACTCAGCCTTTATGTGACCAAACCATTCACATCCATGGCACTGTATTCCTTTTCCTTGGTTGGTTTTTTCTTTAGTTTTGGGCCTTTTGCCAAACTCCTGATTTTTGGAGATGTCGAATGGCTTGTTCTTGACATTAGCTCTTGTCTTCCAGTCCATCTTCTTCATCACTTTGTTGAATTGTCTCCCAAGTAAGACAGTCACATTAGATATCCTTTCATCTGTATCCAGGTCACAATCATCTTTGAGGACTTCAATATTAGAAACAAAGGCTATACTTTTCTTCTTTTTTGACTTTTCACTGATTCCTAACTCAAAGGTTTGAAGGGATCCCATCAGTTCATCAACTTTCATGTTGTTGATATCTTGAGCTTCTTCTATGGCAGTAACCTTCATGTCAAATCTCTTTGGAAGAGACCTGAGGATTTTTCTGACCAGTTTGGATTCTGACATCTTCTCCCCTAGAGCACTTGAGGCATTAGCTATCTCAATGATATTCATGTGAAAGTCATGGATGCTCCCATCCTCCTTCATTCTTAAGTTCTCAAACTTGGTGTTCAGAATTTGAAGTCTTGATATCCTAACCTTGGAGGTTCCTTCATGAGTAGTCTTCAAGATCTCCCAAGCATCTTTAGCAACAGCGCCATTTTTGATTAGTCTGAAGATGTTCTTATCCACTCCATTGAATAGAGCATTCAAAGATTTGGAGTTTCCCTGAGCTAATTTATCATCTTTATCATCCTAGTCTTCCTCAGGCTTCAGCTCTTCAATGATCTTGCCATCTTTATCCCTAAGCATTGGTTGATCCGATCCTTTGACCACAGATTTCCAAGCCTTGTTGTCCATGGGTTTTATTAAGGACATAATACATGCTTTCCATTAGTCATAGTTAGTTCCATCAAGAATGGGTGCTCTGTTCACAAAACCTCCTTCCTTGTCCATTGTACCAGAAAGTATTTTCCCTGAATCTCACCCAGAAACAGAGCAGGATGCCTGCTCTGATACCAATTGAAATTCTGGTATGCAGATATCAGATATCCTATGAGATGTAAAGACACTAATATCTGAACAATTTACATATAGAGGAGCATAAAATAACATCACGCAAAAATTTGTTAACCCATTTCGGTGTACAACATCACCTACATATGGGGGCTACCAAGCCAGGGAGGAAATTCACTAAATAATATTAGTTTGAAGGTCTTCTGCAAACTATCTCCAATTTACAGTTGACACCCTAGTCACCTCCCTATCAATCACAACAGTGATGATTATGCACTTACAAGAAATTCAGAAGTCACAGTTCAAGGACACACAATCACTCAATGCTTAAAAGCTTATGAGTGCTTGACAATGCTTACAACCAAACACATAGTCCTACTCATATATCAAGATGATATTTGAGAGGCTCACAAAATACACAAACACTTCAACCCTAATACGGTCAACTATCTTCTCTTCTTCGTACTGATTAGGTTTTGAGACATTGTATATATAGCCATAAAATGCATTGGATTTGGGCCTTGTATTCCACGAGCACCAGTCGTACAACATTAGGTAATCTATCAAAAGTTTCCTAAAATGTCTTAACATTTAGGAACCAGAATCTGTTAACCACAATTCGAATATATGATTCATCAATCATGAACGTCACAAGGGAAGGCATATTCCTATAATATTTTGTAGACAGTTAACCCTGCAAGTGTTACCAAGGTAAAAACCTGTTTCAGACATGATTTCACAATCACATATTAGGACATCTTGTTCAACATGTTGCAGCTGAGTTAGTTTTACCAAAATTACTGCCAATCAAAACAACCAGGAATTAACAGTACGAGGCACCTGAACCAATAATCCAAGTTGAATCTTGACATGCAAGGTTTATGGAATTATCATCATAAATAATGTAGACATCATTGTCACATGCAACTGTTGTCGTGTCTTTGTAATTTTTATTCTCATTACCTTCACCATTTTCCCTTGAATATTCTCTTTTGAGAAACCTACAATTCATTATTATGTGTCCCACCTTGCCATAGTTGTGGCATATAACTTCTTTTCTAGTTATTGACTTGCTTCTAGAGTTGTCGCGACTCCTAGATTTGTCACACTTATGAAAAGTTCTGATTTTTCTCCTCCCCATTGACTTAGTAACTAGATCTCCAGAATGTTTAAGAGTAACAATCAAACCACACTCTTCTCTCTGACTTCTTCATTAAGCATGTTATCTTTAACCGTTTAAATTACTAGTTTCTCATTCGGAGCTAAACTAGTAAGTGTCACAACAAAAACATACCAATTATTAGGAGAAAAACAAAGTAGTAATAAGGCTTTCAACTCATCATCCAACTTAATATCAATAGCTTCCAACTGATAAACATTATTCTGAAACACACTTATATGTTATGCCATTGAGTCATCATTCTTGTATTTCATATTAACCAACTTCCTGATCAAACATGCTTTATTTTACATGTTCTTGCGCTCTTACAACTCTTTTTAATTTATTCCACATTTTCTGAGCATCAGTTTCAGCTTCAACATATGGATATACACTCAAGTTCAATCATTGTCTAGTTATAAAAATTGTCTTATGATTCATCTTCTTCCATTCGACGTCAGAATTATCACTTGGTTTACCTTTTTCTCCCTCAATAGGATCATACAAATCTTAGTTGTACAACATATCTTGCACGAGAGTCTTATAGAGTGTATAATTAATAGAGTTGGGCTTAATCATATTGGGCTCTTGATTTATCTCCATTTAAAATGCACAAAACAAGCCGGCCAGAGCTCTCGATACTACTTTGTTGGGAAATAATCAAATAATCAAAATATTTTTCAAGTGGAATACTTTCGCAAACCTGTGTAATTTTAAGAGGCAATCAGCAAAACCAATTCTATAGCACAATAATAATAAAAAAATAAAATAGAAAGAACACCAAATTTTTAACGTGGAAAACTTCCCTCAAAGTGAGAGAATAAAAACCACAAGACCTAGTCTAGTAAAATCTTCCATTATATAAATAATGGGTATACAAAAGTCTTATTAGCACTAGGGGGTAACAATCTTCATCGATAAACAATAAAAGTGAGAAACACACTCCAAACAAATCCTCCACAAAATATAGGTATACCACAACAACTATAAGGGAAGCTAAAACTACTCAAGAAGAATATAAATAAAATTAACTAAGTGATAGGAACAACATAATGAATTTGCAACTCAAATTGATAAATGTTGGTCCTTTTGGGATTGGTTGCATTATGAAAAACAACATCGAGCTTGCTAAAGTTGGTTCTGGTGCAAAAGGGACAAATGTTGAACAAGATGTTCCAACATATGGGTTGTAACATCTAGTTTCTTGGAAACAAACAGGTGGAAATTGCAGTTGGTTCATTGTAGCGGTAAATTCATGATCATCAAGCTATGATAAGCTAGACATCAAATAACAAGAGTCGCCACCGCGCTTTTATTGTTTCCAAGGGAAAATGGAAAAGTACGAACAAAACCCAAGAATAGGAAGTTTTCAAATCAAAACTAATAAAATGTCATAGATTACAGGTAAGGGGGTTGGTTACACAAAGGGAAGGTGTTAGCACCCAAAGTGTCCTAGGTACTCCTAGGGAGCCCTTTTTGTGTGCATATGTATTTGGTACGAAATGATGTTTACAAACAAATAGAATTGGGGGATGAGAAAAGTATTCATTAATTATATTTTTGTGTTTGACAAGACCTTCAGACTTGTGCCTACGTACCAACATAAAAATGAGGCATCAAAACCTCGTAGTTCGTGATACAAATTTCAAAGTGGATGTGTTGCTTTTAACAAAAATTAAGTTTGAAAGGCACAGGGGCCCAAAAATGGTTTGAATGAGTTAGTTCTTGGATATTTAGAATCAAGCAACACACAAATGCACAATTATATCAATCTTGAAGAGCAAGGCCTCAAATAAAGATAGCCATATCCAAGCTTAGTCACTACATGATCTTCTTCAAGATAGCCCATGTAACAAATGAATTCACAAGTCACAGGTTCAAAATAACAGCCTCACAATGATCATGTTGTAGATGAACTCAAAGGGATCTTCAAAGATGCATCAGATGAAGTTTTAGATTGCAAACACTTAGTTTCATAGAAAGTTGGCATTGGCCAAGTCCTTTAGCATAGGAATGTTGCCTAAGTTCTAAGTCCATTTGTCCAAGATCAAGTCAACAGTCCACACAAAAGTTTTTTAGGATTTTTATTGTTATTATGTACATTAATGGTCAAAGACCACACAAGCAAACAAAGTATACACCAAAAGAAATATACCACACAATATGGTCCAAGTGGACAAAGTGAAAATTGCATTAACATAAACAATTAGAATGGTATGAATAATGGCAAATGAATAAAGACTAAAATTAAATGACATTAAAGTAAATGACTTGAAATTAAAAGTTAGTTGTTAATGAGTTAGAAGTTAATATTGTTTTGATTTTGCTTTTTTTTTTTTGGTTTTTTTAGTCATTCTTTGGAGAACACTCAACCCGCTTATCACAAGCATGGATCCTTGAACCAAGACATCTTCCAAAGGAAGGAAAAAAGGCCAAGTTTCCACACAATACCATGAAAGATGGGAGACTTACAATCTCACTAGCTAGAATGATATGCCTTTTGTGTTACAAATTTAGTGTTATGTTAAGCAATCGTAATTGGACTTATGTAGAAGTCACAACTATTTGAGGTCGGGCAATAGAATTTCGGTGTTAATGCATGTTAGAGACATAGTATAATGGACTATGCTCATGAAACATACCACACACAAAAAGAATATCCAAAAGAGGTGGCCTAATCTCATCCATACTTATGTTGATTCTTCAATCAACTAGCCTTAGGACTTTGAGATATCATAGGCCAAATGAGATGAATGCATAAAGAATGAGAATGAGATGAAGAGGGAGGAGAATGGATCAAAACTCAAATTGGTCAAAGGAGGACTTTTACCAAATTAATATCATCCATTCATTTTGGGAGATGGAATGTACATTCCATCAATCCCCTAAATCCAATGATATTAACTTGACAAAGTCAAATCAACCTTGACCAAGACCCAACTACAAGAGTCAAACTCACACAAGTCATCACAATTGGTCAACACAATTAATTGGCATTTATTCAAATTAAAAAGACTAAAATAATACATTTAAATTAAATATGGTTTGTCAAATTCCTAAAACCTCATCAAAACATCAACGAAATGGCCATGAGATTTATCATAGGTCAAACAAGGTCAAAGGACCTTGGAGAAAAAATTTCAGCATTTTTTAAAGAATTAAAAGTATTTTTAAATAATTAAAAACAAACACAAAATCAATTAAATCATGAAAAATATTAATAATGATCCAAAAAATAATTTTAATTCAAAATATGAAAGAGGAAATTATTCGAAATTATTTGGTAAAACTCTCATATTGTTTGGATCAATATTAAAATTAATATGAATTAATGAAAATAAAAGGAATAAAAGAAAATCAGAAGAAAAAAAAACATGAGCCACTTGATCTCCCTCATAAATTGAGGTGGCAGATCAAGTGGCCTGAAACGCGCGTTCCACCAAACACACCAGTCAGCACGCTGCAGCGATGGTAATCACAATGAGCGCTCAGGATTAAAACAAATCAACTGGATCCTATGGCTGGGAGACGTGTCAACGCACCGCCGGAGCTTTAACCGGTCTTCTTCTCCGATGGACCTCACCGGACTAGTTCACCCTCAACCATCACCAAAATAAAAAAGGAGGACATGATCTGAAAGAAAAAAATGGCGTAGAGCACGAATCTGACCTCAATTTTAACTAACTCCACATATATAGAAAGATATGAGGAGTTGAATTTTGAGGTGTGTCAACTGAGTTGCTTCGATTTGACCTCTAAGCAACTCAATCTTCTTGCCTACATTGGTAGGACTTCAGACAACCAAAGATCCAAGAGAATTGAGTAGAATTGAGTGAGAATCGAAGATATGAAGTTTTTTGAAAATTACCTTCAATGCTATGGAGAACTTGATGTTGCTTGCTTCAAACACGATCTGATCACACTTGAGAAGCTAGTAGGAAGTGATTGGAGAGGTTGCAAGGCTGTGGATCCTGGAGTTCTTGAATCTCCAACAGTTGAGATTCAAACTCAAATTTCAAATTGAATTTTCTCAGGTTTTCCTTTAGAATGAGAGGGTTTGAATTGGGGGGAAAGGCTGGCACGCTAGGTGTGATTCAAATGAGCTCATAAGCCTTCTATTTATAGCCAAAGGGAATGATATTTGCACACTTCAAAATCTGTCCAAAATTGACAATGTGAATGACACGAGTACATGGGCATGTACATGCCCATGATACAATGCATTAAGGTCCAAAATGATTCAAATTGAAGTCTGAATGGCAAGGCAAGTTGAAATGAAGTTTGTACATTTGATTCTTTCTAATGATGCAACCCTGTTAAAGCCATGCGCAGACCTAGCAATCTTCATCCAAAATGCATGAACTTAGGTTCTTTGGAAATCTTGGATCAAGGGGAACAAGTTTGATGTTCAACACTTTTTTATTTGAAGCTTGTAACATGGAGAATTTTGAGGTGGAAGTTTGGAAATTTCAACATGTTGAAAATTTTTCTAAGTGTCAAGCCATATATCTCAATATTCCACTTTACTTAACTTTTTATGTGAGCTTCAAATGAGAAACGTGTATTCATAAAAGTTGTAGCTCTTTCAAAGAAATTCAAAATGGTCACCAATTTCATGTCATTTGGATTTATAATGATAGATTTATGCATTTTTGAAGTTTGGAAAAATCATTTGTTCAATGGTATAGGTCAAAAATGACCTATAATGTATCCTCATATCACATGCTCATAAAAGTTGAATTTGCTATCACTCTAAACATCAAAGTTTAAGTAGACATCTTAAATTTTATTTTGCAACTTGTAAATCTTTCATCTCATAAAAAATGAGAAAGTTATGGCCTTGGGAAGTTGACTTTCAAATTAGGGTTTAGACAAAATGACCTATAACGTTTCAACATAGAAAATGATTTTCCAAGCAAAAATAGATCTAGGTCTCAACATGAAAGTTGTTTGGAATGTCATATAGAGTAACTTTGATCTTGGAATAAGTTTCATATGGTGAAAATTGTAGGAGATAGGGTCTAGGGAGACCCAATTTTGATCAGATGAATTCATCTGGCCAACCACCATCAACCAACTTGCTAACTTTCAATCCTATGACTTTCTAGGCTCATGGTAGATCATATACGCATAAGATGATGAATTTTGAAGTTTCCCTTGAGAAATTTGATCAATTGGTGAGATAGATTATTGGAGAAGTTACTAAAGATACCCAGTTAAACTAGGGTTTCCAAGGCAAATCACTTCCAAACTCTTGAAGAACACTTGATCAACATAACATGTAGGAATCAATGGAACTAATATATGATGCTCATAACCATTCTTGGATCAATTCATGGTTGTGCTCTTTGTCATGAGGGTCTCAAACCCTAGATATGAACTTGATAAATCAATGGGATCATGCCTTACCTACAAAAGAGTTAGGAAAATGCAAAGACATATTTTTGGTATTTTGGTTAGTAAAATGATAATATACAAGTATGATACAATCACATAGTGCTTGGTGATCTCTCCCAAAACAAACCCAATGAAAGAGGGGTAAGGAGGATACCAAGGTATGATCCCAATGTTAATGCTTATGATGAAATTGCATGAGGGATCTTAGGGTCAAAATTGGGGTCTTACATTCATATTTCACCTATCCAAGATATTCTACACAATAGAAGATATGCATGTCAAGGAGAAGAGTTTATTTTCCGCCTACTTTTTTGGTCACATTTTGATCCGTCTGAGCGTTTTAAACGAGCATTTTTTATTTCAAAACTTGAACAAAAACCTGCATGTTTCCGAGAAGTTTATTCTGCACTGATCATTATGGTGCAGTCATTTTAATTTTTTGAGCAATTTTGTGTCTAACTTTTATTCATTTTTGATCCGTTTATTTCTGTTTTTTAGTCAAAATAGTCGAGACAATTATTTAGAATTAATCATGTTTTTGGTTTGAATTTTGATTGTCTCATTTATTTTTAATTAATTTTTGAAGTTTTGCTTATTAATTTAAATTTGTTAAATCAAAAATCAAAAATATCCTCTCTCACCTCTCAAATGTTGACACACGCCCACCTCTAAGAGAAAGAAAACAAAAAGAAACAGGATCATATTCATCACACCATCTTCAACCCATACTCACACAACTCCCTCTGTTTCATCTCCAACACCAACAACTCCCTCATTCCCTTCTCCACCACGCCACCATCACTCTCACCTTCTTCCTCCTCACATAAACCATCCACTTCACTCTTCTCCTCCTACCCTCCTCCCTAACATCCACCATTCACATACGTCAAACCCGCCAGCGAAACCTCCATGACCACCGTGTAATAACAACTTCAACTGAGCTCATCACCATCACCTACCCTTTTTTCTTCCAGTCGCGACAAACACTCAACATAACCTTCTCCTACCTTCATTATTCTCCGTCACGTCCACCGTAACACACCAACAACCTCTCATGCAAAACAACCATCAACACCACCACTAAAAACCTTCATTGTGAGCTGCTCTCATCCACCCTTAATGAAGCATAACCTTCACCCTCCCACCAAACACTTCACCATCAACCTCACCCTCACCCTCCATCGAACACCCTTCCACCTTAATAACAAAACAAACTTTGAACTAACACTATCCACCTTACTCAGAAACCTCCATGAAAACCATTACTTGAACACCAACAACACAATGCAGTAACATAAAAAAAGATTTCACATTTCGGTAAATTTTGGTTTAGACTTGTTGTGTTGTGTTGTTTGCTATTTTGTTTGTATTAAAAATCCGATTTGGTTTCCGCTGCCTTTTTCTCTTCGAAGCATGCGTATGTTGTGTTGTCTTTTTTTGCTTGAAGTTTGATAATGGTTGTTTTTATGGCATTTAAGTGTTGTAGTGTTGTTAATTATTTCATTTGCCTTGTTGATGTTTGTTTGGATCTATAGAGAAAGGAATATATAAGGAAGAAGATTATTGTGTTTTCATGAAAAGTGTCATGTTACTGATTTCTCATCGTGTTTGGTTTTTCCATTTATTTCATTGATTTCTTTTTATATAGTATTCATTTCCATAGTTCGACAAGATGAAGACCATGGATGGAGTGGTTGAGGCTTATGACTCCCAAACCCCATGTCCTAGGTTCAAGACTTGCTTCTCGAATTTCTTAATTTTGTGTAATTTCTACTTTTCCACTTTTCCGTTTTTTTTCTTCCTTTTTTTAGATATTATTTGTGTTCATTTATTTAATAGATTGAAGGTCATGGTCCAGTGGTTGAGGCTCAAGCCTCCCAACACTATGACATGGGTTCAACCCTTGCTTGCCACACTTTCTCATTTTGTGTATTTCCTACTTTTTTCTACCTTCTTTTGTTTTATTTTTGCATTTCTTTTAATCGATTAAATTGTCACTTTTTATGTTTTGTGGAAAGTAGTTCTTGTTATTAACGTTTCATTTGAAATTTTAGTTTTTGTATTTATTTTTCCTTTATTTTATTTCGATTACGATCATTGTAATTACGCAATATTATTGATTAATAAAGTGTGAGATGTGTGGAATTTTTGCTCTATTTCTTTGGTTTATTTTTATTACCAAAAATCATATTTTAATCCGTGGATTCAACATTTTTATGTCCTTATGCCGCCGTTTTTTATCAATATATTGATTGTATTTCTCTGTATTATGACCCTTTTTATACGACGTCCCATTTATTGTCGATACGCACAAACCGACTTTGAGCATATTACCTAGGGTTTTGCTTGCATTTCTCAATTTCCATTTGCATTGCACGTCCTTGTGTTATGTGGCATTGATTCGCATCCTCGCATCATGATCTTCATACGTACACGCTTTATTTCTACGTATTTTATTTAATTATTATGAATGTGTGTTATACATATGACTTGGGTGTTGTTATTTCCATTCACATGACCTACTCTTGGGCCTTCTTACAATGAGACCATTTTCTTATGCACGTACACTCATTTACTTGTGTTTGTTTTATTGAGTTTTAATTTAATTGTTTCATTATCTCGTATCCTCATTCGACAAAATGTACCCCCAATCTCATGATGTGTAATATTTTTATCGCTTTATTCTTTGTTTGTTTGTTTGTTTAGTTTCTAACACAAGAATAAAATCAACCATTTCTCAAAGAGAACAAAAATAAATACTCGATCCAACATAGAGTATTTTCTCAATAACAATTCAATAATTTCAAACCTTCCATTTCAATCCATTCCAAATATTTCAAACCATTTCATTCAAACTCTTTTATAATCAATCATCAAATGCTTGATCCAACATCGAGTCATTTTCATAATCAAAAATAAAAAACACTTAACCACTATTCAACATTTTTCAATAAGAAAGATGAAAGGAATGAGGTGTAGTCAACGAGCTCCCGAGAGTTAATATCCGATATGTATTTCTCGTCAATCTAAACAGTCGTCATCTTTAAATTAATTACATAATGTTTAATAAACCTCGACTAGCATCGAGTGCACTTTATCAATCCAAACTTCAAAAATATCTAAACATATCAAAAATCTTTTGCAATTAAGATGAAAAAGGAGCGAGGTGTAGTCCACGAATTCCCGAGAGTTAGGAACCAAGATGTAGTTCTCGCCTCTCCAGACTCTCTCATCACCCAAACATACTTCAAATCAATCAAACTCTTTTCTCTCCGTTGTACGATTGTTCCTTAAATCATTTTCATAAAGGAAAGGTACTTTGTCTTGAGACGACGCAAAACCAATATTTCATCCACTTGAACGTGTGATTAAGCTTGTGACGTTTCCCATGAATGTTGATTTGTAAATCCATTCGGCCATGATGTAAACATTCTCTTCTCCACTTGTTTTGGGTAGCCAACAATGTTTTCATTGATTGACACAAAGTAGCTTTCGCTAAAATCGACCAATAAAGAAACATTTTCTACCCAGAACTACGTAAGCCTTGAGTTTTCTATTGCATTCGGAGATACGTAGGAGTAGGATTTGTAAATCTTGTCAGGCCCATTAATAAAAAAGTTAGGTTTAGTTCCTTTCTTCGCACATTAATAAAAAATCCAAAACATTTTCTATTTTCTTTTCTTCTTTCCCTTTTAATAACTCAAGAAGTCTAACATTTCTAAGCTAACACTAACATGCACAACTAACATATTAGTTCGTGTTGAGTACAACGGACGTGAGAGATGCTAATATCTTCCCCTTGTGTAATCGACTTTCGAACCCTGATTTGGTTGCAAGGAGCAATATCGTTGTCGTTCTTTTTTGGGGTTTATCGATATTTCCCCTTTCCTTTTTAGGAATAAATAAAGTTCGGTGGCGACTATGTTCCATCTTGTGAGTGTGCGATTGCACTTCGCTAAGTCGTGTTCTCATTTTTTCGAGGTGCGACAATCACAACCATTGATTGAAATGAGATGAAGGAGAACGACGTAGGTTTGATAAGACTTTACGTTTCTGATGACGTGTTGGATCATATCCTGGACCTCATAGCTCCAAAGGATGTCTAGGAAAAATTAGAAATTAAAATCAATACATATCCAAGACGCTCATGAATAAATTGTTTGTGAAGCAGCGTCTTTATAGCTTGAAGATGCAAGAAGGGGGCGTTTGCAGGATATTGTCAACCTTTTCAACAACATCCTCACTGATTTGACACAACTTGTTCTGAAGGTTAACGATAACGATAAAGCCATTATTTTATTGTGCTCTTTACCAAGCTCATATGATCACTTGGTGACCACTTTCACATATGAGAAGGAAACAATGATGTTGGATTCTATTTATTCTACTCTTTTGTAACACACACAATGTCACCAAAGTGTAGAGGAAGGTGGATAAAGCTCAGGTGAAGGTTTATTTGTGAAGGATGGTCAAGACCGTGGCAGAGGCAAGGGCGAGGCAGTGAGTATCTGGAAAGAAAAAGAGGTTTAAGCCCAACGGCAGAAAAATAGCAGAATGTTATGGTTGCAAGAAAATTGGTCATTGGAAGAGGGATTGTCCAAATAAGTTAGGAAACATTAGTTTAGAAAATGTAGTTCAATATGTTGGCTCTTGTAGTGAAGAGGATTTGCTTTGTATTTTATCTACAAAGTGCACTGATGCATGTATTTTTGATTCTGGGTGCTCCTACCATACGACGACGCACTAGGGATAGTTCAATTCTTTTAAATCAGGTGATTTTGGTTTTGTCTATTTAGGTGATAATAAAATTTGTACCATCACTGGAAAGGGGAAATTAAAATTTCTTTGGATGATGGTAGCGTGTGCACGTTGAGTGAGGTGCATTATGTTCCAGAATTGAGGAAGAATTTGATTTCTCTGGGTACTCTTCAAGAAAATGGTTATTCATTCCGGTCAGATGGAGATATAGACATCATGAGGGTTAGCAAGTGTGAGAAAATTCTTTACTTTGAATAAATTTTGAATGATAGCAAATTGTGTGATCATCATCCAAATGTTGGCTGTGCATTACCTTACATGATACATTTGTGTTTTTACTGTGTTTTTATCCCATTCTATTGTTGCATGACCGTACATAAAGACCTACATTGATACATCTCTTAAAAGAACTCATAAAATCCATTTTGTGTCAGTATGCATCAACACATAAGCCTATGCATCGATACATACAGCATGTTGCAAATCACAAAACTTTTGTGTTCAGTATGCATCGATGCATACGAGTCATGTATCGATACATGGACAGGCAAAATGCTCTATGGATCGATCCATACGTTCCTTGCATCGATCCATGATTAGTTGAAATGTCCTATGTATCAATGCATACGAATTATGCATCGATGCATGTTAGTTGAAATGTCATATGCATCAATACATACGAATTATGCATCGATCCATGCTTAATTCAATTCACCAAAAACTCACTTATCTTACAGTATGCATCGATGCATACTCTCATGTATCAATGCATAAGTCTGTTTTGTGCTCTAACAGTTTCGGTTTTTCAGCATATATAAGAGATGTTGTGACAGCAGTGTAAGATACGAGTTCTTAGAGGGAAAAACAATTGTACACAAGATCAAAGCAGTGTAGCAGCAGTTGTTTTGAGAGCAGATAGAAACCTGAAAGAGACTTCATCTTCTTCATCTTCTCAATCACTTTTCTTCAAGAACATCAAAACATAATCATTCTTGTTCTTCGGATTAAAGGATCAAAGAGATAACGTTCAGCGGTACGATCAAGGATCTAGCTGAGGTTTTCAGTGGAACGATCGAGGATCTAGCTGAGTCGAAGATTGAAGGGGGTTTCGAGGAAAAACCTACTGGTTTGTCCTTCAAGAACTGGAGTGTTCTTGCGGGTTTGTTAGTCACATTTGCAGAACAGATTCAGCCGCAACATTGCGTTTGGAGATCGGGGGATTTCGCAAGCAGGTCGTGGAACCGGTGAATTGTTTGCAATTTCGTGCAGGAAATTCTTGATTGTGCTCAGATCAAGTGGAGGTTTCATACAAGAAGAAGTTCTTGGAATTTAGAATTCTGTCTTTGTATCATAACCTTGTATCAACGAATTCGGCAATAATTGATAATCAAAGTTCTCAATTTCATTTGAAATTGAGAGGGAGACGTACCCACACGCGAGGACGACGTGGGGAACTTCCTTACCAAATCTCTGCGTATTGTATTCTTACCTTACTCCTCTTTACGTTTCAAACAGTTTTCGCAATTTCAGTTAGTGTGTTGTGATTGTACCTTTTGCAAGACAGCAGTGGCAAGAAAACCTCTTTAACTAAACTCCACTGCTGTTTATCATTGATCACATACACACCAACTGTTTGACAAAATTGTTAGCTAGGTTTTATTCATTGGAAATAGACTTTAATGATAAGTGCATTCAATTAGCTAAAATTCCGGTGTTGATAGTTTATGTCATTCTTATTCAAATCCAGCATTAAACTCGTGTGTCCGGTTTTCTAGTAGCGGTTCAGAATAGACGGAAGTCGATTCGGGACTGATATTTTCCGCCAACTTTAAAAACTCTGATAAAACTTTAAATCCGTTAAATTTTAAAGAGGTGATCTATTCACCCCCCCTCTCGATCACTAGCCACACCGTCTAACAAGTGGTATCAGAGCGCCGGTTCGCTGGTGCTCTGTGGTTGCCTGTAACAGTATGGATTCTGAACCAAAGGGGGCGTATAATAGAGCGCCTATTTTCAACGGTGAAAATTACGGCTACTGGAAAGACTGCATGCGAGTTCATATAAATTCTGTGGATAGGCTAGTATGGGCTGCCATTGAAAATGGTCCGTTTCAAATTACTATGACAAATGCGGTTGGCGCCATAGTACCTAAACCAGAAGATGATTGGAACGAGAAAGATGAAAAAAAGTGGTCGTGTGATTGGAGAGCTCGAAACATGCTAATTTCAGCACTTGGTGTTGATGAGTATTATCGAGTATCCCATTGCACGACAGCTAAAGAGATGTGGGATGCTTTAGAAGTTGCCCATGAGGGTACTACTGAAGTAAAACAGTCCCGGATTAACACACTTAATCAAGAGTTTGAGCTCTTTCGCATGAAACAAGGAGAATCTATCTCCGACATGCAAAAGAGATTCACTCATTTAACTAACCGATTGAATGCGCTTGGAAAACCTATTTCCAATGAAATTGCTACTAATAAAATTCTCAGGTGTCTTAGCAGGGAATGGCAACCTAAAGTAACAGCAATTAAGGAAGCCAACGATCTAACGAGACTTACGATTACAACTTTGTTTGGAAAGCTGGAAGAATATCAGCAAGCATTGGAAAGTCTTGAAAAATATGAGAACAAAAGTAAGAAGGAAAAGGAGAAGAAAAGAGACAAAGAGGGAGAGAAGAAGCCAATAGCTCTTGTGGCCTCTAGCTCTAAGTCCTCACGAAAAGAGCAAAGTGACAATGATTCTAGTAGTGACAAAGATTCGGATGATGAGGAAATGAGACATTTTGTGAGGAGATATAATAGATTCATTCGAAAGAACGGAGTCAAGCATTCCGACAAAAATCTCATGAAGTTTCGAAGACAATCTACAGATTCAAAACAGGAAGAGAATAAGAAGAGTAGAGGAAGAGGATCTTGTTTTAATTGTGGTAAATCTGGACATTATAAAACAGATTGTCCTATGAAGTATAAGGATCAAGGAAAAGCTCCACCAAAAGGGTACAACAAACAAAGAAGAGCTTACATTGCATGGGAAAGTGATAGTGATTCATCAAGCACACAAAGTTCAAGTGATAGTGATGAAACCGCAAATCTGTGCCTTACGGCTCACACCAAAAATCTGTCCTACCACAAGAAGAAAATCAATGATAAAAAGGTAAAACAAGCCTATTATAATAATTTCTCTTCTATGACTTTTGCTGAACTGAAAATAGCTTTTGAAAAACTGCATAACGAAGCTGTAGATGCTTTTAAAAGATTATCTTCCGATAAACAAATTTTTTCATTTCTGGAAGGTAAAGTATACAAAGCTGAAAATGCTTTAGAATCATTAAAAGCTAGTATTGCAGAAAATTCAAAATATATCGACATTGATGGATGTAGTAAAGTTAGGTATTGTGACGCTTGTCATATTTGGCAAAAAGAGGTAAACACTCTCAAGGTCAAATTAGAGAAAGCGTTACAACCTAAGGTTACTTATGCCGTTGACTCTAGGTTGTTTAAGAAGTCATTAAATCCTCCATATGCAAAATACTCTTTTATTCCAAAGGATTTAATGAACAAGAATAAACAAATGCATCATCATGGTTTATGTCATTATTGTTGTCGTGCTGGCCATACCATTGAGAAATGCAAGTTTAGGAGATTTCTTGTTCCTAAAGGTATTTATCAATGGAAGCCAAAAGGCAACCATGTTAGCACTTACCCACTCAGACCCAATGAAAATTGGGTACCAACTTCTCTCTTTTGATATTGTAGGATGAGTGCCTTGCTTCCGTAGATAGAAGATGGTTTCTTGACAGCGGCTGCTCAAGGCACATGACCGGTGACATGTCGCTTTTCATAGACTTCAAAGCAAAGAAGAAGGGATATGTTACTTATGGAGACAATAACAAAGGAGCTATACTCGGCAAAGGTAGTGTAGGTAATCCCTCTACCACTACTATTTCTGATGTCCATTTAGTAGAGGGGCTTAAACACAACTTGTTAAGCATAAGTCAATTGCGTGACAAGGGTTATAAAGTTTCTTTCACAAAAACTTGCTGCATAATTGAACATGCTGAACAGAACATTGTGTTTAAGGGAGTAAGAGTAAATAATATAATAAGCGTTTAATTACTGTTGAAGAATCTGTCTATGTTTCTTTTGATGAGTCTTATCCGAAAAATGTCGGAAAAGGTATTTCTTTTGATGACGCAGGTGTATCTACAGAAGACATACTCAAGGAAGCTGTTGAGGAAACTGATCAGTCCAAAACAGCTGCCCATGAGAAGGAGGAAGATACTAGCCATGAAGAAAATGGGGAAGAAAAGACAGCTGAAGTGAATGATCTTCCAACAGCTTGGAAATCCTCAAAAGACCATCCCACTGACAACATCTTGGGAGACATTTCAAAGGGAGTAATGACCCGTTCTAAGATAAGTAACTTTTGTTCTCACTTCGCATTTGTTTCACAAGTAGAACCTAAAAATGCCAAAGAGGCCTTGATTGATGAATTTTGGCTAATGGCCATGCAAGAAGAGCTTAATCAATTTAAAAGAAATGACGTTTGGGAACTTGTCCCTCGTCCGCGAGATCATCATATCATAGGCACTAAGTGGGTTTTTAGAAATAAGCTTGATGAAAATGGAGTGATTACTAGGAACAAGGCACGTTTAGTAGCACAAGGGTATAACCAAGAGGAGGGCATAGACTATGAGGAAACTTATGCTCCAGTTGCTCGCCTTGAAGCTATACGTCTCTTGCTTGCCTATGCGTGTTCCAACGACTTTAAGCTTTACCAAATGGACGTAAAGAGTGCTTTTCTTAATGGTGTCATAAATGAAGAGGTATATGTTTCACAACCTCCTGGTTTTGAGAATGCTGAAAATCCAGATCATGTTTACAAATTAAAACGAGCTTTGTATGGTCTTAAACAAGCCCCTCGGGTTTGGTATGAAAGGCTTAGCAAATTTCTAATTGATCCTGGATATTCAAGAGGTAAAGTGGATAATACTCTCTTTATTAAGCACAAAGGAAAGCACATCCTTTTAGTTCAAGTTTATGTAGACGATATAATTTTTGGTTCAACTAACATACACTTGGTCGAAGAATTCTCTAAGGTTATGCAGGGTGAATTTGAGATGAGTCTCATGGGGGAGCTGAATTACTTCCTAGGAATGCAGATAAAGCAACTTGATGAGGGTACAGCAGTATGTCAAACAAAATACTGCAGAGAACTACTCAAGCGCTTTGGAATGAATGACTCAAAATCAATTGACACCCCTATGCCTACCAACGGAAATCTGGATAAGGATAAGCATGTTTCTTCTTATTTTTATTATGCCTCACCTAGTTTGATGAGATTTGTTTTAGATTATACTTATTCCTCACAAGGTTTCACCAACAGAGGTAATATCACTCCTATCTATATCTCATTTAGAATTATATGATTGTGTATGTTAGAACAAAAGTTTTTTTTTGCCTATACTGTTTGAACATTAAAAATTCTGATTTGTGAATCACACTTCTGGGCATAATGCAAATCCATACTGCACAAAAATTCATTAAAATCTGGTTTGGCATCAGTATGTATCGATCCAAACATGTATGCGTCGATTCATATCATATGCATTTCAAATTTCTCAAAACTGGTTCAGGATGTATCGATCCATCCGTCGTTTGTATCGATACATAGACCCTTTAAAAACAAAATTGCATGCTATGGATCAATTCATGGCCATATGCCTCGACACATACTGACTGCTATTTGGATTAAATGCATTTTTTTCATGTTGCTTAAGTTTTTTTGTTGCACAATATATGGTTTAGCTTATGTAATTCTTAAACTCGTTCATACTACTTAAATGCTTATAACCTTCTGTTTACTTCTGATGTTATTGCCCTTATTTGTCATTCTTTGTGAGTGATTCTTTACTTTGTAAGCTTCATTCTGTGTGATTGTTAGCTTATCTATCAATTTTGCTGTGTTCTGCTACATGTTGCCTTGATAAACCTGTTTTTTTTCTTCTTTTTGATGTTGACAAAGGGGGAGAAATGCAGATGTTGACAGACATGCACAAACTCAAGGGGAGTGCAGACATGCACAAACTCAGGGGGAGTATCACACATCTTGCCAAAAATTTGCCATCATCAAAAAGGGGGAGTTTGTGAGAAAATTCTTTACTTTGAATAAATTTTGAATGATAGCAAATTGTGTGATCATCATCCAAATGTTGGCTGTGCATTACCTTACATGATACATTTGTGTTTTTACTGTGTTTTTATCCCATTCTATTGTTGCATGACTGTACATAAAGACCTACATTGATACATCTCTTAAAAGAACTCATAAAATCCATTTTGTATCAGTATGCATCAACACATAAGCCTATGCATCGATACATACAGCATGTTGCAAATCACAAAACTTTTTTGTTCAGTATGCATCGATGCATACGAGTCATGTATCGATACATGGACAGGCAAAATGCTCTATGGATCGATCCATACGTGCCTTGCATCGATCCATGATTAGTTGAAATGTCCTATGTATCAATGCATACGAATTATGCATCGATGCATGTTAGTTGAAATGTCATATGCATCAATACATACGAATTATGCATCGATCCATGCTTAATTCAATTCACCAAAAACTCACTTATCTTACAGTATGCATCGATGCATACTCTCATGTATCAATGCATAAGTCTGTTTTGTGCTCTAACAGTTTCGGTTTTTCAGCATATATAAGAGATGTTGTGACAGCAGTGTAAGATACGAATTCTTAGAGGGAAAAACAATTGTACACAAGATCAAAGCAGTGTAGCAACAGTTGTTTTGAGAGCAAATAGAAACCTGAAAGAGACTTCATCTTCTTCATCTTCTCAATCACTTTTCTTCAAGAACATCAAAACATAATCATTCTTGTTCTTCGGATTAAAGGATCAAAGAGATAACGTTCAGCGGTACGATCAAGGATCTAGCTGAGGTTTTCAGTGGAACGATCGAGGATCTAGCTGAGTCGAAGATTGAAGGGGGTTTCGAGGAAAAACCTACTGGTTTGTCCTTCAAGAACTGGAGTGTTCTTGCGGGTTTGTTAGTCACGTTTGCAGAACAGATTCAGCCGCAGCGTTGCGTTTGGAGATCGGGGGATTTCGCAAGCAGGTCGTGGAACCGGTGAATTGTTTGCAATTTCGTGCAGGAAATTCTTGATTGTGCTCAGATCAAGTGGAGGTTTCATACAAGAAGAAGTTCTTGGAATTTAGAATTCTGTCTTTGTATCATAACCTTGTATCAACGAATTCGGCAATAATTGATAATCAAAGTTCTCAATTTCATTTGAAATTGAGAGGGAGACGTACCCACACGCGAGGACGACGTGGGGAACTTCCTTACCAAATCTCTGCGTATTGTATTCTTACCTTACTCCTCTTTACGTTTCAAACAGTTTTCGCAATTTCAGTTAGTGTGTTGTGATTGTACCTTTTGCAAGACAGCAGTGGCAAGAAAACCTCTTTAACTAAACTCCACTGCTGTTTATCATTGATCACATACACACCAATTGTTTGACAAAATTGTTAGCTAGGTTTTATTCATTGGAAATAGACTTTAATGATAAGTGCATTCAATTAGCTAAAATTCGGGTGTTGATAGTTTCTGTCATTCTTATTCAAATCCAGCATTAAACTCGTGTGTCCGGTTTGCAAGTAGCGGTTTAGAATAGACGGAAGTCGATTCGGGACTGATATTTTCCGCCAACTTTAAAAACTCTGATAAAACTTTAAATCCGTTAAATTTTAAAGAGGTGATCTATTCACCCCCCTCTCGATCACTAGCCACACCGTCTAACAGCAAGGATGCAATGACAATGATGATGGAAAGAGAGACTGCATGCAACATTTATAAGTTGTTAGGGAGCATAGTTATGGGTGATGTAACATCTGTTAAAACTGATAATAATGCAACCAAAATGTGGCACATGCACTTGGTCTTCTCAATGAACATGGGATGATAGAACTACATAAGAGGAATTTGTTGAAGGGTGTTCACAGTTGCATAATTGGATTGTGTAAGTATTGTGTTCTTGGGAAATAGTGTAAAGTTCATTTCAATACCAGGCAACACAAGACCAATGGAATCTTAGACTATGTCCATTCAAATGTCTGAAGGCCTACAAAAGAGCCATCCATTGGAGGTTCCAAGTACTTTGTGACATTCACTAATGATTTTTCTCGTAAGGTCTAGGTTTATTTCATGAAATATAAATCTGAGGTCTTTTCCAAGTTCAAAATTTGGAAGACGGAGGTTGAGAACCAGACAAGGAGAAAAATAAAGTATTTTGCGGTATGATAATGAAACTGAATACACAAATAAGAAGTTCAAGAATTTTTGTGAGGAGAATGGAATCTAGAGGCACTTTTCTGTGAGAAAGACACCACAATAAAATGGTGTTACAGAGAGGATGAGCAAGACTCTGACGGATAAAGCAAGGTGCCTTTGATTGAATATTAGTCTTTCAAAAGGTTTTCGGGAAACAACACTCAATATGGCATATTACCTAGTCAACAGATCACCACATGCTTCATTGGATGGCAAAGTTGTAGAGGAGGTATGGACAGGTAACCCCATTGATCTGAGTAGTTTAAGGATTTTGGGGTGTCTAACATATGTGCATATTTCCAATGAGGATCGGTCTAAACCTGACCCCAAGTCAAAATAATGGATCTTTATTGGCTACAATAAAGGTGTGAAGGGGTACAAATTATGGGATTTGGTTAAGAGGAAGGTGGTTATCAGTAAAGATGTTATATTTGATGAGCAATCGATGTTGAAACACTCATATGTGACAGTTGTGCCAGATATTGATGTAGAAAGTTACAGTCAGGACAAGTTTCAGGTGGACATTAAGGAGTCACCAGTGAGTCCAAGACAGGTTGTAGCCTAACAACAGGATGAACTAGACTCAGATTCAGGTGGAGTGCAAGATTCAAGTGGAGTCAAGACTATACATTTGTGCGTGATAAGGAGCCTCATCGTATTACACCTCCAATCAGATATGGGTTTGAAAACTTAGAAGCATATGCCCTTCTTACTAGTTCATGAGACCCTTCTACCTTTCGAGAGGAAATGGCTATCCAAGAGAAATATAAATGGATGGGTGTTATGGTGGAGGAGATCGAATCCTTGAAAACGAATGAGACATGGGATCTTGTTCAACTGCCACAGGGAAAGAGAGATATTGGTTGTAAGTGGGTCTACAAGAAAAAGTCAGCAGTAAAAGAAAAAGGGAAAAGTTCAAGGTTCGCCTAGTTGCAAAGGGATATTCACAACATAAGGGGATTGATTATGATGAGATTTTCAGTTCATTCATTCAACACACTTCTATCGGAGCAGTATTAACCATAGTAGCCAGCAGTAATATGCATTTAGAGCATATGGATGTGAAAATAACTTTCCTCCATAGTAATCTAGAGGAGAAAATCTACATGGAGTAGCCAGAGGGATTCAGTGATACTAGACATGGAAGACTTGTTTGCAAATTGAATATGTCTTTGTATGGCTTTAAGTAGTCTCCAAAGAAGTGGTACAAGCACTTTGATTCATACATGCTCCAGATTAACTATAGAAAGTGTGATTATGATTGTTGTGTTTATGTGAGGAGTCTTGATGATGGCTCTTTTATTTTCCTGTTAATTTATATTGATGACGTGTTGATTGCTGCCAACCATTTGCATGATGTAAATGAGTTGAAGACCAAGTCGGGTAAGGACTTTGATATGAAGGACTCGAGTGCTACAAATAAGATTCTTAGGATGGGAATTCACAAGGACCGAGGAACTATTAAATTATGGTTGTCTCTGAAAAGCTATGTTAAAGGTGTTTTGAGCAGATTTTACATGAGCAAAGCAAAGCCCGTGAGTACTCTATTGGCGAATCATTTTAAGCTCTCTTTGGAACAATGTTCGAAGACTAACTCAGAGATTGAAAAAATGTCTAAAATTCCTTATTCTAGTGTAGTTGGTTGTTTGATATATGTTATGGTTGGCACTAGATTGGATTTGGCACAAGCAGTTAGTAATGTGTGCAAGTTCTTGTCCAAGCCAGGGAAGTAGCATTGAAAAGAAGTCAAGTGGATCCTAAGGTACTTGAAGGGTGCAACAAATTATGGTATCATGTTCAACAAGGAGCACGGTGTTCCATCAGTTGTGGGATATGTCGATTCTGACTATGCAGGTGATCTGGATGATAGGAGGTCTACAACGGGATATGTCTTTACTCTTGCGGGGGGACCTATATGCTGGAAATCATCAATTCAATCTATAGTAGCTATGTCTACAACCGAGGCAGAATACATAGTTGTAGATGATGCTGGAAAGGAAGCATTATGACTTACATGGTTAATGAAAGAGTTGTGTGTTGAGTAAGGTGGAACTCAGTTGTATTATGATAGTCAGAGTGCAATCTATTTGGTGAACAATCAGGTGTATCATGCTATGACCAAGTATATTGATGTGAGGTTCCACAAGATCAGAGAGTTGTTGGCGCCTGAACATATATTACTTCAGAAGGTTCATACTTCAGAGAATGCAGCTGATATGTTAACCAAGTCAGTCACTAGTGATAAGTTCAAACACTATTTGGACTTATTACATATTTCTCGGTGTTAAGCAAGAGGTGTACCACCTCATTTTTCAAGGCGAATCGTTATGCAAGAAGTCTTCATAGGGGTTTGATATTCGCCAAGGTGGAGATTGTTGAATATGACTCATATTATTGAGATAATTATGAGTTATTGAGATAATTATGGGTTATTAAGAGTATAACTCATATTATTGAGATAATTATGGGTTATTGAGATAACTATAGGTTGTTGAGAGAATAACTCATATTGTTGAGATTATTATGGATAGAGATAATTGTTTGTTGAGGGAAACTAGGGATTCTAAACTATAGCTACTCTATAGTCGCAGACGTAGACAATTTGGCTGAACTGCGTGAACAAAGTTTTTGTGTGTTTCTTTTTACTTTGATTTGTATTCGCGTTTTTCGTTCTAACAATTTATAAACAAATAATAATCTCACAAAGCGCTTAGGAAAGTATTTGAGATAAATATTCTGAATTTTTTTTCTTCTGAAAATTTAATGAAAATTATGGTGATGAAGTGAACATGAAAAAGATGGAAGAAGATAGAGATATGTAAAACGTATTAAGTGTTGATGGTGTACTTTTATAACTAATAGATTGTCAAGATCTAAAGGTGTACAATTTATCAAAAAGATCAAATGGTTAGAAGTAAAAAAAAATATATGCTAGACACTCAATAATAGTGTTTTATCTAAGATATTTAAAGTTAAAAGTTAATAGAATAGACTAAATTTATTAACGGAATAATTTGAAGGATTAAAGTGTAACGTTTATGCGATAGAAAATCAAAATAAAATTTTAAATTAAATTAAGGGATGAAAGGATAAATTAGATGATCGATATCACATAGAAAAATGATCAATTATCTTATTTAGACAAATCAAAGCAACACCTTACCCTAACAATATTTATTTCCCCATTTTGTGATGTCTTAGATATAGAAAAATATATTTAACAAAGGAAACTTGTATCTTGTGTTGGAATTTATTTTTTCTATTTTATCAAACATGTAAGTTGTTAAGTTATGGCAACGTACTATGTAGTACCTTCACATAAATTATCTTTAATCTAGTAATTTGTTTACATTTCTTTGTACACATGTCGAATTATATACCACCTCTATGAATGACATGAGTCATAGGGTAGAATCATTTCTGTTTGTTACAAAGAATAAACTTGGTCTTAAACCGAAACCAAAAGTACAATATGCTAAATCTATAGTAACCAATTCAAATTCAGTTACCTTTTCTTGCAACAGAAAATAAATTTGTTACACAAAAAAAAAAACAGAAAGTTGAATTTACCATATTTTTGTTCTTTAGTATCAGATACACTAAGCAAAACTGTACTTTATCTGTCAAAATCTAATTATGAATTGTCCAAATAATGTGTGTCAAAAATATAGAACCTAAAATAGGCTCAAAGAAAATAACAAATTGAGAAGTGGATATTAATAATACAATGGAAAACAAAATTCCTATAAACTAGGAGAGATTAACAAACTAAACAACTTTTAATTTGGATTATAAAAAGAATGTTACATCTATATTCAAAATCCTATATCAGCATCGTACATGAATCTTTGAATTAGTGTTTCCGCAAGCAACAACTTATATTGTATTGTTCATACAGCTAGCTATAAATATGACTTCTTCCAAAAATGAGGTGAATAAGAATAAAATATATACATATTTTTTAATATCTAAGTTATTAAATATCAAAATTGTGTTTTTTAGAATATTTAATGAACAAGTCTGATTAAATTTTATGTTTTTTTTTAATGACAGAATATTGATGAGATTAAGAACAACCTTCTATGCACGAGGCTTGAACTGATATCGTCAAAAATGGAAGCGAATGTTTCGATAAAGAAATACGAGGAAACTGTTAAACAATTATACAAACTTTTGAAGAGTGTTTGTCAAGAAAGAGACGAAGCAAGAAATCAAGTTCAATTGCTAATAAAAAAGTTTCAACCATCTACGCAAATTGATCATCCAAAGGAACCGTCATGTGACTTATCCTTGTCTAGTCTCCAATCAAATGAGAAGAAAAATTCTCCAATATGTTCATCAAATCTAAGAATAGTTGAATCACGCGACGTGGCCTTAACGAAGCAAATAAACCATCAAAAGAATCATGCTACTCTTAGTAACAATAGTTATGATGATAATGAAAGTGTTAATCCAAATGAGTTTGTTCTAACTTCTTTGAGTTTGGCATTTCCGGGAAATTCTAATGAACCTTCTAAGATGTCTGATGGTTTAAGTTTGGGTTCGGGTTCGGGTTTGAGTTCTAACTTCTTAGTAAATAATGAACCAATATTATATATGGATTCAAATATAACATCAAGAAAAAAGAGAAAGTTTTTGTGAGGCTGTTTTATTTATTATAAATTTCTGATAAGGTTGATTTTTTTTATGTGAAAAAAATGTGAGATAAAATAATAGTTAAGAATATGTAGAATCTAACATTGCTAAGATGCAATTGCACTGCCTTGTTAAATTTTGGCAGATAAATGATATGATGTATGTTACATAGAAGTGAGAGCTGTTGAAAAATAGTGATTGCTATGGTTGGAAAATGGAAGTAAATTATGGATCTATGAGATCTTTATTATTTTGTAGTTTTGATACATAAAATATTTGAATTGAATGGTAAAGTTGAGATACAAAAGAAGAAAAACAGTGGTAAACTTGGCATGCATTATTAATCTTAATTATAATCTTAACATATGTGAACACATAAAGTTTTAAATATGTTTATTATTGAAGTATGCTTAATTTCTACCTCCCAATCAATTTCAATTAAATCTATAACATTTGCAATTAAGATTGCTTACATATGTGAACATATAAACTTTATTTTAACATGTTTATTATTGAAGTTATATGTGCTTAAATTTTGTCATTTTAAAAATATTTCACTTAAAAATTTGTTTTTAAGTTTATAAAACATTGGATCGACCTAGTATGGCCCAACCCACCACCAAATAAAACCTAGCACTCCTTAAATTGGACAGGGCCTCCTACACCTCGGAAGAAATAATCAGAATACCCTTTTTAACAAAAAAAAAAATGAAATTGTAAAAGTAAAATTAAATATTTTTTAGTTTCCAAAAACCTTTGTAATATTTCGGATTTCTGTAGAATCATCCAAATATTCACAAGTAAAAATGCTTCTTTTTTTTCTTCTTCGTGTTTTATAAGTTTATAACAGATTTTATTAAAAATCATGAAAATAAATACATTAAATAAATGCACTTATATCGGATTTTTAAATATCCAATGCCAAATATTTTGTATCATACCATACTTTTTCAACAAATTAGATATAAATGCATAAGATTCTATTAAATTTGTCAATATATCAGGTGTAAATGCATAGGGTTATACCTGATTTGTTAAAATATCGGGTGGAAATGCATTCAACACCAGATATTTTAGAAAATATGGTAGTTGTAGGGGTGATACCAGATATTTAAAAAAATTCAGTAGACAATCTTTTTTAATTGTTTGATTTATTTTTGTTTGCAGTGAGACCAAGAGGAAGAGGTGGTAGCATTATACCTAGATTAAGTGACAAACTTGTTAGGGATGTTTTAGAGAGCTTTGGCAATGACAATGAAAATGATGCCCCCATCACATTTGGGAACTATGGCGAGTATAATAGTTCCTGCC
This sequence comes from Lathyrus oleraceus, assembly GCF_024323335.1. Lineage (NCBI taxonomy): Eukaryota > Viridiplantae > Streptophyta > Magnoliopsida > Fabales > Fabaceae > Lathyrus > Lathyrus oleraceus. The sequence goes on along the minus strand of NC_066581.1, from coordinate 148,503,800 downwards.
GATTTTCACTACTGGAGGATCTAAGAGACTTGCGAACCACATACTCTCTGTCGTAGAGGGGGTAGAGTTTGACGTTCCAGAGGCGACGATAAGGAGGCAAATGTTGTTGTGATTGGTCGTGTTAAGCTAGAGGTGCATGCGGGGGTGTCTGATCAGGCTGATACATGTGACGATCATGATAGTCCCTTATATGAGGGGTTGTGATGATCATGATAGTCCCTTATATGAGGGGTTCCTTGGAGGGCCCTGTGATCTTACAATACTGAGAGGATATGACGACCATGTTGCCTTAAGATCATGGAAGAGAGAGGTATAAATATTTTAATTTTAGATGATTTTATGTATTAGTGGTTAATTGAAAGTAACAGATGGTTTATGCTTTAATTGTTACAAGACATTATCCTATTAAAGGACCATACTCATGGTCTGAGGCTAAAGAAATTCTAAGCATTGCAGATGTCGTAGGAGGTAAGGACACCGATAGATGATGTTGGCATGTTGCCACTGGTGGATTGTTTATTCATGATGTTTGAAGCTCTATTGTTATCTTTTTTGTTGAGAGATGGCATAAGGATAAATCTACATAAAATTCTATTCTCCAGGGGGACAAATGTTGGATCAGATGCTTGGGATAACGTGTACCACTGGTTTATGATAGAAGATAAGTTATGGAGGAAAATGCTAGACGTGATGTCTATGACATTGTATAAAAAATAGTTTGCAAGCAAAATGATAAATGTATAAAGAAAATAAATAACATAGTAGAATTGTTAACCTAGTTCGGTGAAACCAAACCTACGTCTGAGGGACACGCTACCTAAGAAAGAAAATCCACTATCTTGAATTAGTACAATTAATCTTATAGGAACATCATGTTTGTGTAAGTCCTAGAGGCCAATACTTTTGATACTTGTATCAAATTATTTATTAATAATAAAAGGTTTTTTCTTTATTATGTTTGTTTAATAAAGTCCCTAGAATAGCTAGTCCGTTTAATGTATCAAGTGTGACTTAATCATGAGATCACATTAAACATAAGGACAATATTCTTAAAGTATCCGTAGTCGAGCTTTATTGTGAAGTGGGAGAACATTAAAGCATTAAGACTATTATGTATATATACTGATGATCACATTTCATGGATCATGGATAAGGAGTTATCAAGTCTTAAATATAGGTATGAATATTAAGAGTAATATTTATACTGGATTGACCCTCTATGAGAATACTATATAGAATTTTATGCAAAGTGTCATAAGTTATTCTCATGGTGATAATGGTGTATACCACCCTTCAACCTGAAACCACTATGGACCCTAGATGTAGAGTCGAGTTCCTTATTGCTGATCAAACATTATCCGTAACTAGATGACCATAAAGACAGTTGATGGGTACTCCACGAAGCATGCTGAGGGACATGAGTGACCTAGATGGAATTTGCCCATCCTGCGTAACAAGATAAATGTCTATGGGCCAAATATTGAACTGGACAAGGATGACACGGTCTATGCCTTGTGTTCAATATAGACATAAGGGCAAAAAAGGGTAATTGTACACATAAGTATTATCACAAAAGGATTTGTCAGATCACATGACATTTTCATGTTTTGGGTAGTAGTGATGTGTTGCTAGATATCGCTCATTATTTATTATGTAAATATTTGATTTAATATAATTGCCAATGCCGCGAAAACCTACAGGGTCACACACAAAAGGACAGATTTATGAGAGAGTAACTAAGGAACACCGTAAGATGCGATGCACTTAAGTTAATTGTAGAATATCATAAGGTACGGTGTACTTAAGTAGAATACGAAATATGGTAAGGTACCACGCGCTTAAATGATTTTGGCATATTATAAGATATGGGCCACATACACTTAGGTGGGCTTTTTAGCTTGCAGCCCATACATGTGGTTCTATAAATAGAACCCTTGTGCAGAAGCATATGTGCAGTTGCAATTTCGTTTTTTACTCTCTCTCTCTCTCACTTAAAGCCTTCATTCGTAGCAGCTAACATTGAGATTGAAGGAATCTCTTCATGTGGACTGATTAGAGGCGTTGTCATCGTTCAACGTTCGTGATCACTCCGTAGATCTGCATCAAAGGTTTCAATCGTCAGAAGAGGTAAAGATTCTATCACTGATCATGCCCATTCGTAGGATCACTAAAGGAGAATTTTGTTTTAAATTCCGCTGCGTTTTTGATCACCCTTCTCCTTCACATCAACCTCATGATGTTCAATGCCTCTTCCTAATCCTAGTGACTTTCTATTTAGGTCTCCCCTAAATATGAGAACCTCTCTCACTTTCTTTTAATCATTAATCCCAAGTGATAAACTCAATGAAAAATTCCATTTAATCACTAACTCTAAGTGACATGCACAATAAACAAAGTATTTATGTTGAATTTACAACTCAACTAAAAAACGAAACTTTATGCTTTAAGATATGAACGAAAGTGCTAGAGTGATACACAAAGATAACACTAACAAAGACTCACAAGATAAACCCTAACACATGAATATTTAATTTCTGCACACTCTCTCATGAGAGGTTTGAGTCTTCTTAAATAGCAATGCAATTCTAGATTTTTCTCCTTTGGATATTAGGTGTGATCTCGTCCAGAATAATAGGAGATTATGTTTTGATTTGTTTCACAAAAGCCTTCAACAAAAGATAGGATTTGTTTTTAAATTCAAATTTGAATCTCCATTTAAATTTGATTTGATCACATTCAATTTAACCTAAAAAACCTACATAAATGCATTGCTACAAGATAGCAACAAATAACATTAAATCCAGTTGAGATCCAATCAGAAAATCACGCTCAAAACTGTTACAACATTTGCTTGCTGACAAGGGCCAAATATTGCACACATGATGGAACATCAGGTCCCACATGTGTCCTCGTGACAGAATTCTGAGTCTTGAACAACTCAAACAAAATCTTTACTAGATATAAATTACTATTCCAACTTCTCAAGTAAAGGATTTAGAATAAATCTATTTCTAACAAATCAACCACACTTATAAATCTTGGATTGAAGATCTTCTCATAAGTGAAAATCCACATCTTATAATTAAAACAAATCCCATTAAATCTCTTCATGGAGTATTTGTTTAATTAAATCTTCATCACCATCTTGGATAAAATTCAACCAAATCTCTCTTCAAAGCATATCCAATTAAGTCTTCCAACTCCAAATCTTTTTAATTAGTCCATATCTAATTAAATCTTCTTCAAACTTACGTATTAATAAAATATTTTTCAACAAATCTTACTGAATAATATTGGCCAAAAGATACAACAACAAATCTTTTAGGAATAAAACATCAACACATACATATTCACTCACAAATCTTGGTTTTCACACTGATTCCAGATGATGGAACACATGCTGGAACATCTTGTTCCATATATTGCCTCTGAACAAAATACATCTTGTTCCAGATGCTGGAACACACGTTGGAATATCTTGTTCCACATGTTTCCTTTGCATAAAATACATCATGTATATATGTTGTTTTACCTAATGTAGCCAATCAAAAGGAACAACAATCTCCCCCTTTAGAATTTTTTGGCTAAAACAACTTACAAGATGTGATATTCAAGAATTATCACATGTAGCACACCATATTAGAATATGTCATATCAGAGTATACACATCAGCATCAAAACCATATGTGGAAATCAGATCAACCACCAACTAGGAGCTCACAGCATCACATCAAACATAACATCACACTACCCTTTTTTTCCAGAATTTGGCAAAGGTTTAAAAATGAAAACCAAAGAAATACCACACATCATCGAAACATTTCTGGATCTGAATATCGTGTCATAATGTAGAACCCCGTCAATGTAGTAGTAGTAGTAGTAGTAGTAGTAGTAGTAGTAAAACCAAAGATATAACGCCTTTTCAGTACCAACTCAAAGCAAAACAACAAACTTTAGGGTACCAACATACATATCCAACCAAAGGCCTTGGGAACAGGTACCATATAGTCATAACACAAAAGCACCTAAAATAAGGAATACAAACATAACAGTAGCAACATCAAAAACTTAAGGTGAAAGGATCCAATATTTCTTCATAAAAAATTAGATCAGTTTCATCAATTAAATGCGTAGATGTTGGACACAATGCCTGGGACATCTTTCCCAACAAATAGCTTATAACTAAAACTCATTAACCCGTGAGTAATACCATCATTCTTAACCTAAATATCCTTCATTAAATTAGGATAACAAGCTCCAACATTCATCACTTTCTTTAACAACTAAGCATCACAATAAAGCTTCATCCTTTCAGTATACTTTCGTGCTTCCTCACTTGCAGTCTCCTCTTCTTCCCTGGTCATAATCTTGTCAATAGAGGAAACATTGCTTCTACCCAAATATTCATTAATAATTGAAGGTGAAAGATTCACACTTTCCTCTATCATACACTTTTCTACACTCATTGTTGCCTTCAACATTACATTCATTGGATATGTTGACAATGAACGCTTTGACCAATTTCTCATACCAAAGACCAATATCAATAGTAGTCTTCATTAGCCCAACAGATTTTATCAAAGCATATGTACCTATCTTTTTTTTTATAATTAATCATTATTTGGAAAACATACTTCTACTTCTGAACACTTTTGTCAGAATAAAATGAAACATTATCGTACGGAGCAGTAGAATCATTCAAAGGAATCCTTTTTCTACCAACTTTTCTCCTAATGGTGGTCACAATTTCCCGTACATCTGCCTCAACTTCTATCTCAAATTCACTTGTTTGAATAAGCTTTCTATTCACTTCATAATAATCAAGGGCAACTTGTTCATCCTTCCTCTGAGTTGGAAACTTATTCATCAACATATCATACATGTTGTTTGGCACATCCTGGTTGACATCTTCATTACCATCTTTGAGCATTAGGTTACTTTACAACAGCTGAGTGCAACTATTTTCAGTATATATGCTTTAGTAATCAAATGTGTAGTCCTTCATTTACTTCACTTGAAAATCAGGAAAGTAGGTAACATCTCCTACCATGCTCAAGTCAAATTTAGATTGTATTTGATGAACAAAATGTTCTAACATCTTACTTGACGTCCTACACAACACAGTGTCTTCAACATAAATGTGAGCAATCACCAGATTCTCTTTTTCTTCCATATTGACACCCTTCATGTTGTTGATATCAGTAGTAGCATCCATACTGACATCCATATAATAATCCTTCTTAATGACATCATCCTTGTTAGTGACATAATTACTAGTATCCAAATTGAATTCCAAAATCAAGCACCTATTGAGGAAGGAACTTTTCACATCCATCAGATAAAGCTTGAGCTTCAGCTGCATGACATACTTAGTATGAATCTGATGGCTCCAAGATAGGAAATAGGATCAACATCATAAAAACTCCCTTCTTCTTCAGCAGACATCGTGATGTTTCCTGTTTTGTTAGCAACAACTTTCCCCATATCAAGACCAACGAGATCAAAATATTCATCTTCATGGGGAGTCATTTCAGTTTGAACATCATCTATATATTGTGTTCCCTTGGAAAACAATCTATATACCTTTTTATTAATAACATACCCCAGAAATATGCTTTCATCATTACTTACCACATCTTCACACAATGTATCAACATTTTTCTCCACGTTTTCTTTTGCATGATCCTTCTTTCCTTTTGATGCAATTTTTTTCTCATTATGGTTATTAACAACACAAACATGGGCTACAATAGTATCAATTTCAACATCTTCATGGACATGATCATCATCGCTCACAAAATTATTTTCAAGGGTCACACAATCATTCTCCTTATGAATTTGAGACTTTGTCAATGTGTCGGAAATTGATGATTGGCACACACCCTTATTTTGTTTAAAAGATATGTTTTACTACAATGTTGGATATACGCGCATTTCCTGTCTATTTTTCACAAGTGTGATCAAAGTTATATCACATTTGGGATTTAGGAGTACATGTAGAGGATCAATGTTATAACCCTAAATGGTGTCATCTGAACACCATAGACTAGTCATAAAGTGTATCAAGAGTTTGACAACATTGCACTATTTTCTGGTTATCTATAATTAGAGAGTGGTGTTATTGCTTATTTACCTGACATGTGTCATCTATAGTTTGGCTATGCCTGGATGGTTACTTAGAGTGATACTATAAAGTATCACACTCTCTCATCATCCCTCCTAGCTCAACCAAGCTTACAGATGTTGTTAGATCTTCATTTGTTGAAGGGAATGAAGGGAACTCAGATAACATTCCACTTTCCCTCACCACGTGGTATAACTAATCGATAATAGATACATATGATATCTCTTCTTTTTTATAACCTCATGGATTTTGTAAACCCAGGTGGAAAGGTTTATGCTTTGGCGTCGCAGATAGCACACATTGCTCGTGGTGGAGTAGTTTATATTTTTTTTATGACTATTTGTTGTTGTTTATGAATATTATTTGTTGTCTTAATGACATTATTTATTATTGTGCAATTTTATTTAGTGTTGTTTTGATTAAAATATCAATACATAGCATAACATGATATAACATAACACAAACTTGACATGAACTTAACATATCTCTAACATAAAATATCCGAAAATATTCGAAATAAACATGGTTTTACCAAAATATACTTTTTGGGGGTATTAAATTAAGTTTTAAGGGTGTCAAAGACAAATTCTCACCATTTTATCATCATTATTATGTAAATTTAATATTGCAAGTGAAGTGACAGAGACGAAAAGTGTTCCATGATTAATATTGGAGACTAAAAAAAATATGATTAATCTAAACCAAACAAAAAATGTATTTTATCATAAAAAAATTTAATCAAATAAATGATTAATTAATTGAACTACAAAACTTAAACAAGTCATTTAACCCAATTTAATTAAAAAAAATTAACTTTTAACCATAATTATTTAACTATAACATTCCATTAAAAATCATAAAAGTTAAAATAATCAATCATTTCAAATAAATTACTCTCTTTTACATTTATTTTATATTATATTTATATTGAAATCATAAATGTTGATGAAATGGTGAATTCAACTCTCGATGCGGCGAAACGGATCTCCAACGCAGTTGCCCAAGGGTGGGTCTGCAATGTTAGTACTTCAACGCTTAAGTCAAATAAGAAATTCAAATAGAGGGTAGTGTGAGTTATGGTTAAAATCATACATTTACTTCACGCAGAGCACCTTATATATGAAAGTTGGTTAGGGTTCCCCATGCTTCTCGACTTGGAATGCGGGAGGCCGTTAGATGGCATCCAATGATATTTAGAAATCAGTGTATATTATGTGTGAGGTGTGGATCTATGTGCTTGAAGATATAAAGTTGATAATTCTGCAAAAGATCCTCTATGAAGTTTTGATGATGATAACATCAGTAGTTGTAATATTGAAGCCAATGGCAATAACTTTCAACTCTCTTATGGTTGTGTCGCAACTAGAAAAAAATCTCAAAACTAATCAAGAAAGGAGACTCAATTTGAAGTGCTTACATGATAGATGTATTTTATAAATAATCTTGAAGCCTCGGAGTAATGAAAGAGAGAATTGACAAAGTTCGCCAGTTTCTGTCTGTTTGAGTAACCAGAGTTTTGTAAAAGTAAGAAAGTGGCTTCTAAGTTCTAAGGAAACACACACACACACACACACACACACACACACATACACACACACACACACACACACACACACACACACACACACACACACACACACAAAACACATACACACACACACACACTTAAAAGTATTTTTCTAACCTTTTTATATCTTAAAAATATTTTCAGTACTAGGCCAAATGATTAAGAAACTGTCCACTATCTTTTAAACGTTTTTTTGAACTACCCAATTGATTGGAAAAAAAATTGAACCAGCGAATTGATTGGAGCATTAAGCCAATAGATTGGAGAAGGAATAAACGATTAACCAAACAATTAGGATAACATCTTAATGATTTACAACGACTCTTTATCCAAACTTTCCAAAATGGGCCAACAAAATTGACTATTTTGGTCACCCAATCGATTGGGACATTAAGCCAATCGATTGATGGATCGTTTTTCATTTTGGATTTTCCTTTTTCTATATAAATGATGGTCGCCTCCTCTTCATTTTACAACATTTCTTTGGAATTGATTTCTCTCTCTCTCTCTCTCTCTCTCTCTCTCTCTCTCTCTCTCTCTCTCTCTCTAAAATAATATTTTCTTTCACTTAAGTTGACTTGGTACTCTTTAGTGAAACAATACTTGTGAGGAAGAAATTGTTTGAGTGAAGTGCCATTGTGATTACTTTCAAGAGTGAGATACTCTTGAAGAATAGATTTTGGTTCTTGAGATTATCCACTATTAAAATCTTTGTTTGGTTCTTGAGATTAACCTGGAAAATTTCTATTTGGTTCTTAGCTTATCCAGGGTAAAATTTTCATGTTTGGTTGGGGATAAAACATTATACAGACCAGTTTGTATCAAAGGTTCATGGATACGACTTGTAAAAGCTCAAAGTTGTAGTCAAAATCTCAACAAGATCTCTTATGGACAGGAGCATGCCAATGTTTGACCGAACTTGGATAAATTTCTGGTGCAATCTCTCTAACCCTTATCCTCTTTAATTTCCGCTTTTTATTTTACTATCTTTATTTATGGTGCTATTTACTCCATCCTTGAGATATTACTAACACAATTTAAAGGGTAATTGAGAAAACCACTAAAATAATCACGAATTTTAAATACCACAATTCAACCCCCCATCCCCTCTCTCTTATGCTTGGAGTCACTTATTCAACAAATGGTATCACAACCATGGTTAGGCTCGGTAGGGAAAAAAGTGGATCCTAGTATGGATCAAGGCTAGTGATATGGGTGACTAACACTTGTGAGGGATATTCTTGGGTTTCAAGTGTGAGTGGATAAGTCCCACATTGACTTTAAATGGAGGAATTATTGGATATATAAGAGAAATGACTTATACCCATAATTCCTTAAGGTTTTGGATGGATATGTGGTGTCAAGGCCTCTTGGATCTGGAACGTTTAGCCCATTTACACTTCTGGATCTTGTTGTAGTCCCTAACAAGTGGAATCATAACCTAACTCTTCTTAAGATTAATCATCCTAGGAGGAAAATTTTCTTCAAGCTATTCACTACACAAACCCCAACCCTTTTAATGGAGAAGGGTATAGTTTGTGAAAAGATAAAATGAAAATGTTCATAGAAAGGATGGATCATGGTATTTGGAAGGTTGTGAAAGAAGGTCAATTTATTCCTACACATGATGTTAATGGTGTTGTAGTAAACAAAATTGAAAAGTATTGGACCGAAGATGATAAAAAGAATGTATTGTGTGGTTTGAAAGCAAAAGTTATCATCACCATCGCTATTTGTCTTGATGAATTTTTGCGAGTTTCTCACTGTGAGACTGCAAAAGAAATGTGGGACTTCCTCCAAAATACCCATGAGGGAATTACTGAGATAAAGAGGAAAAAATTTGGAAAATAAATCCATTAGTATGAACACTTTAAAAAGAAAGATGAAGAGAGCATAAATCAAATGCAAACACGTTTCACCCATATCATTAGTCATATGAGAACTTTGGGGAAAAAATTATCAAATGAGGAATTAGTCATAAAAACTCTTAGATGCTTAAATCATAGTTGGCAACCCAAAGTCACTACAATTTATGAATCTAAGGACTTAGTGATTGTGGACACACACACACACACACACACTCTCTCTCTCTCTCTCTTTGGAAAATTGCAAGAATACGAAATGAAACTCAATACATGTCATAGATGAAGGAGAAAATACAAACAAAGGTCAATCACTTAAAGCTAAATAATCTAACTCTGATGGTGACATAACTCTTATAGTAAAGAACGAGAAGAGGCAAAAAGATGAGGAAAAAACACCATCCATTCTAACATACTACAACTGTGGAAAGAAATGGCATATCAAACCATATTGTCCCCTACTCAAGAAAGAAAATAAAAAATTTAGGAACCCTTAGAAAAAAAGGAAGAAAGCTCATGTTGCATGGGAAGGAAATGCTATGGAGTTCTCAGACAATGAAGAAGAAGAAAATTATGCAATAAAGGTAACAATGTAAAATTTTACTCTTCTAGTTGCAGGGTCATAAAATCTAAATCAAACGAAATTCCATTTACAAGCTCAAGAAGTGGAAATACCTACATAGTGGATTTAAATAAAATTCCTTCAAATGATGTATTTCTTCTGAGAAACGGGGATGAATTTTGGCTATGGCATAGGAGAATAGCTCACATCCACATGGATCACCTAAATAAGCTGGTTGGAAAAGATCTTGTAGATGGTATTGCACATTATACTTTGAAAATAACAGATTATGTGATTCGTGTCAAAATGGCAAACAAGTAAATGCATCTTTTAAAGCTAAAAATATTGTTTCTACTGACTGAGCCATACAACTTCTTCATATGGACCTTTTTGACTCATCAAGATGAAGGAGAATAGCGATCCAAAATGCAACGGAAATTAAAAATTTCTCCTTTAGTGATCCTTACGAATGGGCATGATCAGTGATAAAATCGTTACCTCTTGTGGCGATTGAAACCTTTGGTACAGATCTAAGGAGCGATCACGAATGTTGAATGGTGACAACGCCTCTACTTAGTCCACACGAACAAATTCCTTCATTCTCAATGCTAGCTGCTATGAATGAAGGCTTTGTGTGAGTGAGAGAGAGAAATGAAATTTCATCTGAACAAATGCTTCTGCACAAGGGTTCTATTTATAGAACCACTTATATGGGTTGTATGCTAAAAAGCCCACTTAAGTGTATGCGGCCCATATCTTATGATAATACCAAAATCACTTAAGTGAGTGGTACCTTACCATATTTCGTATTCTACTTAAGTGCGTCGTACCTTACGATGTTCTAAAATTCACTTAAGTTCACTGTACCTTACGGTGTTCCTTATTTACTCTATCTCCCATCAATCCGTCCTTTTGTGTGTGACCCTATAGGTTTTCGCAACATTGGCAATTATATTAAATCACGTATTTAACAAAATAAACAGTGAGAGGTATCTAGCAATACATCACTGCTACCCAAGACATGAAAATGTCATGTGATCTGAAAAATCCTTTTATGATAATACTTATGTGTACAATTACCCTTATATTGAACACAAGGCATAAACTGTGTCATCCTTGTCCAGTTCAATATTGGGCCCGTAGACATTTATCCTGTTATGCAGGATGGACAAATTCCATCTAGGTCACTCATGTTCCTCAGCATGCTTCGTGGAGTACCCATCAATTGTCTTTATGGTCATCCAATTACGGACAATGTTTGATCAGGAATAAGGAACTCGACTCTACATGTAGGGTCCATAGTGGTTTCAGGCCGAAGGGTGGTATACACCATTATCACCATGAGAATAACTTATGACACTTTGCATGATATTCTATATAGTATTCTGATAGCGGGTCAATCCAGTATAAATATTACTCTTAATATTCATACCTATGTTTAAGACTCTGATAACTCCCATTTTACAACAAAGCTCAACTACGGATACTTTAATAATAATGTCCTTATGTTTAATGGGATCTGTCATACGGTGAACTGACTTGGGGTGTTTTGCTTTTTATCGCAATGTCGCGGATAGCAAGAGTCGCCACCGACTTTTCTTTTATCCAATAAGGAAGGGTGGAAAAGAACAGGAAAGACCTCAATAGATTTTGGGTTCGGGAGGTACATTATACAAAGGGAAGGTGTTAGAACCCTTTGTATCCATGGTTATCCGTGGGCTCTTAATTGCTGGATCACTTATATTTTTGTCTGAAAAGTGTTCGTGAATTGTTTGAAAAATGTTTCGGAAAGAGAGTTAACTTTGTAATGATTCTCGTATGAATGTATACAAAGTATTTATCTCGTTTGATTTTGAAAACGGTTTAGAAAAATGTAACTTGGTAATGATTCTAGTATGAATGTATACCAAGTGGTGATTTTCTAGGATTTGCAAAGTGTGAGGGATGGAAAATGTTTTAGGTTATGATCCAGCAATTGAGAGTTATACCTTCCTAAGGTCGTTATGAACGTTTCCTATCCTTATGAGGGTAAAACTGTCCTTACTATTGAGAAGTAACTAATTTTACCCTTTGGATGTTTAAGGGTCATCGTAGGGTCATTGATAGATCATTGAAGGCAACAGTTGTAAGGATACCTTAGCATTCGAAGGGACTATCATCATTTAACCGTAGGCTACACCGAAAGGTCATCGAGGGACAAAATCGTATTTTCGAAGGCAACATCCGAGGGACCATGATTTATTTTATGATGATTTAACCGAAGGGTCTTTGCTAAGTGTATCCCTACATTCGCGGGACATGACCATAATACCGTAAGGCAACAAAGAGAGGTCCAAGATCACATATTTAAAGGCCATATTTTAAAGTTAATTAGGTAATTAGGATGAATCTCCACATTAAAATTAATACATTAAAATTAATACATTAAAATTAACACATTAAGATTAATTAAGCGATTTAGGGTGGATCTTCACAAGGTATCCCACAAATAAAGTGGAAGACTTAAACAGCAATCTTTTCCTGGGACATGTGAACCTGTTTGTAATCGAATTGTAACCTTGAATTGCCCGATCGGATCGAATTGAGCGGAAGTGACCTTGCTGCCGCCGGCTTTTCCTTCAGGGTTTCCTTTAGGGTTACTCGGAATTCTCAGGGTTAGCCTCCGTTAGTGTTAGGGTTTGCTTGCTAGGGTTCTCCTCTCTCCTTTTTTCGTTCTCCTTTTTATTACTGAAGTGCTGGTATTTATAATGCTCTTTTTCATGACCTAATGGGCTCAGAATGAAGCCCGAAATTTTCTGTTGTCTGTCAGCTTCGCTAGGCGAGCGTGTAGCGAACGCGTAGCGAACGTTCGCTAGGCGAGCGTGTAGCGAACGTTCGCTAGGCGAGCGTGTAGCGAGCGCGTAGCGAACAGGCCAGTTTGGGCCATTTTCTGGATTGGGCCATTCGTGAGCTGGGCCTTTGTTCCTTTAAGATCAGTGTCATAAAAATGAGTCGGAATGCCCTGCAAAATGTCTTAAAATATTAATGGGCAAATTTTGGGGTATGACAGCTGCCCCTGTTCAATATTCTTGAACCGAGAGAGTCAGAATGGTATGTACGCCATTCGTGGTCTGGAGGTGGAAGATTATTGAACACTTAGAACGCCCCAAAAATTTGCACTTGTCAATTAGTTAGTCTTGATGGAGATGGGCTTAAAGATGCCATCTAGGAAGTTTGATAATGAGAGCTTTAGAGTGCGTCGTACGTTAGAAGATATCTGAAGTCATGGGTGCCACTGGGTCATACGCCAGACCGTATAGTGAGTCATTCATTAGGCTGTCGACTTCACTGGGGAGTAGAATGGGTCATACGCCGCTGGGGATAACAGATCAGAATGGATCATACGCTAGATCGTATCTGAGTTGCAGAATGGGCCGTCTGTTAGACTGTATCTGACGAAAAGTAGTCGTATGCTAGACTACACCTCGGGGTGTACCGTACGCTAGGTAGTATCTGAGGAATGAAGATCCGAATGGGTCGTACGCTAGACCGTATCGGACTTGTTCGGGGAGTAATGAGTCATACACTGCTGGGGATAAAGGATCAGAATGGATCGTGCGCTAGATCGTATCTGAGTTGTAGACGAGCCGTCTGTTAGGCTGTACCTGGTGATGAAGGGGGGTAGTCATACGCCAGACTACACTTCAGAATGTACCGTACGCTAGGTAGCATTTGAGGGGATGAACATCCAAGCGGGTCGTAAGCTAGACCGTCTCTGAGTAGCAGAACGAGCCATCCGTTAGGCTTCATCTGATAATAAAGGGGTAGTCATACGCCAGACTACACTTCAGAATGTACCGTACGCTAGGTAGCATCCGAGGCCTTGAAGGTCCAAATGGGTCGTATGCTGGACCATATTGGAGTTGTTGAAGGTCGGAATGGATCGTACGTTAGATCGCATCTGAGTTGAAAGAGTCATATGTTGAGCTGAATCAGAATGAACCGTACGCTAGGCTATATCTGATAGTATTTGTATATGTTGTATTTGCAATAAATGTCTGGGATGGGCTTATAGATGCCATCACTAGGAGGACGTCAGGATGAATGTTGACATGGAGTGTATCTGAAAGATGTATTTGAATCTGAACGTAATCGATGAAAATGTCCGTCTGAATGACTCTCTATTTCGACTGTATCAGGAAGATAATTAACCTGAAAAATAAAGTTAGCTCCATACCATGTCATGATGCATGAGATGCAAATGTTGTATGCATGCGTGTGCTGTGAAGTGATGTAATGAATGAATTATGCGTCTGAAATAAATGCGAACATTGTATGCATGTATATGTTATGAAATGAATGAATTATGCGTCAGGGGACTCTACTGGGGAAGTAAATCTCAGTCTTCTGGTCGGAGATATTTATATTGATGACCCTGTCTCAGCTGGGGTATTTGATTTCTGTCTGATGGTAGAAATGTTCAACAGAAGCCTGGCTGGGGATAGAAGAGATGACCAATTCGTCTAGTGATGCCCATTTCTTCTGGGGAATAACTGGCTTAGCCGGGGAATAGAATTGGCAACAGATTCATTGGAAAGTCTGGTTAGACCTTCTCCTCGATCCTGAAGTCCTTTAGTAATTGTCATTGTTATTTTATGCATGTATTTTGATAAACATTGATCATATTCAAATGCATATATCAATTCAAGTTAAATCAATGGACGTTTACGCAAACAAAACAGAGAAAGTAAAACAAAAGCATCTTTTTGGAAATGAAATTGTATTGATTTTGAAAGAGGGCCTATAAATAGGCAATTTGAGTACAAGGAGACAGAAATCCTAGTAGGAGGAAATTGTCAGGCAAACAAAAGGCTATGCAGAAAAAGTCCTATCGATTCTAATTCTACCACTGTCATTATGTCTTCAAGCCTCTCATCTCCTGCTGTCGGATAGAAGTGATTAGCTTGTTCAGTCCTTTGAACTTGGATGAAGTTGTCTGAGAACGGGACATAGTCATACACTTTGATCCCTAATTTTTGCCTGGACCGCCTTTTCAGGTTTTCAATCCACCAGGATACCCCTTTTTGCCCAAGCCGCCTTGTCAGGTTTTCGACTTGCCGGGTGCACATTTTTTATGTTTATCCCTAATTTTTGCCCGAACCCTTTTGGTTCGCCGGGATGCCCTAACTTTTGCCTAGGTACGTCGACCTAGCAGGTCTCTTTTATGCGTGGTATTTTTTGACTATGTCTGCGTTCACGGGATGCGGGAAGTCTTCGCCGTCCATTGTAGCTAGTATCATGGCTCCACCAGAGAATACCTTCTTAACTACAAACAGCCCTTCGTACGTGGGAATCCATTTGCCTCTGGGATCACCTTGTGGTAGAGTGATGCGCTTTACCACCAAGTCGCCAATTTGATACACCTGTCTCTTGACTCTTTTGTTAAATGCCTGGGTCATGCGCTTCTGATATATCTGTCCATGACACACAGCCGCAAGTCTCTTCTCATCGATCAAGTTTATCTGGTCGAGTCGAGTCTGAATCCATTCATCTTCATCTAAGCCCGCCTCTTTCATGATTCGTAGAGAGGGAATCTGAACTTCCACTGGTAAAACGGCTTCCATTCCGTAGACTAAAGAGAAAGGAGTTGCTCCTGTCGAAGTGCGTACTGAAGTGCGATAACCGTGAAGAGCAAATGGTAACATCTCATGCCAGTCTTTGTACGTCACCGTCATCTTTTGTATGATCTTCTTGATATTCTTATTAGCAGCTTCTACAGCGCCATTCATCTTTGGTCGGTACGGAGAAGAGTTATGGTGCTTTACGTTGAACTGCGTGCAGAGTTCAGTAATCATCTTGTTGTTCAAATTAGTACCATTGTCGGTAATAATTCTTTCAGCGATACCATATCGACAAATGAGATTATTCTTGATGAATCGTGCCACCACATTCTTGGTGACAAAAGCGAATGAGGCGGCCTCTACCCACTTTGTAAAGTAATCAATAGCAACAAGGATGAAACGATGCCCATTAGAAGCAGTAGATTTAATCTCCCCAATCATATCAATGCCCCACATTGCAAAGGGCCAAGGTGCGGTCAACACGTTCAATGGAGCAGGAGGTGCATGTACTTTATCCGCATATATCTGGCACTTGTGACAGGTTCTGGAGTGATGGTGGCAATCAGCTTCCATGGTAGACCAATAATACCCTGATCTCAGAATCCTCTTGGCCATCGTATGTCCACTAGAATGAGTCCCAAAAATACCGTCGTGCATGTCTTTCATAATCTCTTCTGCTTCCTTTTTATCCACACAGCGAAGCAAAGTTGAGTCATGATTACGTTTGTATAATACTCCATTACTCAGAAAGAACTTAGCGGAGAACTTCCTCAGGAATTTTTTGTCATTAATGGATGCCCCTTCAGGGTATTCCTGAGCTTCTAAATATCTTTTTACTTCGTGGAACCAAGGTTTTTCCCGTACTCCCTCAGTGTTAAGTTCATAACAGTATGCCGGTTCATCTAGTCGCCCAATGGTGATCCTGGGAGCCTCATTGTCCCATCTGACTCTGAACATAGATGACATGGTAGCTAATGCGTCTGCCAACTGATTCTCTTCTCGTGGGATATGTTCGAATGTAATCTCTTCAAAGTGTGGGATTAATGTCATCACCTGTTCTCGGTAAGGGATGAGATTCGGATGCTTAGTGTCCCATTCTCCTTTGATCTGCCTGATTACTAATGCTGAGTCTCCGTACACACTCAAAAACTTGACCCGCCGGTCTATAGCAGCCTTGAGTCCCAAAATACATGCTTCATACTCAGCCATATTATTGGTACAATGAAAACATAGTCTAGCAGTGAAATGCGTATGGTAACCCTCGGGAGAAATGATTACCACACCAACACCATTGCCCAATGCATTAGAAGACCCATCGAAAACCATAGTCCATCGGGATCCTAGTTCGGGTCCTTCATCCGGTCCAGGTTCTTCATAATCAGTAACAAGCATGACATCCTCATCTGGGAACTCAAAATTCATAGATTGGTAATCATCCACTGCTTGATGAGCCAAGTGATCGGCTAGCACGCTTCCTTTGATTGCTTTCTGAGTAGTATACTGGATGTCATACTCTGTTAAGATCATCTGCCATCTTGCTATTCTTCCGGAGAGAGCGGGTTTCTCAAATATGTATTTGATAGGATCCATCTTAGAAATCAATAAAGTGGTGTGATTCAACATATACTGTCTCAGTCGGCGAGCAGCCCAGGCCAAAGCACAACAAGTTTTCTCGAGCAGTGAGTATCTTGTTTCACAGTCGGTAAACTTTTTGCTAAGGTAGTATATGGCATGCTCTTTTCGACCAGACTCGTCATGTTGTCCCAACACGCACCCCATTGAATTTTCTAACACGGTTAAATACATGATTAGAGGTCTTCCTTCAACTGGTGGCATCAGAATTGGAGGTTCTTGAAGATACTTCTTGATTTTGTTAAAAGCTTCTTGACATTCCTCATTCCATATCATCTCTTGATTTTTCCTCAGTAGCTTGAAGAGGGGTTTGCAGGTGGCGGTCAAATGGGAGATAAATCGGGCAATGTAATTCAAGCGTCCCAAGAAACCTCTGACTTCTTTATCTGTACTAGGAACTGGCATTTCTCGAATAGCTCTCACCTTGGCCGGGTCAACCTCAATCCCTTTACCACTGACAATAAAGCCCAAGAGTTTGCCGGACCTTACCCCAAAGGTGCATTTGTTCGGGTTCAGCCTCAACTTGTATTTCTTCAACCTCTCGAACAGTTTGTATAAATGATCGAGATGTTCCTCCTCAGTATGAGATCTGGCTATCATGTCATCCACATATACTTCTATTTCATGATGGATCATATCATGGAACAAAACCACCATAGCACGCTGGTACGTTGCCCCTGCATTCTTTAAACCAAATGGCATTACTTTATAAAAGAACGTGCCCCATTGCGTCACAAACGTAGTTTTCTCCATGTCCTCAGGCGCCATCTTAATCTGGTTGTAACCTGAGAATCCATCCATGAATGAGAACACCTTGTGTTGAGCGGTGTTATCTACCAGAACATCAATGTGCGGAAGTGGAAAGTCATCCTTGGGACTCGCTTTGTTCAGGTCTCAGTAATCTACACACATTCGCACCTTACCATCCTTCTTTGGCACTGGTACCACATTAGCAACCCATTGAGGATAAGAAGTAACAGCCAGAAAACCTGCATCAAATTGTTTCATCACCTCGGCTTTGATTTTCTCAGACATTTCAGGACGCATGCGACGAACCTTTTGCTTAACAGGACGACATTCTTCCCTCGTTGGCAGTCGATGCACTACTATATCGGTATCCAGTCCTGGCATGTCTTCATAAGACCAAGCAAAAATCTCTACATAGTCATGCAACATCTGAATCAACCTTCTTTTGACATTGCTTTCCAAGCCTGCTCCTATTTTGACTTCTTTCTTGTCTACTTCAGTACCCAGATTTACAGTCTCAACTGACTCCTCGTGTGGCTGTATAGTCCTTTCTTCCTGCAGTAACAGTCTGGCGAGTTCTCCAGGTACTTTACAATCTTCCTCACTTCCATCCTCGACTTGGTAGATCGGATTTTCAAAGTCATAATGAACAGTAGTAGAACTATTATCAACAGGATCCAGAGTGGGTATGGATCTGCAATTCGTTACGTGAGTGTGTGTAAGAAAACATAGCTTATTTGGAAGATGACAGAAAAGACAAAGAGCGCAATATTTGAATGCAAAAAGTCCATTGATTTATTGAATATGAATATGCTTATGAAAATGACAAAACCCTTAACAAATTAGCTATTGTGCCCCGGGCATAGACACAACGCTTGGAGAAGTTCAATTGTAAACAAAACAAAATTTGCAACACCAAAATAGGCAATAACAATTACTCCTGACTAAAGGAAATCGGGATAGTGTCTTCAGCCTTCCAATTATTGAGTCCGTCGCCAATTGTTGGGAAAATCCAGCTATCCAGGTCGCAATCGCTGTCAGCGTCTTCTACAGCATTAATTTGACTCTTGGCTACCTTCTCAGAGCTAAACCCCAGGCCAAATTTGTCAGACTTGTACGGTATGTCGATCAGTTGACCCCAGCCAGTACGACCACCATCTTCAACCACGGCTTGAGCGTCCTTCAGAGAAATCATAGCAGGAGGAGCACGAATAACCTTGGGTACGCAGGAAGTTGGCTTAAGGACAGGATTGGTCGGAGGAACTACTTCAAATGACTGACAAGGAGTCTCAATGAATTCACCATCCATCTCGACGTATCTGAAGGTATGCACACTACTGACAATGTACTCTTCTTCTCCACACACGGTGACAATTTTATCCTCTGTGGGATATCTCAACTTTTGATGGAGAGATGAAGCTACAGCACCTGCCCCATGAATCCAAGGGCGTCCCAATAAGCAGGAATAGGCAGGACGAATGTTCATTACATGGAAGGTAGTGTTGAAGACTTGCGGTCCTATCTTGATAGGAAGGACTACTTCGCCATGGACAACACTCTTCGCACCATCGTAAGCACGTATCACAATGTCACTAGGTTTCAGTTCAATGCTTTTACAATCCAGCTTATCCAGCACAGCTGTCGGCAGCACATTCAGGGAAGAGCCATTATCGATCAACACATGAGACAAAGTGATTCCCCTACACTCAATGGAGATATGCAGGGCTTTATTGTGATTCTTTCCTGCTGGTGTCAGATCAGCGTCGGAAAAGCCTAGGCCATTGTCAACAGCCAAGTGAGCAACATAATGTTCGAACTGATCGACAGATGTCTCCTGAGGCACATGAGCGGTCTTGAAGAATTTTATCAATGCATTGGCATGAGATTCTGAAGATAACAGCAAGGATAACATCGAGATCTTAGACGGGGTATGCCCCAACTGTTCTACAACATCAAAATCACTCTTGCGAATGATTTTCAGCACTTCTTCCATTTCTTGTTTGGCAACATCTTCGGGAGTAACTTCGACCGGTGTCTCTGACTGAGAAGGATTGACTGGTTCCTTTCCTCGAGTTTCAAGGACAGGAGGTGAGATTTTTGGAGAGAAGATCCTTCCGCTTCGAGTAATTTTACTAGTCCCAACAATGCCACTAGTATTAGCAGCATTATCCACTTGCTTCACGCCATGGACGTAAACATCACCGCCATAATTCCACGGAATAGCTTTGCTTGAGGAATACGGGATCGGGCCAGGTGCAGTGATGATTAGGGGAGCAACCCTGGGCTCAGCAGTAATCTTCACAGGCGCCCTGGTAGCGGTAATCTTCACTTGAACTTTGGACCTAGCAATCACAGATATTTCTTCAATAGGGTTTTCCGCCTTAGGAATCCTTTCGAAGAGAACTGTACGATCGTCCATCAGCCGTTGAATACCATTCTTCAATTTCAAACAGTCCTCGGGCTGGAGTATGCAGAGATTGCAATCTTTAGCACAACCTGGAAATAAACCAGCTTGCAATAAATTCCTCTTTATGATCGGGAGAGGAGATGTTAAGTCCGCCACATTGGAAACGTGAGAATCGTCATCCATAGCATTAACAGTCTTGTCATGGTTAGGCATAGGAGCAGTGATGACATTAGGAGTCTCCGGAGGCTCAAAATCAATTTCTCCAGCTTCGATCATATCCTGAATCTTATTCTTCAATGACCAGCAATCGTTTGTATCATGCCCGGGGCTATCGGAGTGATATGC
The DNA here is from genome assembly GCF_024323335.1 of Lathyrus oleraceus. NCBI lineage: Eukaryota > Viridiplantae > Streptophyta > Magnoliopsida > Fabales > Fabaceae > Lathyrus > Lathyrus oleraceus. The sequence continues at coordinate 148,482,954 of NC_066581.1, read as the reverse complement.
ACACCTGGCATTGGGATTATAACGAGAAGAGGTAGTGTTGGGATTTGTAGGAGGATCTCTAAGGGTGATTAAATTTGCCTTTAGCATTCCCTGCAGTGCCTGTGCCAAGGTCATATTGATCCTGGTGAACTGCCTTCTTGGCCTGTCTTGTTTGGGCTGGAAGTTTTGAGATGGTGGTGCTGCAATCGTAACCGCTCCAATGTCGTGGTCACGGTTTTTCTTGTTACGACCCTTTTGACCGTACACAACATTTGATTCGTTCCTCCCCTGATAGGACCTTTTGGTGCTTGCAGAGGTAGCCGCCTGTATCTTTCCACTTCGGATGCCGCCTTCAACACGTTCACCTGTTAATATAAGTTCAGTGAAACCTGATGAAGAACTTCCCAGTAGATGGCTGTAGAATGGGCCGGTCAGTGTGCCCATGAACATGTCCACCAATTCTCTGTCAGTCATAGGGGGTTTGACTCTGCCAGCCAAATCTCTCCACTTTTGAGCATATTCTTTAAAGCTTTCTTTAGATCCCATAGTCATATTCTGCAACTGTAGCCGGGTAGGTGCTAGTTCAGAGTTATACTGGTACTGTTTATAGAAAGCTGTTGCTAAATCGGTCCAGGTGCGGATGTCAGAGCTCTCGAGCTGATAATACCATTCCAACTGTGTGCCAGACATGCTTTCTTGGAAGAAATGGATCCATAGCTTCCTGTCAGTGGTATGCGGCTGAATCTTTCTCACATAAGCTCTCAGATGCATCTGAGGACAGGACGCACCATCGTACTTAGTGAAAGTGGGGATTTTGAATTTGCGAGGAATGGTCACATCGGAGACCAGACCCAAACTTTCGAAATCCAGACCGGGCGCCTTCTGACCCTCCATAGCTAGCATACGTTCTTCCAGCAACTTGTACTTATCATCTCTTGGAGAGTACTGTTCATTTTCATAATCTTCATCGTCATCCTCAGGGTTGGAGAAATCAGCATTCTCTTCCTCTGAATCATTCTCCGCCCCCTCTTCTGGACCATTCGGGATTCCAAACTTGACTCCTGCGGCCTGTCCTTTACGCCTTCTTCCCGGGTTAATGAAACTCACAGCTTTCTTGTCTTTCTTCTTTTCGAGCAAAAGAGCCTTCAGTTCCTCCTGCCCCTTGGATAAGCTTAGCATCATCTCCTTGAATTGAGCATTCTGAGTCTGGAGATCTTTGACAGTTTGTTCGAGATCCATTTTTCTGTTTGCAATGGAAGACCGTGAGAACATTGAACTTGTAGAACACCTGTTATGTAGTGTTATGTTATGCTATGCAATGCATGAAATGTTTTCAAGGACTTTTGGAATTTAACTTTGCGTAAACCACCAACAAGAGAGAAACTTTTATTACTAATTTCTTTAATCAATGTTCATTACAAAAAAGAATGATAATAAAAATACAATGAAAGCTCAAGTCTCCCAGGGGCGACTTCTTTTTGGGCGAAGATATGCATTGAGTCTTCGTTCCTCATTAAGCTGACTGGTAAGTTCTAACACTTTCTTCCTTTCTGCAATGAACTGAGTCTCAAAAGTATCCCTTTCCTCTCTCAACTGGATCCAGGATCTCTTCAGTTCTTCAACATCGGTAGGCATATCTGGATAAGGAGTGATCTGAGGAGTACCTCCTTCAACTTCTGATTCAACAATCAGTGGTCCGACTGCAAGATATGGCATGACAAGCTCACGAGCTCTGGCGCGTACCCATCTGAGATAAGGTTCCATAGGAATAGAATTTTTCTGTCCTAGAGTGCTTCTTTTCACCATGCCCCAGGCTCGTACAAATCTCTGACGGAGGCCTTGGGAATCGGTGTCATAGTCAAACACAGTACCTTGAATAATTCTTTCATGTGGACCGTCTCTTCGAGCATAACCAAACTGGCGTAGGACTAAAGCTGGGTTATAAGTAATACCTCCTCTTATCCCCAAGAGTGGTACATTAGAGAATTCTCCACAACGGTCAATGAGGATAACATCTTCTTGGAGATGAGGACACCAACGGATGTCTGAATGGGAGAGCGACATTATCCTTTGAGACCATTTCAAATTCTGCTCATTCTTCAAGACTGATTGAGGAAGGTGCGAAATAAACCACCTAGACAATAAAGGTATGCTGCACATGAGAGTCCCTTGCCTTTTCATAGTACGAGTGTGAAGAGAATGCAAAATGTCTCCCAGCAAGGTAGGCACCAGGTTATGAGTGAGGAATATCTTAATAGCATTCATATCTACGAATTGGTCCGGATTAGGAAATAACACCAAACCATAGATCAGTAATGCTAGAACGTCTTCGAAAGCATGGACATTCATAACCTTTAAGAATTCTCGGGCCTTATTTATCAGAAACTTGGCAAGTAAACCCTTAACTCCACTTCTCGTTACCCAATTGGTTTCGATGTCTGACTTTGTCATGGGCAAAGCTGCGGCAACTTCTTCAGACTTCGGAACCTTTTCTAAACCACTGAACGGTAGTTGATCAAGGATAGGTATCCCAAGCAGTCTGGAGAATTCTTCCAGTGTAGGTACCAACTGGTAATCTGGGAATGTGAAGCAATGATGTTTAGGGTCGAAGAACTGGAATAAAACTCTCATCATATCTTCTTTGAAACCAGTGGTAACCAAATTGAGGAGAGAACCGTGTTTCTTGATGAACTGGGCATGATCGGGAAGTTCTGACACTAAATCTTTGAGTTGAGGAGAGATTGCTACAAAATTGATCCGGATGGTCTTCCTGGGAGCCATAGCTTTACAAAACAGAGCAAAGTTAAATCCCTAAGTCCTTGAAATGGTTATAATGTCATGATATTATGATGTTATGATGTTATGATGTTATGATGTTATGATGTTATGATGTTATGAGGTTATGTAAGTAACAAACACAAGCAAGTCACACAACAATCATTCCTAGGTTTTAGGGCTTGCATGAGTTCCATAGGTAAGTACCCTCCCCACTGAAGTTTAGTTGGTTCAACCTGTCCTAGAATAGTAACCGGGTTCTAGAAGGATCTCAAATCATTGACCTTTCTTTAAGTCCACTTCAGTGCAACACCAAGTGGTTGACCGAAGCTTCCCTAAAGTCCAATCTCAAAGAGTGTAGTATCGAGTCTCAACCAACCCCAGTCGGAACCGAAGTCAGTTATCTCACTACTTTCTAATGGCCAGGATGAGTCAACTAGGGTTCTAAAGGTCTGGTTAATGCTTTGATGACACCACGCGGAAGCCAAATTTTTCCTCAAGTGAACATGAGGAACATCAGGACATCCAAAGTGTCACATTAACCGTAGCCATCATTTTAACCATTCCAGTATACGCCGGATAGTCGCGATGATATATTGCTACTTACCTAAGGTACACTAGATCCGGGTGTAGGATCTTTCACTCAAAAATACCCAAGCAATCCCTTAAAAGTAAATCAGACAATTTGGAATAAGTGATCTTGTTTTTAAGGTAACCTCTCTTTTTAAAGCATCCCCAGCAGAGTCGCCAGTTCTGTCATACGGTGAACTGACTTGGGGTGTTTTGCTTTTTATCGCAATGTCGCGGATAGCAAGAGTCGCCACCGACTTTTCTTTTATCCAATAAGGAAGGGTGGAAAAGAACAGGAAAGACCTCAATAGATTTTGGGTTCGGGAGGTACATTATACAAAGGGAAGGTGTTAGCACCCTTTGTATCCATGGTTATCCGTGGGCTCTTAATTGCTGGATCACTTATATTTTTGTCTGAAAAGTGTTCGTGAATTGTTTGAAAAATGTTTCGGAAAGAGAGTTAACTTTGTAATGATTCTCGTATGAATGTATACAAAGTATTTATCTCGTTTGATTTTGAAAACGGTTTAGAAAAATGTAACTTGGTAATGATTCTAGTATGAATGTATACCAAGTGGTGATTTTCTAGGATTTGCAAAGTGTGAGGGGTGGAAAATGTTTTAGGTTATGATCCAGCAATTGAGAGTTATACCTTCCTAAGGTCGTTATGAACGTTTCCTATCCTTATGAGGGTAAAACTGTCCTTACTATTGAGAAGTAAGTAATTTTACCCTTTGGATGTTTAAGGGTCATTATAGGGTCATTGATAGGTCATTGAAGGCAACAGTTGTAAGGATACCTTAGCATTCGAAGGGACTATCATCATTTAACCGTAGGCTACACCGAAAGGTCATCGAGGGACAAAATCGTATTTTCGAAGGCAACATCCGAGGGACCATGATTTATTTTATGATGATTTAACCGAAGGGTCTTTGCTAAGTGTATCCCTACATTCGCGGGACATGACCATAATACCGTAAGGCAACAAAGAGAGGTCCAAGATCACATATTTAAAGGCCATATTTTAAAGTTAATTAGGTAATTAGGATGAATCTCCACATTAAAATCAATACATTAAAATTAATACATTAAAATTAACACATTAAGATTAATTAAGCGATTTAGGGTGGATCTTCACAAGGTATCCCACAAATAAAGTGGAAGACTTAAACATCAATCTTTTCCTGGGACATGTGAACCTGTTTGTAATCGAATTGTAACCTTGAATTGGCCGATCGGATCGAATTGAGCGGAAGTGACCTTGCTGCCGCCGGCTTTTCCTTCAGGGTTTCCTTTAGGGTTACTCGGAATTCTCAGGGTTAGCCTCCGTTAGTGTTAGGGTTTGCTTGCTAGGGTTCTCCTCTCTCCTTTTTTCGTTCTCCTTTTCATTACTGAAGTGCTGGTATTTATAATGCTCTTTTTCATGACCTAATGGGCTCAGAATGAAGCCCGAAATTTTCTGTTGTCTGTCAGCTTCGCTAGGCGAGCGTGTAGCGAACGCGTAGCGAACGTTCGCTAGGCGAGCGTGTAGCGAACGTTCGCTAGGCGAGCGTGTAGCGAGCGCGTAGAGAACAGGCCAGTTTGGGCCATTTTCTGGATTGGGCCATTCGTGAGCTGGGCCTTTGTTCCTTTAAGATCAGTGTCATAAAAATGAGTCGGAATGCCCTGCAAAATGTCTTAAAATATTAATGGGCAAATTTTGGGGTATGACAGGATCTCATGATTAAGTCACACTTGATACATTAAACGGACTAGCTATTCTAGGGACTTTATTAAAAAAAATAAAGAAAAAATCTTTTATTATTAATAAATAATTTGATACAAGTACCAATCTCTAGGGCTTACACCAACACAAGAACCGTAAGTCTAGGTAGAAATGTGTACGCTCTTATAGTTATGGATGACTACTCTCGACATACCTAGATATTTTCTTATCTTCAAAAAGACACGTTTTTGCTGCCTTTTAGAAGCTAACCAAGGTTATCCAATACGAAAAAGGAGTAAGCATTACATCCACCAGAAGTGACCATGTTGGAGAATTTCAAAATGAGGAATTCAAAAAATTATGTAATGAGAATGGTATTCACACTTGATACATTAAACAGACTAGCTATTCTAGGGACTTTATTAAACATACATAATAAAGAAAAAACCTTTTATTATTAATAAATAATTCGATACAAGTACCAAAAGTATTGGCCTCTAGGGTTTACACCAACACAAGAACCGTAAGTCTAGGTAGAAATGTGTACGCTCTTGTAATAATGGATGACTACTCTCTACATACCTAGACATTTTCTTATCTTAAAAAAGACACGTTTTTTTGCTGCCTTTTAAAAACTAACCAAGGTTATCCAATACGAAAAAGGAGTAAGCATTACATCCACCAGAAGTGACCATGTTGGAGAATTCCAAAATGAGGAATTCAAAAAATTATGTAATGAGAATGGTATTCAACATGCCCTAAACTAGTAGAAGTTGAAGTTGTCGATTGTGCAGGTATCTTGGAAAGTAAAAATCAGGAGAAAATGATCAAGAACCTGACCAAGGCCAAATTGAAATTCAAGATGAGAATCCGACTCAGGATCAAATGACAAATACTCCACCAAAATATCCAGATATTTTGAAAGAATGGAGACCAGCAAGAGATTATTCCATCCAGAACATTACTGGAGATATATCTAAGGGAGTCACTACTCGACGATCCCTTAATAAGGTATGTAACTTTGTGGCTTTTGTTTTGAAAATTAAGCCAACAGGAATTGACGAAGCTCTCTTTGATGAACATTGGTATCTTTCCATGTAAGAAGAGTTAAACAAATTTCAACGAAACAACGTTTGGGAACTCGTTCCCAAAACTTCAGCCAATCTAGTGATCGGTACTCGATGTGTCTTTCGTAACAAGTTGGAAGAAGATAGTAATATTTTAAGAAATAAATCCATACTCTTTATGAAAGGATACAATCAATAAAAAGGAATAAATTTCGATGAAATTTATGCTCACGTGGCTAGATTAGACGCCATAAGGATATTATTAACTTTCTTTTGCATTATGAATTTTAAATGATTTCAAATGGATGTAAAATGTGATTTTCTAAATGGTTACATCCAATAAGAGATATATGTCAATCAACCTCTAGATTTTTTCATTCCAACCTTTCCAGGTCATGCTTACAAGCTTAAGAAAGCACTATATGGACTAAAACAAGGTCACATGGGTTTGGTATCATCGTCTCATCAAATTCTTGCTTGAAAACATGTTCTAAAGAGGACAAGTTGACAAAACTCTATTTATAAATAAAATCTATCATGATATCTTATTAGTTCAAATTTATATCAATGATACTTGGTGCTACTAGCGAATCCTTGTGCAAGGAGTTTTTGGAAATTATCTAGAATGAGTTCAAAATTAAATAATGGGAGAGCTTAAATATTTTCTAGGACTTCAAATCCATCAAACTAAAGAAGGAGCTTTAAAAAATCAAGAAAAATATTGTAAAAAGTTGCTAAAAAGGTTTGATATGGAGAAGTCCAAAGTAATAACAATCTCAATGTCAAGCTCGTGCAACCTTAAAGAGGACAAAAATGGAAATCCAATTGAAGAAAGAAAATACCGATGTATGATAGGTTATCTTCTTTATCTAACTACATCACATGCTAATACAATGTTTGTTGTGTGTATGTGTGTATTTTTCCAGTCATCCCCAAAGGAATCACATCTCGCTGTAGTTAAACGCATCATGAGATATCTCTTTGGCACAAAAAAAATGAGTTTTGATACCCCAAGGGAGCAGTTTGTAACTTAATTAGGTACACCGAATCCGATTTTGCTGGGTGTATATTGGATAGGAAAAGTACCAACGATATATCTCGCTTACTTGGGAATTCGCTAATCTCATGGCACTACGCCAAAAACTGGAATAGACAGCGCACCTTAGAGGGCGCTTTATTACAAAAGCGCACTCTAAAGTGAAGCGAAAAAATAAGGAGCGAACAACTGGAATAGACAGCGCACTTTAGAGGGCGCTTTTGTAATAAAGCGCCCTCTCAGGTGAAGCGAAAAAATAAGGAGGAGATAGAGGGACAACAATACAGGGCACTTTTTAGAAAGCGCCCTCTAAGGTTACCCTTAGAGGGCGCTTTTAAAAAATCGCTCTATAAGTCCATGCGCATTTCCAGTTTATAAAGCGCTTTTGGAAAGCCTTAGAGAGCGCTTTCATAAGCGCCCTCTTAGGCCCCCTTTAGAGGGCGCTTTTTTTCCACAAGCGCCCTCTAAGGTCCCTTTTAGTAAACATTAAAATTATAACATACTGCGCATTTTTTTATTTCACTCTCTGTTATTTTCGTTCTTTTTCACGTTAGGGTTCTCACTGCTACGATTTTCGCTACTTCTAAGGCGTTCTCCTTCCACCTCTGTTAGATCTACGACGTTTCCTCCTTCTATTAATTCGTTGTTAGCTGTTCGATTTTGACACCATAGGTATTTTTCTAATCTTCATATTACTTGGTTTCTCTTCTGACGTTCGCTATTGTTCATTTTTGGTTTCATTTTTCTTGGTTCATACATTTATTGAGTATTCTCAACAATAATTATTGTGTTGCAATGCTAGCAATGGAGACTAGGAATTATGGGTTAAATTTCACCAACTGTTCCATTTGTTTCTCGATGTAGAAAAAGGAGGCAGCAATATCTAAAACACCTTCTACCAATCAAAGGTACACTATGCAGCTTATGAGTGTATTTATTCTAGCATACATAGCGTAGCTAGTAACTTAAGAAGTTTAGGTATGGATGTTATTTGATAGAGTAAATTAGAGTCGACTATTCTTCTGTTAGCTTTTAGTTAGACCATTATACAATTCTACATATATATTTTTTAGTCAATGTTTATCTTTTGTAAAAACTATATGATGATATATAACTATGCTACAAATTAGTGCATACCACTAATGCTTAATGCATGGTTCATACATTCTCATGCTATTGAAGTCAGAGATATCTGAAAATGTTGAGAAACTAACTCAATAAACCAAAATTGTTTTGGTTTTGGGTTGTTGTTGGAGACATGAATGCCCTGCACAGAGACTAACTCAATAAAGCGAAATTGTTTTGTCTCATCCCATTTTTGGTTTCTCTTCTGAAATTTTTTTTTGTTTATTCTAATTAGTAATGGATAATACATGGATGTCTTCCAATCGATTGTCGAGAGAGTACGAGAATGGGGTATCAGAATTCGTTAAGTTTGCCGTTGCGCACGCCGAAGACCCCAGTAGAATGATATGTCCTTGCTTGGGTTGTTGTTATGGGAAACGGGTTGACGCAGTTCAGTTGACATCGCATCTAATGAGGCATGGAATTGATCGAAGTTATACATGTTGGAATTTGCATGGTGAGAAAAGTAACGAGAATGTTGAACCGGGGGATAGTACGACCTATGCCTCAAACTATAGTGGCGCAGATACATACGATTGTGATCGAGTTGAAGAGATTGCAGAAGCACTTGAAGGAGATCTTAAGGATTATCCTGAAATGTTTGAGAGGTTGGTAAGTGATGTAGAGAAACCTTTGTATGATGGTTGCACTAAATTCACAAGATTGTCTGCGGTATTAAAGTTGTACAACTTAAAGGCGGGCAATGGATGGTCGGATAAAAGTTTCACAGAGTTATTAGCCCTTTTGAAAGATATGCTTCCTGAGGATAATATTCTTCCCAATCGAACATATGAGACCAAAAAGATGTTGTGCTCTATTGGCATGAGCTATGATAAGATACATGCATGTCCAAACGATTGCGTTTTGTTTTGAAATGAGTATGCATCGTTAAATGAGTGTCCTAAATGCGGTGTCTCGCGATATAAGAACAAGTTGTCTCCAGTAAAAATCTTGTGGTATTTTCCTGTTATTCCGAGATTTAGACGCATGTTTCGTAGTGAAACCGACTCAAGACACTTGACCTGGCATGCAGATGAAAGAATTATAGATGGAAAGTATCGACATCCGGCAGATTCACCATAGTGGTTGAAAATTGATAATGATTATCCTGAATTTGGAGAAGAATCAAGAAACCTTCGCTTGGCATTATCTACTGATGGAATGAACCCACACGGTATCCAGAGTATCTCACACAGTACATGGCCTGTGATTATTATGATTTATAACCTACCTCCATGGCTATGTATGAAGCGTAAGTACATGATGTTGTCTATGTTGATTTATGGACCTAAACAACCAAGGAATGACATAGACGTGTACTTGAAGCCCTTAATCGAAGATTTAAAGATTTTGTGGGAGACCGGTGTGGAGGTTTATGATGGATATAGGAAAGAAAGTTTCAACTTGAGGGCGATGTTGTTTGGCACAATTAATGATTTTCCAGCATACGGAAATCTATCAGGGTATAGCATAAAAGGTCAATGTGCGTGTCCTATTTGTGAAGATAAAACAGATTGGAAGCGCTTGGAGTTTGGTCAGAAGAATGTCTTTCTCGGTCATCGGAGATTCTTAAATTCAAATCATCACTACCGTGGATGGAGAAAGGCGTTCAATGGAGAGACAAAACAAGGCAGAGCTCCACCTATATTGACGGGTGATCAAATTTTTGAAAAGGTGAAAGATTTGGATACTCAGTTTGGCAAGCCTTTTGCCCACACACTTGTCAAAAGTGGGTGGAAGAAAAGGTCAGTTTTTTTGAATTGCCGTATTGGAAGTCCTTGTATGTGAGACATTTTCTTGATGTTATGCATATTGAAAAAAATGTATTTGAAAGTGTTATTGGCACGTTACTCAATATACAAGGAAAGTCTAAGGATGGCCTTAAGGCAAGAAAGGACTTGATAGCGATGGGAATAAGAACTGAATTAGGACCCTTGAAGAAAGGAAAACGAACATATCTACCGCCTGCTGCTTATACTCTATCTAGAAAGGAGAAAAAAACATTGTGTAAGTTTCTAAGTGAAGTTAAAGTTCCAGAAGGGTACTCTTCAGATATTAGAAGACTTGTGTCTATGAAAGACCTCAAGTTAAAGAGTTTAAAGACCCATGATTGCCATGTTATAATGGAACATTTTCTCCCAATAGGTATATGTTCTATTCTTCTAGAAAAAGTAAGAAGCTCTATAACTAAGTTGTGTTCTTTCTTCAAGTCAATTTGCAGTAAGGGGATTGATCCTGCGATCTTACCAATGTTGCAAAAAGAAATCGTTATTACTTTGTGTGAGCTTGAAATGTTTTTTCCTCCATCATTTTTTGACATAATGGTACATCTAGTTGTTCATCTTGTGAAAGAGACACAATTGTGTGGACCAGCTTATATGAGATGGATGTACCCTGTTGAACGTTATATGAAAATATTAAAAGGGTACGTGAAGAACCGAAGTCGACTAGAAGGTTGTATGGTTGAAAGATATATTGTTGAAGAAGCGATTGAGTTTTGTACTGAATATTTGTCTAATGTTCAGTCAATCGGACTCCCCAAGTCTCAGCTTGTCAAAAAGAAAGAAGGAAAAAATCTAATTGGAAATAAAATCGTGGCAGTATCAAGGGTCGAACGGGATCAAGTGCATTTGTATGTTCTGCACAATGAGAATGAGGTTGAGCCGTATGTTGAAATTCATAAGGATGTTCTCCGAGTCAGTTGCATAAAAAAAAGGTATAAACACAATTATATGATATTTATGCATAGAAAATGTTAATTCTTGATCTTATACTTCACCTAACTAATTTTATGATATTTTAGGTTCATGCTATTGATATTGAACAAAAAGAGGTTGTTGCTAAGAAGACTGCGGCTAGCAAAAAAAACATACATCTCAGAGATGCTTTTGCTACTTAGTTTTATTTCTTTTTAAGTTATGAATTGGTTGTATATTTAGAATCTTTAGAAGTTAAACGATTATATATCAGTGGATTGTTGTATATGTATGGATTATTGTATATAAGACTTGTTGAATGCAATGTGTGAAAAAGGGCTTCAAATTATACAGTTTTAGGTGTACTGCTTCAATATACAGGTTGTCTAAAATAAATAAAAATATATAGTGCTTTTTTTTAAAAAAATTTAAATAACCACCCACTTTAGAGGGCGCTTTCCAAAATAAGCGCCCTCTAAACCCTTTAAATTTCCACTTTAGAGGGCGCTTTCCAGTAAAAGCGCCCTCTAAACCCTTAAAAGTTTCCACTTTAGAGGGCGCTTTCCAGTAAAAGCACCCTCTAAACCCTTAAAAGTTTCCACTTTAGAGGGCGCTTTCTTTAAAAAGCGCCCTCTAAAGTGGCCCTTAAAGGGCTTAAAGAGCCACTTTAGAGAGCGCTTTCACCAGGAAAAAAAGCGCTGTCTTTACCTATGTCAGCGCCAGATTAGAGGGCGCTTTAAAGCGCTGTTATAGGCTAAAAAAAGCCCCCTCTTTTCCCTTATTTGGCGTAGTGTGGTATAACAAGAAACAAGAAAATGTCGTATATCACTACGCCAAATAAGGGAAAAGAGGGCGCTTTTTTTGGCCTATAACAGCGCTTTAAAGCGCCCTCTAATCTGGCGCTGGCATAGGTAAAGACAGCGCTTTGTTTTCCTGGAGAAAGCGCTGTCTAAAGTGGCCACATTATAGTGCGCTTTCAGAAAAAAGCGCCCTCTTGAGTGGTCCATAAAGGGACACCTTAGAGGGCGCTTTCAGGATAAAGCGCCCTCTAAAGTTGTCAATGTAAAGTGTTTAGAGGGCGCTTTCAGGAAAAAGCGCCCTCTAAAGTTGTCAATGTAAAGTGTTTAGAGGGCGCTTTCAGGAAAAAGCGCCCTCTAAAGTTGTCAATGTAAAGTGTTTAGAGGGCGCTTTAAAGCGCCCTCTAAAGTTGTCAATGTAAAGTGTTTAGAGGGCGCTTTCAGGAAAAAGCGCCCTCTAAAGTTGTCAATGTAAAGTGTTTAGAGGGCGCTTTCTGGACAAAGCGCCCTCTAAAGTGTTAGTTATTTTAAAAAAATTTGTTTGAAAAACAGTGGATATTTAATTGGTAACCTGTTCGCATGCTGTAAAAGTGTAAAATTCATATTGATTTCATCCTTTAATCCAATGTTATACACCATTAATCCATTGATATATACAACATGAATCCATTTATATACAACATTAATCCTCCATATATACAACATTTAATATGATTCTTTGATCAACAATATACAACAACATATTCATGATTTAGTAAAAGTACAACAACAATATACAACATATATACAACAACAACATACAACAACAACATTCCATACATATATGTACAACAATATACAACCTAGCTATATGATTCTTTGATCAACAATGAATTGACACAATTCATCCTTCAGTTCATCCAAATGAGCTCTTGAGTAAGATTTGTATTCCTCAAAGTACTACAATTAAGAGAATAAAACATATTCATGATTTAGTAACAAATTAGATGAGTTATCCGATAATATTAAAATAAACCCTAAGTTATTATTCCATACCATTTTTGGGATGTCTATACGATTCAACGCAATGATATCTCTCATAAATCTCAATACAAAAAATCCGCAATCGACCGAATTATTTTGCTGAGGACACTACACAGAAAAACAAACAATATATATATAGTTAATTTCTTACAAACACTATTATAAGCAAAAAAAAAACACTATTATAAGCAAAAATAAGATACTTAATATATACCTGAACTCTGACCCAGGTAATGTCCTTCCTAATGCGGTAATTCTTTTTCGATCTAAATTTTATTATTGCCCTAACAAAATAAAAACGTATATTGAGATCAATCTGACAGACATAATTAAATATAGAAATACACACGAATATTTAGGGGAATTTCACTTACGTGTCAACCGTCTTCTTCAAACCCGGATATTTACTCCAATCACCCGATAACGAATCGAGATAATACACTATTAGTCTCGAAAGATCCATAGCAACCAACATCCAGTGACCACTGTAAAATAAAACAAAAATTTAGATGAATGAAAATTTTCTACGTAAAAGATATACATAGATTAGAATGAAATTATTAGAAAGAAAATCTAACCCGTTGCCAGAATTAAACGGTAAAAAATACAAACTGCGTGTAGTATTATCGCCGGCCGCCATGAATCTATCGACTAGATCATTCTTTACGGATGTTGGATTTTTCGATATTAACGTTGCGTTGACACGGGAAGCAACAATAAAATTGAAACGGTTACACAATTCAGTTCCCCGCATCAATTTGTCATACATATACCTTAAATAGAAACATAATAAATATTAGACTACTCATTGAAATGTGTAAATAAATTGTTCAACTAAGTAAATTATAGATTGATCGGAGTACCATATATATGTATGAATGATAGCGATGCCCAATTCGTCGTGCTCAAAAAGTTGTTGCATGTCCTCCTTTCCAATTATTTCGAAATGAGCTTTTCCGAAAACACCTTCATCAAAATCTATACTACGAATGGACCCGTCCATAATATCGGACTCTTCCACCATTTTCTCAAGACGCATCATAATTTGAGATTTTGTCCCGGCCGTCGTTGGAATATCCTTCGTTGGAATATCCTTCGTTGGAATATCCTTACCATCGCTTTTCAACTTTCGACCGGGAACCTAAAAATTCATATAAAATAAATCATTACTTTTTGTGATGCAAAAGAATCGTTGCGTATATAATTCAATGGGTATATATATTTGTACCTCTTTTTGAGATGCAACCGACTCGATGCGTCTTGAAATCCCTTTACCAGCTTTAGGGGTGGGTCTTATAGGAGTCTAACATTACCATGTAATAAGGATTGATTAAATATCATAATTGTAGCTGAATTGAAATGTGAATACTAAATATTCATAATCATTTAGAACATATATACCTCGGCATCAGGGAAAATTAGATCTGACGGCCAACCAACAAAGGATCCGACTGCATCTCGCATCAACGTTGTCTCTGAAACAACGTCAGGTAATGGTAGACGGGCGTCCGTATCTAATACGAGGTCAACCGAAACTTTCATAAATCCCACCGGGAGGGGATTATGGTGAAGTAATTCACCCGAAGTATTGTGCACTTTTCCCTTGCCAACCATGCGATAAGTTGGTGACGATAGATACAGCTGACAGGTGATATGCCCTAAACCAATAATAAATGTTATTGTTAACTTGTATATGTGTCAAGTAAAAAAGTGCTATTTTAATTTCATAATAACATATATAATTACCTCGGGAAATTTCGGTTGATGATTGATACTAGCTCGGTCACTAGTATCTTTTGCCTCGGAAGCGCACCTTTCCTCTCTATACCTTGCATTCTCGTTTTGCAGTTGGAGTACTTGTGCCCTTAACTCCGCCAAGGTCTCCATCACCTCTTTGTTGGTAGGATTTTTTGTTTTTGTTTTTTTATAAAATGACGACGGAGTCACACCAAAACCCTTACCCCTCACACGACCGGAATACTCAGGAACATTTAGTACTCGACTAAGTACGCTCCTGCAATCCTGGACCTCGGTTGAAGGTACGGTTTGGGATAAAGTCTCCTGAAATATTATTAGAGGAGATTAAAAATGAATTATATGTCTAACAAAATTTTCGATATAATTAAAGAAATAATGTTACATATACTTACACATTCGTCATAAACATTTTGGACCGCTTCAACGACAGCCCCATCCTTCCCAACCCGGGCAGCCTTCCATAATACGTGCTCCGGAAGAGATGTTGCGTCACTTTTCTACTCGGCTAGCTACACATTGAATTAGATTATAAGATCATCAATTATAACATATTGTGACAATGTATAAGCTCATAGCATTTGAATATACTCACAATTCTTTGTTGTAACCGTGCATAACCCGTACGCCCTTTTTTGTACGGATACGCGGGTTTTGATGCCCTTTTCCTATTTATGTCGCTTACTTCCTGGATAAAAAAGTTTAAGGCATATTAGAACCAAGTAACTTAACAATTGTATAATACCATAATTAATAGACATTACATGGAATTTTTCGTTTCTTCGTTTGGCGACAAAGTTATCCCATTCATCGGCTGAAATAATCTCGGCATACTTCATTGGCCGTTCTCCTTCAACAAATTTTCCTTCCTCATCCTTGAGAAATTTGTTGCACAAAAAGGATCGAAATCCTCGGAGTCTTTTTCCGGCCAATTGGATACAATATTTTTGCCGGCTTTCATCGATGTGAAAGGATCTCTAAAAAACATACAAATGGAGTGTGTTATTATAAAGTAATATTATAACAATATATGGTTAACAAATAGTCAACAAAAAAAACATATAACAATATATGGTAAGTACCTGTATCTCCGACCATATTTTTTCCTTGCCAACCTTCAAGTCCGGACTTCTCCAATTATCACATGTAATCGGAATATGTTGGCGAACAAGGAAACCAATGTAACTTGCCAACATTGAACCGTTAGGCTCAATTAGTTGGTCTTCAGCACTCCAATGTACTTCAAATTTTACACCCTTGTCTCTTGCACAAATGATTGACTTCATAACAGTCAATCCTCGTTTGATTTCTTTTTCAACATTATTACGTGATTCATTCGCGGCATGGGTATCGTCTTGGTTAGCCATTTTATCTGTAATATAGAAATGATTCAATAAGACCCAAGTAAGACAATGATTCAATACGTGAACACATTCATATACCTTCCATTTCTCTCATGTTACAACAATCTAAACTCTTTTTTTTTATCATTATTGAATACAAACTCACACACACCTACTGCATGCAAAAGACCAATGCAAATTTATGGTGTTTGGAACATGCATGAACAAACTTGCATCCATAATCATCAAACTTCCAAGCACAAGCTCAAACACACTTCAAATATATCAGTTTTCAATCAGAAATAAAAAACTCAGTTTGCCCTAAACAACATTAATCAACATAATGCACAAAATGAAAAACTAAGTTTAGAAAATGCCCTAATCAAACACATGAAGAAAGTGAACGGTAACGATGGAGAAGAGAAATACCTTAAAGGTGACGGTAACGATGGAGAAGAAAGTGAACAGTGACGGTGGAAGAGGATAACGCAGTGAACGTGAACGGTGAGGGAGGGAGAACGAACGGCGACGATGACGGTGAGGGAGGGAGAACGAACGGAGGACGAGAGTAATCGCAGTAGAGAGTAATCGCAGTTGAGAGAAAACCCAGTTACGTAAACGAAATAGCTTATAGAGAGGGAAAATAAAGAGACATGCAGTATATGTTATAATTTTAATGTTTACTAAAGGGGACCTTAGAGGGCGCTTTTTTAAAAAAAGCGCCCTCTAAAGGGGGCCTAAGAGGGCGCTTCTGAAAGCGCTCTCTAAGGCTTTCCAAAAGCGCCTTCTAAACTGGAAATGTACATGGACTTAGAGAGCGCTTTTTCAAAAGCGCCCTCTAAGGGTAACCTTAGAGGGCGCTTTCACAAAAGCGCCCTCTATTGTTGTCCCTCCATTTTTTTTTTGGCTTCACTTTAGAGGGCGCTTTGTTACAAAAGCGCCCTCTAAAGGGGGCCTAAGAGGGCGCTTCTAAAAGCGCTCTCTAAGGCTTTCCAAAAGCGCCTTATAAACTGGAAATGTACATGGACATAGAGAGCGCTTTTTTAGAAGCGCCCTCTAAGGTTACCCTTAGAGGGCGCTTTCAATAAAGCGTCCTCTATTGGTGTCCCTCCATTTCCTCATTATTTTTTCGCTTCACTTTAGAGTGCGCTTTGTTACAAAAGCGCCCTCTAAAGTGCGCTGTCTATTCTAGTAGTATGCTCCTTATTTTTTCTCTTCACTTTAGAGTGCGCTTTTGTAATAAAACGCCCTCTAAGGGGCGCTGTCTATTCCAGTTTTTGGCGTAGTGTATCCACAACTGATGCAAACTACATTGTTGCGAGTAGTTATTGTGCTCAAATTATCTAGATGAAACAACAACTTAGTGATTACGGTGTTAATCTTGGAGTTATCCTGATAAGACGTGACAACACTAGCGCCATAAACCCCTCAAAATGCCTAATTCTTCACTCTAAGACTAAACACATTGGAATCAAACACCACTTAATTAGGGATCATGTTGAAAAAGAAGAATGTGTAGTTGAATTTGTGACTTCATCTAATCAACTGAAAAATATTTTTACTAAACCTCTTCATAAAGGAAACTCCTTCTTCACAAGAACTAGACTATGAATATTAAACAAATCACACATGGATTAATATGCTTATATGCTTTGCTCTTAAATTGATGCCATGTGATCATGTGCTTTTTTTTCTGCCTTTTAATTATATCAAAGGGGGAGAAGTATACTCTTAGGGGAGTAAAGTATATTCTCCACTTAATTGAGGGAGAGTTTAACCACTCCAAACCATATTTGAGCAAGTTTCATCAAGTTCACCCACTTCATTCTACTTCATTTGTTGAAAAGTTACTCACTTTATTTAAGGTTCTCAATCACAACTCTATTTTGAAAAATTTATCTTTTCATTCTTTTTTGTGTGTTTTGAATGATGTTTTAGATTGTTTAAGTTGCATTAGATTGTAGTACAATCGAAATAGGTAGTCTAAATGACACGCTTTGCTATTCGGTTGGAGATTAGAACAACAATGGAGTTTCTGTAATGGTTGAAAATTGCGACTTCATCTGGAGATGCATCTTCAGATTATGTCTGACCTATGTTCGGAGATGAATAAATTTACTACAAACTTAATAAAAATATATATAATAAATTTGTTTTAAATAATTTCTAATATAAAAGAAATTTATAAATATAAACTACTTAAAAAAATTAAAATTATTTTAAAATTTAACTGATTTTAAAATAAAATATTTTTAAAAAATTAAACAGAAGATATAAGCATAAGTATAAATCAAATAAAATGATGAATCATGAATAGGAGTAGAAGATGACAAGAATAAAGACAAATGAGAGATGACTTTAATTTGAAAAGTAAATAAAATTTATAATTAAAAAATTAATATATTATCAAATCATTTGAATTATGGTGTACTTTAGTCGTGCCCCTAATAAATAATTAATTTAGTCTTTTGGTTGCTTTTGCTTCTTTCTTTAGTTACTTTAATATGAAAATTTCATTAAAGTAAAAGAATAATATGAAAGAGTCATCCTATTCCAATTATTTTAACTTCTTCGATGTTGGAATTCGATCCATTACTATCTAAACAGGTCCATATTATTGTAATTTTCACTGTAAAAGCCAGTAGTAATATTTATTTATTTTTTGCATAATGATTTACTTTTAAATGTATTATATATTATCTCAAACAGTGATCTAGGTTATGGTTGATTATGGTTTGTAATGTAATCATACATCCAGCTTTTAGCCATATAATATCTTTCTACTAAAAAATTGAGATTCAATTTAGTGCCTTTATTTCAACATGCTTATGAGATTCTATTTACCTAAGAATGAATTGTAATCGACTATCTTGCATGAAGAAATTGATGGGTCTAATGAATACAATAACTTTTAGCCTGGTTCAACTAAAACTACCAAGCAACTTATCCAAGACTTTGAAAACATTGACATGATATTCCATATTGGAGACATAAATTATGCAAATAGATATCTCTCTAAGTGGGATCAATTTACAGCAAAGTAGGGCATGTCCCAAATACCAGAACTAATCAAAGATCCTTCCTATCATAGTCCTATTAAAAGTATATATAATCTTATGTTGTTTGTGGTGTTGTTGGATTGGATTTGCTACTTATTTATATTTTTTTTGAGAGAAAAGAATTTGACATCAGATTATGCCATTAAATATCTATGTTCCTTTTATCCCAATTAAATTGTTGATTTCTTTTTTAATTTTGATGCTATTCCGTGAAAATTAGTTGTCTTTAAAAAAATGATAACATCATGGACTATTACCCATGATGCATAATTTATTTATTTTTTATAGAAAAATATGAAAATTGTGGTCGTTTATATATATATATATATATATATATATATATATATATATATATATATATATATATATATATATATATATATATATATATATATATATATATATATATATATATATTTCAATAAGAGAACGAAAGAAAAAATTTATGCTTTTCATTAAGATTTTCTCATGTTTGTGGGTATGTGATTTTGCAATTTATAGAGTTACTTAAGATTTCTTAGGGTTATTTTTTTAGTTTTCAATATTTTAATTTGGTCACTCATCAAATTAGATATTGTCTTGTGGTATCTACACAATAACCTTATATTTCATGAGATTTATGCTTTTAGTCACAAACATACTTAATATTAATTGGACTCCTTTAAGTCTTAATTAATTAAACAATAACTCTAACACCTTATTTGTTACATTTGTGGCCCAAATTTTAACAATCTTCCACTAGTTTCATATGTAACTTTACACACGAATTAGACTTTATGAACTCGGGATTTGCCATTATATATACTTCACGCATATCCAAATAATCTTGGTCATTAGTTATGCCAGTATACAGAAACAAAATGATTTTTGTCATATCAATCATAACTAAACCCATTAATGATAACTAATATTGACACAATTAAATGACATAGATTTATCATGAAAAGTGTAACATGAAAATCACATGAATTTGGTATGTTCATATCAATTTTCAATCGGTCATACTTTACATTAGTGAGATCATGTAATAATCATGTTGCACAAAATACAACTAGCTGAATATTAAACTTTATTAATTGAAAAATGTCCAAAACCGGAGTATGCATACATAATACTAAACGTAGAACATAAAATTTATAAATGACTAACTCCCCAAAAATCAAATATTCCTCAAACCATAAAACACCCATGTGAGCAATGTGGTCATGAAAGACCTTGAGTGGAAGACCTTTTGCAAGAGCATCTGATATCATAGAGTTCGTCCCTAAATGTTCTATGGAAATCTGTCTACTTTGCACCATTTCCTTAATAGATAGGAACTTGATGTCAATATGTTTTAACTTGGCCGAATTCCTATTATTGTTGCAATTTAGGATGACTGATTTATTGTCACAGTATAACTTCAGTGGTCTTTCGATTCCATAATTCGCAGTCCAGTGATAAATTTTCTCAACCAAATCTCATGGTTGGATGGCTCAAAGCATGTTATAAATTATGCTGCTATGATGGATGAAGTAATGAGAGTTTTCTTGGCATTGCGCCAAGAAGTTGCACCACTGGCCAACATGTAGATATAGCTCGAAGTGGATATTTTGTTATCTTGGCATCCAACAAAATCAGAGTCAGAATATCTAGTGATCTTGAATTGGTTTGACCTCTTATATGTGAACATATATTCTTTTGTTCTCTTTAAATACCTCACGACCCTTTTGGCTTCTTTCCAATGATCCATTCCTAGAAATATCTACCTAACATCCCAAGTATGAACGCAATACCCTGACGCATACATACTTGAGCATGCATCAGACTCCCTACAACTGACGCATAAGGAATCTTTTGCATTTCTTGACTTTTTAAATTTCCTTTTGGTCACTAGATGAAACTAAATTTGTCTCCCTTAGAAACTAGAGTATCCTCTAGTTTACAATCCTACATGTCAAACATTTTAAGTATCTTATCGATATATCTCTTTTGTGACAACCCTATAATACCTCAAGATCTTTCTCGGTGTATCTGAGTTCCTAATACAAAGGAGGTGTCACTAAGATCATTCATTTTTAATTTTCTTGATATAAATTTCTTGATTTCGTATATCATCATATATCATAAGTGGCAAGTAGTATGTCATCAACATACAGGATTAATAATATGTATTTGCTCCCACTGAATTTTTGATACACATAATCCTCGTTAACGTTCACCTCAAAACCAAATGAGAGAATTACTTTATGAAACTTGTGGTACCACTGGCTAGACACATGCTTTAGTCCATAAACTAATTTTTTCAATTTGGAAACCATATTCTTTGAGTCTTCTAACACAAAGTTTTCTGGTTGCACCATATAAATTGCTTCATCAATGTTGCCAATGAGAAAATCCTTCTTGACATCCATATGATGGAGTTCCAAATCATAATGTACAACAAATGCCATGATTCTATTAAAAGAGTCTTTTGATGAAACCAGAGAGAAAGTATCTTTAAACTCGATCCTTTCCTTTTGGGTATAACCCTTATCCACAAAACGAGCTTTATAACTCTCCACACTACCATTAGAATCTCGTATGGTCTTAAAAATCCATTTGCAACCAATGAGTTTCACACCTTCTGGTAACAGAACAAGTTTGCAAACCTTATTGTCTTGCATGGACTTATAGTTTGATTCAAAGATAAAAGATATGAAAAAGGATGTAAAAAATGTCTTTTTGCATGATGTGCTTTTGGAAAATATATACATGGAACAAAATCTTGGCAACTTTATTCTTAATAACCAAATCATGTTTTCAAGCTCCAAAAGGCTCTTTGTGGCCTTAAACAATCACCTCAAGTCTAGTTTGATCAATTTATTTATTTTCTTATTTTACACCATGTTGTAGGTTCTTTAAATTTTCTACTTGATGCATTTGGTATCTTCATACGTGATCTAGTTTTTTTTCTTCTAGTTTGAGACTTAAATCAACTCCTGCATTATGAATTTTTCATGCAGGATTTGGAACCTTTACACCATATGTTAAATGAGATATTATTAAGGTTGGTCTTTGTTTTACTTCCAATACTATCTTTTTACTTTTTCTAATGCAGGTTGGGCAAGTTGTTCTACCACTCAAAGATCTACCACTGTAAGTTGTATGTTCCTGGGAGGAAACCTTATCTCTTGGTGCACAAAGAAATATTACTCAGTCTCCGGTTCTAGAACTGACACTGAATATAGGGTTATGGAAAACACTACAATTGAACTCACATAATTGGTTTTCATCCTAAAATACCTACACATTACTCTTGTCTCCCCTTTAATACTTTATTGTGACAATACTAGTGCTCTTGAAATGACCATCAATAAAGTATATTCTCATGCTCTTCCAGTTGAAACTTTACCTTCATCCTCGACGTCATTTAAGGGAAGGTATTAGCAATTACACATATGTCATTGGACATTAATTATAATAATATAGGATCCAAAACTACCACAAATAGAATTTTCATAATTATGGAGATTCGTTTAATGATTAAATTATAATTCAAACAAAATAAGAAATGTGTCATTGTTTAGGGATTGAACTGCAATTATGTTGAGCATGGCTATTGGAGAATTAAAAAGTAGCATCAACAAAATAGGAAACTTATCATTGTATATTTTTTTTAATAGGTAATGAAATTAACAAACAAAGTATAAGGGGTACTCAAGCCCTTACAAACAGCTTCATCCACTTAAGACAGCTAACAAGAGAAGAAAATCAATCAAAATAAGCACAAGAAAAATAAGAACTTGATTCAGAGCACAACCATCTCCAAGAACGGAAAATGACTGAGTTAATTGAATCCTCTACATTAAAGTCCATACTTCTAAATATACAGTTGTTTCTACCAATTCACAAAGACCACACATATAAATACCAAATAATGTTCCCAAACACATTCACAACCTCTTTACGCAACAAACTAGAGAAACAAATGAAAAAATCTACACACTTGAGGATGTCACCAACTCCAACCCCAACCACCTTTTCACTCCCTTCCAAACATTAACCGCACAAGCGCACTCCAAAAAGAGATGGTTAGTTGTTTCAACAAAGTAATTGCATATAACACAAACCTGGTCGTTACCTCCAAAATTAACTCCTCTCTTCAACAGTTGATCCTTCGTAGCCAACCTGTCCAATAAAAGCCTCCATTAAAAAATCTGAATATTAGATGGAATTATGGAACTCCACATTTCCTTTAAATCCATAATAACCTCTCCTTTGAAACCGCATTGATGTATGCCAATGGACAATAGCTCATAACAAGAGCTAATAGAAAAATCATCTGAAGTGTTTGAAAGTCACGTAAAATTATCCATCCGCCCAGCAACAGGTGTCTTCTCTGACAGAAAGGACTCAAGGTCCACTAAATCACGACACATCTCCAAACCAGGAATTAGGGAAGGAGGAGTCACCGTCCAATTCCAAGTAGCTCAACACCAGAACCTTCGCTCAGCCACATTGTTCTTACGATTCAGAAAAAGAAGGAACATATTGGGAAAAGCTTCCTTCAAAGATTGGTTAGCCAACCACTTACAATGCCAAAAAGAAATTATCCTTCCATATCCAAATGTGTCGATGATATTACCAAAAAAACTTATGCAAAGACTTCTCCTTATCAAACCCCAAAGTTATGATATCCCTCCTTAAAATAGAGTCGTTTTTACGCCCTCCAACCCCGTCATTGCACAAAACAGTCATAACTAAGTTAGACAATGGAGACAAATATCTAGCTCCAAAATTCCTTTCCATAAAGCCCACCCATCTGTGATAAACCTCCATTTCCAATTCAATAGGAGAAACATGTTAAAAGAAGCAATGCCCTTTATACCCAATCCATCCATATCTTTCGGTAAACACACCGCCTTTCAACTTATCGAATGAATGTGCTTGAGATTAGAAGTCCCACCCCATATAAACTTGCTTTAGATTTTGACAATTTCCTTAATGACCACCGCATGAGCCTTATAGAAAGACAATGAGAAAACCGATAATGTGTTGAGCACTGAATTAATCAAAACCGCTCTACCTCCTACCGACAAATTTCTACCTTTCCACACATATGATCTATTGCTCAAGTGATCAAAAACAAATTTCCAAGACTTACTTTTCCTCAGACTATCACCCACCATAATTCCCAGAAACTTAAATGGAAGAGAGTGAATTCTGCAATGCCGAAGAGCAGAAGCCGCTTCCAAGAACTCAGGTTTCAGATTTACCCCACAAATGCTACTTTTGAAGAAGTTAATGCTCAACCCCGACACCAATTCAAACCCTATGATAAGAGCCTTAATGCACCAAAGATTACCCCAATTACCCTCTCCAACAATGAAAGTATCATTTGCAAACTGCACAACATCATAAGAAACAGTTCCATTCACCGAAGACCCTTTGAACAAATTCTTCTCCATTGCCTTCTTAATAAGCCTAGTAAGACCTTCCATAACGATGATAAATGGAAAATGGGACATGGGGTCTCCTTTCCTCAAACCCTTTCCCAGCTAAAAGTCATTGGAGGCACTACCATTCACGAGAATCGATAGAGAACCTTTGAACACAAGATTCTTCATCCATTTAAGCCACTTATCATAGAAATTCAACCTTCTCAATACAAACCTTAATAAACTCCAACTTACACAACCATAAGCTCTTTCAAAGTCAATTTTGAAAACTAAACACTCCCTATTAGTACGTTTGGCAAGGTCCAAAATTTCATTTACCACGAAGACACCATCATACATACTCCTTCAATAGATAAAAAGATATTGCTCAATTGAAATGAAAATCCTAATAACCTTATTCAATCTAAAGGCTAGAATCTTGGACAAAATCTTCTGAAAGGCTAACCAGACAAATACGTCTACAGTTTACCAAGAATTGCGGATTACGGATCTTAGGGACTAGCGAGATGAACGAGTTATTATCGCCTTGGACTGAGTGGATTTGGAGTAGAACTATGAAACAAACGTTACAACGTCCTTTTTGACATTCTCCCAGTAATTTTGCAAAACACTTAAGCTAAAGCCATCAGGCCCTAGGCTTTTAAAGTCGTTATAACTCCAAACTACAGCCTTAACTTCCTCTTCCAAAAAACTCTGCCTCAAGGATCTTACATTCAAATTCAGAAAGACAACCCATCTCTATACCACTGAGTACAAGTCTCTAACTATACTCCTCTCAAAAGTTAGCCTCGAAAAAATTCCGAACCTCACTTTTGACTTCTTCCATAGACTCCTTCGTACCAGTTGAGGTATTAACAAATGAGATGTGATTCCTTCTTAACCTTACTCTCATAAACCTGTCAAAAAAGTTATAATTTCTATCTCCTTCATTCAACCACAACACTCTCGGCTTATTTCTGAAAAAACTCTCCTTTAAGTTGAGAGGTTCCAAACCGCTTTTGAAGCAAGATCCCTCTTTTTAGCCAAATCACCTTTAGGAAACACTACTGATTTACAAGCCTGAAAGTCAAGCTCATTCAACTCTTTCACCACTTCTTCCACCTTTAGATCAGTCTATCTGAAAACCAAAACATTCCACTTCTTCAAGCTAAGCTTCAACATCCTCAGCTTTTCTTTTAAAACAAAATCACCTCTTCCCAAAACCTTGTAAGACTTCCATTCTTCCTTGATAAACCTCGCAAACTCTTTATGATTAAGCCAACATTTGTTGAATCTGAAAGGCTTTGGACCTCAATTCTCACTGCTAGCTTTTAACCAAACAGGATAATGATCGGAAATATCCCTGTTACCAACAAACTGGCCAGCAATATTCCAACTAACAATCAAATTCTATGAGATCATAAATCTATCCAATCTACTCATGGAAGATCCTGCCATATTAAACCAAGTGAAACAATCACCTATAACAGGAACATCCACACAATTCAGTTCCTCAATGATCCGACAGAAGTCCACCATCTCCCTACCTCTACCCCCTTCAACCGCACCTTTCCTTTATTCATAGTAAGCCACATCATTAAAGTCCCCCCCCCCCCCCCCCCCCCAATTATCCACTCCCCCTACTGAACTTTCCCTTTTAAACCAGCAAGTCCCTTCATAATATCTTCTTGAGATCATAACGACAAGGAGAGTAAACGTTAACAAAGAAGATCTTTTGTCCCCTCCAAACAACATTGACCCCCAGAAACCATTTCCCCTGAAGCTAAATGAGATATTAAGAAAATCCTTACTCCAAAGAATTGCAACACCACCTTCCGTCCTTATAGTTCATGACTCTGACGACTCCACCTCCAAACTTCCCCATAAAGAGGCAGCAAGAATAGAGTTCAGAGAATCCACCTTAGTTTATTGAATAAAGTAAACATCCACCTTTCCAGATTGAATTAGATGAGCTACTCTTTCTCTCTTGACTACACCCCCCTCTGATATTATAATATAAAACATTCATTGAGAAATAATTTTAACTTTCTCCCTCTTATCCTTGCCATATTTGTCCCTTTCCTCCATCTTCCTAATTTCATCCTTGTAATATTCTTTCCTACCTTCTCCAGAGATGCCAATAGAATAAATGATCTCCCATACTTTCTACGAAACCTTGGAATCCATATTTTCCCAAAACCTCGTGTTGTCTTGATTGACCTCTAAGTCAGTAACTGAAAAACACATGGGATAAGAATCCTCTGACTTAGAGACCTACTAATTATACTTATGAGATAGAGATTGATGAAGAATTCTCCATTGGCTTCATAAGGACAGAGAAGAGTTTCTGAAACTCTTAACTAAAGACTGAGAAAGGGAATTTGCAACAAATGTTGGCGAAGTAACCACCGGAACAGAGGGAGAAAATTACCAATATCCCCGGATCCAATTGCATGATTCTCTTTCTTCGCTGAAGTACTATCTAAAGAAACATCCATTATTCCCTTACAATTGTTTTACCCATTGCTCCTGAACCAAACCAGTAAAACTAACAATGGGATTCTCATTATGGGCCGATAAATCCTCACCAGATGCCAAATCCTCAGAGAGTCCCAACAAAACCTTTGACTTAACACCTTTTTTTAAAAGCCTAGGAGAATTAGCCTTATCACTGACACTTGGAACAACAGAGCTAACCCCTACATCGCTGACATCCAAACCTACAAATTTATTTTCCAATGCTAAAACACCTTTATCCATGCCAACTTCATCTAAAAAAAATAATCCTTTTTACTCAAAGATCTTCTGAGATATCCCATCACTAAAGTAGCCTTGAGAACCTTCTTCTTCGTCTTCCTCTTCACCGTCTACCTTCCTATGAAATCCTCTCAAGAAGGACGCTCTTGTGAAAACAAAAAGCTATCTTCTGAAGAGGTAGAAGAGACTTTTTTCTTCGCCAATCTAGTGGAGGGCCCAAGTGTTTCTTCCACCACTCTAACTCTAAAGGACACTTTGTTAACCCTCACATTGAATACCTCGTTAATCAGCATACCACACGAAGTCCTTACCATAATGATCGCGACATCCATCTTTGAGAAATCATACACATTCTCATCACAACAGACATGTTTGCCAACCTTGGAAGATAAGAAAATGAAGAAAGAGATGGTCCAAGCATGAACGGGAATTCCATAGCACCTCAACCACGTTAACCTCTATGAGTCAACGTTATTTTCTTACCACAACCTAACTTCTGAGAACCACTGACTAAGCCAATATTTCGCCTCGACAAAAACCAAAGCTTCAAGTTCACCTTCAACATCTTCTTTAAGAAGGAAAAGATTAACACCCAAATGAGTCACCTTAAGCGTAAAATAAACTTTTGAATGGAAAATCCTGTGAATGTTATACGTAGATCCTGGTTCCAACACCTTCCCAACATAAGCTTTCTCAAACCTCTTTGTCTCCTCATTCCTAACATCAAAAGCAAGTTGAACCGAAGGCTTAGAAGAGAAGGAGGAATCACCATTCACGTAGTTGGAATCGCGCATGGCATCTGCATATGACCTCCATTTAGCAAAAAAAGGCTTGTAGATAAGTTGTATATAGGAAGCTTCGCTTGATTCTTGGAAAAACTTTCTCCTCCTCGATAACTCATTGCTTTAACCTTGTCTGAAGAAAAAACACCCTCAACAGCCCTCTAAAACCTAGGGATATTTGCAAATAACTTCCTCCCTTCTATTATCAAGTTATCCCACTTCAAAACTAAGCTTATCTCATCTCTAACCTCAAGGAAATGAACGAAGTCGTACTTCTTACCCCTCCTGTCCCTATTGGGTGGAATAACAACCTCATCAATCTCACTGAATTCTTCAAACAACTTGTAGAAATATTTCGCACCCAGATGTTCTGGATACTCGGTAAAAAAAATGGACGTAGACACCTTATATTCCTTCCTTATGAGTTTGCACTCCGTATCCCACCTACTTCTAAACCCTGAATATTTTCTATGATTTACTTTAGTCTACCCTTCATCATCTAAGGCATGTTTCTATCTTGTCATCAAGAAAGGATAACAAGTAAAACATAGCAGAGCTTCTCTCTTTACATTACGTAAATATGGATTTATCAATCTGCAATTATGTAGTCGTTGCACATAACTACATATATCTATTTCACATCTATTGTATTATGCAGTGTTCAAATTTAGAATAAAATAGTATTATTCATTGCTTCCTTTATTTTGTTCTAGAAATTGTCATATCGGTTTTGATTTTTCCATTATAAAGGTCGCAGATGGTAAGCGTGTTGTCGATGATACTCAAGAAGAAATGATGGTGTATCCTTTTTTTATAAAATTCGTATACTATTGGATGTACCTTGTTCAATATTCTCAATCATATATGGTATGGTATGGTAGTCCTCCTTCCACCATTAAAAGTTTCTAGTTATGACAATTTTAGGATGCTGAACATTTCTAAAGAGCTAAAAGAGATATTTTTTAACCTGCATGTGTGAGCTCCTTCGACTAATAAACTATTATTAAAATTAAATATTTTGTTGATAAATTTATCCCAGTTGTCTCTAAAATACTAAAATCATCTATGAAGCTTTTATTGCATTTGATAAATTATCTATTTATTTAGTGTATAATACTATTTGGCTTACCGTGGTCCAGAGTCGTCTCAAGTTTTGAGAGGCTATGTATAGATTAGTCATAGTTTAACAAGGGAAAATAAATAGGGGTCCTATTTAATCACAATTTAATTTGACAAATATTTTGTGAGGCCTTATTTAGCTTTAGTGTAACCCTAAAAAATTTGAGGCTTTGGATAGTAGTCCTCCTTTCACACCCTCAAAGACGGTTCTGTCGTGATCCCTTATCAATAATAAGCCTCAACTTTCACGAATGGAATTCACTGTGAGTTTATGGGGTCGGAAATAGTTATGGAATCCTTAATCACATATAAGTACTTCATTTTTCTTTTGTTCTGTTTTATAAACAAAGTAGAACTTTTTAGGTTCATTGAATAATTGATGTATCTGATTTATATATAGATCAGATATATCAATTATATAATGAATCTCAAAAGGTAAAATTTATTTATAATATGAAACAGATGGAGTATTATGAGAAACAAACGACTTTGATGCAAATACTCAAGATAAAATGACTTTTACGATAATTGTTTGATCTTGAAAAGGCACAAAATAATGTCAAAACTGAAGCTAATGAAATTTCCACCAAACTATCCCAACATTTTAAAGACAACAAGGAGCTTTAATAAAAGGAAGGCATCATAATAAGCACACGTGTAGCTTTTTTCATCAGCTTTGATGATGTGTTACTGGTAGAAGAACAAACCATTAACTTGATCAGTATCAGTCATCTATGTGATCAAGGTTTGAATGTGAACTTCAACGAGAATGCACTATTACCAACAAATATCAAGAAGTGTTAATGAAAGGTTCAAGGTCCAAAGAAAACTTTTATATGTGGATATCCCAAAACAAGAATCAGCCATCAACATGCTTGATATCGAAGGTAGATAAGACCAATTTATGGCACCAAGAGCATGAAGAATGTCATATTTGAAGAAGCTATCAAGGGATTACAAAAACTCAAGATTGAATAAGGAAAAATTTGTGGAGACTACCAAATAGGTAAGAAACCAAGATGTCTCGTAAGAAGCTCTAACATCTTAACACCTTTAAAGTTCTGGAGTTACTACATATGGACCTCATGGGGCCTATGCAAGTGGAAAGCCTGAATGGAAAAAGATATGTATTCATGTGTGTGGATGATTTCTCAAGATACACTTGGATCAACTTTATTAAATAAAAATATGACAATTTTGATGCTTTCAAAGAGCCATGCCAACGTCTACAAATAAAAAAGGGAATGAGATAGTTAGAATAAGGAGTGACCATTGGGGAAAAAAATGAAAACTCCAAGTTCTCTGAGTTTTCCTCCTCTAAGGGGATTGGTTGTGAATTTTTAGCACCTATCACACCTCAACATAATGGAGTGGTTGAGTGCAAAAATAGAACCTTAGAAGAGACAGCTAGAGTCATGTTTCATGCTAAGAATCTACCTTACTATTTTAGGGCTGAAGCCATGAACACAGTGTTGTCACACTCATAATCATGTGACCATAAGATATGGAACCAAGGTAACTTAGTATGAGCTTTGGAAAGGGAGAAAGTCAAATGTCAAACACTTTCATGTCTTTGGTAACAAGTGTTATATCTTGGAAGATTATAATAAAAGAAGAAAGATATATCCCAAGAGTGACAAATGAATATTCCTAGGCTACTCCAACAACAGCAGGGCATGTGGGGTATATAACACTCATACCAAAACGATGATAGAATAAATAAATGTTGTCATTGATGATTCCCATAAAGAGAAGAAAGAGGTTGTAGATGAAGATGATGTATCCCCTCAATAGATAGATGTCCCAACAGATATCCCACCTAAGGAGTCTGGCATTTAATCTAGAAGCTTAAATTTTGAAAATCCTCGAACCAACAAGGGACCATCAATCAAAATTCAGAAGGATCACCATATTAAAAAATCATAAAAAATCTGAATGAAAGAGTCACCACCAGATCCAGAGATATGATTTCCAACTCTTGTTTCATTTCCAAGACTGAAGCTAAGAACAATAAGGAATATTTTGCGGATGAATTATGAATAAATGATATGCAAGAGGAACTGTGTCATTTCAGAATAAATAAAGTATAGGAATTAGTTCCAAGACCTGAATATGTGAATGTCATTGGTACCAAATGGAATTATAAGAACAAATATGATGAAAGTTGTAATGTAACAAGAAATAAGGATTATTTAGTTGCTCAAGGGTACACACAAATAGGAGGAGTAAACTTCTATGAGACATTTTCTCTAGTTGCTCACCTTGAGTCCATTAGATTGTTAATAGGAGTCTCCTGTATGTTTAAATTCATATTATACCAAATGGATGTTAAAAGTGAATTCTTGAATGGGTATCTGAATGAAGAAGTCTATTAAAGTAACCAAAGGGATCGTTGATCCTAGCTTTCCAAATCATGTGTACAAGTTGAAGAAAGCTCTTTATGGGTTAAAGTAAGCTCCAATAGTTTGGTATGAAAGATTAACTGAGTTCCTAATCAATAATGGATACAATAGAGGTGGAATAGAAAAAACCTTATTTCTGAAGAATAAAAGAGGAAAACTCATGGTAGCTCAAATTTATGTTGATGACATTGTCTTTGGTGGAATGTCAAACAAGATGGTGGAACAATTTTCCCAACAAATGTAATCTGAATTTGAGACGAGTCTTGTAAGATAACTCACTTACTTTCTTGGTCTACAAGTAAAGCAAATGGAAAACATCACCATTATTTCTCAAAGCAGGTATATAAATATTATAGTGAAGAAGTTTGGGCTTGATAAGGCAAGTCATAAGAGAAATCTTACTGTAACACATGTGAAATTATTTAGAGATGATAATGGTGTTAATGTTGATCAAAGTATATACAAAACATGATTAGTTGTTTGATATATCTCACATCAAGCAGATCTGACATCACATTTATTGTAGGTGTTTGTGTTAGATACCAAGCTAAACCGGATGCTAGTCATCTCACTTAAGTGAAGAGAAACATGGAATACATAAATGGAACTTGTGATTATGGTATTATCTATTATAATGATACTAACTCAATACTATAAGGGTATTGTGATGTTGATTAGGATGGAAGTGATGATGATAAAAAAAGCATATCTGGTGGATGTTTCTTTCTTGGCAACAACGTAATATATTAGTTCAGCAAGAAAAAGTTGCACCCAATTGCTCTGGATGAAATATATTTTGAAGAATTACAATGTCGAACATGATTTCATGACATTATATTACGATAAATTAAGTGCTATTAATATTTTAAAGAATCTTGCTCAACACAATCGAACCAAGCAATTGACATTCATCACCATTTCATCAGGGAACTTGTGGAAGATAAAATTGCAAACATTGAGCATGTAGCGACTGAAAAGCAACCAAGATACATTTTCACTAAAGCCTTAGATGTTGTGAAGAGGAATCATGTGGGACAAGATATTCCGGCATGTGCGCATAATATAGCCTCAGTCTGTAAGCCATTGTTCATGAGTAAGTCTGAGCGTGATTATGTTAATTCCAAGGAGATTTTTCATTTTATGAGTTGTATCTTTTAGAAATATGATTTTTATGGAAGATTGGCTAAAAATAAAATAAAATAAAATGAGATCAAATATCTTGGTGGACTTTAATGTATAGAAAATCAAATTTGTATCAAAATCAAATCTTCATCAAAATCAAATTTGTTTGGTTTCAATTCAGATTCCCAGGCCCAACTGATATTTGCTATATAAGAAGACTCATTCCTAACAAGATCGGGTGTGAAATAATTGAAGATCTAGTGTGTTAGAGTTTGATATTTAAGTCTTTGTACTTATTGTTACTTGTGCACTTCTATAAAGCTTATGTTTCAAATCTAAGGCATATAGGTAATTTGTTAGTTGAGTTGTAATTCAACATTTTATAAACTTATTGTAAGCATTGATAGCTAGGGTTAGTAACTAAGAGAAAGTGAGAGGCGCTCTCATATTTAGGGGGAGTCCTAAATAGAAAGACACATGTAGTATTAGGAAGAGATGCATTGAACAAGGGTTATTCATCTAAGACTATTTGTAATAATACTATTAAGAGTGGATTTCCTTTATTGGGTTGAAAGTCCCTCAAACGCAGGTGATGTTGCACCGAACTGGGTTAACAATATTTTGTGTTCTTTATTGCTTTATGATTTATTTACTTGTATCTATTAATATGTTATAAGAACGTTATACACATTATCCCAAACATTGTGTCTAACATGTATCCTGCAAAGAAGATAATTTCAAGGTGAAATCTGGCTGTTAGTTTGCACTTGCTTCTTACTTTCAATCTGATATGTCAGATTGTCTTTGCCTATATAATGGAAGAGAAAATTTTGGGGAATTCTTGCAACCTATTAGATTTAATTTCCCTTATTCCCTTTGAGTCTTTCCATATTCTATAAGAGCATTTTTCCTAAAGTAACTGCCATTACGAATTCAAAGTTCCAACCTTCAACCTTCTCCTTTATTTCACTGCCCTTGACCTTACACTTTGAGGTACCTTCCTTAAAATCCATATTTTTTGTTCAAGCATTTACCATCTCTTTGTTAAAATGAGTTATAACCTTATTATCATAGAGAGTGATTCAGAAGGTAACACTTCTTCCTCTTCAAAAAGGGGAATGGAATCTAAATCATATTCTCTTTATTTTGACAATGGGGATTTTGAATCAGAGATCATATCTCTGATTGATGATTTCAAAATGGAAGGAGTGTCTGGGGACTTCTTTTCTTAAAGATCTTCTTCTATTGATTCTTTAGAGGCTCAACTTTCAGGGAAGACTGACGATGGTGAGGATCATATCGAGAAACCTATGTTTCCACTTTCTTGAATGAGGGAGACATAAAGACTACCTGGTAAAGGAGATTACGTGCCATTAGCTTTGTCCGGAACTATTGGGGATGAATGATCATCGGCCTAGTGATGCTGAAATTGTGAGTCATTTGGAGGAACGGGGAAAGTCTAATGATTTATCTTGGATCAAACCTGATGATCACTTTACAGTTGATGAACTGGCCCTAAATGGGCTTTGGCTAGTTTATCCAGGTAAGCCCAGAAAATACCATTGGGTGGCCATTGAAGTGATAAGAACTTATTCCACTTTGTACATTGTTATAGTTATAACCAATGCTCATACTACTGTTGAAAACATATCGGATTGGTTGGTTCGTTTGGATATGTGACTTCACACACAAGAGGGGGTGAATTGTGTGGTTCATAAAAACATAGTTTTGAAAAACCTTGTAAATTAAAAGTAGAGTTTAAAATCATTTTAAACAATAGTTTAAATATTAAGCAGCAGAAAGATGATTACAGAAAGTAAATAGTTAAGGGAAAGAAAGAACACCAAGAATTATAGAAAATCTGTCAAATAAGAAAAAGATGTACTCCTCTCCCCAAGAATTGGTCTTGATATTATCCAATAAAATTGAGAGCTTTTAGTAGGTTGTACTCACAAACCCTACTTATACAAGAAAAATTAAATTTGTAAGGTTGACTTTCAACCAAACAATAGACAGCGGAGTGAAGCGGTGAGACTTCCTTCCAAACGGTGGATCGAAGCGGCTACTATCCTTTACATACAGTATATTAAAGAAGTTAGTCTTATTTTCATGATAATATTGGAGCGGTTAGTCTTCAAGCTTCTAAACAAACTTTGCAAGCTTTTATCACAAGTTGAGCTCATGAACCTTAAACGTTGATTTTACGCAGGCTAACAATAACCTGGGAGATTTTAGTACTTGGATAATCTCTAACCTTATCCAAGCTTTTAACATCGGGTTAAAATTTAACCTAACATTGGTTTTACCATGGGATAACCAAGAACATATTAAAAGCTTTTGACACGGTATGAACCTTCGAACTTAAACAAGGGTTTGATCACAAAATTACTAAATCAAAGCTTTTACGGTTTTAGCTTCTAACCCAAACAAAACTTAATAAAATGTTCAACCAAATTTTTTTGGTGAACTTAAAATTGCAGCCTTCCAAAATTACAATTTATCCTCACTTACAAAAGAACTTTCTCGAAGAAGAACTTCGGCTAAAATATTAGTGAGAGAAAGTAAAAGAAAAT
The DNA here is from genome assembly GCF_024323335.1 of Lathyrus oleraceus. Lineage (NCBI taxonomy): Eukaryota > Viridiplantae > Streptophyta > Magnoliopsida > Fabales > Fabaceae > Lathyrus > Lathyrus oleraceus. Next base: position 148,447,870 of record NC_066581.1, on the reverse strand, counting down.
TTTAGAGAGAGAGGGAGAAAGTGAGAAGTGTCAAAACATGATTCTTGATGATTTGAAATGGGGGAATGTACCTCTTCTTATAGGCTAGAGGTTGACTCAAAAAGAAAATTTATTTTAATGTTTTTTATGACTTTCTAATCAACTATGACCTAATGCCGGACAATTAGATACCTCAATAATAATTGATTGTAAGTTCAAAAAAAGAAAAGAAAATATATCTAGTTGTTGCACATCATTAAGATATTGTCCTAATCGCTTAGAGCTAGAATTTAAACTGAGCTAATCGATTAGGTTAATGTGTTAATCAATTGGAAAAGACAAAACTTTACCCATAGCTATTCTGATTGCTTCAAACTCATCTGGCACAACTTCAAGACATTTTTGAAGATATTTTGTTTATAAAATCACTTTGAAAATATGTTTTACTGTGTTTGTATACACTTGCACTTTTACAATAATTCCCTCATGTTTTACAAAGTATTCACTCATACTAATCAGGGTAGGGCTTTCTTGTACTTTATGACTTTGTCAGATGCTTTATTTTGTATACACTTGCTGAGTTCACTTGATTTGAGGATTGAGCTTATATTCCACTTGGTTTCCATCATCGGATAGTCAAGTCCATCCAACCCTAATACTTAGGTTTTCATCTTTATCCGCTTAATCACTTATGCTTGACTTCTCAGAAGACATAGTTGTCATCATTAATTAGTTTTCAACATTAAAAGTTGTTTTCCTTGTTAAAAGCATATCATCCACAAAATAAGGTTCCACAGGTTCTTCTAGTAGATCCAGATGAGAGGATATGCAACTCTTTTGAGGGTTGCTTTGTTAATTTATATGAATTCCTTTTTAGCAGTTTGACAATATGTATGCCCTTTTTGATTTCGAGGTGGGTGTGATGAATCGTCTGAGAGTTTCCCCCTTATAACTTCATCCTGGAACTTGGGCTTACATGAAGTTGTTCCAACTTTGTGTCGAGCATAAATCTTGGAAACCTTCCATGGAGCCATTTTTCTATCTCTTTTACATGACCCACACCTCTCGAGATGATGCCCAAGATCAAAAATTAATCTCCCTTCGTCCCAATGTTCTTTGGTTTGATCCTTTTACCAATGATTGGGGTAATTTCCTTTAACATTTCATGCTAGTGAAACCTTTTACTCCTGAGGCTCACTTCGCCTTCTGTCCATCCTCGACCCGAGTTGGATTCACTCGTTCTTCCAAGATTTTTTTTCGAGTACTGGTCTCGAGTTCACATCCGTCAGCCCCTTTCTTCTTACCATACTAGGATAAGTCCTCTATCCTACGAGGAGGTAAAAGTGAAGGATGATATGTGTGCTTGGTATCAAGGGCTTGACTACAAAGAAGGATTTGGTCATGGAGAAGTGCCTCATTCTCAATAAAGGAATAAAGATATTGATACTTATGCGTTTATAAATGCGCCCGACCATGGAGAGAGGCAATGGCTCTTTGGTGAGTATGGGGACCCGGGGCACCTCATGCATTTTTTAGTAACGAGTGTAACTTGTATCTTGTAGATAACATGACTCGGTTTTAGAAGCTTCTTGTGCTTGTCAAGTACCAGGGTCATACGACTGCTCATCGGGTCAATCAATGGAGATTTCTACTGCTACGACTACTCGTGCTCTGGTGGTCTAGATGTTTGATAACATGAAATAATATCACATTTTTGGACTCGATTTAATTAAATTATATTATTATTTGATTTGATTTATTTAATATTATTCGATATTACTTGGTATTTTCCTTCTATTTATTTCAGGTAACATTATTTGAAGCATATGTGAAAAAGAAAGAAAAGGGGGTGCAAAAAGAGGATTCTCTAGGAAAAGCATTCCACTAAAGCCCAACCCACAACTACAAGGAAAAGCGTTGTGACGACCGCCACACATGGTGTGACGAGCGTCACGCCCCTCTACTTAGTGTTACGAGCGTAACACATGGTGTGACGGACGTCACACCCCCACTCCTATTTTTTGGCTTTGACGCGTAACAGAAGCACGTTCTCTCCTATTTTTCCTCTGACGCGTTAGAAAACCTACTGAAGAGACTTTGGAAGAAACGGTTACTTTATGGATGAATATAAATAGACCTTAAGGGATCCAATTGAGGGTTCCTCTCCTTTTCGCCGTGCAAGTTTTTACAGCAATACATTTTCCAGCATTCCATTTTCTCAGCATTTTTATTTCCTTAGCATTTTATTTTCTTTTCTTAGCTGGCTTAATTTACTAAGCATTCAATTAATTTTCTCACAATAGTTTCTACACGGGAAACTATTATGTAACTTTTACTGGATCTAACCTTACATTAGATCATAGTATTTTACTTCTTTGTTTTGATTTTACTGTCTGATCGAAGATTGTGAAGAACAAATCCAACCGGTTTGTGGTGGAGTGTTCAAGCATCGAAGCTAGGGAACAACCAAGATTTCTATTAATTTTACAAGTTCATTAATTTATTGTTTTAATTTATATATGCTTTGTACTGCTGTTTATCTATACTGTTTGCCTGATATGGCTGTATTTAAGCATAATTATTGTTTAGGCTTGTTTAGCATGTCCGGCTAAATAAATTTAGATATCGGTATGTAAAGTAAGCGGAATAAAGAAATCAAAACTGAGTTGGTTTAAATTTATTTCAAAATATAGTCACTCTTTTTCTGGTCTCAATTTACAGGGTTAACACCAAAGTTTTTGTACGAGAGTAAAAGACATAAAGAAGTTAAAATCAATAGAACGACGGTTTGACCTTTTAACTGGACAGTGTAAATTGGACATTAACTTTAAATCAGGGCGAGAGCAATTTTTAAAGTTAATTAAATTCTAATCATTTTCAAAAATTATTTTTAAAAGTTAAATGTGAGGACGAGAGTTAAGCATTTAAGTTTAATCATATAATCTAAGTCAACAGAGCGAGAGTTTGAGACGAGGGTGTTTAAACGGTTAGTATTTTCTTAAAAAGAGTTTCTATAGATTCCATTGCTTTCAAAAAGTGATTTTAGATTTAACTAAATAGTGAGAGCGTACGTTAATATAAAGTCATAGTCTGATTCAACAGAGCGAGAGTTTGAGAAAAGACTTTTAATCAATAGTGTCTACTGAAAAGACTTATTTTAAAACTAAGAAACCAACGAAGACTTGATTCCCTAATTACGACGAACTACATACCGATATCCGTGTTATTTGATATTTAATCTAGATCCAATTTTAGTTTTACTTTTCCCCCTAATCATCAAAGTATCATCCGCCTTAGCTTTACGAAGTAACCTTAGAAAAACGGTATATGGATTCATTAAGTCCCTGTGGGATTGATATCTTTTAAAACTACGCGATTAGACTGTGCACTTGCAGTTAATACCCCAATAGACTCATAAAGTCGCGATCAAGTTTTTGGCGCCGTTGATGGGGACTTTTATTTAGTCGATATCGTAACTCTTCTGTTACGCTGTAGAGACTAAGACATTTTTATTTTTCCTTGTCTTTCGTTGATTTGTATGCCACACACTCCCTCACAAGGCGAACCGTACTACTTACGAATCAACGACGTTGAACGATATCTCCGAGTCTTACGACGAATTCGGGAGTATCGTGCTGCAAACAATCTTCCTCCAATTGAAATTCATGATCTCAAAAATCTCCTTCCTTCGCCGATACCCGAGATGGCAGAACCAGCTCGTGCTCTTCGAGATTACGCCGCTCCATCGCAAGATGAGCCGCATTCGAGTATTGCTCCACCCGCAATCGAAGCAAACAACTTCGAACTTAAACCTTCGCTGTTGCAGGCAGTGCAACAGAATCAATTTTCTGGAAATCCTACCGAGGATCCAAACCTTCATTTATCCGTATTCGTCCAATATGCTGATATTGTTAAAGCTAATGGTGTCACTTCAGAGGCAATTCGACTTCGTCTCTTTCCTTTCTCGTTAAGAGATAAAGCTAGAAGATGGCTTCAGTCTCTTCCTTCCAACTCAGTCACCACATGGAATGAGTTGAAGAAAGTCTTTCTTGCCCGATATTTTCCTCCAAGCAAAACAACTATGTTAAGAGCCCAGATAAATGGATTTAAACAGAAAGATAACGAGTCTCTTTTCGAAGCATGGGAAAGATACAAAGACATGATGAGACTTTGTCCACACCATGGTTTAGAGGACTGGTTAGTAATTCATACCTTCTATAATGGTCTCTTGTACAACACAAGGTTAACAATAGACGCCGCCGCCGGTGGTGCGCTTATGGATAAACCTTACGCTGACGCTTATCAACTTATCGAGAGCATGGCCCAAAACCATTATCAGTGGGGAAGCGACCGAACAATGGTAGAAAAACCTCAAACAAAAGGGGCATATACGAGGTAAGTAGCCTTGATCATGTTAATGCAAAAGTGGATGCTCTTGCCCAGAAAATTGAAAGTTTGAATGTATCACCTCCAGCCACCGTGGTTGCCGTAACTCAAAATTGCGAAGTCTGTGGAATTCAAGGTCACACTCCTACAAATTGTCAACTCCTAACAGGAATCCAAGCAGAGCAAGTGAACTATGCTCAAGGAAATCCCTACTCGCATACCTATAACTCAAACTGGAAGAACCATCCTAATTTTTCATATAAGAGTAATAATGCTTTATACGCACCAGGTCAAGCTCCCAGTCAAGCCCCAGCTATACCTCCTGGATATCAAAAGCCGACCCCATCTACACCTAACAATAACGTTCCTAGGAAATCCAACTTGGAAATCATGATGGAGAACTTCATAGCTTCTCAACAGCAAACGAATAAAGAGTTCTTAAACCAGAATGTACACACTAACGAACAAATTAAACAACTAGCAAGTAAAGCAGATGCCCTGGCTACCCATAACAAAATGCTGGAAACACAAATCTCGCAAGTAGCTCAACAATAAGCACCTACTGCTGCCCCAACTGGTACATTTCCTGGACAGCCCCAACCTAACCCGAAAAGCCACGCTCATGCAATTATATTAAGAAGTGGAACAGAGGTAGAAGGACCGTCTGACCCAAGGATTGAAAACCAAAACTCTAAAAAGTCAATTGAGGAAGAAAGTAAACCTAAGGAAAAGGAAGAGTGTAATAAGGAAACCGTGGAAAAGAAAGAACCTTATGTACCTCCGCCACCTTACAAACCACCTATCCCTTATCCTCAAAGGCAAATTAAAACCAAAGACGCGAGCCAATTTAAAAAATTTGTTGACCTACTGAAACAATTAAACGTCACCATTCATTTTATAGAAGCTATTACACAGATGCCCTCATATGCTAAGTTCTTAAAAGAAATTCTTTCTAATAAAAGGAAACTTGAAGATAGCGAAACCGTTACACTCACTGCTGAGTGTAGCGCAATAATCCAGAATATGCCTCATAAACTTAAAGACCCTGGTAGTTTCTCTATACCCTGTCACATAGGAAAATTTGTCATAGACAAAGCTCTATGCGATTTAGGAGCCGGTATCAGTGTTATGCCCTTGTCCATATGCAAGAGACTGGAAATGGGAGAATTAAGACCAACTAAAATGTCTGTGCAATTAGCAGATCGTTCCGTTAGATATCCCGTAGGAATTCTTGAAAACGTTCCCGTGCGCATAGGTCAATTCTACATTCCCACCGATTTTATAATTATGGACATAAGAGAAGATGAAGTTACCCCCATTATATTGGGAAGACCATTCTTAGCAACCGCCGGTGCTATCATAGACCTAAAACGAGGACGACTCACTTTCGAAGTAGGAGAAGAGAAAATTGAGTTCATTCTTTCCAAATTTTTGAAATCACCTGCAATAGATGACACATATTACTTCATGGATATCATCGACGAATGCATAAAAGAAACAGAATTAGAAAATGACGATTTGTTTGACTGTCGTGTAGAAGACAGACTTAACCAATGTTTAGCAATGACATCGGATCCTACACAATGCCTCAAGAAACCAACCCTCGACCTGAAAACACTTCCCAAAAATCTGAGATATGAATTCCTAGACTTAGAACTTGAACGACCAGTGATAGTAAATGCAGACCTAGGAAAACTCGAAACCAAAAAACTCCTACATATCTTAAGAAAATATCCAACCGCACTAGGATACAACATCAACGATCTTAAAGGGATAAGTCCTTCTATTTGTATGCACCGTATCATGCTAGAAGAAGACTGTAAAACTTCTAGAGAACATCAGAGGAGACTAAACTTGATCCTGAGTGAGGTAGTAAAGAAGGAAGTAACAAAATTATTAGAGGCAGGTATCATATATCCTATATCTGATAGCAAATGGGTTAGTCCTGTACACGTAGTACCAAAGAAAGGGGGTATAACCGTGATCGAAAATGAAAAAGGAGAAACTATAACCAAACGAATCGAATCGGGATGGAGAATGTGCATTGACTATAGGAAGCTAAATAAAGCAACCCGAAAAGATCATTTTCCTTTACCATTCATAGACCAAATGTTAGAACGATTAGCCAAGCATTCTCATTTCTGCTATCTGGACGGTTACTCAGGCTTCTTTCAAATACCAATTCATCCTGATGACCAAGAAAAGACAACGTTCACATGTCCTTTTGGTACCTTCGCTTATCGACGAATGTCGTTTGCCTTGTGCAATACTCCTGCAACCTTCCAAAGGTGCATGATGGCAATATTCGTCGATTTTCTCGAAAACATCATGGAAGTCTTTATGGATGACTTTTCCGTATACGGGCAAAGTTTCGAAGAATGTCTTGAAAACCTAGAAAGAGTTCTAGAACGATGTGTAAAAGTAAACTTAGTACTTAATTGGGAAAATGGTCACTTTATGGTACAAGAAGGAATTGTTTTAGGACACATCATATCAAATAGAGGAATTGAAGTAGACAAAGCCAAAATAGAAGTAATCGAAAACCTTCAACCTCCAAAAACTGTGAGAGAAGTACGAAGCTTCTTAGGACATGCCGGTTTTTACCGACGATTCATTAAATATTTCTCTAAAATAACTAAACCTTTAACCGGATTATTAATGAAAGACGCTGAATTCACCTTCGACAATAAATGTTTAGAAGCATTTCAAACACTTAAACAAGCATTGATCTCCGCGCCCATAATGCAGACTCCGGATTGGAATGAACCATTCGAAATAATGTGTGACGCAAGTGACTACGCCGTAGGCGCTGTTTTAGGACAACGAAAGGATAAAAAACTTCACGTCATATATTATGCGAGTAGAACTCTAGATGAAGCACAAATGAATTACGCCACGACCGAGAAAGAACTTTTAGCAGTAGTATTCGCACTAGATAAATTTCGTTCTTACTTGGTCGGAGCTAAAATAATCATTTACACTGATCACGCTGCCATTAAGCACCTCTTAACAAAAAAGGACGCTAAACCTAGACTCCTAAGGTGGATCTTGTTGCTACAAGAATTTGATTTGGAAATCAAAGATAAAAAAGAAACTGAAAACGTAGTAGCAGATCACCTTTCTAGACTTGAAAACCTGGAACTGGAAAGAACATCGATCAATGATGATTTCTCGTACAATAAACTTATAGCTAATTTGGAATAAAATAGAGCTAATGAACAAATAGAGACCACCTTGGCTATATGCGTTACACCATGGTACGCTGATTTTGTAAATTATTTAGCCGCCGGAGTAGTTCCACTTGATTTATCCTACCAACAAAAGAAACGATTCTTCCATGACATAAAACATTATTACTGGGACGACCCTTTACTTTTTAAAAGAGGCCCCGATGGTATTTTCCGTCGCTGTATACCTGAAGAAGAGATAGAAAGTATAATCCAACATTGCCATTCCGCTCCTTACGGTGGACACGCAAGTACATCCAAGACCTGCTCTAAAATCCTACAAGCCGGTCTTTATTGGCCAAACATATGGAAGGATGTGCATGCCGCTGTCAAGAAATGCGATAGGTGTCAACGCACAGGAAACATATCTAGACGTGACGAGATGCCACAAAAAGGCATTTTGGAAGTAGAAATTTTCGATGTGTGGGGAATAGATTTTATGGGACCTTTTCCACCTTCTTTTGGTAACAAGTACATACTCGTAGCGGTTGACTACGTATCAAAATGGATTAAGGCTATAACTTCTCCAACAAACGACACACGAGTAGTAATTAAACTCTTTAAAAATATAATCTTTCCAAGATTCGGTGTCCCAAGAATAGTAGTCAGTGATGGTGGATCGCATTTCATATCTAGGATATTCGAAAAACTATTGTTTAAGTATGGTGTAAAACATCGAGTAGAGACACCTTACCATCCTCAAACCAGTGGACAAGTGGAAGTGTCTAACAGAGAAATTAAACAGATATTGGAAAAAACAGTCGCCACCTCGAGGAAAGACTGGTCATCAAAATTACCCGAAGCTTTATGGGCATATCAAACCGCTTACAAAACTCCCATAGGAACAACTCCATTTAAGCTTATTTATGGTAAATCTTGCCACCTCCCAGTGGAGTTAGAACATAAGGCCTATTGGGCTATTAAAAATTTAAATTTAAACTATAAGACCGCCGGTGAAAAGTGAATTCTTGATATAAACGAATTAGAGGAACTTAGACAAGACGCCTACGAAAATGCCAGAATCTACAAGGAAAGAACGAAAAAATGGCACGATAAACGCATATCAAGGAAAACTTTCAAACAAGGCAATGTAATCCTATTGTTTAACTCTAGACTTAAGTTATTCCCAGGAAAACTACGCTCTAGATGGTCAGGCCCTTTCCAAGTCACTAATGTCTTTCCTAGTGGGGCTGTAGAAATTAAAGCAAAAATCTATTGAAGCATTTATCGTAAACGGGAAGCGTCTGAAACATTATCACTATGATGAAAACAATGAAGACTCGCAAGTCCTGCACTTAGACGTATTGTCTCCTAAATTTATAGATTAACATTTAATAGTTTTATATCGAGTTTGCGACATTAAACAAAGCGCTTCGTGGGAGACAACCCACAAATTTTACTATTTTTTTCTTTGATTATTCTTTTGATTTTATTCAGTATTCATTCTTCATTTATTTTATTTTATAAAACTTTTCTTCTTTTCTTCTTTCGGCATCTGGCCAAATCCTGACTAAATTCTTGTTTTTCTTTTCTTTAGTTAACACTAACCTGATGGGACATATTGATCGTATGGGTATCAAATTCCGAGGGAGAGCTTAGAGACAAAAATTTGAAAAACTAGAGGAGAGAGAGATGCACCCAAGTTTTTATGCTGATGATTGGGCAATGACTGTCCTTGGACTAAGAGAGAGTGTTATATATCTGCTGAGTCAAATAGGGTGGGAAACCACTCCTATTCGAAGAAAATTTGTTACTTACCGGAGGCTAACTCTAGAATTCCTTAGCTCCCTGATCTATTTACCAAACCATGGAAAAGGAATAAACCGAGGTTTCATTCAGTTCAGGATGTTCAATATGGAGTACCAGTTTAACATTCAAGAATTTACTAACCTTTTAGGGTTCCCTACTTCTTTTGATACATTCACCATGAGCCAAGAAGACCTTTTTGAATATAGAGAGCTTGAGCATTTTTGGGGAAGTTTGACGGGAAATGACGACCCTGAGGAACATGAGTTTCTTTCTGGAAACATACATAACTCAGCTTTTCGTTATTTCCACAAGATCCTAGCACACACTCTTTTTGGGAAGAGATCCAACATTACCACAGTATCACGTGATGAACTCTTCATAATATTTTGTGCTTCCCAGAACCGTCCAGTGAATGGTGCCACTTATATGTTGGCGAGTTTTGACCGCCTTATTCAAGATGACGGTGCACCGATCCTAATAGGAGGATTGATAACTATGATTGCTAATGCTATTGGATTGCGCCAACCCATGCTTGATTTGAACCCTTTTTGTGGCATTGAGCTTATGAATATACCTTTCCTCTTCAACACTATGTTTATAGGAAACCTTGGACCTGAAGAGTTGGAACTAATAATTAACAACCAAGTTCTTTACATATTCACCATGCCTAGTCCGATGACTAGTGTCCATAACCGAAATAATTGGCTCTACAACCTGAATGGAATACCTTCTCTTGTTAGAGTTGTTGAATCCATCCAAGATTATGTGATTTATGACGACCAGATTCCCTATGCTGAGTCTGATCCGCAGACACCAACTGGTTACCATGCTGCTGCCTCTCCACCCCATCCTATCCCGTCCGTAAAATCGGCAATACCTGATCTTAGACATCATATGCCCGGAACTGATTATAACACCGCCATTCAAGCCTTGATGTCAGAACAAGACGCCATTAGAGAAGAGTTAACTAATATGGGACATGAATTCATGGAATACATGAGTAGGATGACAAATCAATTTCACGAGTTGCTACACCGTGTCAATTCCTTTGCTCCTCCAGCCAGAGATCCTACAAGTGGCTAGAAGAATTGTAGTTATTTAGTTTTAGTTTTAGGCAATTTATAGTTTCGTTTGACATTATTTTTATCTTAGTATTTGTTTTTCGCATGTTTTCTTTTATCTTCAAATGTTACATTATGTTTATTTTATTGAAGCTATTGGCATTATTGGTTAAATTTTATTTTATTTTGATTTATGCAATATCTACAATTACCAGTAATGATATTCACTGTATGCTACTTACATAGCCTATTAGAGAAAAATATATATATACACTATGGTGTGTAGTAGAATAGCATACATGGCAATCCAAAAATATAACAATAGCAAATATAATAAACAAAAAAAAATAAAAAATAATAATAAAAACAATTTATGAAGCACCCACGTAAGCAGTCACGAGCGCCAGTGACCGTTGCAAGCTCACCGGTGTGACGAGCGTCACACAAGCCATCACGGTCGCCACGCAACCCATGACGCCCGTAGCACACCTTGTCACGAGCGTGACAGCTTCAGAACAGGTGAACGTTGGTGACCGTTGGGGACATGACCGTTGCTCCCCATCTTTTCATTTCTCCATTCAACTCACCTTTACTCCATTCCACTCACATTCATCCACATTTATTTTTCTCTCACCCACTCCTCTTCCCAATTCCAAAACTTTTCCTATAAATATCTACAATACCTTTCTTCCTACACCACATCATTCCAACAAACCATTCTATACAAATACATTTTCATCCCCTTTCCTTCTTTCAACCTACCTATCAATATGGCGGAGAACCAACAATTCGGAAATATTATCTTCCGATCTGAAGATGATAACTATCAACGGGAGAAGTTCGTTCGGTTCCAACTGTTGGTGTAAGCCCTAGAGGCCAATACTTTTGGTACTTGTATCGAATTATTTATTAATAATAAAAGGCTTTTTCTTTATTACGTTTGTTTAATAAAGTCCCTAGAATAGTTAGTCTGTTTAATGTATCAAGTATGACTTAATCATGAGGTCACATTAAACATAAGGACATTATTCTTAAAGTATCCGTAGTCGAGCTTTAGTGTGAAGTGGGATAACATTAAAGCATTAAGACTATTATGTTTGTAGACTGATGATCACATCTCATGGATCATGGATAAAGAGTTATCAAGTCTTAAACATAGGTATGAATATTAGGAGTAATATTTATACCGGATTGACCCACTATGAGGATACTATATAGAAAGTTATGCAAGGTGTCATAAGTTATTCTCATGGTGATAATAGTGTATTCCACTCTTCGACCTGAAACCACTATGGATCCTAGATGTAGAGTCGAGTGCTTTATTGCTGATCCAACGTTGTCCGTAACTGGATAACCATAAAGACAGTTAATGGGTACTCCACAAAGCATGCTGAGGGACATGAGTGTCCTAGATGGAATTTGCCCATCCTGCGTAACAGGATAAATGTCTATGGGCCCAATATTGAACTAGACAAGGATGACACGGTCTATACCTTGTGTTCAATATAGACATAAGGGCAAAAGGGTAATTATACACATAAGTATTATCACAGAAGGTTTTGTCAGATCACATGACATTTTCGTGTCTTGGGTAGCAGTGATGTATTGCTAGATACCGCTCACTGTTTATTATGTTAAATACATGATTGCCAACGCCGCGAAAACCTACAGGGTCACACACAAAGGACGGATTGATGAGAGATAGGATAACTAAGGAGTACCGTAAGGTACGGTGCCCTTAAATGAGTTATGGAACATCGTAAGGTACGGTGTACTTGAGTAGAATACGAAATATGGTAAGGTACCATGGGCTTGAGTGATTTTGGGCATATTATAAGATATGGGCCAAAATACACTTAAGTGGGCTTTTAGCTTGAAGCCCACACAAGTGGTTCTATAAATAGAACCCTTGTGCAGAAGCAAAAATTTTGCGGTTGCATTCTTTTCGTTTTCACTCTCTCTCTCTCTCTCACTCAAAGCCTTCATTCGTACCAGCTAGCACTGAGATTGAAGGAACCCGTTCGTGTGGACTGAGTAGAGACGTTGTCATCGTTCAACGTTCGTGATCGCGTAGTGGATCTGCATCAAAAGGGTTTTGATCGACACAAGAGATCTGCACCAAAGGTTTCAACCGTCACAAGAGGTAAATATTCTATCACTGATCATGACCATTCGTAAGGATCTCTAAAGGAGAATTTTAATTTCCGCTGCGCTTTGGGTCGCAATTCTCCTTCACCAACAACGCGGTGTCGTATCTACCAGGTATCCTGATTTAAATTGCTTACAAGAATTAGGATTACTTCAAGGTGTGCAATGGATGCTTCGGCTTTCTGATTTAACCTTTCTTTGCACACAAAATCACCCTACTTACCCATCACTCACCTTGGAGTTTTTAAGTTCTTATTCTTACACCACTCCAACCGGTGAAGACGAATACTTAACCGGTACCGCAAATTTCCGCATGTTCAACATCGAGTACTCACTATCCCAGGACCAGTTGAGTGTCATGCTACACTTTCCTGTAGGACACCAAGTCCACCCAAGAATCCCTCTGAACTCACAGTGGCACATAAACGCCTTCGACCTCTTTGGAAAAATATTCGGTGTGGAAACCAATAACTGGGATGCACTACTTGCTTCGCACATACACAACCCCACTATCCGGTATTTTATCCGTATTCTGCAAAACACCATTTTTGGAAGACCCAACAACAGTAAAGTCAACGCGAAGGAATTATTCTTCCTCCACTGCATCTTTTCAATCGACACAAAGGTAAACGCCGCCTCTTTCTTATTTCACCATCGCACTCGGCTTAAATCTAGGGGACCGACTTCGGAATTTACAATCTCTGCCACCCCTATTTATGGATATAAGTTATTGTCGCTCCAGCCGCTTAATCAAAAATAGGGTAGGCGGAAGGTATTATCTTATGGTGAATAACCAAGAAGTCCCAAGCGTTATTTTGCCCAACATTACCCTCACAGATGTCACCAACCCCAACCGATTCATCTACGATCTGAATGCTCTCGAACCTACCGAGCCTACACAAGCAAACCCGCCCCCGGACGAGTTTGAGGAAATGGAGCAAGGTGATCAAGGTCCTGAACAACAGTCAACCCCGCTTAATACTTATGATAATGTGGCTGGTTCATCCTCCTGATGTCGTCGAAGAAGAAGGCCCGCAACAAACGATGACATCATGGATGCTATTGATGTCATGCAGGCGTAGAATAATGAAGTGATGCAACTGATGCGCCAGATGCAACAACAACAAGAAGCGAGGAATGCAATAACCGACCAGCGGTTCACTGACTTGCTCAACAGGTTTAATGACTTGGAAGTACGTCAACGCTCACCGGGTCCGAGAACAAGAGGACGCAGGCATAATTGAGCAATTTATTTATTTTTTTCCTTTCTTTTCGCTTTTCTTTAAACATTGGGGACAATGTTTCATTTAAGTGTGGGGGGGGGGGGGGGGGGAAACTTTGCTTCAGTTATATTTATTTCCCTTTCAATTTTTCCCTTTCAAGTATGTTATTTCCCTTTCATATATATATATATATATATATATATATATATATATATATATATATATATATATATATATATATATATATATATATATATATATATATATATATATATATATATATATATATATATATATATATATATATATATATATATATATATATATATATATATATATATATATATATATATATATATATATATATATATACATATATATATATATATATACATATATATATATATATATATATATATATATATAATATTTATTTTAAGTCGAGTCCCTAGTGTGAAAATTTTTATTATCTATTCCCCTCAATTTTCTCGAGCCATAATAAAAATTTAACACACTCGATAAGTATAAAGGTTGCTTTTTTATAAAACTTGAGGGAAATTAAGACAAAATTATTACCGCCCCAACACTCTAAAAACCTCAACATGTTAGATCAGGCTAAGTACCTATTATACCAATCCCTTGAACTTTTAGTTTTATAGTAACCCCGAGTAGTTTATACGAGAAGTCGGCACCATCTTAATAGCAAACTACGTGGAGAGCCGATGAAAATAAGTGAATGATTCCCAAAATAACATATTAAAAATCAGGAAATGCACTAATTAAGTTAGGTGATCCTTATCCGATCATTTAATCCAAAGGTTGCGGACCCTACAAAAACATTGTATGAACGATCCATTGTGAGTTGGTTCAGCGGTTTCTGGTGCTGAACTTGGTAGGGCGGACTACGATCCGATCCCCCGCAATTTGCAATGGACTAAATAACGAAGTTATCCAACTTATGTACCAGAACTTCTAGCTAAAAGGGGATCAGAATCGCTAACCGGTTACTCCACTATGTGCGCGAAAAGATAAAGGGCTTAATGTGATTTCGCTAGAATGAAAACGGGTGAAATAAGAGTAAAAGAACTAGGCTAGCTATAATAGCGTGACTCGAACTGGTTTGCATAAGGTGGGGTTATCTGATGTTGTAACGGTAGTTGTTGATGTTAAGATTAAGCTCGGGTTATTTCTAAACGAGATTTACTTGCAACCTATTACGAATTGATGTGTGTTTAGAAATTTCATCTGGCTAATATTTTAAAACGACTTCTATATTGTATCTTGCTTGAGGACAAGCAAAAGTTTAAGTATGGGGGAGTTTGATAACATGAAATAATATCACATTTTTGGACTCGATTTAATTAAATTATATTATTATTTGATTCGATTTATTTTATATTACTCGATATTACTTGGTATTTTCCTTCTATTTATTTCAGGTAACATTATTTGAAGCATATGTGAAAAAGAAAGAAAAGGGGGTGCAAAAAAAGGATTCTCTAGGAAAAGCATTCCACTAAAGCCCAGCCCACAACTACAAGGAAAAGCGCTGTGACGCTGTGACGACCGCCACACATGGTGTGACGAGCGTCACGCCCCTCTACTTAGTGTTACGAGCGTAACATATGGTGTGATGGACGTCACACCCCCCACTCCTATTTTTTGGCTTTGACGCGTAACAGAAGCACGTTCTCTCCTATTTTTCCTCTGACTCGTTGACGCGTTAGAAAACCTACTGAAGAGACTTTGGAAGAAACCGTTACTTTATGGATGAATACAAATAGACCTTAAGGGATCCAATTGAGGGTTCCTCTCCTTTTCGCCGTGCAAGTTTTTACAGCAATACATTTTCCAGCATTCCATTTTCTCAGCATTTTTATTTCCTTAGCATTTTATTTTCTTTTCTTAGTTGGCTTAATTTACTAAGCATTCAATTAATTTTCTCACAATAGTTTCTACACCGGAAACTATTGTGTAACTTTTACTGGATCTAACCTTACGTTAGATCATAGTATTTTACTTCTTTGTTTTTATTTTACTGTCTGATCGAAGATTGTGAAGAACAAATCCAACCGGTTTGTGGTGGAGTGTTCAAGCATCGAAGCTAGGGAACAACCAAGATTTCTATTAATTTTACAGGTTCCTTAATTTATTGTTTTAATTTATATATGCTTTGTACTGCTGTTTATCTATACTGTTTGCCTGATATGGCTGTATTTAAGCATAATTATTGTTTAGGCTTGTTTAGCATGTCTGGCTAAATAAATTTAGATATCGGTATGTAAAGTAAGCAGAATAAAGGAATCAAAACTGAGTTGGTTTAAATTTATTTCAAAATATAGTCACTCTTTTTCTGGTCTCAATTTACAGGGTTAACACCAAAGTTTTTGTACGAGAGTAAAAGACATAAAGAAGTTAAAATCAATAGAACGACGGTTTGACCTTTTAACTGGACAGTGTAAATTGGACATTAACTTTAAATCAGGGCGAGAGCAATTTTTAAAGTTAATTAAATTCTAATCATTTTCAAAAATTATTTTTAAAAGTTAAATGTGAGGACGAGAGTTAAGCATTTAAGTTTAATCATATAATCTAAGTCAACAGAGCGAGAGTTTGAGACGAGGGTGTTTAAACGGTTAGTATTTTCTTAAAAAGAGTTTCTATAGATTCCATTGCTTTCAAAAAAGTGATTTTAGATTTAACTAAATAGTGAGAGCGTACGTTAATATAAAGTCATAGTCTGATTCAACAGAGCGAGAGTTTGAGAAAAGACTTTTAATCAATAGTGTCTACTGAAAAGACTTATTTTAAAACTAAGAAACCAACGAAGACTTGATTCCCTAATTACGACGAACTACATACCGATATCCGTGTTATTTGATATTTAATCTAGATCCAATTTTAGTTTTACTTTTCCCCCTAATCATCAAAGTATCATCCGCCTTAGCTTTACGAAGTAACCTTAGAAAAACGGTATATCGATTCATTAAGTCCCTGTGGGATCGATATCTTTTAAAACTACGTGATTAGACTGTGCACTTGCAGTTAATACCCCAATAGACTCATAAAGTCGCGATCAACGTTGATTATAATTACTTCTTTGGTAATATGTGTGCTTCCTATCCCGGGTATAACTCCTGAGATAGACCAACTGACTACTATGGCAGCTGCCCTCTCTGTTCGTGAGCCTTGTCAATCCCCTTCTACGTTCAAGAGGAATTGGGTGACTATCTGTCCACTCCTGTTGAAAGGGGTTCTTCTAAATGGGATCTTTTTTCAGAGGATGCTGAATCGGAGGATCTCACTCCTTCCTCCTGAGTCCCTTCCATTCTTGCCTCTCGGGTACCCAGAACCCCAAAGGAATTTGCTACTGCTATGGCCATTAATGACCTAGATTTTAACAAAACTTGTGTGTGTCCAATAGATGGGGTACTTTTACAAACGCTTCACGCATCGTGTTCGGGGATGAATCTTTATTTTTGATGGTAGTCGCCACCTAGGATGATATATTAGGTTCTAGGAGAAGCGTGAGACCCTGGAGAGGGAGAATTCCAAGGTTGAGGAGGAATTGGTTGAGCTTCAAAAAAAGCTCGAGCTTGCTGACTCTTGGTAGGAGAAGGTAAAGTGATATGGTTCTCCATTGGTTTTGGCTACTTAGATAACAAATTTTAAGGCTTCTCTTATGAGGGAGAGAAGCGTTAGAAGAAACCTTCTCAGGCATGATATGATTTCTAAGCAGATCAGAAAGCTTTTCAGCAAAAGAAAGATGATTGAGCTAAAGTTATGAAAGGCCTCAAGGAAGACCTAGCCGCTACCCGGAGGAAATCTCAGGAGTTCATTCAGAGGGTTACGAAATCCATGTACCAGGTTAGGGATAAGATGTTGGAGAAGGTGTGAGGATTTTTTCTAGGTATTTCTGTCACTACCGACCAACTAGATTGATTCCAAGCCGTTCCTAGAGAGGACGTCGGAGATGGCGCTGACGTTTGAGGACATTTTTGCTCCCCTTTATTTTTTATTCTTATATTGTTCTTATAAGACTTTATCGGGCTTTTGTGCCTCAACTTGTAAACAATATTTATTTATATCATTACCTCTGCGTGCATGTGCTTTTAGTTTCATGTTGTGCTCCTTTTAATCGTAATTCTCAGTTGACTGAGAACCAAGGAGCGTCAGGATTAGGTTATGACCCCTGCAATTTATAGAATTTGTTTTCTACAAAGAGAGATAAATAATATTTGCTTAAAGTACAAATAACCTTAAGTTCTTCATGATACCATGTTTGTTTGATTTATTCATGAGTATGTCGCGTTAAGACGTACACGTTTTTGTGAACCATGCATTAATCATGTCACTTCACTTATGCATATCATTCATCTAGCATAACATGAAGCCTTATAGAACAAACCAGAAGAGTCATAGCCCAACTTCGCTTGGCATATCTCAAATCCCAATTTTACTCGGCATCTCCAAAGCCCAACTTGTTTGGAACTTCCCTAAATCCCAATTTTGCTTTACATCTTCCATAAAGCCCAATCATACTAGACACCTCCATAAAGCCCAACTTCGCTTGGCATCTCTCAAAGCCCAATTTCGTTTGAAATCTCTTAAAGTCCAACTTTCTTGGCATCTCTTAAAGCCCAACCTGCTTGCCATCTTTTAAAGCCCAACTTTCTTGGCACCCATAAATCCCAAATACACTTGCATTATGCACATAGTAGTCATCACCACATGGAATTGCATCCTCAACGCGTAACATATCCATCAAGATAGGGTATTATGCCGTACAAATTCAAGCATGCGTACGAAGCATAAGCCATACACTCGTATGTGTTGACCATATTTTCTTACCACTTGTCTGTGTTTTTCCTATTGCCTTTTGAATGCTCGTATGTATTAAGTCCCAACATTCATCTGTGTTGGCCTTTCTTTTCCAACACTCGTCCTTGTTGACCTTTCTTTTCCAACGCTTGTCTGTGTTGGCCTTTCTTTTCCAACACTCGTCTATGTTGACCTTTATTTTCAAACACTTGTCTATGTTGGTATTGCCTTTTCAATACTCGTCTGTATTGAGTCCCAACACTCATCCGTGTTGGCCTTTGTTTTCCAACACTCGTTTATGTTGACCATTCTTTTCCAACACTCGTCTGTGTTGGTATTTCCTTTTTAATACCCATTCATATTGATCTCTAACACTCGTCTGTGTTGGCCTTTATTTTCTAACACTTGTCCGTGTTGGTATTTCCTTTTCCAATACTCGTCTATATTGATTCTCGACACTCATCTGCGTTGACACCTTCTTTTCCAATACTTTCCCATATTGATTCTGAACACTCATCCGTGTTGACAATCCTTTTTCAATACTCGTCCATATTGGTCCTCAACACTCGTCCGTGTTGACACTTTCTTTTTTAATACTCGACCGCATTGATTCCGAACACTCGTTTGTGTTGACACCTTCTTTTTAAATACTTGTCGGTATTGATTATCAACACTCGTCTGTGTTGACACTCCTTTTTCAATAGTCATCTGTATAGATTCTCAACATTTATCCGTGTTGACACTCCTTTTGCAATACTCTTCCAACACTCGTCTGTGTTGACCTTACCTTCTTAGTACTCGTCTATACTGAATCCCAACATTCATTCATGCTAATCTTACATTTTCAATACTCGTCTGTATTGACTTCCAACATTCGTTTATATTAATCACATTCCAATGCTCATTCGTGTCGATATATTTTTCTAACAAAATGTTTCAATCAATCCTCAGCAGATCAATCTACAAGATCCGGTCTGTCACTCCACATTCCCAATACACTTACCTCAAATTACATCCATCCTCAACGGGATTTTTTTTGGATATTCTCGGATTTAATCCTCTTCCACCTTAAATGCTCGAACTGTCATTACCACTCGTACATTCAGGTACAAGATGATTAAATAAGGGCAGCTGTCATCACCAATTTGTTTCTGCATATTCACATTCCCTAATCACCCATCATAGTATATTTATTTACAGTTGCAAATGACATCATTTGGTTCAAAGGTTCCTTGCTATTTAAGTAGAACGTGCAAGCTTATGGTCATCATGGTTCATCTGGACATTTTTTATTATGGAAGCAACAAATTGGTGTTTGATCTTGTTTCTTTGGTTAAATCCTCATGAAACCCTAATTCTTGATATTTGGCATCTATGGATCATATGGTTTGCATCAGGGTATTGGATTTGATTATAGGTTTACTTGGTCAACCATGGAAGATTATTTTTGACTGATTAATCTCTTTATGGGCTTGTTCATTCCACTAGTCCATTATTTGTTTGGTTTGGATTCAAGGCAAGGTATTATGGTCCATTCAAGATTCAAGATTCAATTCATTTCAAGGCATTCAAAGCATTCAAGTTTAATTCAATTTCAAATAAAATGCGTTTTGGAGGGAAACATGTGTTTCTTAGAATACAAGTCATGTGCTACAATTCAAGGGGCTATTTCCATTACAAAACCTTCAAAGTTCATTACAAAAGCAAAAATACAAAATTCTTTACAAAAAATGTTACTTTGACCTAGAGTTGACTTTTGGTCAACTGTTAACTTTTTGGTCAAACAATTTACCAAAGTCCACTAACTATCCTAGACCTATTCTTCTTCATCTTCATCAATCTTCATCATAATCATATCCATGATCTTCAAACTTCCAAATGCACCTCATGTCAAGTTTCATGCCAAACATGTTCATTTGGCATCACTGTGTTATGCTTGTACTACCTGTAAAACCTACATAACAGATCAACACAAACATCAGTGCAATCCAAACTGAATGCAATCCTAAGCCAAGCATAACACAATATCAAGGGAAGAAACTCTACAAATACATTCCAAAACTCTAACCAATATCAACCTCTAATTTTTAATACAACTAACACTTCAATTGTTAATTCAAAAAACACCAACACCTAACAGTCAAACAAAATTGACTAACAATCCTAACTAAGCTATCTCGAGCTTGACTAATGTGACCACTTCACTAATATCTAATCAACTTAGAATTCTTAACTAAACGGTGGGCCATAACAAAGTTAGAATTAACATTCAAAAGCAATTAACATGCAAGATCAATAAGTCAGCCACATTTTATAATAGCTAGTGAGATTTTCAATTGATTTCAAGATATCCCTAACCTAGGCATATCATTCTAACATCCATCAACGCAACCATAATTGTTAACTTCCATGCTAATCATTAACTTACTAACAAGCACTTTAACATTCCAAACCAGTTCAGCATCAGACTCATTAACAATACCAATAAACATAAATCTAGCCACCAAGTCCAAACCAAATAACATAGCAAAATAATTCAACATCAGTAGTTTAGACTTAGTTTACTGATTTTCCTCACTTTCATTAACATTAGAGTTAACAATAACAAACCATCCCATAAACCATTTAACTACATATTCATTCGAGTAACACTAACCCCTAACAAGACCCATTCATCCATTAAGTTCTACTGCACTTAACTGACATTAACAAAACCAACACAACTAACTGATTTTCTTTTGTTGGCAATTAACTTCATCTAATCATTCACTAGTTGACTAACCATTTTTTCAAATTACAACTGACAAAATTTTAACTAATTTCAATCACTAACTTTTTTATTCTAATTCGAAATCTAACTGTCAACCAACTATAGCTAACAGTTTAACTTGTAAAGTCTAATCTCATATCCTTAACATTAACTCCAAACTAACCTGATTGTTTTTTTCACATCCAATTCATCTAACTGAATTCACCATCTAACGGTTATTAACAGACATTTAACAGTGTCAATAACATCTAACAACTAAACTTAACTGAATTTTAATAGAATTTATTAATAGTGTCATGACTTCTAACCAACATTGCCTTAGAAAATCCAATAGAGTTACTTGCCCTAACAAACCTGACTGGAGTGCCCTAATCAGTTACAAGCTCAAGCCTCTATAAATTCAATAATCACCTTCTTTAATAGGATCTCGAATCACCACAATCACTCATCACTCTCAGACTCTCTCTCCATTTTCATCTTCCGTCACCCCCACTACACGCTTCAATCACTATAGTTGTTAGTCCTTTGATAGTTATGTGATGATAAATAATAGAAATGTTATTTTGAAGCCTTTACCCTCCCTTGGCTGAGGCATTTGGGCTTAGAAACCCTAAGCCCACCAAATTTCTTGCCACCACCTCTACCTACTAAGACACACACCCCTTGCTTGGATAAGCTTCACAAAGCCTTGGGCTTCTGCATTAGGCCCAAACAACTTCCGCACTACACAACTTTGTTTACTTCAATACACCCATGCCTTTTCTTTTTTTATCATTTCTTTTCCCTTTATTTTATTACTTGTTTTTTAAATATATTTTTAGTAAAATATTTTATTACGTTTTAATTTCTTTTACATAAAAAATACTTTAAAAATGTAATATACTTATATTTTAGATTTTAATTGTTTAAACCATGCTCTGAAAAATAATAAAAATAGTAAATTAGTTAGAAATTAATCAATGTTTTCTAGGATACTTTTCAAATTAGATTTTTAGAAATAACATGCCATGTTCATAGAATATTTAGATTAGTATTAATTTTAGAAATTTATATGCTTGATAACATTTTGATTCCCTTAGATTTTTTAGGCTTGAAAATCAATGTGCATGTTCATACTTTGATCTTATCCCTGATTGACTGATTGATCAAAGTTGTCTTTGATCAAATGACCCTTTGACCTGTATCTTATCCCTTTATCCAATCAAGTGATCAAAAGCTTGTCGATTAATTGATAATATTAGTCTTGTGTACTGGCACTGCACTGGATCTCAAGTCAAGTCAAGCTTCTCCTGCAAGACTTTGAAGACACTAGACATCAAGGTTAAATCAATGCTCAAGCACAACAAAAAGATTCATCTTCAGCACTTGATAGTTATGATGAGAATTATACGCCACGAGCCTTAAGCAATGGAGAAGAATGAGAGGGATTCTTCATATCCTTATTCTGAGTATATTTGGGTGTGAGGTGTAGCCCCCAGTTACTCCAAGTATTCTCCTCCGTTCATAGACTTTAGTGCAATTCAAATTGAATAACTATCAAGTCTTCTTCTCCACATACACCATCTCCAACACTGCAACAATCAACATCAACAACACTCATATATGCACCACACTCTCTGGTTTAAACACCACATATTGTTTTCTTTTGGCTTAAACACCACTCTTACATATTTTATTTTAAACACTACTTTTATACCTCTTTGGTTTAACACCACTCTTATAACACCCAATTTCTTGTAGGTCTTGATCCTTTAGATCCAGGAAAAATCATACAACATCTTTGGTTTAAACACCACTCCCTTGGTTTAAACACCACTTCTTTGGTTTAAACGCCACTTTTATCAATCTTTTTGCTTAAACACCGTTTTCTCTTCCTATCTGGCTTAAACACCACTTTTACTCTTGTTTGGTTCAAATACCACTTTTTATCCCATCTTTGGTTTAAAAACCACTTCCATCACCTTTATTCCTACTTCTACCTTCTCTGTTTTAAAAACCATTTGGTTTAAACACCGTTTCATTTTCCTCCCTGCTTGGTTTAAACACCACTTCTATCATTTCTATTACTCTTTCAGTTTAAACACCACTTTTGTCACTTCTAAACACCACTTTTCAGTTCCTACCCTTAGTTCCATGAACTACGAAGCTCTGATTTCCCTATTGCACTATAAGGATACATAGGCACGAGGGTTTGAATCCTTGGCGAGCACACTAATTAATAAACTTATTTTTCCTTTTTGCAAGTAAACTTTAGATAGTAACACCCATTCATGCAAATAACAATTAAAATGGTTCCCGATAAGTGCAACAGATGCGAGGGATGCTAATACCTTCCCCTTGCATAAGCGACTTCCTTACCCTGTTTTGCTTCCCCTTGGGTTTCATCGATAGTTTCCCTTTCCTTCGGTAAAAAGAAATTTTGGTGGCAACTTTATTGTATCTTCGAGCGTGCGACACTCTCAGGTATTTTTCGTGGTGTGACACACGTCACAGGGGATGATTTCCCTACAAGGGTAAAAGATTCATATCCTTTACCTCGAGGTAAATATCATATTGGGGTGTACCTCTACGGGATATACCACTCACGTCCCTTGGATGGGCTAGATCTGAAGGGGGGGCACCAATTACGTAAAAATGCATGTAATCATTGACTATATGAAATTGATTATTGTAGTCAAACGTGTTAAGTGTCTTCGACAACACCCCTTAGGGAATTGGTTATTGTAGTCATACGTACAAACCATCTCCCACAACTCCCTTGGAATCTTTAAGCATGCTCGGCATTGTGGGGTATTGATTGATGTAGTCGGACGTGCAAATCGTCCCCAACAGCACGCCTATAATCTTTAAGCATGATCGATGTTGTGGGGTATTGATTTCTATAGTCGGAAGTACAAAACTTCTCTGACAACACCCCTAAAATATTTAATTTGGGTGTCAACTGCGCTGGTTTTATCTCGGCTTGATGTTACATGTGTTTTTTCACACTTCGGTGCCCTAAAGAGGGAACAAGACTGAAAGCAGAGCAACAAGAATATATATATATATATATATATATATATATATATATATATATATATATATATATATATATATATATATATATATATATATATATATATATATATATATATATATATATATATATATATATATATATATGACTTACATTTAACAATTATATCGGTAACCGCAACTAAGAAACAAATTTACAAATACATTAATTTAATATTTCGGTCAACCGTAAGTCTATACCGATCGCTCACCTTCAGATGTGTTATCCGAGTTGCTCGACCGTCGGTTGAGATGGAGAACGAGGTCTTCGGCTTTGGAAGACGATCAACCTTTGATGGATGTGTCCGAATTTTACTTCTTGTGGCTCAGGTGGTCCGACGCTTTTGGGCTTCAAGCTCTCTCCGGGATGTTCGGGATGCCTGGTTGTTTGACTAAGAATTGGAGGAATCCGAGCATTGACCTCTCACTGGTCGATGGATATTTGATGCCCTTCTAACGTTGTATCATGAAGAATCTCTCGGGTAGTTATGTTAGGGTCGCCTGTGGTAACCAAACTATCTTTCCTCTTTTTGATTTGCACTACGACCGTGCTTATAGTATGTTATTTGGTACAGTTCCAGGGTGATGGGGAACTCAGGTGTCGATGGAGAGTCATGTGGCTTTCACTTACTCCACCGAGTTTAATATCTAGCCAGCCATATGATCTCCCGAGTTGCACCATACTCCACGATGTCAATCACCTCGCAACTCTTTATCATCTCGTAGTCCCGAATAGCTTGTGACCATCCGGGACTAGGATTTGGTCATTATGATGATAAGATATGTAGTGTGAGGCTTTTACGATTATGGGACATAGACCTATTTTAGATGTGAGTTGTTCTGTCTTTTCCCGGATTAGTGATGAATCCAATCTTGGATTTGCAAAGATCTATCAGAGGACTTCTTCGATAGTTATGGACCCATAGTGTTTCTTGGCTTGAGGAAAAATGTAACTTGATTGATCCTAGCTCCGTGGATTTGACTTCGAATCCGAAGGGATCTATTGACAAGCCTTAGAGGGACTTCCAGGTCACAGTTCCTGGCCAGCCTAAGCTCAAACTGATTAAGACTGGTCGTAACATCATAGGTTTGAATCCATATTTGAGGATATCTATTTGTGTTTTATCACAGTGGTTCGAGATCGAGATGAATGGTCTATCAGAGTTGGATTAGAGTTCGATGGATCTAACCATTATAGATACAAGGTATTGACTTTGTGAAACCTCAATTTTTTCACCAGAGATGCTTTCGGATTCCAAATATGAGAATCATATTTGACCTCATGGAAATTGTAGGAATCAGAAGTTGATTCTCATAGACAGCGCAACTGTTTCATTGTGGAACCATAAATGGAAACAATTGCGGAAGCTACTATGGAATGAAGCTTCATGAGAGATTTAGTGATGTGGCTTCTTGAATTGAAGGTAGAAATCGTGACACATCTTGAATCAGAGACGTGGATCTTGAATTGGTGTTGTTAATCTCTAGTACGGTGGGGCAAAGGGGGTGCCTGTATGGTTAGCACTCCAACCCCCAAGTCAATTTAGGGTTCAAGATAATCATAGTGAGAGTAGAGATTAGAGATTGTGTACCTGAAACCCTCTTGTAACTTTATTTATTCCTTGGGCTCAAAGAAGCGGGCGCAATGAGTGGTCCTCGTATTATTTGGCCTTTGGCCAACCCAAAACAGTAACATAAATTGTTAAACAAGGATGTTTGTTTGACTCTGATTAGGTTTGTTCTAAACTTCATCCCAAATTATTTTATGCAAGTGTATTGGCTACATCAACCAACTTGTGATTTTATTGAGATGATGACTTTGAATTAAGATTGGAGGATTTAAACTTCTCTTTCTGGTTTTCCAATTGGCCTAGGGTAGGGAAATTAGCGCAGTAGATTCTCTATGTGGATATCCACAATTTGGAAATGTGAGTGAATGATGTTTACTTCAACTCATTATATACTAATATTTCAACGGTTGTTTGTGACCTCCTGAAAAGCGATTCCCGTTTGTTTGAATTCTCTTGTGCATGACCAATAACCAAGAAAGACAACTTAGATGCTATCTATACAACTCAGGGTGGTTATATTTGGCTCAAAAGACTTGAATTTATTCAGAATACAAGAGACAATAACTCTTCTAAGTGGGTGTGGCATATTCGTGTTCCTGAGAAAGGTGAAATTCTTCCTTAGGTGACTTTATATAAGTTCCTTCCTACGAGATCGATGTTGTATCATCGTGGTATGCTTTAGACAAATCTTTGTCCTATATGCAATTAAGACGACGAGACGACTCTACACTTCCTGGGAGACTGTGAATTTGCTACTCATTTTTGGAAATCTATTGGCTTCTTGGACCCACTATTCTTTAAAAAGGGGGTGGTTTATATGATTGAATTAGACATGATATTGATGGTGACTCTATCTTTTTGGCTTCTTGCTGGTGGTTGTAGTGCGCTAAGAACAAATTGTGTCTTGCGAATGAAGTGGTATCTTCATATACTTTGGAACTCATCATAGTGAATTATGTGAATATATTAGCTAAATATTTTCTCAAGCATAACATGTATCATCCAAAAATACCGATCATGTGGAATGAGCACAAGGTATTAATATAATTTTGAATGTTTATGGCAGTAGCCTCGGTAATCTCGGTGTCTTGGGTTTTGGTGGATTGATTCGAAATGTTAATTGTGCTTGGGTTCACGATTTTGCGAGTAATATTGATTATTCCAACATCCTTCATGTTGAGTTGATGATGTTATATCATGGTTTGCATATGACTTGGGAACTTGGCATCAAAGACCTGATGTGTTATTCTGACTTCAACTCTACTACCAAGCTTATCTCAGAGTCTATTAATGTTTGTCATCACTATATCGTGATTCTTCACAACACTAAATAACTTCTCTCTAAAGAATGACGAGTTCAAATATTTCATACTAATGAATAAAATATTTGTGCTTACTATCTATCAAAACATGAGGATGGTAATGATACGTGTATCGATCTTTTGTGAAGCATTCTGTTGAAATTATCAATTTCCTACTAGTTGATGCTAGTGAAATTTTATCTTCTCTGAATCATTATCTGCTTTTTATCTTTTCCTTTTCCCACTTGAAAAAAAAATCAGTCTCGTTCCCTTTTGTTTCATCCATAGTGAGCTGAACTACGATTGCTCTAATTTTCTCATTGCACGTTGAGAATATGTAGGCACGAGGGTTCGAATCCTCCGCGAGCGTACTTATTTATTATTCTTCCTTCCACCTTAGGGCACCATTCATATATTTCATGATCTATTATCTATCGTCGATCATAAACCGTTCACCTAGTGACATATTGTTTCTTTGAATCTGAAACATAGTTTTTTTGGATATCCATATATACCCTTTTAGGACCATATAGTGACGAATCCGCATTTGTGCCTAGAGTTGTTTGGATTGTCTCCAGACATTTAATTCCTTATTTTTTGGCTAAATATCAGATAGTGGTAACCATGTTGTTCCACATATCGTTTAACATCGTTTTCCTCTAGTGTGCAAATCTCATTTCTCTTATGGATTCCAATATACCTTAACCTTTTGGTTTCAAATTACACTTATTCAGCCACTTGTTACCAAATATTCATTTATGTGACTTTGGTCACTTCATTCCGTCCATCTCCATGATGCATTCATATTCGACCTTTATTCACTCCACGTGATATACCCTATTCTTTGAGCCAAATACAATATACCATTGAGATCCATCTTGTACCTCTTTGTGAACCAAGAGCTGTTTGGCTTGTATCCAAACACTTAATTCCTTTGTTTTCGGTTGTTCCAATACAGTGATACCATGTTTTAGGCCCTCACTTGTTGGTTCATACATGTTTACTCTTGGGTTCACACTTTCACCCTTGTTGGAGTTCATCACACAATCCTTTGGTTTAGACCATACCGGTATCACAATTCTTTTCATCTCCCACCACTAGTTCTTTGAACTACGGAGCTCTGAATTCTTCATTGCACTACGAGGATACGTAGGCATGAGGGCCCCAATCCTCACCGAGCACTTTATCTATTTCTTTTCTTTTCCCCCATTCTTTCACGAGTAATCTTTAGATATAACACATATTCGAGCGGGAACAATCAAAACGGTTCTCATTCAGTACCATGGATGTAAGGGGTGTTAATACCTTCCCCTTGCATAACTGACTTCCTTACCCAACATATCTCTTTTCCTGGGTTTTATCGATGTTTTCCCTTTCCTTCGGGAATAAATAAAGTTCGATGGCGACTCTGTTGTATGTTCAAGCGTGCGATACGTTTAGGTATATTTCCGCTAGCTTCAAAACCCCTGCTTTTTTTTCATTTATTTTTCCTTTATTTTTTACGTGCTTTTTTAAATATCTTTTTAGTAAAATATTTTATTACATTTTAATTTCTTTTACATAAAAAAACACTTTAAAAATATAATATATTTAGATTTTAGATTTTAATTGTTTAACTAATGCTTTGAAAAATAATAAAAATTGTACATTAGTTAGAAATTAATCATTAATTTTTAAGAATATTTTTAAATTAGATTTTTAGAAATAACATCTCATGTCCATAATGTTTTTAGATTAGTCTTAACTTTGGAAATTGATATGCTTGATAACATTTTGATTTCCTTAGGGTTTTTTAAGCTTAAAAATCAATGTGTTTGTTCATACTTTGACCTTATCCCTGATTGACTGATCGATCAAAGTTGTCTTTGATCAAATGGTTCTTTGACCTGTATATGATCCCTCTATCCAATCAAGTGATCCAAAAGCATCTCAATCACTTGATAAGATTAGTCATCTGTAACGGATCTGCATTGGATCTCAAGTCAAGTCAAGCTTCTCCTGCAAGACTTTGAAGACATTGAACATCAAGGTCAGATCACTACTCAAGTACAACAAAAGGATCCATCTTCAACACTTGGTAGTTATAATGAGGATTGTATGCCACGAGTCTTAAGAAATGGGGAAGAAAGAGAAGGGTTATTCCTATCATTGTTTTGAGTATCTTTGGATACGGGACGTAGGCCCTAGTTACTCAGAGTATTCGTCTTCGTTCATAAACTTTAGTGCAATTTAAATCGAGTAAATGTCAAGTCTTCTTCTCCACAGACACTGTTGGTTCTTGTGTTGGCAGCAATTTTGGTAAAACCTAGAGTGTTCACAAGTTGTCACATGTGTTGTCTTGACATAAGATAACTTGTACCTGCAGGATGTTTAAAATATAATTATGTAGGATTTTACCGGGATGTCAGACCCGATGTCATGACATCTGTATACGGAACATTCAGTCTAAATGTTATGTATTATGTGATTGTGTTTTTAGTGCAAATCTATGTATGATTGAAGATATGATTTACACGCGCATTCAATCATTAATTACAACCAGATTTACTTATTTTCCAAAGAGATCTAATCAACTGTCATGAGAAGATTTGAATGGAAAATAGTTTTAGGGTTTTATGATGTCCAAGCCCAGCCAAATGCTTCTATAAAAAGAACATGGAAAACCTGATTTGATACACAAGAAATAACGAACTAAATATTGAGAAAGAAGAAAGGTTTTAGTCTTGTGTGGTTGTCTGAATTGTAAGCCATTCAATTCATCCATAGATGATTGAATTGGTTTGATTTTTGAGTTGTAATTTGTCACTCTAAGCTTTTAAGCAAGAGTGTGTGTCTACTTGATTGAAGCTTTTAAGTAAGATCAAGTGTGTGTCTTTGAAGAGTGTCTTTCTTTTCATTGTAATTCTTGTTTTATATCACTGGTGTGATTGAGGGGGAGTGAGTAGGGTCTCATATCTATGAGTTCTTAGGTAGAAGTCAAATGGGTAGAGATTAGGTGAAAAAACTGTAACTTGAAGTTGTTTACTAAGAGTCTTTGAATTGATTCTATTTAGTGGATTTCCTTCCTGGCTTGGTAGCCCCCAGACGTAGGTGAGTTTGCACCGAACTGGGTTAACAATTGCTTGTGTCTCTTCCTTTACTGTTCTTTATCTTTTATCATGTTTGTATTGTTCAGATATTAGTGTCGTGACATTACCTTCGACATCGCATATCTGATACCAGAATTTCAATTGGTATCAGAGCAGCCATCCTGCTCTGGTTCTGGGTGAGATCTAGGAACATTACTTTCTGGTACTATGGAGAGAGATGGAGGATCTATTCACAGACCACCTATTCTGGATGGATCCAACTATGACTACTGGAAACCTCGAATGGTAGCCTTCCTAAAATCTCTGGATAATAAGGCTTGGAAGGTTGTTTTAACAGGCTGGGAACGTCCAGTCATTACTAAGGATGAAGAAGCTACTACTGATAAGAAGGCTGAAGAACAACGGACCAAGGAGGAGGATGAGTTAGCCCTTGGGAACTCTAAAGCATTGAATGCTATATTCAATGGAGTAGATAAGAATATCTTCAGATTGGTAAACAACTGTGAAGTGGCTAAAGATGCTTGGGACATTCTCAAAACCACTCATGAAGGCACCTCTAGAGTGAAGATGTCTAGACTACAGCTGCTCACTACCAAGTTTGAAAATTTAAGAATGAAAGAAGATTAAAATATTCATGAACTTCATATGAATATCCTTGAAATTGCTAATGCCTCAGGAGCCCTGGGTGAGAAGATGTCAGATGAAAAATTAGTGAGAAAAATACTCAGGTCACTCCCTAAGAGATTTGCCATGAAACTGACAGCCATAGAAGAGTCTCAAGACATTTCCAATATGAGAGTTGATGAGATAATTGGATCCCTCCAAACATTTGAGATGGGAATGTGTGATGGATCTGAAAAGAAAGTCAAAAGCATAGCCTTCATGTCAAACACTGAGGAGGGAGAGGAGGAAAGTGGTCAAGATATTGATGAAGATCTGGAAAATGATATAACAATACTGGGAACACAGTTCAACAAACTTCTGAAAAAGATGGATGTAAGATCTAAGGCTAATGTCAAGAACATCGCATCTGACATCAGTAAATCCAAAAATGCTGGAAGAAGAACAAGGTCAGATGAAAAGCCCAAAGAAGGAAAAGGAGTTCAGTGCCATGAATGTGATGGGTATGGAGACATTAGAACTGAATGTGGGACCTACCTCAAGAAACAGAAGAGGAGTCTTGCTGCCACTTGGTCTGATGAAAGTGAAACAGAAGAGTCTGTAAATCTTGTGACTGCCTTGATTGGCAGATGGGCTTCTGGTGAAGACTCAAGTGATGATGAAGTAACCTTTGAAGAGTTGGCCACTACCTACAGAGAGTTGTGTCACAGAAGTGAAGAAGTGTGTCAACAAGTTGAAAGCCAGAAGAAAGTGATAGCACAAATAGAGAATGAAAAGGCAGAACATTTGGAAACCATCTCCAAGTTGAAGA
Organism: Lathyrus oleraceus; assembly: GCF_024323335.1. Lineage (NCBI taxonomy): Eukaryota > Viridiplantae > Streptophyta > Magnoliopsida > Fabales > Fabaceae > Lathyrus > Lathyrus oleraceus. The sequence goes on along the minus strand of NC_066581.1, from coordinate 148,416,059 downwards.
CAGAAGCAGTATTCTTGAATTCTAAACTAGATGAGATGACCAAGTATGTAAGAATGTTGAACAATGGATCTGACACCTTAGACAAAATTCTCCAGACTGGACAAATAACAGGAGACAAGTTTGTTATTGGGTTCAATGAATCTAAAACTCAGTGCAGCCACACTGGTAGCAAACCAAAGTTCAAACCCAAGTGCAGTCACACTAAGAGAAAACCAGAGATGTCACATTATATGTCACAACGTCATAAAGGAAGATAGCAGAAAGGGAAAAATCTAAGATGGAGATGTCATTACTGTGGAAAATTTGGCCACATAAAACCATTCTGCTATAAGTTGTATGGTTATCCTAGTCCCTCTCATCATCAACCTAAACCCAAACATCACAGACCTGTCAACAAAAAACAATTGGTTCCTAGGACTGATGTTACAAGTCTGATAGCTCACACTTCCTTCAGAGTTTTAGCCAAAGAAGATTGGTATTTTGACAGTGGGTGCTCCATACATATGACTGATGCGTGCTTTTCGCAAGTATACGAACGCGTCAGAGTAATATAAAAGATTGTCGAATCCACAGAGACCAAGTGTCAATCTATCGTTATCTATTGTTATGGTGTTTATCGAAGGTAATCAAAATAGGGGTTTTTAAAGTGTGCAATGAGAAGTAAAGTGTTGAATAAAGTTCAATTAATAAAGATAGGCTCGAATGTAATTCACATAATTAATTAATAATCCAAGTACTTGCTAATAGAACTACTTATGGGCAGTGTTTCCTACTTTGAAAAGAACCAATTTAACAGGAACTGTCGCTTTCGCGTATTCAGAACCGAGTTGTACTCCCTAATCAAACCCTTTTACTGTTACTTATAAAAAGGCGCGCATTGCGTTAGAGTAGTAAACCTATTTTAAAGAAATGTAGTATCTTGACCAAGTTGAAAAGTATTTTAACCTGGATTTCTTAACCAAAAGAGGTTCTCACGAACCAGACTCTAAACTTATAAACGCGTCCGGAAATAGTTTTAAAATCTCTTTTCTTCTTAAGTTAAAAACTCCTAATGAACTAAACAAAGCGCTTTCGCTGTTTTTGAAATAGTTAAAAATAATTAAGTTTAAAAAGATGTTCGACGACTTTCAATCTTACCCAACGGAAATTAAGTGCAGGAAAACTTAAGTTGAAAGTTAAAATAGCCCTTAAGTGTTTCTACGAACAATTGTACAGATTATCGGTTCAATTACGATCCTTACATTCTAACCTTATAGGTTTAGTTAGACATGGTAAAGTAAAGGTGCATTTAATTTAAATAAAAGTAGTGCGAGTGCGGAAAGTAAATAAAAGTAGTGCGAGTGCGGAAAATAAATGAAAGTAGTGCGAGTGCGGCAAATAAATAAAAGTAGTGCGAGTGCGGAAAATAAATAAAAGTAGTATGAGTGCGGAAAATAAACAAAGTAAAGTGAGTGCGGGAAATAAATAAAGTAAAGCGAGTGCGGGAAATAAACAAAGTAAAGCGAGTGCGGGAAATAAACAAAGTAAAGCGAGTGCGGGAAATAAATAAAGTAAAGCGAGTGCGGGAAATAAACAAAGTAAAGCGAGTGCAGGAAATAAATAAAGTAAAGTGAGTGCGAGAAAATAAAATAGATAAAGGTAAAGTAATAAAAACCTGCTCCAATCGGAGGGTTGAATAAAATGCAAAGCGGAAATGAAAATGGTGGCAGGATTAACTTCCTTCCAAAGTGCTCCAAACTCGATTACAGACTCGACCACAAACTCGATTACACAATTGTGGTAACACCCCAATGCGAAGCGATTACGACTTTAAAATACTGAATATATGCCTAAGTGAAACAAAGTTTGCTCTGAGTTTGCCTCTGCTATAAGTTTGGATGACTAAACAAGTGAATTCGAGTTTCTATTTATAAGCAAGTAAAATGATGGAAATGACAAGGATGCCCTTCAGTTTGAATTTGGGAGGGAAAACTTTTCCTCTTGTGGCGCCCGCCACAAGGCCAATCTGTGGCTCCTTAGTGGAAGTAGTGGGGAACGTGGCAGTTGAGGGAAGTTGAGCTAGGACACGTCATGGCAGGGTCTACGGCGCCAGCCACAAGTGCAAAATGCTGAATTTTAGGGTTTTTAGCTCGTTTTCACTCCTTTTCTCGATCGGGACTCCGATTAAATTAAAAACCTGAAAACAAAAAGAAGCATAGTAATAACATAACAAAATGATAATAAAACAACTAAAATGCATGCGAAATCGAAGTCGAAAATACGGTAAATTTCAGTGTCATCAAACTCTCGCACACTTAAACCTTTGCTTGTCCTCAAGCAAAACATTAAAAAGCTCATAGAAGAAAAATAGGTGTAAACGAGTGCTTCAGGTTAAAAGATTTCTAAGTTCAAGTCGGGATGCAGTGATAGGTACTAACTGAGTGAACTAAGGGTATCATGATGACACTTATCCGCGAATACGGACATAAACTTCATTCCTATATTAACCAACCCATATTATCCCACAATACCTAGGCCTGCCTCTTCATCTCTTTTTGTGTCCTTTTCATTCAGGCACAATCACATTAAACCCGTTATCCGTACATGCTTCATAGCAGAGTGACCTGTTAGTGATTATGATCCAAATATGGGGTTCCTGGAACATAAATTTGTGTAAACCCTTTTATTTGACCCAACTGCAGTTGTGGGGGATCGGATCGTAATCCGCCCTACCGAGTTCAGCGCCAGATACCTCTGAACCAACTAACAGTGGGTGAGTTTTTCTTTTTCTTTTTCTTTTTGTAGCTGATTTTTACAACCTTTTTGGTTTAAATGACTTTGTGAGGGTCACCTATACCTGAGTTGCCTTTTTTCTTTCTTTTATTTTATTTCACTGGATCATTCACTTATTTTCATCGGTCCCCTACGTAGAGGATGCGTAGGCCGGAGCTGACTATTGGGATAAACTACTGAGGACTTATACTGAAATGATGATTTAGGGCATGGTATATGGGGTTTCGGGAATGATTCCTATATTTATGACGTCTATGGTGCTAAAACAATACTGATCCTTCAAAAAGTTCTCCCAAGTCACTGCATCCTTACTCAAACCCGTCTTTAAAACCCAAAAACTTTCAGAATAACACTGTTTTCTTTTTGCAAAAAATTTTTTTGGTTGGACTCAAGTAATGGGGAGAATAGACTATACTAAAGATACACTATATTGGTGACTCGTCAGACTCATGCATTATCTAAGACACTTAAACTAAAAGCAAAGATAAAATAAAGTAAACAAAAAGCAATAAAAATAAACAAACTATCTAAAAACAGCAAAGAAAAATAAACGACTAACTGAAAACAGCAAAGAAAAGCGATAAAGAAAAGACGATAGAGTCTCCTCCCACACTTAAATCGAACATTGTCCCCAATGTTTCGAAATAAGATAAGGGAAGAGTTACCTGACATCCTACTGCTGACCGTTGGTGCCTTCGCCATCCTGAGGTGAACGACGGGATCGGGTACGACGACGGTCTCTCTGATCCATCCTGGCCTGTAGGGCATCCTGAGAAGTCCTCACCTCTCGAAGGTTACTTAGAATGGAACCCTGAGTGTTTTCTATGAGTGCAATATGTTGATGGTGGTATTATTGCTGACGGGTTTGCGTATTTGTAATCGTAAGCAGGGACTGTAAAACAGTATCATAAGATCTATTTGTCCTCCGCTGCGATTCTTGCATGAAGCTCATGTTATCCGCCAGTTGTTGTTGGATAGTAGAGAGTAGGTCGTCACGCCTTTGCTCTCTAGCCATGTGGTCCGCCACATCTCTTCTGTAATATAAAAGCCAAGAGCAGTACCTGCAAAAGAAGAAGATGGTGCAGTGTGTGGTGGTGAAGGATGATGGGGGGACACATCAGGTATGGGAGATCGCTCTCTCCGATCATATTCTTCATCAGTGTCATGTCCCGCCTCATCAGGAACATTAGGAGGAAGAGGACCCAAAACAGGTGGAGCATCTAAAACATAGGTCCAATTCCTTTCATCTCATACATCAATACATCTAGTGCATGGTAAAACAACAGATGGGATAGCTACACCATGAACCATAAGAACATAGCCTCCTTCTCTCCTCAATCGGCACAATTTCATGTCTCTCAGAAATTTTAGGTTGATTGTGCAAGGAGGTAAGGGATCTAGGGTAGCTATCTCATTGTTCAGGTTAAGCGCCCGAGCAATAGACGTAATCAATCCTCCGAAAACAATCGGTCCCGCTTTATTTAAAGTTAAAGTCATATGAGCGAGTATGAACGGAACCGAGTTAATTCTTCTATTTGTGAGGCTTCCTTGCAAAAATAGAAGCTCACGAGCATTGACCTTGTTTGGATTCTCCTGGCCAAAAATAGTACATGCCAACAGATATCTAAAAACTCTGATGGTCGGGTTATGGATAGTCGAGGCAAGAATTCCTTCAAAAGAATTTATGGAAGTGTTTGACAATCTCTGCCAAAAGGAAAACACCTCGACTGACCAATCCGAATCCAAAGGGGCCTCACAAATAGCACCGTCCCCATGAGGTATACCTAACAGGCTGGCTAGTTCGTCGGTACTGAATTAATATTCAACAGCAAACATGGACCCAAAACAGGTGGAGCATCTAAAACATAGGTCCAATTCCTTTCATCTCGTACATCAGTACGTCTAGTGCATGGTAAAACAACAGATGGGATAGCTACACCATGAACCATAAGAACATAGCCTCCTTCTCTCCTCAATCGGCACAATTTCATGTCTCTCCGAAATTTTAGGTTGATTGTGCGAGGAGGTAAGGGATCTAGGATAGCTATCTCATTGTTCAGGTTAAGCGCATGAGCAATAGACGTAATCAATCCTCCGAAAACAATCGGTCCCGCTTTATTTAAAGTTAAAGTCATATGAGCGAGTATGAACGGAACCGAGTTAGTTCTTCTATTTGTGAGGCTTCCTTGCAAAAATAGAAGCTCACGAGCATTGACCTTGTTTGGATTCTCCCGGCCAAAAATAGTACATGCCAACAGATATCTAAAAACTCTGATGGCCGGGTTATGGATAGTCGAGGCAAGAATTCCTTCAAAAGAATTTATGGAAGTGTTTGACAATCTCTGCCAGAAGGAAAACACCTCGACTGACCAATTTGAATCCAAAGGGGCCTCACAAATAGCGCCGTCCCCATGAGGTATACCTAACAGGCTGGCTAGTTCGTCGGTACTGAATTCATATTCAACAACAAACATGGACCCAAAACAGGTGGAGCATCTAAAACATAGGTCCAATTCCTTTCATCTCGTACATCAGTACGTCTAGTGCATAGTAAAACAACAGATGGGATAGCTACACCATGAACCATAAGAACATAGCCTCCTTCTCTCCTCAATCGGCATAATTTCATGTCTCTCCGAAATTTTAGGTTGATTGTGCGAGGAGGTAAGGGATCTAGGGTAGCTATCTCATTGTTCAGGTTAAGCGCCCGAGCAATAGACGTAATCAATCCTCCGAAAACAATCGGTCCCGCTTTATTTAAAGTTAAAGTCATATGAGCGAGTATGAACGGAACCGAGTTAATTCTTCTATTTGTGAGGCTTCCTTGCAAAAATAGAAGCTCACGAGCATTGACCTTGTTTGGATTCTCCCGGCCAAAAATAGTACATGCCAACAGATATCTAAAAACTCTGATGGTCGGGTTATGGATAGTCGAGGCAAGAATTCCTTCAAGAATTTATGGAAGTGTTTGACAATCTCTGCCAGAAGGAAAACACCTCGACTGACCAATTTGAATCCAAAGGGGCCTCACAAATAGCGTCGTCCCCATGAGGTATACCTAACAGGCTGGCTAGTTCGTCGGTACTGAATGCATATTCAACAGCAAACATTCTAAATCGGACAATACCAATTGTGCTAGCAGTGTTAGGATTGACAATATAAATTAAGGAGCTTAAAAATCCGATTGTCAATCGCTCATAGGTAGGTTCTTTGTTTGAAAAGATATTATGTAAACCTAAATTATCTAATAAATAAAATATGCTATGGTAAATACCCAAAGTGTAGAGACAATTTTCGTCAACATACCTTGTCGGGAGGATCTCCCGATTTTGCAACCGTTCGATAATCTTCCTTTGACTATCTCCCGGTTTCCCTCCTCAAAGAATGAATCCATTGAACTCCATTATGTGGCTCTTGCAATGTGGTGAAGAAGATGAAATGGGTTTGTGAAAAGGTTGGATTTTTATGAAATCCGACGGATGAAAATGAAAATGGAAATCGGGGAAGTGATTTGTATGGTGTGAGGATGAGAAAGGTGTGAGCTTTTGTGGGGTTCAAGGACGTTTTTGCAAGGTGGAAAAATGGGTTTTGAAGGTTTGAAGGTGTAAAAATGGTGAAGAAAAGGAGTCTGCCCCGAGCTTATACAGACGCTGTGGCGGATGCCACAGGGTCTATGGCGGGGGCCACAAGGCAAAATTCGGCTGGGCCGGATTTTGGTCCTTTGGCTTGGGCTTCTCGTTGTCTTTTTGGCTTGGGGGTCCGGATATCATTTGTCTTGTAATTTCCTAGTATCATGAGGCATGCATAATTTTATAAAAATAAAAATAAAATAAAATTAAAACATTAGACTAATAAATAAATAAATAAACAACTAAAATAAAAATAAAATAAACAAACATAAAACACACACACACACATACACACACACACACACACACACACACACATATATATATATATATATATATATATATATATATATATATATATATATATATATATATATATATATATATATATATATATATATATATATATATATATATATATATATATATATATATATATATATATAAAAGTAGAAATATCAATGTGTTGACATAGTTAATAAAATATCACAAATGCAATGATATAAAATGAGTTATATAAATGCGAGAAATAAAAGCATAAAAAGAGATAAAATAAGATGAAATGGTAAGATCAGATAGTAGGGGGTTCGTCTTCCTGAGTAGATCCACGGAGCAAGGCTATCTCCTACCTAAGCTCTGCGAACCCCTGGTATAAACAGTCGGCTTCGGTAGCGTGAGTGAGATCAGATACTCCCATCTGTAAGGTGAGGTCAGCCACCTCCTGTCTAAGCTCTGCGATCTCTCTACGACATTATGCAATCTGGGTGCGGATGTCTGGGGTCTGCAATGATAGATTGTTAGAGAATACAGTGATCCTGGGAGAAGGTGGTGTAGGCGTATACTCAGCAATAGGTGGTGATCTCGGCTCCTCGATAGTCTCTCCTTGGCCTTCTATAGCATAACTCCAGTTTGCTGGATCATGCACACTAGTCATCATAGGATCAGGTAGTGTAAAATAATGAATCGCCTCGCTGTCGACCAGCAATCTGAACTGACATGGGTGGAAAGAGGCTCTCCTCATCAACCCTCTGGTCAAACAGAAGTCGATATCCATGGTAGTGTACCCACAGTAGGTCCAGAGATGTAACAACTTGCGAGATAGACCTAAAGTGATAGCAATCTGTGTGATGATCCCTCCTACATGGATGACTCCTTCGGTCGATCTGGAAACACCGTTCAGGCCACATAACAGAAAGTTCCCACATGCTACTGGGCGAGACTGGGATGCACAAAATAATAGGAAGATCTCCTCTTCACTCAGTAATGTCTCAGCATCCGGTTTTCCTAGGAAGGAATGTGCCAGTATCATCTGGAAGTATCTAAAAGCAGGGTTATGTATAGCCTGGGATAACTGAGTAGAAGGATCCTGGCTCCCTCCACCTGAGATGTCAGTCCAGAACTTTTCCACTTCCTTCCCGAGAAAGTATCCCATAGGTGTCTCGGGGATAGCGTCAGGAGTGGTCTGGAAACCCAATGAGTCACCGAACTCTTTCTGGCTGAAAGAGTACTCAACTCCAAAAAGCCTGAAAGCAGCATACCCATCCGGTCCAGAGTAAGGGTCATAGTCAAATGAACTGAGGAACTCCAACGTCAAGTTCCTATAGGTGTTACTCAGGTCGTCAGCGAACTCGTCCCAATGAAGCTGGTGGCTCAGAAATCGGATACTCGGCTCAATACCCAGTGCCTCCATACAGTGCTGATCTGGATAACGTGTGGACGCCATAGGGCGCTAATACAGAGCGATGTAGCGCTCTCTCTGAGCATCATCTTTATAGGCTACGTGCATATCATCGAAATCCTGCATCCTGTAAAAGTTAGGAAAGGGATCCTGAAAATACAAACCATTCAAATATTTAGTCTCGGTGAAAATATGATAAAAAGATAAAATAAAATAAATTAAAATGCGGAAAAGTAAAAATAAAAAACCATGGGTTGCCTCCCACGCAGCGCTTGTTTAACGTCATTAGCTTGACGATTGGAAGTTATACACCTGTAGTAGTCGGAATCGATGGATCAACCAGAGTATGGCTTGAGTAGTATGCTGGAATGTCTCATCCTTCGTAGAGCTTCAGTCTTTGTCCATTTACAATGAATGGACTACAGGTTTCATTCTTGATTTCTACGGCTCCAGATCTCAGAATCTTGGATACTTCGAAAGGGCAAGTCCATCTTAAGTGTAGCTTCCCAGCTGTCGCATTACGCGAAAAACCGGCGGGAAAACAAGAACAACAGAGCCGCCACCGTGCGTTATTTATCCCAAACGAGGGAAAGGAAACGCTCAGAGTAAACCTGGAAAAGACGTGGTCTCGCGACCAAAGAGAATGGGATCGGGAGTCGGTTATGCGAAGGGAAGGTATTAGCACCCCTACGCATCCGTCGTACTCGACGGGATCCACGCACAAAAGGAAGGAATATGGTTTCTCAAACACACACACACTGGCTGAAAGAGACACAAGAAAACAAACAAGACTGACTCGGCAGGATATCGCATCCTAGGCCTACTTAGTCTATCAGGCATAGACATCAGAGTCAAAGTAGTTCGGACTGGGGAAATGACACATGCTCGCTAGGATATCGCATCCTATGCATACGTATCTCCTCGGACGAAGGAGAATCAGAGCATTCGTAGCTCGGCTAACACGCACACAAACAAACACAGGCAAAGGCGAACGTGGAGCCCGAATGCCAATCACTGGACTTACATCAGCATCCGAACCAAAACACACACAAAAAGGCAAACGTGGAGCCCGAATGCCAATCACTAGACTTACATCAGCATCCGAACCAAAACACACACCAGGGGGTTGAAACACAAAGGTTGAAAAAGAAAAAGGGCGCCCGGAGAGATCAGCTCATCTCCTGCCTACGTACCTCATCTGGTATGAGGATTAGGGCGACGTAGTTCCCCTACGGAGGGACAAAGGACTAGCCTAACCAGATAACAGAGGGAGACACAACTAGGGAGACTACGACTCGAGCCTAGATGTTATCATGCAAAATCATCCCTAAGTTAAGGTTTCTAGCTAACTTGCACAGGGAGCAATCCTATCCTAAACATGACTTGCACAGGAAGCAAGCCAAACTAAACCTAACTTACACAGGAAGCAAGCTAAAAACAAACACACAAGCACAAGTAGCACACACTATATGCAATCAATGGGCTCAATCAAGGTTAGGTTTTAGTTGAGGGGTCATATCAACCTCAACAAACAAACCACTGTAACAGGGTAATGTTAGCTCTTAACCCTAACATTGAGAGTTAGGGTGAAGCTGATGAAAGGTGAGTGAAGATGAGACTTCACAGCTCTTATCCCTGGCCTGGGAGAGCTTAAGACAAGAATGTGTGGGTTCAGAAAGTGGGAACCCCTCTACACATATGACACTGACTCAATGTACAATGATCTTGGGTTAATATCTACAATGCATCAACATAGTGGTGTGAGCAAAGCAGATGACACACAGAATAGCAGGGGATGGATTGCACATCCCTTATATCTGCCAATTCCTCTTCACTTAGGAGGTCTTTGAATATGTGCAAGGACAAAAGTAAACAGTCACAAACATTGCCTCTTAAGGAGGACTTCAGACAGGTGCCTGGCCAAGTAGCAGGCCAGGTCTTCCAGACTACATGGAGTAAGGAAATTATACCTCAATGCAAATGCTATCAAGCAAAGCAAAGCAAAGTTCTCAAAGAACTATTAGCAACTAATGTACCTGAAACCAGTCAAACACAATTAGTATACCAGACACAAAGTCAAAACAAACAGCATAAACCAACAGACAACACAGTCAACTATGTGTGCAAAGCACCAGCTTAAAGCAAGTGAGCTAAGCAACCTACAAAACAAACAAGTTAGTTCATGATAAACAAAAAAACTTAGACAATTTGCATTAATCTCTTTGAAGCAATTGCTGCTTAACCTGAAAAACCAAGCTTAAACATGAGCAACAAGACCACTAGGACAAGCCCAGGGTCAAAAGGAGATAAAAAAAATCAAAACAGCAAGTGACAAGTGTCCAAAGTCAAGATAAATCAATCAAGAAACTAACCCAAGTGGTTTCACATTCACATCATTCATCATCATCATTTCACAAACAAATTAGGTCAAAACATGTCATATAGAACCTCAAAGAAGTCAACAGAATGATTCAACTCAAATCCAATCACAAACATTTCAAAAAATCTTCAAATAATTCATGATCAATCATCATCCATAACATGATAGGCATATCAAATTTCAGCTCATTTGGATCAAAGGAAGTAGGTCAATGAAAATCAGAAAGTCAAAGCAAGTTCAAGCATACTCATACAAAGCATCAAAACATGCACCAACTTCAATTAATCATAAAACAGAAACAACACATGATAAATGAGTGGGACTAAAACCATGACAAACCTTAATATGTCTACAATTCACATGTAAAATTTTAGATCCATCCAATAATGCATGAGAATTTCACAAATCAAATGAGAACATGTGTCACAAGAAGTCAACATTTTGGTCAAACAGGGGAGAAATTATCAATCAAATAGGAAATGCATTCAAAAATTCCAGAAAACTTCACACACATTCTAAACATGCACAAGTGTCTTCATGCAAAAATCCAGACCATTTTGAGTTCCATAAGCATGGTAATTAAAATCATGAAGTTGGACATGCATGGTGTGACACAAATTGTCACACCCCTATTCAAAAAAATCATATCTCCACAACCAGCAGTGATAAAATTACAAACTCTATACCAAAATCACCATGAACATGTCTAGTTTAAGCACAAATAATTTGAGAGGCATTGGAGCAAGTATCATCATTTCACAAGCAAATTGGCAAAGCATACACAAAATGGGCACACATGAACAAACCCTAGCACATTTAAAAATTCACACGTGCAAAAAATCTGGAAAAAACACCATAATAAACTAGAGGTCAAGAGGAGCATTTCATAAAAAATCCCATCAAATTTGGATTAAAATTGAAGAACTTATGAATTTTCTAAGTTTGCCAAACCAAATGAAATAATAATTGAAAAATGAAATGAAATGATTAAACATTAAAACACGGCCGTGGCAAAAATGTAAATATGGGACTCACTAAGTGAAACGCCGCATTTCACTTAGTGAGGTGGCACGCAGCTATTCGCTTCATGGGGCGGAAACGGGCAAATCACATGCAGACTTCACTTCCAAAGATCAAACACGCATATGGCATGGGAAATTTAGGGTTCTAACGCGTTCATCATCATTTTTTTCCAGCAAGAACAACTTGTGACCAAAATCAACAATCTATATACCAATGTGTTCATCTCACAGTGTACATCAACAATCCAAAGCTTATTTTCACTAATTCAAGCTAACAAGAAAGAAATAAGCAAGAACACATTTGACAACCAAACTTTAATTCCATGTTTCTCTCTCAATACTCAACCATTTCTCACGATTTAAAGCTCATTGTATTCAGCATGGCAAGATCTTTAATAAGCATAGCACGATTTCAACAATGGTGTGATTCGAATTTTACCTAACTTGAAGAACATTGTGGATTCTGGGGTTCTTTGGCCGTGATTAGTTGAAACAGCAGTGCCTTGATACTCCAGGAGGTGAATGGATGAGTATTGGAAGCTCACTCTTGCTCAATCATGCTCGAAAGTTCCACTGCCATGTGAGATATTCAATGGAACAGTAGTGATTTCTTGCTCTACAGTTGTGAAATAGTGCTTGCAAATGCTTCAAAAATGTTTGTAGATGATGGACCAATGAACCAAGGCACGAATTCTTTGCAGATTTTCAGAAAAAATTCAGATGAAGAATTGAGTGTTTTTTGAGAGAAAATGAAATTCAGATCTGGTTTGTCAATAGTGGCTAGGGTTTTTCAGTCTGAAATGTGCAATATATACTTTGATTAACAATGCTTAAGTTTGGTTAGTGGAATGGTAAATCAAATTAGCTCAAATGAAGGTGTTTTGGTCATTTAGTGAAATTACTCAAGTTGCATGTGCATGGCATGCTACAGTGCGAAAATGGGCCTAAACACACCCCAAATGAGATTTCTGAACATTTACAATTGGTAGAATGTATTGGAAATGGTTAATTTGAAAAGTCACTTTTTCACCTCCCCTTTTTTAATTCAATGCACTTGAAAAAAGGCCATTTTGATTGGATGATTTTTGGTGAATTGTGATGAAGGATTTGGATAGAGCATATCAAATATGACTTGTAGCAAAAAACCTCACTCAATTTGGCCAAATGGTTTGGAAGATATGCCACTTTGAAGTTCACAAATTTCTGAAAATGATTTGATCATAACTTGCCAACCATAAATGAGAAATGAGTGTTCTTGGACTTTTTGGAAAGATGAGAGCAAGATCTTCAACTTTCATGTTGGACAAAATTTCATTTGAAGCTTGTATGATGATGTAAATTTGAGGAGAAAAACTTTCTATTTTTGGCAGTTTCCAATTACAGGTCAACTTACTATTTTAGGAAACTCCTTGTCTGACTTTATTTTCTCCAATCCTGATCTTTGAAATGTCAAATGAGACTTGTATGGACATGAATGAACCCTTTCAAACCATCTCCCACCTTGAAATCCTTGAATTCAAGCACAGTTGACCACAGTTGACCATAGTTGACTTTCTAGGGTTTCTGGTGGACTGAACAATGACTGATGACTTCTGAGCACCCAATCTTTGACCAAACACTTCAAAAGGACCCCTAGGTCATGTGAACATGTTGGGACCAACCCTAGGGCCTTGCCTCCTTGAGAAATGCACTTGCTTGCTTGATTGACTGATCTCCTGACCAGTTTGACCTAAATTTGTCAGAGGACTTGCACTTGGGCAAAGGACAATGCGATGCTATGCAATGAACTATGTTATGTTAATGACCTAATATGAGAATGTATGTACAAAAGGTAGGTGCAAATTTGAGGTGCTACAGCTGCCCCTATTCAATCAGCTGGGAACCTGAACGGCTGAGAGCAACGGCTGTCAGACTTTCAAGGTACACAGGGATTGAATACCAAAGAACCGTAGAAATTTGCACATGGCGGGATATGATACAAAGGAAAGCCAAGTCATTTACCGATGACGGCTGCACGACAACTTCAGAAAAGCGAAACCATTCACCGATGGCTAAATACTAGAAACTTGATATTTACCGATATCAACTTCAGCGAGACCATTTACCGATGGCTGCTGGGAAACAACTTGATGTTAAAAAGGAAGCAGGACCATTTACCGATGGTGGCTTCAAAGCAACTTGATATTTTCCGATATCAACTTCAGCAAGACCATTTACCGATGGCTGCTCCAACTGGGGACTCGATATTTACCGATATCGAAGAAAGCGGGGCCATTTACCGATGGCGGCTAAAACTGGGCATTCGATATTTACCGATATCGAAGCAAACGGGGCCATTTACCGATGGCGTCTCCACTTGGGGGAGGAAAAAGATATATTTGTAACGGAATCAGACAAGACGTTTACCGACGACTCTTGGGGATCTTTGATTTTATCAACAAGAAAAAATGCACGACCAGACATTTACCGATGACTGGGATGAGACTCGATGTTTACCGACATCAACAGAGAGGTGAACACTTTACCGGGGAAGTAAAAACAAATACTTGTAACAGGAAACCAGACAGGACGTTTACCGACGACTCTACTGGGGATCTCTAGCTGGGGAATTACCAGACATTTATTGATGGCTGGAAAAAACTCGACGTTTACCGACATCGAAAGATGATGTTTACCGACATCAAACAAAGGCGACCAGACATTTACCGATGACTGGGATGAGACTTGATGTTTACCAACATCGAAAGATGATGTTTACCGATATCCAAAAGAAACGACCAGACATTTACCGATGACTGGGGTGGGACTCGATGTTTACCGACATCGAAAGATGATGTTTACCGACATCCGAAGAAAGAACACACGCGGGTGCTGACATGACACTTACTGGTATCACAAGAATGACATCTTAGGTACGTCAAGGCAAGGCTAAACACTTGCTGGGGTTTCACTGGGGAGAAACAAGCTTTCCATTCGCGGACGGGTGAGGAAATAAACCTCTGTGGGGATATCAATCCTGAATGTTGTCAGGAGCAATTGTAGCAGACGTGCTGTACCGATGTTGAACAAAATGATCCGCCTCTGCCGGGGATACAGTCTGGTTAGGCTAACATATGAATGCATATGTTTGAATTTTCTATGGCGTAATGCTCCATATGGAATGGGAATGCTACGCAGTTTGAGGATGCAATGATCACTATATGCAAAATGCAAAGGATGAACACCCGCCGGGGAATACACAGGACGACTGTGCCGAGAAACCATCAATACACATCCACTGGGGGAAAACAAGGCAACTTGCCGGGGAGTAATAAAGTGACTTGCTAGGGACAAACAGGCGACCTCACTGGGGAGAGCCAACCAATCCACAAGTAGGATAAACTCTGCTCTGGGAAATAAAACACTTCGCTGGGGACGACCCATACAATCCACAGCTAGGATAAGCTCTGGAGATAAACTTCATTGAACCCGCCCCACTCGGGGAGGAAATCGGCAAATACAAGCCTGCTGGGGATAGGCAACCCTTAGATCTGTTGGGGAATAGAAGGCACTATCCACAGACACTTCTGCATGGGAACATAGCTCTGATAGCTTCTAAACCGGCTTGGGGAGATAACTGCTGGGGAATGCTCACAGATGACGACCTGCAAAACAACACAACAAATGCCCCAGGGGATACCTGGACAAAATACGCTCAAGTGTCCTTAACATTCAAAATGATTTTCAAATGTTTTGATCTTTCTGCAAGTTATTGTTTAACCTTCATGTTTTTATATGCAATGCTTATCAAAAATTCGGACGTTTTTACAAACAAAGCAGTAAAAATAAAAACAAAAGAGCTATTTATCTGAATAACGACTTTTATTGATTGAAAATGTGCCTGAAAAGGCGAATACATTGGGAAGCAATTCCTAGAAAGAGGTAATTGCGCACAAAAGGAAAATAAACTATCCTAATGGCAATGGGAACACGGCATCCACTATTTCCCAATTCTGTTATAACTCACAGATCATCATTTTTCCTCCCAACTCCTTGCTTTCTGAGAAGGCTGACTGGATCGATCATATCTTTCGAGATGGCAGATAATGAAGTGCGATGAGGTACAGATAACTCAGACTGTAGTCTTCGCTTTAATCCCTCTTTTGGCTGGATCGCCCTTTCGGGTTTTCAATCCACCGGGATACCCATTTTTGCCTAAGCCGCCCTTGCGGGTTTTCGACTTACCGGGTGTACAAATTCTTTTCATTTTTATCCCTAATTTTTGCCCGAACCTTTTCTTTCTGTTTTTTGGTTCGCCGGGATGCCCTTTTTTTGCCTGGACTCTTTTATTCTTTTTGTCCAGCGGGTCAATTTATGCGAAGTATTTTTTGACTACATCTGAGTTAACAGGGGACGGAAAATCTTCACCATCCATAGTTGTAAGCATCAAGGCTCCACCGGAGAAGACCTTCTTCACAACATATGGACCTTCATAATTAGGAGTCCACTTGCCCCTGTTATCTGTACCGGGAGGGAGGATCCTCTTCAAAACCAGATCACCAGTCTGATAGCTCCGAGGATGCACTTTCTGATCAAAGGCTCTTTTCATCCTTCTCTGATACAACTGCCCATGGCACACAGCCGCTAGCCGCCTCTCTTCGATAAGGCTTAACTCATTAAACCTTGTCCGAATCCACTCGGCTTCGTCCAGCTTGACATCCAACAACACCCTCAGAGAAAGGATCTCCACTTCAACAGGCAGGACTGCTTCCATACCATACACAAGGGAGTACGGGGTTGCCCCGGTCGACGTACGCACTGAGGTACGGTACCCATGCAAGGCGAAAGGCAACATCTCATGCCAATCCTTGTACGTTACGACCATCTTCTGCACAATCTTCTTAATATTCTTGTTAGCCGCCTCTACAGCACCGTTCATCTTCGGTCTGTAAGGAGAAGAATTGTGATGTTCGATCTTGAAATCTCTGCAAAGCTCTTTCATCATCTTGTTATTGAGTATCGAACCATTGTCAGTGATGATTCTCTCAGGAACTCCATAATGACAGATGATTTCTTTCTTGATGAACCGGGCAACCACTTGTTTGGTAACATTAGCGTAGGAAGCTGCTTCCACCCACTTGGTGAAGTAGTCAATCGCAACCAGGATGAAGCGATGTCCATTCGAAGCAATAGGCTCAATCTTCCCAATCATGTCGATGCCCCACATGGCAAACGGCCAAGGCGAGTTCATGACATTCAACGGGCTTGGTGGTACATGCACCTTATCAGCATAAATCTGGCACTTATGGCACTTCCGAGCGTACTTGAAGCAATCGGATTCCATAGTCATCCAGTAATAACCGGCTCTCAACAGTTTCTTCGACATTGCATGACCACCAGCATGGGTACCAAACGAACCTTCATGCACTTCTTGCATTAACATGTCTGCTTCGTGTCTATCCACGCATCTGAGCAAGACCATGTCAAAGTTTCTCTTGTACAACACGTCATCCTGATTCAAATAAAAGCTTCCAGCTAGCCTTCTCAGGGTCTTCTTATCATTCTTTGACGCGCCTTCAGGATACTCCTGAGTCTTGAGGAAGTTCTTGATGTCATAGTACCACGGTTTCTCATCAATCACAACAGCCTCGGCTGCAAACACATACGCAGGCCTCTCGAGTCGATTCACCGCAACATGTGGCACATGATTCCACCAATGAACTTTTATCATGGAAGACAAAGTAGCCAAAGCATCAGCCATCTGATTCTCATCCCGTGGGACATGATACAACTTCACCTTCTTGAAGAACGTCAGTATTCTTCTGGTGTAATCTCTATACGGAATCAAATGTGGCTGGTTCGTATTCCAATCTCCATTGACCTGATTGATCACTAGAGCGGAATCTCCATAAATGTCAAGCGTCTTGATTCTCAGGTCGATGGCTTCTTCTATCCCCATGATACAAGCCTCATACTCAGCTTCATTGTTGGTGACATCAAACGTCAATCTGGCGGAAAAAGGTATATGAGCACCTTTGGGATTAATGAGCACTGCCCCAACACCGTTACCGTTCATATTCACAGCCCCATCAAACATCAGTGTCCACTTGTCATCAAGATCCGGTCCTTCCTCGACAAGCGGCTCTTCGCAATCTTTCATCTTAAGATACATGATGTCCTCATCAGGGAATTCAAACATCATCGGCTGATAATCATCAATTGGTTGCTCGGCAAGGTAGTCTGACATAATACTACCTTTGATGGCCTTCTGTGACGTATACTGAATGTCATACTCTGTTAAGATCATTTGCCAACGGGCAACACGTCCGGTGAGAGCCGGTTTCTCAAAGATGTATTTTACTGGATCCATCTTAGAAATCAATAAGGTAGTATGGTTCAACATATACTACCTTAGTCGGCGAGCAGCCCAGGCCAAAGCACAGCAAGTTTTCTCGAGCAGTGAATATCTTGTTTCACAGTCGGTAAACTTTTTGCTAAGGTAGTATATGGCATGCTCTTTTCGACCAGACTCGTCATGCTGTCCCAGTACACACCACATCGAGTTCTCAGTCACTGATAGGTACATTATCAGAGGTCTCCCTGGCACTAGAGGGATCAGGATTGGAGGATTCTGTAAATACTCTTTTATCTTGTCAAAAGCTTTCTGACAGTCATCATTCCACCTGATTGCTTGATTCTTTCTAAGCAATTTGAAAATTGGTTCACACGTGGCAGTTAGGTGAGATATGAACCTTGCAATGTAGTTCAACCTCCCTAAAAACCCACGGACTTGCTTTTCAGTTTTTGGTTCAGGCATCTCTTGAATAGCTTTGACTTTTGCTGGATCAACCTCAATCCCTTTTTCACTGACAATGAAGCCCAACAGCTTCCCTGATCTCACACCAAACGTACACTTGTTCGGATTCAGCCTCAGTTTGAACTTGACCAATCTGTCAAACAACTTCTGCAAATTAACCAGGTGCTCCTCTTCTGTCTGCGACTTCGTAATCATATCATCCACGTACACTTCTATCTCTTTGTGCATCATGTCATGAAAGAGAGTCGTCATAGCCCTCTGATAGGTAGCACCGGCATTCTTCAGCCCAAATGGCATCACCTTATAGCAGAACGTGCCCCAAGGTGTAATGAATGTCGTCTTTTCCATGTCCTCTGGCGCCATCTTTATCTGATTATAGCCTGAGAAACCGTCCATGAAAGAGAATACCGAGGATTGAGCCGTATTATCAACCAATACATCAATGTGAGGTAATGGGAAATCGTCTTTCGGACTCGCTCTGTTTAAATCCCGGTAATCGACACACATTCTGACTTTGCCATCCTTCTTCGGCACAGGAACAATGTTGGCCACCCATGGGGGATAACTGGTAACAGCCAGAAAACCCGCATCCCACTGCTTCTGAACCTCTTCCTTGATCTTGACAGCCATATCAGGACTCGTTCTCCGAAGCTTCTGCTTGACTGACGGACACTCTTCTCTGAGGGGTAGACGATGCACCACAATGTCTGTATCCAAACCAGGCATATCTTGATATGACCAGGCGAATATCTCCACATATTCTCTCAGCATCTCAATCAGCCTCCTCTTGACAGAGTCCTCTAAAGCAGCCCCAATCTTGATCTCTCTTCTGGCGTCCTCAGTACCCAGATTAACAACCTCCAACTCCTCCTGATGAGGTTGGATGACCCTTTCCTCTTGCTTCAGCAGTCTGACCAATTTTGCAGGGAGTTCACAGTCTTCCTCACTCTCCTCTTCGGCTTGGTAGATGGGAATATCAAAATCATACTGAGCCATAACAGGATTGTTCATAGTGGATGCCATAAGGTCACTTCTGCATGTTTTAATGTTTTGTTTTAGAAAAAGAGTTCAAAAAAGGTCACAAAAACAAAAAACATTGCCATTTTATTGTTTTGAAAATGAAAATAAAAACATAAAGACAGTGAGCACAAATTTGATTGCAAAACGTCCTTTATTTATGATAATCATTAAAACATGATGAGGCCCTACAATGAACCACTACGCCTTGGGCAAAACGTAGGGTTTTCATGCAAAATGAAAAAAACAAAGGAAAATTACTCTGTCTGAAGAATAACTTGGACCACTTCTTCAGCCGTCCAGTTGTTGATAGACTCCCCTGGGGCACACGGGCGAACCCAGATGTCTAAATCACAGTCGCTGTCACAGTCTTCACCATCGGTTGCAAAGACGTCGCCATGATTCATCAGCCCAGCGCTGGTGAAGGTACTCGGACCCGTCTGCACACTCTGCTCTTCCTGGAGAGGCTCATAACCAATGCCAAATTTGTCTTCCTTGATAGGCAAGTCTACCATCTTGCCCCAGCCCTCAGCTTTGCCGGAATCAACGACCTCCTTGGCTTGCTTGTATGAAGCAATTGAAGCACCTGGCTTCCTCTGATCAGCATAGGCTACCTTCTCAAGAGCCACAGTTTCAAACGCCTGGCATAATGTTTCGTGGATCTCGCCATCTACCTCGACATACTTGAACGAGGATAGGTGACTCACCAGAATCTCTTCTTCGCCACACACGGTCACAATCTGACCGTTCCAGACATATTTGAGCTTTTGGTGGAGAGTTGACGAGACTGCTCCTGCTGCGTGAATCCAAGGACGCCCCAACAGACAGCTGTAGGCGGGTTGAATGTCCATAACATAGAAGATTATGTCGAAAACCTCTGGACCTATCTTCACCGGCAAAGTAACTTCACCAAATACAGAACGCTTGAATCCGTCAAATGCGCGCACAATAAGGTCACTAGGAGTGAGCACAACCCCTTCAACATCAATCTTCTTCAAAATCTGCTTAGGCAGCACATTCAGCGACGACCCGGTGTCTACCAATACATGAGACAGCACTGCCCCCTTGCACTCCATCGTGATGTGCAAGGCTTTGTTATGATTGCGCCCTTCAGGCGTTAAATCCAGGTCAGTGAATCCTACACCGTGCCTGGTGCTCACATTGGCCATTACACCTTCCAGTTGATTGACAGAAATCTCTTGAGGTACATACACCATGTTCAGCATCTTCAACAAGGCGTTGCGATGTGCCTCAGAGCACAACAGCAAAGAGAGAATAGAGATCTTGGACGGAGTCTGGTTAAGTTGATCGACGATCTTATAATCACTCTTCTTTATGATTTTCATGAACTCTTCTGCGTCCTGTTCAAATGAACCCTCAGCCTCCTTCTGAGCCGGTTCCTCGTCAACCACGACTTGTTTGCCCTTCGATCTAGCAGATGCCTCAGCATTGGCATCCCTCAACGGTTGAGGCGCAAACAGTCGTCCGCTTCTAGTAAAACCGCCCGGACCACCAACATTGTTCACAACTGGACTTACAACGGCCGGAGTTCTACTGGGTGCACTGATCGTCACAGGCGCCTGACTTACTGGCCTCGTCTGATTATCAGCCCTTCTGTTGCTACGGTAGGCGTTGTCATACCTCCATGGCACAGCCCTACTATTCTCAACTGGTCTTCTTCCAGATGCCACGATAGTAGTTGGAGCATTGATGGTTACCGGAGTAGAAATGGTAACTGGGGTACCACCATTTGCAGGCGCACTAACAACCCTTTGGCCTCGTCCTTCAGACGGTTTAAAGTAGATGGTGACAGTTGACGCTGACCCATTATCTCTGACAGCCCGACTGAACTGAACACAACCCTCGTCAATCAGCTTTTGAATACCAGCCCTCAACTGGTCACAACCATTATTAGCTTCGGCACAACCAAAACAGCCCTCATCACAACCCGGGTAGACACCCCCATTCAGCAGACGGCCCTTTACCACCAGCAGATGAGTCTGAACATCATCAATACTAGCAACCAGATCTTCAGCTTCCCCTTCAATATTGTTTACCCTATGCCCACCATGCTGAGGCATAGGATTGTTCACAACGTTGGGTACCGGAGAGAAGTTGATCGCCTTGGAATCGATCAAATCTTAGACTTTGTGCTGGAAAGCCCGGCATTTTTCAGTATGGTGCCCTGGTGCCCCGGAGTGAAAGTCACAACAGACGTTAGCGTCGTATCCAGGAGGCAATACTGTTGGTGGAGCCATTGTACGCAACTCAACAAACCCCAACCTGAGTAGTTCGGGCAGCAGTTCGGCGTACGACATTGGTAGAGGATCAAAACGTCGATCAGGCATTCTCTGTCTGGCCTGATACGGACGTTGTTGCTGTTGTTGTTGTTGTTGCGGTTGTTGAACTCTTTGTTGTTGTTGTCGAGGTTGAGGTGCAGGAATGGTCACTGCAGCAACCGGGCGATACTGATCTCTATTCACATTTCCTCTATACACATTCCCTCGGTGTTGTACAACGTTGGTTTCGCCTTCTCTACGGCGAGGTGCCCCGGAGAAAGGTTTCTTTGATGACGAAGAAGAACCTACATCTTGAATTTTGCCGGCCTTGATCAGACTTTCAGTTCTCTCGCCACAGATGACGACATCAGAAAAACTACCGAATGGGCAGCTTCCCATCCGGTCCATAAATACACCTTGAAGAGTGCCGATGAACATGTCTGTCAACTCCCTTTCCAGCATAGGGGGCTGAACTCTCGCAGCAAGCTCACGCCACCTCTGGGCGTACTCTTTGAAGCTCTCATTATTTTTCTGACACAGACTCTGCAGCTGAGTCCGGCTCGGTGCCATATCCATGTTATGTTTGTACTGTCTGAGGAAAGCTTCTCCCAAATCCCTCCAGCATCTGATCGAATCTCTTTTTAACTCCATATACCAGTCCAAAGACGCCCCAGATAGGCTATCTTAGAAAAAGTACATCCACATCTTCTCGTCGTCAGTATATGCCGAGATCTTTCGATAGTATTCCTGCACATGAGTGCGAGGGCAAGAAGTGTCGTTGTATTTGTCGAAGGACGGTGCTTTGAACTTATACGGGATTCTCAAGCCTTCCACTAACCCCATATTAGTAACATCAAAACCGAGAGAGTTCTGACATTCCATAGCCCGGATTTTTTCAGCGAGGGCATCAACTTTACGATCTCTCTCATCAACCCTTCCCAGAACGTCTTCGTCTTCACTGAGCATAGTAAAGATATCCTCTTGTCTGTCCACCATCGGAGCCTGATTACGGGCCGGAGCACGGACTACTCTGGCATTGGCGGTCTCTGGAGCAATCGGTTGACCGTTGACTCAAATACCTCTTAATTCGTCCCCTACAGCATAGTTGTTGATGGGCACAGCCGCAGTAGGGTTGTCATTGATCGGGCCTCCCTCTGGCAAAGCTTGGTTGGGCGGTGGAATTACAGCTTCTTGCCTCTGAACTAGAGCTCGGAGTTCTTCTTTACCTTGTGCGACCCCTTGCATCATATGCATGAACTAGGCCATGTTAGCCCTCATCTCTGCTAACTCAGCTTGCACCTGATCCATGTTCCTTTGATGGTTGAGTCTCGTTGAGTAGCGGTGTGGTCTCTGATCAGCTATCCTGCCTAAACACAGGAATCAAAGTGAGAAGTCACGAACAAGAACACCTGTTATGCAAAAATGACATGAGTATGATGTTAATGATGCGTATGATGCACATGATATGCTCATTTCTCAAGCATTCAAAGAGCTTGACTCATCCTCAAAAGATGGCAACCTGCATCAACAAGGGAACAACAAATACAAGGTACACGAGAACAACAGAAAACAACAATAACCTTATCTATAAATAAGAACAAAAAGATCATACAACCAAGTCAACAAATATTCGAATAAACGGAGTACAACAATGAATCCCATCCAACAAGCCTGGAGGTGATTCTCAACATAGACATCAAAGATACAAGCTAAGACAAACAGTCTTCCGGAATGAGGGTCTTCAGGTACTGGCACTGGTCTATCAACAGGGTGCATTCTGAACATTCTAGTAGAGGGGTGATCTTCTCCTTCAATTGTCTTCTAAGCTCCATAACTTCTCCTCCAAGGTAGTTCTCTGATGCCTGCCTCAAATCTACCTCTTTCTTCAACTGGATGTCTTTGTCTCTGAGTTGCTTCTCCAGGTCTCTGATCTTCTTTTGGTAGCTGGCTTCAGCTCTCTGCAGTCTCAAACACTCCCGGTGTTCTGCATCTAACATGGATTCCATCTCCTCGTAGGATCTCTTCTTGCTTCTCAGCCTACTAGCATCCTTTCCTTGCACTCCTCTGAGTTGATGAGCCAAGTTCAACCCATCAGCCTTGGCTTTGTAAAGCTCCATCTGGGTATCTTGCTCCTTCTCTCTCAGCCGGCGATTCTCCATCAGGGCTTGCTTATAGTGCTCAGCAGGCACACTTTCAGCAAGGACCAAAGGTGGTTGCTCCTGCAACGGCTCCATCCTATCATAGGGTAACAACAAAGTTTCCACTCTCTCCTTGACCCAATCAGTGTAATCAGGCATAACGATGGCAAACTTCTTCCCTAAGACAGATCCATCCTTAACACCAATAGACTTCCAAGCTCTTCCTATCTGCTCCAATCTAGCCGGGTCACTCTGCTTCTCAAAATACACACTTTCAGCTACTTCAGCTTCAAGTGGTCTTCCTTTCATTACAAACCCTAACTGACGAAGAGAAAGAACTGGATTATAATTTATGCAACCTCTGGTCCCCACGAGTGGCACGTTCCAGAATTCTCCACAACTCATAACAACATCCCGCACATCCATCCGGTATGACTGCCATCTGATGTCATAAGCGGTAAGAGACATAACTCTCTGAGTCCACTTATGAGTGCTCTGAGCATCCACAAAGGGTCCACTGACTGGCAGAAGAGACATGAACCATCTGAGCAAGAGAGGTAGACAGCATCTGATAGTTCCACCCTTACCATGCCTACTGTGAATAGCATAGTAAGTGTCAGCTAACAGAGTGGGAACTGGATTCCCTCCTATGAAGATACAGACCGCAGCATAATCAACAAAATTGGGCATGCTCGGGAATAGGACGATCCCATAAATCATAACAGCAAGCTGGGCATGAAAAGCTTCCCAATTCCCCTTCTCTGCTTCTCCTCTGGCAACTCTCAGCAGAAACTTCAATGGCAGACCCACAACATCCCCACTGGGCTTCCAGTTATCACAGACTTCTTTGACACTCAACTGGAGAGCTCTGGCAACAGCTCTGAAATCAACTTCCTTCGGTACGTCCAAGAAAGGAACCTGATGCTGAATCGGGACACTCAACAGAATGGAATACTCCTCGAGAGTAGGCGCCAACTGATAATCTTGGAAAGTGAAACATCTAAGCTCCGGGTCGTAGAACTGAAGAAGGGTCTGCAACGGCACCGGGTCGACTACCATCTTCAACAGCGTCAGAATATCCCCATACTGGTCAGTAAACCCCTTCTGGTTACCACTGATTATCAGGCTACTCAACTCGATCAATGAAGTCAACGGCTCACGATGAAAGCTATAGGAACAGGTCTTCCGCTTCGGCTTTGGGACTGTTGCCATCTTTATCAGTGAACAAGCTCTAGAATGTACCTGAGAAATGATATGCATGCAGAGATTAGTTTTTTTCTCTTTTTTTTTTTTTTTTATATTGCGTATTTTTTTGAAAATAAACATGCTATGATGCAAATGATACAGACACAACTGGCTGGCCGTGCATCTCTGAACACAAGGTTGAAGCTTCGGTTTAAACTCAGAACCCCAAATCCATTTGAGACCCAAAGTCAACTGAGAACTGTCGTCTAAACCCAAAGTCACCAACAGAACCACAAGTCACCAACGGTACCTGTAATAATGATCAACCCCTCCCCACTCACGGGTGTCGTCTAGGCCAGGGTAAGGTAGAGAGAAACGCAGCATAAATAACCTTTCGCAGAATATCATCATATACACACCCGAAGTATGCAACGATAATTTCCCACCAGGGTCTGAACTGCTCGTGATATCAATGTTCCGCTAAGTGGCGCAATACCACCCGCTTCCCATGAATCACTCTATTCCTAAGTATCCTAGATTTCACTCATGGCCTGGGTATTGGGCCTTTTACCTCAAGTAACTCCCACCCCAACAGAGAGAAACAGACAACCAGCCAGTCAGATAAACAATGAATGTGAATGAATGCAAACATAAGTGCAAACATAAATGCAAACAACAAAAAATGAATGCAAACAATAAATAAGGAATGCAATAAATAACAGCAAACAGCAACCAAAACCCTAACCTAGAGAGCACTAGGAGAGACTCGCTTAGGGAAGACGGACCAGCACAGGTCAACTTCTCTAGTATCCCCAGCAGAGTCGCCAGCTGTCGCATTACGCGAAAAACCGGCGGGAAAACAAGAACAACAGAGCCGCCACCGTGCGTTATTTATCCCAAAAGAGGGAAAGGAAACGCTCAGAGTAAACCTGGAAAAGACGTGGTCTCGCGACCAAAGAGAATGGGATCGGGATTCGGTTATGCGAAGGGAAGGTATTATCACCCCTACGCATCCGTCGTACTCGACGGGATCCACGCACAAAAGGAAGGAATATGGTTGCTAAAACACTGCTCAAACACACACACACTGGCTGAAAGAGACACAAGAAAACAAACAAGACTGACTCGGCAGGATATCGCATCCTGGGCCTACTTAGTCTATCAGGCATAGACATCAGAGTCAAAGTAGTTCGGACTGGGGAAACGACACATGCTCGCTAGGATATCGCATCATATGCATACGTATCTCCTCGGACGAAGGAGAATCAGAGCATTCGTAGCTCGGCTAACACGCACACAAACAAACACAGGCAAAGGCGAACGTGGAGCCCGAATGCCAATCACTGGACTTACATCAGCATCCGAACCAAAACACACACAAAAAGGCAAACGTGGAGCCCGAATGCCAATCACTGGACTTACATCAGCATCCGAACCAAAACACACACCAGGGGGTTGAAACACAAAGGTTGAAAAAGAAAAAGGGCGCCCGGAGAGATCAGCTCATCTCCTGCCTACGTACCTCATCTGGTATGAGGATCAGGGCGACGTAGTTCCCCTGCGGAGGGACAAAGGACTAGCCTAACCAGATAACAGAGGGAGACACAACTAGGGAGACTACGACTCGAGCCTAGATGTTATCATGCAAAATCATCCCTAAGTTAAGGTTTCTAGCTAACTTGCACAGGGAGCAATCCTATCCTAAACATGACTTGCACAGGAAGCAAGCCAAACTAAACCTAACTTACACAGGAAGCAAGCTAAAAACAAACACACAAGCACAAGTAACACACACTATATGCAATCAATGGGCTCAATCAAGGTTAGGTTTTAGTCGAGGGGTCATATCAACCTCAACAAACAAACCACTGTAACAGGGTAATGTTAGCTCTTAACCCTAACATTGAGAGTTAGGGTGAAGCTGATGAAAGGTGAGTGAAGATGAGACTTCACAGCTCTTATCCCTGGCCTGGGAGAGCTTAAGACAAGAATGTGTGGGTTCAGAAAGTGGGAACCCCTCTACACATATGACACTGACTCAATGTACAATGATCTTGGGTTAATATCTGCAATGCATCAACACAGTGGTGTGAGCAAAGCAGATGACACACAGAATAGCAG
Source organism: Lathyrus oleraceus (assembly GCF_024323335.1). Lineage (NCBI taxonomy): Eukaryota > Viridiplantae > Streptophyta > Magnoliopsida > Fabales > Fabaceae > Lathyrus > Lathyrus oleraceus. The sequence continues at coordinate 148,389,042 of NC_066581.1, read as the reverse complement.
GGGATGGATTGCACATCCCTTATATCTGCCAATGCCTCTTCACTTAGGAGGTCTTTGAATATGTGCAAGGACAAAAGTAAACAGTCACAAACATTGCCTCTTAAGGAGGACTTCAGACAGGTGCCTGGCCAAGTAGCAGGCCAGGTCTTCCAGACTACATGGAGTAAGGAAATTATACCTCAATGCAAATGCTATCAAGCAAAGCAAAGCAAAGTTCTCAAAGAACTATTAGCAACTAATGTACCTGAAACCAGTCAAACACAATTAGTATACCAGACACAAAGTCAAAACAAACAGCATAAACCAACAGACAACACAGTCAACTATGTGTGCAAAGCACCAGCTTAAAGCAAGTGAGCTAAGCAACCTACAAAACAAACAATTTAGTTCATGATAAACAAAAAAACTTAGACAATTTGCATTAATCTCTTTGAAGCAATTGCTGCTTAACCTGAAAAACCAAGCTTAAACATGAGCAACAAGACCACTAGGACAAGCCCAGGGTCAAAAGGAGATAAAAAAAATCAAAACAGCAAGTGACAGGTGTCCAAAGTCAAGATAAATCAATCAAGAAACTAACCCAAGTGGTTTCACATTCACATCATTCATCATCATCATTTCACAAACAAATTAGGTCAAAACATGTCATATAGAACCTCAAAGAAGTCAACAGAATGATTCAACTCAAATCCAATCACAAACATTTCAAAAAAATTTCAAAAAGTTCATGATCAATCATCATCCATAACATGATAGGCATATCAAATTTCAGCTCATTTGGATCAAAGGAAGTAGGTCAATGAAAATCAGAAAGTCAAATCAAGTTCAAGCATATTCATACAAAGCATCAAAACATGCACCAACTTCAATTAATCATAAAATAGAAACAACACATGATAAATGAGTGGGACTAAAACCATGACAAACCTTAAGATGTCTACAATTCACATGTAAAATTTTAGATCCATCCAATAATGCATGATAATTTCACAAATCAAATGAGAACATGTGTCACAAGAAGTCAACATTTTGGTCAAACAGGGGAGAAATTATCAATCAAATAGGAAATGCATTCAAAAATTCCAGAAAAATTCACACACATTCTAAACATGCACAAGTGTCTTCATGCAAAAATCCAGACCATTTTGAGTTCCATAAGCATGGTAATTAAAATCATGAAGTTGGACATGCATGGTGTGACACAAATTGTCACACCCCTATTCAAAAAAATCATATCTCCACAACCAGCAGTGATAAAATTACAAACTCTATACCAAAATCACCATGAACATGTCTAGTTTAAGCACAAATAATTTGAGAGGCATTGGAGCAAGTATCATCATTTCACAAGCAAATTGGCAAAGCATACACAAAATGGACACACATGAACAAACCCTAGCACATTTAAAAATTCACACGTGCAAAAAATCTGGAAAGAACACCATAATAAACTAGAGGTCAAGAGGAGCATTTCACAAAAAATCCCATCAAGTTTGGATTAAAATTGAAGAACTTATGAATTTTCTAAGTTTGCCAAACCAAATGAAATAATAATTGAAAAATGAAATGAAATGATTAAACATTAAAACACGGCCGTGGCAAAAATGTAAATATGGGACTCACTAAGTGAAACGCCGCGTTTCACTTAGTGAGGTGGCACGCAGCTATTCGCTTCATGGGGCGGAAACGGGCAAATCACATGCAGACTTCACTTCCAAAGATCAAACACGCATATGGCATGGGAAATTTAGGGTTCTAACGCGTTCATCATCATTTTTTTCCAGCAAGAACAACTTGTGACCAAAATCAACAATCTATATACCAATGTGTTCATCTCACAGTGTACATCAACAATCCAAAGCTTATTTTCACTAATTCAAGCTAACAAGAAAGAAATAAGCAAGAACACATTTGACAACCAAACTTTAATTCCATGTTTCTCTCTCAATACTCAACCATTTCTCACGATTTAAAGCTCATTGTATTCAGCATGGCAAGATCTTTAATAAGCATAGCACGATTTCAACAATGGTGTGATTCGAATTTTACCTAACTTGAAGAACATTGTGGATTCTGGGGTTCTTTGGCCGTGATTAGTTGAAACAGCAGTGCCTTGATACTCCAGGAGGTGAATGGATGAGTATTGGAAGCTCACTCTTGCTCAATCATGCTCGAAAGTTCCACTGCCATGTGAGATATTCAATGGAACAGTAGTGATTTCTTGCTCTACAGTTGTGAAATAGTGCTTGCAAATGCTTCAAAAATGTTTGTAGATGATGGACCAATGAACCAAGGCACGAATTCTTTGCAGATTTTCAGAAAAAATTCAGATGAAGAATTGAGTGTTTTTTGAGAGAAAATGAAATTCAGATCTGGTTTGTCAATAGTGGCTAGGGTTTTTCAGTCTGAAATGTGCAATATATACTTTGATTAACAATGCTTAAGTTTGGTTAGTGGAATGGTAAATCAAATTAGCTCAAATGAAGGTGTTTTGGTCATTTAGTGAAATTACTCAAGTTGCATGTGCATGGCATGCTACAGTGCAAAAATGGGCCTAAACACATCCCAAATGAGATTTCTGAACATTTACAATTGGTAGAATGTATTGGAAATGGTTAATTTGAAAAGTCACTTTTTCACCTCCCCTTTTTTAATTCAATGCACTTGAAAAAAGGCCATTTTGATTGGATGATTTTTGGTGAATTGTGATGAAGGATTTGGATAGAGCATATCAAATATGACTTGTAGCAAAAAACCTCACTCAATTTGGCCAAATGGTTTGGAAGATATGCCACTTTGAAGTTCACAAATTTCTGAAAATGATTTGATCATAACTTGCCAACCATAAATGAGAAATGAGTGTTCTTGGACTTTTTGGAAAGGTGAGAGCAAGATATTCAACTTTCATGTTGGACAAAATTTCATTTGAAGCTTGTATGATGATGTAAATTTGAGGAGAAAAACTTTCTATTTTTGGCAGTTTCCAATTACAGGTCAACTTACTATTTTAGGAAACTCCTTGTCTGACTTTATTTTCTCCAATCCTGATCTTTGAAATGTCAAATGAGACTTGTATGGACATGAATGAACCCTTTCAAACCATCTCCCACCTTGAAATCCTTGAATTCAAGCACAGTTGACCACAGTTGACCATAGTTGACTTTCTAGGGTTTCTGGTGGACTGAACAATGACTGATGACTTCTGAGCACCCAATCTTTGACCAAACACTTCAAAAGGACCCCTAGGTCATGTGAACATGTTGGGACCAATCCTAGGGCCTTGCCTCCTTGAGAAATGCACTTGCTTGCTTGATTGACTGATCTCCTGACCAGTTTGACCTAAATTTGTCAGAGGACTTGCACTTGAGCAAAGGACAATGCGATGCTATGCAATGAACTATGTTATGTTAATGACCTAATATGAGAATGTATGTACAAAAGGTAGGTGCAAATTTGAGGTGCTACACCAGGGAAGAGTCGTAACCTAGAGTTGAAAAGGAGAACATGATCGCCTATATTGAAGTTTTTCTTTACTATTCTTTTGTCGTGCCAGACTTTTGTTCTCTCTTTGTATATTTTTGCATTCTCGTAGGCGGATTGCCTAAGTTCTTCTAGTTTGTGAATGTTAAGGATACGCTTCTCACCAGCGGTCAGGTAGTCTAAATTTAAAGTTTTAATGGCCCAATAGGCCTTATGCTCCAATTCAAATGGTAAGTGACAGGATTTTCCATAGACTAGTTTGTAGGGAGTTGTTCCTATAGGGGTTTTGAAAGCGGTTCTATAGGCCCATAATGCTTCTTGAAGCTTCTGAGACCAATCTCTCCTAGATATTGAAACTGTTTTCTCTATGATTTGTTTTATCTCCCTATTGGATACTTCTACTTGGCCACTAGTCTGTGGGTGATATGGTGTTGCTACTCTATGCCTAACTCCATATTTTCTTAAAAGTTTATCAAATATTCTCGATATGAAGTGTGATCCTCCATCGCTTATGACTAAACGTGGTGTTCCAAATCTAGGGAATATATAGTTTTTAAACAGTTTAATCACAACCCTAGTATCGTTTGTGGGTGTAGCTATGGCTTCAATCCACTTAGATGCGTAGTCTACAGCTACTAAGATATACCTGTTTCCTAAGGATGGTGGGAAAGGTCCCATGAAATCTATACCCCATACGTCGAAGAGTTCTACTTCCTAAATGTTTCTTAGAGGCATTTCATCACGCCTTGAAATGTTTCCAGTGCGTTGGCATCTATCACATTTGACAATGCAAGCATAGACATCATGCCACATGGTAGGCCAGAATAGGCCAGCTTGAAGAATCTTGGCGTATGTCTTAGAGGTGCTCGCATGTCCACCATAGGGTGCAGAATGACAATGCTCAATTATACTTCTTACCTCCTCTTCTGGAACGCAACGGCGAAAAAGGCCATTTTTACCCCTTTTGAAAAGGAGCAGTTCGTCCCAATAGAAGCTTCTCACATCGTGGAAGAACTTTTTCTTGCGGTGGTAGGCAAGATCAGGGGGTACGATATCAGCAGCTAGGTAATTAACAAAGTCTGCATGCCATGGTACGTTACTTACTGCTAAGGATTTTCGGAAGTGCTCATGAGGGTCTAGGCTATCATCTTCAATGGTTCCTAGTCTAGTTATCAGTCTATCATAGGCAAAATCATCGTTTATGGGTACTAAGTCTGGTTTTAGATGTTCTAGCCTAGAAAGGTGATCGGCTACTACATTTTTAGTGCCTTTTTTATCTCTTATATCTAAATCAAATTCTTGTAGTAACAGAATCCATCGGAGTAACCTGGGCTTGGCATCTTTTTTGCTTAATAGGTAACGAATGGCAGCATGATCGGTGTAAACTATAATTTTTGCTCCTACTAGATAAGATCTAAATTTGTCTATAGCGAAAACTACAGCGAGTAATTCCTTTTCAGTTATTGCGTAGTTAAGTTGGGCAGCGTCTAGGGTTCTACTGGCATAATAAATGGCATGTAATTTTTTATCTTTCCTTTGTCCTAGAACGGCTCCAACCGCATAATCACTAGCATCGCACATTATCTCAAAAGGTTCTGACCAATCAGGTGGTTTCATAATAGGTGCTGATACTAATGCTTGCTTTAAAAGATTAAATGCTTCATTATATTTTCCATCGAAAATGAATTCAACATCTTTCATTAAAAGTCCAGTTAAAGGTTTTGTTATTTTGGAGAAGTCCTTGATAAAACGCCGGTAGAATCCAGCGTGTCCAAGAAAGCTTCGGACTTCTCTGATAGTTTTGGGTGGTTTTAGGTTCTCTATTACTTCTATTTTAGCTCTATCTACCTCTATACCTTTTTCGGAAACTATATGTCCTAAAACAATTCCTTCGATCACCATGAAATGACACTTTTCCAAATTTAGCACGAGGTTCACCTCCACGCATCTCTCCAGGATTTTCTCAAGGTTAGCAAGACAATTGTGAAAATCAAATCCGCAAACCGAGAAATCATCCATAAACACTTCCATGATGCCATCTAAGTAATCTGCAAAGATTGACATCATGCAGCATTGGAAAGTAGTTGGGGCATTATAGAGGCCGAATGGCATTCGTCTGTAGGCAAAAGTTCCATAAGGGCATGTAAAGGTAGTTTTTTCTTGATCTTCGGGGTGGATAGGTATTTGGAAGAATCCAGAGTATCCATCTAGATAGCAGAAGTAAGAATGTCTGGCTAGACGCTCCAACATCTGGTCTATAAATGGTAAAGGGAAATGATCCTTCCTGGTTGCTTTATTTATTTTTCTATAATCTATACACATCCGCCATCCTCCTTCTAACCGTTTTGCTACATGTTCGCCTTTATCGTTCTGCACGACTGTGATGCCTCCCTTTTTAGGTACTACATGCACAAGGCTCACCCACTTACTATCCGAGATCTGGTAGATTATACCTGCCTCAAGTAACTTGAGAACTTCCTTTTTAACAACATCACTCATTATAGGGTTTATTCTTCTCTGATGTTCTCTGGAGGGTTTTGAATCTTCTTCGAGCGAAATCCGATGCATGCATACGGATGGGCTTATACCTTTCAAGTCTGAGATATTATATCCTAAGGCTGAGGGATATCTTCGTAAAACTTTCAAAAGTTGATATGTTTCCTCTTTGCTCAAGCTAGCACTGACTATAACTGGACGGTTCATTTCTTCATCGAGGAACTCATATCTCAGGTTTTTAGGCAGTTCCTTAAGTTCTAAGGTTGGTTTCTTAGGGCATGGCATAGGATCTGGGGTAAGGGATAAACATTCGTAAAGGTTATCATTGATGTAGGGTTTCCTAAAGTCATCATCTTCCATTATGTGGGTTAATGGTAACTTAATTGTTTTTATGATTTCTTCTTGTTCTAATTCCCTAACGCATTCATTAATGATATCTAAGGCATAACATGTGTCTCCCATCACAGGTGCCATAAGAAATTTCGAAAGTATAAATTCTATTTTCTCGTCACCTACCTCAAAGGTCAACTTTCCTCTCTTGACATCTATTATGGCTCCTGCAGTTGATAAGAATGGTCTACCTAGAAGAATTGGTATATCATTGTCCTCTTTGATGTCCATGACAACAAAATCAGTAGGGATAAATAACTGACCTATCCTAACAGGGACATCTTCTAAAATGCCTATTGGATACTTAATAGATCTATCGGCTAATTGAAGTGACATCTTAGTAGGTTGCAATTCTCCTAAGTTTAACCTCTCACAAACTGCTAAAGGCATTAAGCTCACACTAGCTCCTAAGTCTAAAAAAGCTTTTTCGATGACATGACTACCCAAAAGACAAGGAATGGAGAAATTTCCAGGATCTTTATCTTTTTTCGCTAACTTATTCTCGGAAATAGAATTGCATTCCAAGGGTTTTGGATCGTCAAGTCTACGTTTGTTGGTAAGGATGTCTTTGAGAAACTTGGCATAAAAAGGTATTTGGGTGATAGCTTCTGTGAAAGGGATTTCTACGTGAAGTTTTTCTATAACTTTAATAAATTTCTGATACTGGTTATTGATCTGGGTTTGTTTGAGTCTTTGCGGATATGATATAGGTGGTTTATATGGCGGGGGTGGTACATAAGTTTTGTCTTTAGGTTTTTCTCCTTTTTCTTGACTTTCCTGGTTTTCAGATTCCACTGGTTCCTTTACTTTGTCTGTGGGTTCGGTATATTCCTTAGAAGTTTTGGGTTCACTCAATCTTGGGTTTGGTGGCTCATCATAAGCGTTCCCGCTTCGTAGGGTAATGGCATTGGCTTTCCCTCTCGGATTCTATTGAGGTTGTCCAGGAAACTGTCCTCCAGGTGTGGTTTGGGGGGCTTGGTTTAAAGCTACCTGAGAGATCTGGGTTTCAAGCATCTTGGTATGAGTAACTATTTGGTCAACCTTGGTTCCTAACTGGTTAATTAGTTCATTAACGTGAATGTTCTGGTTCATGAACTCTTTGTTTTGTTGGGTTTGAGTAGTGATAAAATTTTCCATAATTTTCTCAAGGCTCGGCTTTGGTGGTACAAGTTGCATAGGTTGATTTGATCTTGGGGCTTGATAACCTGATTGTCTCGGAGGTGCATTATTTTGGATAGGGTTATTGTTCTTATAGGAAAAGTTCGGGTGATTCCTCCATCCAGGGTTATAGGTATTCGAATATGGGTTCCCTTGGGTGTAGTTCACTTGCTCGAAATGGGTTTCGTTCAATAGACTGCATTCTGCATATTGGTGTCCTTTGGTTCCACATATCTCACAATCCGACGAAACTGCGGCTACAGTATTCGAGTTTATGCACATATGCTCGACCTTAAGGGCTAATGCGTCCATTTTAGCTTGCATCATGTCTATAGAGCTTAGTTCATGCACTCCTCCTTGGGCTTCCTTCTTCTCAACTGTCGCTCGTTCGTCTCCCCATGATTGATGGTTTTGAGCCATATCTTCGATGAGGGCATTGGCTTCAGGATAAGGTTTGTTCATCAGCGCACCGCCTGCGGCAGCGTCGATGGTCATCTTAGTGCTATAGTGAAGTCCATTATAGAAGGTTTGAATGATTAACCAATTTTCTAAACCATGATGTGGGCATGCTCTTAACAGTTCTTTATATCTCTCCCAAGCTTCGAACAGCGATTCTCCTTGGTTCTGGGTAAATCTAGTTATATGGTTTCGAAGAACGACGATCTTACTTGGGGGAAAGTATCTAGCAAGGAATACTTTTCTAAGGTTATCCCAAGTCGTAATGGAATTGGGTGGAAGGGAATCTAACCACGATAAGGCTTTATCTCTGAGGGAAAAAGGGAATAATCTTAAACGGATCGCCTCAGGAGAAGCTCCATTGGTTTTAAAGGTGTCTTCTAATTGAAGAAAGATTTTTAAATGTTGGTTTGGGTTCTCAGTAGCAAGACCTGCGAATTGTCTCTGTTGCACTAGTTGCAACAGGGATGGTTTAAGTTCGAAATTATTAGCTGGGATGGTTGGGTTTACTATACTAGAACTAGGTTCTTCGTTGGATGGTTGGGCGAAATCTTTAAGAGGTCTTTGGTTTTGATCTTCGGCCATAACTCTCCTAATTCTATGGAAGAATAAACGTGCGCGAGCCTAACATTCAGGTTCCGCCAGAGGGTATACTAAACTTCCGGTGCTGCGAGTTCTTCACATTGACCGGCGGGAAATAGCCTAAGTCTAAACGATATAACAACAGGGTAATGAAATTTGACGAAATTAGTCCCCGGCAGCGGCGCCAAAAACTTGATGCATGCTTTTCGCAAGTATACGAACGCGTCAGAGTAATATAAAAGATTGTCGAATCCACAGATACCAAGTGTCAATCTATCGTTATCTATTGTTATGGTGTTTATCTAAGGTAATCAAAATAGGGGTTTTTAGAGTGTGCAATGAGAAGTAAAGTGTTGAATAAAGTTCAATTAATAAAGATAGGCTCGAATGTAATTCACATAATTAATTAATAATCCAAGTACTTGCTAATAGAACTACTTATGGGCAGTGTTTCCTACTTTGAAAAGAACCAATTTAACAGGAACTGTCGCTTTCGCGTATTCAGAACTGAGTTGTACTCCCTAATCAAACCCTTTTATTGTTACTTATAAAAAGGCGTGCATTGCGTTAGAGTAGTAAACCTATTTTAAAGAAATGTAGTATCTTGACCAAGTTGAAAAGTATTTTAACCTGGATTTCTTAACCAAAAGAGGTTCTCACGAACCAGACTCTAAACTTATAAACGCGTCCGAAAATAGTTTTAAAATCTGTTTTCTTCTTAAGTTAAAAACTCCTAATGAACTAAACAAAGCGCTTTCGCTGTTTTTGAAATAGTTAAAAACAATTAAGTTTAAAAAGACGTTGGACGGCTTTCAATCTTACCCAACAGAAATTAAGTGCAGAAAAACTTAAGTTGAAAGTTAAAATAGCCCTTAAGTGTTTCTACGAACAATTGTACGGATTATCGGTTCAATTACGATCCTTACATTCTAACCTTATAGGTTTCGTTAGACATGATAAAGTAAAGGTGCATTTAATTTAAATAAAAGTAGTGTGAGTGCGGAAAGTAAATAAAAGTAGTGCGAGTGCGGAAAATAAATGAAAGTAGTGCGAGTGCGGGAAATAAATAAAAGTAGTGCGAGTGCGGAAAATAAATAAAAGTAGTGCGAGTGCGGAAAATAAACAAAGTAAAGCGAGTGCGGGAAATAAATAAAGTAAAGCGAGTGCGGGAAATAAATAAAGTAAAGCGAGTGCGGGAAATAAACAAAGTAAAGCGAGTGCGGGAAATAAACAAAGTAAAGCGAGTGCGGGAAATAAATAAAGTAAAGCGAGTGCAGGAAAATAAAATAGATAAAGGTAAAGTAATAAAAACCAGCTCCAATCGGAGGGTTGAATAAAATACAAAGTGGAAATGAAAATGGCGGCAGGATTAACTTCCTTCCAAAGTGCTCCAAACTCGATTACAGACTCGATCACAAACTCGATTACACAATTGTGGTAACACCCTAATGCGAAGCGATTACCACTTTAAAATACTGAATATATGCCTAAGTGAAACAAAGTTTGCTCTGAGTTTGCCTCTGCTCTAAGTTTGGATGACTAAACAAGTGAATTCGAGTTTCTATTTATAAGCAAGTAAAATGATGGAAATGACAAGGATGCCCTTCAGGTTGAATTTCGGAGGGAAAATTTTTCCTCTTGTGGCGCCCGCCACAAGCCTATGGCGCCCGCCACAAGGCCAATTTGTGGCGCCTTAGTGGAAGTAGTGGGGAACGTGGCAGTTGAGGGAAGTTGAGCTAGGACACGTCATGGCAGGGTCTATGGCGCCAGCCACAGTGGGAGCCACAAGTGCAAAATGCTGAATTTTAGGGTTTTTAGCTCGTTTTCACTCCTTTTCTCGATCGGAGCTCCGATTAAAGTAAAAACCTGAAAACAAAGAGAAACATAGTAATAACATAATAAAATGATAATAAAACAACTAAAATGCATGCGAAATCGGAGTCGAAAATACAGTGAATTTCAGTGTCATCAATGACTGGAAACAAAAACCTGCTAATTGGCCTTCATCCTCATGCCACCAGTTATGTAACCTTTGGTGATGGAGCAAAGGGTGAAATCAAGGGAATTGGTAAGATCAACTGCCCTGGAGTTCCTAATCTTGACAATGTCCTACTTGTTAAGGGACTGACTGCAAACCTAATAAGCATCAGTCAACTATGTGGCCAAAGTCTAACTGTAAACTTCACCAAAACTGAATGTCTGATTACTAACAAAGAAAATGAAGTGATCATGAAAGGAGTCAGGTCTAAAGACAACTGCTACATGTGGAGCTCTCAAGAAACTGGTTATTTTTCAATGTGTACTTTAGCCAAAGAAGAAGAAGTGAAGATATGGCATCAAAGATTGGGCCATCTGCATCTTAAAGGTATGAAGAGGATTATATCTGTTGAAGCTATTAGAGGAATTCCCAACTTGAAGATTGATGAAGGAAAAGTCTGTGGGGAATGTCAGATTGGAAAATAGACAAGGATGTCACACTCGAAGCTCAGACATGACACCACTTCCAAAGTATTGGAACTCCTCCATATGGATTTGATGGGACCCATGCAGGTGGAAAGCTTTGGTGGGAAGAAGTATGCGTATGTAGTGGTGGATGACTTCTCCAGATACACCTGGATCAATTTTATAAGAGATAAATCTGATGTTTTTGAAGTCTTCAAAGATCTTTGTCTAAAACTTCAAAGAGAAAAGGAAAGTCAAGTTATCAAAATTAGAAGTGATCATGGGAAGGAATTTGAAAATAGCAAATTTGCTGAATTCTGCTCTTCAGAAGGAATTCATCATGAGTTCTCATCTCCCATTACTCCCCAGTAAAATGGTGTGGTGGAAAGGAAAAATAGAACCCTTCAAGAATTAGCCAGAGCTATCATTCATGCTAAAAAATTGCCCTACCACTTTCGGGCTGAAGCTATGAACACAGCCTGCTATGTTCACAACAGAGTAACCTTGAAGAAAGGGACTCCTACTACCTTATATGAAGTCTGGAAAGGGAGAAGGCCTACAGTCAAATACTTCCATGTGTTTGGTAGTAAATGTTATATCTTGACTGATCGTGAACAAAGAAGGAAGAGGGATCCCAAAAGTGATGAAGGAATATTTCTGGGCTACTCAACAAACAGTAGAGCATATAAAGTCTTTAATTCCAGAACAAAAGTAATGATCGAATCTATCAATGTGGTGGTTGATGATCAACATACTGATGTCACAGACGATGTTGAGACATCTCTAAATGATCCCTCAGCTGATCTCTCAGACAAAAATAATGAGAGTGAACCTCCTCAACCTGAACCTGAAGATGACAAAATCAACAAGGGACCCTCCATCAAAATTCAGAAGGATCATCCCAAAGATCTCATTATAGGAGACCCAAATAAAGGGGTCACAACTAGATCAAGGGAAGTGATCTCACATGGCTTCTTTGTGTCCAAGATTGAGCCTAGGAATGTCAAGGAAGCCTTGACTGATGAGTTCTGGATCAATGCCATGCAGGAGGAGTTAGGTCAATTCAAGAGGAATGAAGTATGGGAACTGGTTCCTAGACCTGAAGGAATAAATGTCATAGGTACAAAGTGGGTGTATAAGATTAAATCTGATGAACAAGGGGTGGTTACTAAAAACAAAGCAAGATTAGTAGCACAAGGATATACTCAAGTTGAAGGAGTGGATTTTGATGAAACATTTGTTCCTGTAGCTCGCCTTGAGTCCATTAGACTTTTGCTTGGAGTGGCATGTATTCTGAAGTTCAAACTATTCCAAATGGATGTAAAAAGTGCCTTCTTGAATGGCTACTTAAATGAGGAAGTATATGTTGAACAACCTAAGGGATTCACAGATCCAAATCTTCCAAAGCATGTGTATAGATTGAAGAAATCCCTCTATGGTTTGAAACAAGCTCCTAGGGCTTGGTATGAGAGACTCACAATATTCCTCACTAACAATGGATACATGAAGGGAGGTATTGACAAAACCTTATTTGTTAAGAAGGAAGGAGGAAAACTCATGGTGGCTCAAATTTATGTGGATGATATTGTGTTTGGTGGGATGTCAGATCAGATGGCTCGTGATTCTTCACAACACTAAAGAACTTCTCTCTACGAAATGACGAGTTCAAATGTTTCATACTAGGAAATGGAATATTTGTGCGGACTATCTAGCAAAATATGAGGATGATAATGATGCGTGTATCGATCTTTTGCGGAGCATTATGTTGAAATGATCAATTTCCTACTAGCTGATGCTAGTGGGATCTTATTTTTTGAATAATTATCTGCATTTTATCTTTTCCTTTTCCCACTTGAAAAAAATATTTTTATCAAGATAAAGGACAAAAATATATTTAAATCTTTTATTTATTTTTTAAAACAAAATAAATCTTTGAATAACACATCTATCAATTTATATAGACGACTTAGGTGAACACATTACTTCTAGCTCAAAGAATTCAGTCCTTTTCTTTTAGGTTAGAGACTTTTCAATTATAATTTATTATTTACATTATTCCAACCATTCCACAATATTAGATAAAATGTTATTGCATACATAATTAAAAAAACATAAGTAAAAGAGAATAATTCATTTTACTAAATCATTTTTATTAAATAAAAAATGAAAAATATTGATTAAAAAATAATGCATGAATTGTTATTTATTTATATAATTAAAAATAATAATTAATATTACATTAAAAATTAGAAATGTCATTGAACAATTTTTACATAAATAAGTGAATTATTGTATAAGTGAATTATTAAAATATAAGGTCGTAAAACGGGTCCGACTTGTTTGACATGTATGTTTTGTTTGCACTTTATTATTGGACATACTAATAAATTAGACATGCATCTTTTACTATATCTCTCATATTCTATCTCATTTTTTAAAGAATTTTATGAATACAAACATTAATATGATTTTTTATATTTTTAAATTTAAAAAAACAGTGTCTACGGACTTATTCCATCCTAATTTTTTTTTAGAACATATCAAATTTAAAACAAGCATCTTCCCACCACCCATTTTTTGGAGACAAATTTTAACAAGGCTCACATGCTCCATTTACCTTCTCCTAAAGAATAAATGTCATTTTCACTATGAAACGGCTCTTATGATTCACATTGAGGTGACATTTGGTCAATTACACTATATTGTATAAGCAACTAGTTGCCTAGTTACATCATCTTTTGGGTCCAATACACTCCTTTAGGGTGCACATAGAAATAAAATATTGAGGAAAGAGAAACTTAAATTATTCTATGTTAAATTTCAAAGTTAGCACAAACCATTTCATCATTAAATATTGAAATTCGAATACTAGCCAGCCAAATTCATCTTTCTAGATTGAGCACAACATTCAATGAGATAACTCTCTTTTTCTGACGGAATACTCTGTCTAAATGGGGTTACATTACATCTTACATATTCTTTTCTTTTATTTACATTAGGACATCTGATTCTTGACTTCATGTGTGTACAACCTCATCAAATTCAATTGGGATTGTTTTCTTTGGTGTTTTTTTCTACTTCTAGGTGTATTAACAGTTTCCTTGCAAAAAGAAAAACAGGAATATGTTTTCTGGGAGAAAAATAATGAACGAACACGTTGCTGTCATGACATGAAATATTCTTCAATATCGTTAAATGTCATTACATGAAATATTTTTCATTATTGTTAAAATATTTATGGTCAGACTTAACTCAATTTTTTTTAAAATTGATTTTTGAAATAAAAATTACTCCAACTTATGAATGAATGATGGACTAGATAACAAAAATTTAATAAATTACGGATGATTCGATAATAATTTTTTTATTATTTATCTAATCTTAAATTAGATTCTGATAATATATTATAAAATTATTATTAGGCATAATTCAACTTTACAAAATTGAATTTTAGAGTAAGAATAACTCATATTTATAAAAACATCATATTATTTAATATAGGATTCTAAACGATTATAATTTAAATACAAAAATTAATAAATAGTTTCAACAACGAAGATAAGAATAAATGTTCATAAACAATTATACTTTTGTTTTTATAATAATTTCTTTTATCATTTTACACTCATTAAAAATATAATAATAATTATAATAAAAAAATATTAAAAGTTATACAAAATTATAATAATAAATAATAAATATTTAAAACTATAATAAAAAGTATAATATTAATAATTTATTGATATTGTAAAATTAGTGTAATTTTTTAAAAATAATTTATAATAAAAAAGGAATAGCACAAAAGACATATTTGCATAGCCGTTACATCCCCAACTTAGCCAACCATATTTTACTCAAAAATCATTGTCAAATACAAACTTTATTTATGTGTATATGGAAAATATGTAACACCAACACTTGTATTAAAACATGTATAATATTTTTGTGTCTGTGGGTTTTAAATTTGTGTCCACATCATAAAACTACACTCAATTATTTAATACTAAAAAATTATCTTTCCTAAAAGACTAATACAATTAATTATGCTTTAAAGTTGGTTTGATCGTGATCCAAAACTTCTTTTGAGTTTTGTTTTTGTTTGGAGACTTCTTTTAAACAAATTAAACTAGAGTGAAATTAACAAATCATAGAGTTTTAAGTGGAGCTTACAATTTGGTATGTCCTCTTTATTTCGGCTTAGAAGAAATACATATTCATTTTTTCCTTCCTTGTCTCGTGGCTTCTTAAATATGGACAAGTATTTTGGAGTGATTTGGTGTTGATAGGTTTTCTTTAGCAATTGGATTCATCGAGCATTTGACAATATTTGCCGGAGCCATGAAAGGTGAATTTTCGAAAAAGGTTTGCTATCATTTGGTCATTGTGGTTGGTTAGGAACGATGGTCTCTTTAAGGATGGTCATAAAACAGTCATGGAAGTGGTGGGGTTGAAAAATTCTTTCTCGTAAGACTGGTTCGGAGCTTATTCAAAAGGCCAATTGTTAGTCGACAAAAGTAATTGGTTTGATAATCCTTTGTTCTGTTTTGATTTTTGTTGAGCAGTTTATTTCGTGTGTTGGTTTTTGTTGAGCAGTTTATTTCGTGCGTTTGTAATTTTTTCCGGGTTGAGGATCCATTATACTCTCTTTCATATACATATTTACTTATAAAAAAAATACTATTAACTGTTAAATTGAATTGTGAGTATTTAAACTATCTCATATTATTAAAATTGATACAATAGATAACACAAAAAATGTTGATTTGTAAAATAATCAAATTGACCATAAAAATAAATGCCTTCAACTAATATTATTCAGTCAAATAATGAAAAAAAAATCACAACAAGAAGAAGAAAATAAAATGTGAATGCACACTAGATTTGTTTCTTCGGATATATCAATTGGTATATTTGGAGGAGGGAGTAATTCTTCGATTCAAGATGAGATATAAGAAAATAGTCTTCAAAATTCATAAAATCATCACATATTTTTATCCAAGTGTTTCTCAATCTCTCATCATATCGTAAAATTGATAAAATGGGTAACACTAATAGTGTTCACGCGTGACACAAAGAACACTAAAACCAAAATAAATAATCTCAATCAAAATTAATCAAGTAAAGAATGAAAACAAGACGAAGAAGAAAAAAATAAAATGCAAATACACTAGGGAAAGGAGAAACTCTTCAAATCATCTATATAATATATTAAATCTGAATCGGCGAATTATATCATCACACATGTTAACAATTCTATTTTATTAGTGTCACATCATCCCATAATTCTATGTGGCACCTCTTAACTAATTTTCAATTTTCAAATAGAAAAATATAATATTTATTCAATATTGAAGGTCACGATTTCGAATCTTGACAAAGACGGAAAAAATCTCATTTTCTAGCATAAATGATGTAACACTAAAATAGACATGTAAATTGATATATTTTCAAATTTAGAATAGACATGTGAATTTAAACACTAAATTTAAAATTAAGTCTCTTATGAATAAATATTTTTTAATTTCATAGTAGTTAATCGAAAATATTTTAACCTAACAATTTCTTACTAACTTAGATAAATATATTATTTTTCTTAATATATATATTATCAAAGTGAATAATATACTTTATTCTTTTATTTTATAATAGTGACCATAAAGAGTATAATAAAAATATTGAGAATAATATCTAAAAAACACTCATATTTTAATTGATATCAACGACAAAATCAAATAAATTTAACAATTCCATTAATAAAATTAAAATAATTATTTAAAAAAACAATTAAGCTTTCATAACAACTAACATTTTCAACTCTTTACTAGTTAGATAACTAAAGTTTGACAACCATTGTTTCAACTAGGGGTGTTCGCGGTGCGGTTTAGGCGGTTTTTGCGATAAAAATCACCCGAACCGCAAGAGAAAAAAACATGCGGTTTGGTTTGGTTCGGTTGACTTTTAGAAATAAAACCAAACCAAACCAAACCAAATCAATGCGGTTTGGGTTGGTTCGGTTGGTTCGGTTTTTTATAATATTTTTATTGAGCCATATATACTCCTATAAATAACGGCATAACTTTGTGTTTAGTCATTCATACATTACTAAATAACATCAAAATTCATCATATTTAGACAAAAATATTTCATTCAATATACAAAAAATAAGATTAGACAAAAGTGGAATAAAAGACAAATATAAATAGTAGTATAAAATAATATCAAAGACATTATAATAAAAAGTAAAAAAACATATGAGATGAGAGATTAGAGAAGATGAAAAAAAGAACATAAGAGATGCGAGATTGAGAAGAAAAGTGCAATAAAAACGTAATTGGAAGAGAAAATAGTAACATAAAAGATAAAAAAGAAAGAACATAATAGAGGACTTATTAGAGTAGAATAGGCGAGACCTACATGAAAAAGAAGATGAGAAGAATGTGTGATACTACTATGAGAGATTTAAGAAGGTTGAAATTGAAACCCTAAGTGTGATTAAGAGAAAATCGTTTGTAATTGTAAGGTTAAGGCATACTAGGTTTGAGGTTTGGGTTGGATGTGGGATAAGTGAAGTTTGGGTTATAACATAATGCGGTTTGGTTTGGTTTAGTTCGGTTTGCAAAATACAAACCGCAAACCAAACCAAACCGTGCGGTTTTATTAAAAAATGACCCAAACGAATCCGAACCAAATGCGATTTTTTGCGGTTTCGGTTTGGTTTGGTTTGGTTTCCGGTTTTCAATTGGGTTGGTTTGGTTTTGAACACCCCTAGTTTCAACTATCTATGTTCATCTAAATTTAAATTTTAAAATAGACATGTGGATCTATATACTAAAATTTAAATTATGTTTCCTTTAAAATCATAAAAAATATCCCTTAAAATAAATGTTTTTAATATCAAAATAGTTAAAGTCAAATATATATTAATCTAACAATTAATTACTAACTTAGATAAATATATTATTTTCGTAATTATATATTACCAAAGTGAATTATACTTTGCTTATTTCCTTTATAATAGGGACGATAAAGAATATAATAAAAATATTGATAATAATGTTTAAAAAAATCACTCATATTTTAATTCATATCAACGACAAAATCTAATAAATTTTTACAATCCCATTAATAAAATTACAAGGATTATTTAAAAAAACAATTGAGATACCATTGCAAAACCCTTTATTCATTAAATAAGTAAAATTTGACAAAAATAGATATAAACTTTATAAAGCTAATAAATATTTATTTGATAATAATTGTAAATAAACTTTTAATTTTATTTAACACTAAGAATAAATATACACATTTAACAATTTAAAATTTAAAATCTAAATTAAATACCATTACTAAAAAGTGAGAATCAAAACAAAATAAAAAATATTATTTTATAGTTATTTAAATTTGCAAAACTAATTACGGATCTTAGTCTCAGTTTAAACCTGAAGTGGCGGATTATATCACGACACGTGTTAACTATTCTATTTTATTAGTGTCACATCATCCCATAATCCTATATGCCACCTCTAAAACTCATTTTCAATTTTCAAATAGAAAAATATAATATTTATTCTCTATTGAAGATCACGAGTTTGAACCTTGACAAAGACGAAAAAAAAACTCATTTTCCATCATAAATGATGTAACACTAAAATAGACATGTAAATTTATATATTTTCAAATTTAGAATTGACAAGTGAATTTAAACACTAAATTTAAAATTAAGTCTCTTATGAATAAATATTTTTAATTTCATAGTAGTTAATCGAAAATATTTAAACCAAACAATTTATTACTAACTTAGATAAATATATTATTTTCCTTAATATATATTATCAAAGTGAATAATATACTTTATTCTTTTATTTTATAATAGTGACCATAAAGAGTATAATAAAAATATTCAGAATAATATCTAAAAAACACTCATATTTTAATTGATATCAACGACAAAATCAAATAAATTTAACAATTCCATTAATAAAATTAAAATAACTATTTAAAAAAAACAATTAAGCTTTCATAGCAACTAACATTTTCAACTCTTTATTAGTTAGATAGCTAAAGTTTGACAACCACTATTTCGACTATCTATATTCATCTAAATTTAAATTTAAAAATAGACATGTGGATCTATATCACGACACGTGTTAATGATTCTATTTTATTAGTGTCACATCATCCCATAATCTTATATGGCACGTCTAAAACTCATTTTCAATTTTCAAATAGAAAAATATAATATTTATTCTCTATTGAAGGTCACGAGTTTGAACCTTGACAAAGACGGAAAAAAACTCATTTTCCATCATAAATGATGTAACACTAAAATAGACATGTAAATTGATATATTTTCAAATTTAGAATAGACAAGTGAATTTAAACACTAAATTTAAAATTAAGTCCCTTATGAATAAATATTTTTAATTTCATAGTAGTTAATCGAAAATATTTTAACCTAACAATTTATTACTAACTTAGATAAATATATTATTTTCCTTAATATATATTATTAGAGATGCTTTTGTATAGAGTTTGTTATAGGGCTTATATTATGTGTTATCACTAAGTATAGTTGTATTAGAATTTGTTAGTGTTGTACAACTGGCATAGAATTTGTTAGTGCTGTACAGTTGGCATAGAATTTGTTAGTGCCTAGCCTTATCAATTCCTTATATATATGGATCCTCTGTAATATGCATTCTTAAGAAATACATTAACAAAATTTCTTCTTTTCTTCTTGCTTATCCTCTTAACATGGTATCTTGAGCTTTTTTTTTCTTTCTTGATCTCAACGCTTCCATGGCGTCACCGTTCAGCACTGACGGTGCTTTCCCTTCATCTCATGTGAAACTTTCACATCTCATCTCCGTCAAATTAGATGAGAAAATCTTTAAATAGTGGAAACAACAGATCGAAGGCGTGATTCGTGGTCATCGTCTTCAACGGTTCGTTATGGTACCGTGCATTCCACCGCATCTTCTTCCCGGTGCCGATCCAGTCACCGTCGGTCCTAATCCTGACTATCTTGATTGGGAACAGCAGGATGCGCTTATTTGCACCTAGTTTCTCTCCATTATTTCCGACTCTCTTCTTCCCAAACTCGTCGACTGCACCTACTCATGGCAAGTTTGGTCGGAGATTCACCGCTACTTCAATACTCTGCTTACCACCAAAGCGCGACAACTGCGATCTGATCTTCGCAATCTGAGAAACGGTTTGCGCTCCATCACTGACTTTGTTGTTCATGTTCGTGACATCAATGAAGCGTTGGTGTTCATCGGAGATCCAGTTCCTCTCTGTAATCTTATTGAGGTAGTTCTTGATGCTCTTCCTGAGGACTACGATCCTATTGTTGCTGCGATCAACAGTAAAGGCGACTTGTGTTCTCTTGATGAACTTGAGTCCAGTCTCTTTGCGCATGAATCGCGACTTGAGACGAATCGCAAGGTTGTGATCACTGAACCGATATCTGTTAATATGGCTCAAGCTCCATCATCTTCAGTGTCGCACTCGACTAAACATTCTGGTTCTAATTCCACCTCTGAATTTCCCACTAGTACCAGCCATGTAACTGCTAATACCGACACTCATGGCACTAGTTCTCTTGGAGGTAGACATGGTCACGGTGGTGGTCGTTATGGTCGCGGTGGTGGTCGTTTTGGAAAGGTTCCTTGTCAGATTTTCCATAAACCTTGACACGATGCCTCCGTGTGCTATCACCGTTACACTTACTCTGGAGCACCTGCTTACTCAGCTCCACGAGCTTCCTTCAATCCTTACACACTGGCTCCACGTCCCTCATTTCATCCATCCTTTGGATATCCTCCCACTCCACGACCAACACCACCCAGGCAGCAGCAACCACAAGCTTTTCTAGTAGGATCTGACCCTAGCTTTAACAATCAGTGGTGGTACTCTGATTCAGGTGCGTCTCATCATGTTACTCCTGATGCTTCAAATGTGTCTGATGCTTCCTCCTTGTCTGGTGCAGAACAAGTGTTTATGGGAAATGGTCAAGGTTTGTCTATCAATTCTGTAGGCTCTATGAATTTTCCTTTGTCTAATTATTCCAATTCATCCCTAATCCTAAACAGTCTCTTGCTTGTGCCACATATCACCAAAAATCTTATGAGTGTCAGTAAACTTGCACAAGACAATCACATTTTCTTTGAGTTTCATCCTCAATTTTGTCTTGTAAAATCGCAGGATTCTTTTGAAGTTCTTCTTAGTGGCACTGTTGGAGCTGGTGGACTCTACAGATTTGTCAATCCTTCCTCACCTTCCTCCTCTACTCCATCTTAGTCCAAGTCTCAGTTCAAGTCTTTTAGCTCTAGCACTAGCTCTTATAATAGACTTAGCTTAAACTCTAATTTCTCTTGTAATACAGCTGCCACTTGCAACTGGTTTCCCTTTTGTAATTCTGTCTCTTATATAAATAAAAGTACTCCTAATTCTCTCAGTACATTGAATCCTATTGTTAATGTCTCTCACTCTAATCCTTCTAACATAAATAATTCAATGACCTGCCATTCCCCTATTGCCACTAGAAAGTATGCTCTATGGCATACAAGACTTGGGCACCCTCATCATTATGTTCTTATAGAAATTCTTAAGGCCTACAATATTCCTATCCCTCACAAACCTTCCCTTGATTTATGTTCTTCCTGCTGTCTTGGCAAATCACACAGACTCCCTTCATCTCTGTCCACTACAGTTTATCATAACCCATTTGAACTTGTTGTGTGTGATCTATGGGGTCCTGCACCCATTCTTTCCTCAGGTAGCTACTCCTACTTTCTCACATGTGTTGATGCACACTCTAGATTTGTATGGGTGTTTCCTCTTAGGCTAAAATCTGATACTCTCACCCAATTCCTTCACTTCAAATCTATGGTAGAACTCCAGTTTAATTGCAAGATCAAAACTGTTTAAAGTGATGGTGGTGGTGAATTCAAACCCCTCACTAAGCACCTCATTGAATTGGGTATCATTCACAGGTTTACTTGTCCCTACACTCACCATCAAAATGGTATAGATGAAAGAAAACATCGTCATATAGTTGAAACAGGTCTAGCCTTGCTTGCTCATTCCAATATGCCTCTCAAGTATTGGGATCATGCATTTGTCACTGCAGCTTATCTTATCAATAGGCTTCCTAGTCCTTCTCTCCAAAACAAGTCTCCCTATTTCAAATTGATGCATCAGTCACCAGATTACTCTAGCCTCCATGTGTTTGGGTGTGCTTGCTTCCCTTTTCTTCGTCCATACAACTCTCATAAGCTAGACTTTAGATCTCAGGAGTGTGTATTTTTAGGTTATTCAACTGTGCATAAAGGCTATAAGTGTTTGGCTGCAGATGGTCACATCTATATCTCTAAAGATGTGATGTTTCATGAGTCAAAATTTCCATATCCTACCCTGTTTTCCACCTCCCATATTCCTTCTAGTTCCTCCCCTAGCACTCCCTCTAGTTCTCCCTCAGCCATGTCTTAGTTTCCCTCCCCTACTGTCCATCATATCCCTCCCTTAAATCATGACAGTCCTACTGCTCCTCCTTCAACCAGTCCTTCCTCGCCCCTTAGTTCTGCAAACTCTTCCTCTAATGGACGGTCTATGAATGCTTCTGTAAATACTCCAACCACTATTGCTGCTAATTCTAATGTTTCCACTCCTGTAGCCTCATCCCAGCCTAGTTCACCCTCCCCTAATGCTATCTTTTCTGATCTTGCAGAAGCAAGTACAATCTCTCCCTCTTCATTACCTCCCTCTAATTCTTCTGCTAGTCTTGCTTCCATCTCTTCTATTCTCCATCCTCAAAATGTCCACTCTATGCAAACTAGAGCTAAGAGTGGTATTGTTAAACCTAGGCTTAATCCTACTCTTCTTCTCACTCATATGGAGCCTACATCTATTAAACAAGCCTTGACTATCCCACACTAGCTTCAAGCTATGCAGGATGAGTATCATGCTCTTTTAAAGAATCAGACCTGGACATTGGTGTCTCCATCTGATTCAAAAAGGCCCATTGGCTGCAAATGGGTCTTTAGGGTTAAGGAGAACCCTGATGGATCTATTAATAAATACAAGGCAAGACTGGTTGCCAAAGGATTCCATCAACAGACTGGCAGCGATTTTACTGAGACTTTCTCTCCGGTTGTTAAACCTGTAACAGTTAGAACAGTACTCACACTTGCTGTTACTAATCAATGGTCAATTAAGCAGATTGATGTTAACAATGCATTCCTCAATGGTGTGCTTGAGGAAGAAGTATACATGATTCAGCCCCCTGGGTTTGAAGCTGCTGATAGGTCTTTGGTTTGTAGGTTGAATAAAGCATTGTATGGGCTAAAACAGGCCCCCAGGGCCTGATTTGACAGACTTAAAGGTTCTCTGGTGCAGCATGGTTTCAAGGCAAGTAAATGTGATCCCAGTTTGTTCTTCTTCCATACTGACATTTTAACCATTATGATTTTGGTTTATGTGGATGATATAATCATCACTGGAAACTCTCCATCCTTTATTGCCAGCCTAGTCAAGAGCCTCAACAATCAGTTTTCTCTCAAGGATCTAGGTCAACTAGACTACTTCCTTGGAATTGAGGTAACTCATATGCCAAATTGATCTCTTATACTCTCATAAACCAAGTATATAAGTGATTTACTTGCAAAGGTTAACATGGCTACTGCTAATGGTATGCCCACACCTATGGTGTCTAATAGAAAATTATCTAAGTTTGGGTCGGTTACTGTCTCTGATCCTACACAGTACAGATCTATTGTTGGTGCCTTGCAGTATGCTACTTTAACTAGGCCTGAGTTATCCTATTCTGTTAACAAAGTGTGTCAATTCTTGTCAAATCCTTTGGAGGAGCATTGGAAAGCAGTTAAGAGAATACTCAAGTATCTCAGTGGTACACTCACTCATGGCTTGTTACTTCAGCCTGCTCCTAAACATCAGCCTCTATCTCTACTGGGTTTTTGTGATGCTGACTGGGCAGAAGACCCAGATGATAGAAGATCCACATCCGATGCTCGTGTTTTCTTAGGTCCTAACCTAATTTCTTGGTGGTCTAAGAAGCAGCAGTTGGTAGCAAGGTCAAGTGCTGAGGCAGAGTATAGAAGCATGGCTCAACTGGCTGCAGAATTATTATGGATTCAATCTCTCCTTCAAGAGCTTAAGTGCAAATTTCAGGTTCCTAGAATTCTCTGTGACAATCTCAGCACTGTCACTTTGGCTCACAACCATGTGCTTCACAACAGAACTAAGCTCATGGAATTAGACATGTTTTTTGTGAAAGAAAAGGTCCTAAATAAAAGCTTAATTGTTGCTCATGTGTCTGCCCAAGATCAATGGGCAAATAAACTGACAAAACCTCTTATTGCTGTGAAGTTTCTTCCTCTGAGGAACAAGCTCAGAGTTGTCAACAAAAGACAGTTGCTGGAAGCCCTATCAAGTTCTAAGGGGGACTATTAGAGATGCTTTTGTATAGAGTTTGTTATAGGGCTTATATTATGTGTCATCACTAAGTATAGCTGTATTAGAATTTGTTAGTGTTGTACAGCTGGCATAGAATTTGTTAGTGTTGTACAGCTGGCATAGAATTTATTAGTGCCTAGCCTTATCAATTCCTTATATATATGGGTCCTCTGTACTATGCATTCTTGAGAAATGCAATAACAAAATTTCTTCTTTTCTCCTTGCTTATCCTCTTAACATATATTTCAATGTGAATAATATACTTTATTCTTTTATTTTATAATAGTGACCATAAAGAGTATAATAAAAATATTGAGAATAATATCTAAAAAACACTCATATTTTAATTGATATCAACGATAAAATATAATAAATTTAACAATTCCATTAATAAAATTAAAATAACTATTTAAAAAAACAATTAAGCTTTCATAACAACTAACATTTTCAACTCTTTATTAGTTAGATAGCTAAAGTTTGACAACCACTATTTCGACTATCTATATTCATCTAAATTTAAATTTTAAAATAGACATGTGGATCTATATCACGACACGTGTTAACGATTCTATTTTATTAGTGTCACATCATCCCATAATCCTATATGACACCTCTAAAACTCATTTTCAATTTTCAAATAGAAAAATATAATATTTATTCTCTATTGAAGGTCACGATTTGAACCTTGACAAAGACGGAAAAAAACTCATTTTCCATCATAAATGATGTAACACTAAAATAGACATGTAAATTGATATATTTTCAAATTTAGAATAGACAAGTGAATTTAAACACTAAATTTAAAATTAAGTCTCTAATGAATAAATATTTTTAATTTCATAGTAGTTAATCGAAAATATTTAAACCAAACAATTTATTACTAACTTAGATAAATATATTATTTTCCTTAATATATATTATCAAAGTGAATAATATACTTTATTCTTTTATTTTATAATAGTGACCATAAAGAGTATAATAAAAATATTGAGAATAATATCTAAAATACATTCATATTTTAATTGATATCAACGACAAAATCATATAAGTTTAACAATTCCATTAATAAAATAAAAATAATTATTTAAAAAAACAATTAAGCTTTCATAGCAACTAACATTTTCAACTCTTTATTAGATAGATAACTAAAGTTTGACAACCACTATTTCGACTATCTATATTTATCTAAATTTAAATTTTAAAATAGACATGTGGATCTATATCACGGCACGTGTTAACGATTCTATTTTATTAGTGTCACATCATCCCATAATCCTATATGTCACCTCTAAAACTCATTTTCAATTTTCAAATAGAAAAATATAATATTTATTCTCTATTGAAAGTCACAAGTTCGAACCTTGACAAAGACGGAAAAAAACTCATTTTCCATCATAAATGATGTAACACTAAAAGAGACATGTAAATTGATATATTTTCAAATTTAGAATAGACAAGTGAATTGAAACACTAAATTTAAAATTAAGTCTCTTATGAATAAATATTTTTAATTTCATAGTAGTTAATCGGAAATATTTTAACCTAACAATTTATTACTAATTTAGATAAATATATTATTTTCCTTAATATATATTATCAAAGTGAATAATATACTTTATTCTTTTATTTTATAATAGTGACCATAAATAGTATAATAAAAATATTGAGAATAATATCTAAAAAACACTCATATTTTAATTGATATCAACGATAAAATCAAATAAATTTAATATTTCCATTAATATAATTAAAATAATTATTTAAAAAAACAATTAAGCTTTCATAGCAACTAACATTTTCAACTCTTTATTAGATAGCTAACTAAAGTTTGACAACCACTATTTCGACTATCTATATTCATCTAAATTTAAATTTTAAAATAGACATGTGGATCTATATCACGACACGTGTTAACCATTCTATTTTATTAGTGTGACATCATCCCATAATCCTATATGGCACCTCTAAAACTCATTTTCAAAACTCATATTGATAAAGTGTTTAAAAAAAGCACTCATATTTTAATTCATATCAACGGCAAAATCTGAAGAAAAAAAAATGTACAATCCCATTAATAAAATTGTAAGGATTATTTAAAAAAACAACTGAGATACCATTGCAAAACCCTTTATTCATTAAATAAGTAAAATTTGACAAAAATAGATATAAACTTTATAAAGCTAATAAATATTTATTTGATAATAATTGTAAATAAACTTTTAATTTTATTTAACACTAAGAATAAATATACACATTTAACAATTTAAAATTCAATATCTAAATCAAATACCATTACTAAAAAGTGTGAATCAAAACAAAATAAAAATTATTATTTTATAGTTATTTAAATTTGCAAAACTGATTACGGATCTTGGTCTCAGTTTAAACCTAAAGCGGCGGATTATATCACGACATGTGTTAACAATTCTATTTTATTAGTGTCACATCATCCCATAATCTTATATGCCACCTCTCAAACTCATTTTCCATCATAAATGATGTAACACTAAAAGAGACATGTAAATTGATATATTTTCAAATTTAGAATAGACAAGTGAATTTAAACACTAAATTTAAAATTAAGTCTCTTACGAATAAATATTTTTAATTTCATAGTAGTTAATCGAAAATATTTTAACCTAACAATTTATTACTAACTTAGATAAATATATTATTTTCTTTAATATATATTATCAAAGTGAATAATATACTTTATTCTTTTATTTTATAATAGTGACCATAATGAGTATAATAAAAATATTGAGAATAATATCTAAAAAATACTCATATTTTAATTGATATCAACGACAAAATCAAATAAATTTAACAATTCCATTAATAAATTTAAAATAATTATTTAAAGAAAATAATATATTTATCTAAGTTAGTAATAAATTGTTAGGTTAAAATATTTTCGATTAACTACTATGAAATTAAAAATATTTATTCGTAAGAATTTAAACACTAAATTCAAAATTAAGTCTCTTACGAATAAATATTTTTAATTTCATAGTAGTTAATCGAAAATATTTTAACCTAACAATTTATTACTAACTTAGATAAATATATTATTTTCTTTAATATATATTATCAAAGTGAATAATATACTTTATTCTTTTATTTTATAATAGTAACCATAATGAGTATAATAAAAATATTGAGAATAATATTTAAAAAACACTCATATTTTAATTGATATCAACGACAAAATCAAATAAATTTAACAATTCCATTAATAAATTTAAAATAATTATTTTTTAAAAAAAAATTAAGCTTTCATAGCAACTAACATTTTCGACTCTTTATTAGATAAATAGCTAAAGTTTGACAACCACTATTTCGACTATCTATATTCATCTAAATTAAAATTTTAAAATAGACATGTGGATCTATATCACGACACGTGTTAACGATTCTATTTTATTAGTGTGACATCATCCCATAATCCTATATGGCACCTCTAAAACTCATTTTCAAAACTCATATTGATAAAGTGTTTAAAAAAAGCACTCATATTTTAATTCATATCAACGGCAAAATCTGAAGAAAAAAAAATGTACAATCCCATTAATAAAATTGTAAGGATTATTTAAAAAAACAACTGAGATACCATTGCAAAACCCTTTATTCATTAAATAAGTAAAATTTGACAAAAATAGATATAAACTTTATAAAGCTAATAAATATTTATTTGATAATAATTGTAAATAAACTTTTAATTTTATTTAACACTAAGAATAAATATACACATTTAACAATTTAAAATTCAATATCTAAATCAAATACCATTACTAAAAAGTGTGAATCAAAACAAAATAAAAATTATTATTTTATAGTTATTTAAATTTGCAAAACTGATTACGGATCTTGGTCTCAGTTTAAACCTAAAGCGGCGGATTATATCACGACATGTGTTAACAATTCTATTTTATTAGTGTCACATCATCCCATAATTCTATATGCCACCTCTAAAACTCATTTTAAATTTTCAAATAGAAAAATATAATATTTATTCTCTATTGAAAGTGATGAGTTTGAACCTTTACAAAGACGAAAAAAAACTCATTTTCCATCATAAATATTGTAACACTAAAAAAGAGATGTAAATTGATATATTTTGAAATTTAGAATAGACAAGTGAATTTAAACACTAAATTTAAAATTAAGTCTCTTATGAATAAATATTTTTAATTTCATAGTAGTTAGTCAAAAATATTTTAACCTAACAATTTATTACTAACTTAGATAAATATATTATTTTCCTTAATATATATTATCAAAGTGAATAATATACTTTATTCTTTTATTTTATAATAGTGACCATTAAGAGTATAATAAAAATATTGAGAATAATATCTAAAAAACACTCATATTATAATTGATATCAACGACAAAATCAAATAAATTTAACAATTCCATTAATAACATTAAAATAATTATTAAAAAAAATAATTAAGCTTTCATAGCAACTAACACTATCAACTCTCTATTAGTTAGATAGCTAAAGTTTGACAGTCACTATTTCAACTATCTATGTTTATCTAAATTTAAAATTTAAGATAGACATGTGGATGTAAATACTGAAATTCAAATTATGTTTCCTTTAAAATCATAAAAAAAATATCCCTTAAAATAAATATTTTTAATATCAAAATAGTTAAAGTCAAAAATATATTAATCTAACAATTAATTACTAACTTAAATAAATATATTATTTTCGTAATTATATATTACCAAAGTGAATCATACTTTGCTCTTTTCTTTTATAATAGTGACGGTAAAGAATATAATAAAAATATTGATAAAAAATGTTTAAAAAAATCACTCATATTTTAATTCATATCAACGACAAAATCTAGAAAAAAAATTACAATCCCATTAATAAAATTACAAGGATTATTTAAAAAAAACAATTGAGATACCATTGCAAAACCCTTTATTCATTAATAAGTAAAATTTGACAAAAATAGATATAAACTTGATAAAGCTAATAAATATTTATTTGATATTAATTGTAAATAAACTTTTAATTTTATTTAACACTAAGAATAAATATACACATTTAACAATTTAAAATTCAATATCTA
Source organism: Lathyrus oleraceus (assembly GCF_024323335.1). Lineage (NCBI taxonomy): Eukaryota > Viridiplantae > Streptophyta > Magnoliopsida > Fabales > Fabaceae > Lathyrus > Lathyrus oleraceus. Next base: position 148,359,475 of record NC_066581.1, on the reverse strand, counting down.
AATCAAATACCATTACTAAAAAGTGAGAATCAAAACAAAATAAAAATTATTATTTTATAGTTATTTAAATTTACAAAACTGATTACGGATCTTAGTCTCAGTTTAAACCTGAAGCGGCGGATTATATCACGACATGTGTTAACCATTCTATTTTATTAGTGTCACATCATCCCATAATCCTATATGCCACCTCTAAAACTCATTTTCAATTTTCAAATAGAAAAATATATATAATATTTATTCTCTATTGAAAGTCACGAGTTCGAACCTTGACAAAGACGAAAAAAAACTCATTTTCCATCATACATGATGTAACACTAAAAAAGAGATGTAAATTGATATATTTTCAAATTTAGAATAGACATGTGAATTTAAACACTAAATTTAAAATTAAGTCTCTTATGAATAAATATTTTTAATTTCATAGTAGTTAGTCGAACATATTTTAACCTAACAATTTATTACTAACTTAGATAAATATATTATTTTCCTTAATATATATTATCAAAGTGAATAATATACTTTATTCTTTTATTTTATAATAGTGAACATTAAAAGTATAATAAAAATATTGAGAATAATATCTAAAAAACACTCATATTTTAATTGATATCAACGACAAAATCAAATAAATTTAACAATTCTATTAATAAAATTAAAATAATTATTTAAAAAAACAATTAAGCTTTCATAGCAACTAACATTTTCAACTCTTTATTAGTTAGATAGCTAAAGTTTAACAACCACTATTTCAACTATCTATATTCATCTAAATTTAAATTTTAAAATAGACATGTGGATCTAAATACTAAAATTCAAATTATGTTTCCTTTAAAATCATAAAAAAAATATCCCTTAAAATAAATGTTTTTAATATCAAAATAGTTAAAGTCAAAAATATATTAATCTTACAATTAATTATTAACTTAGATAAATATATTATTTTCGTAAGTATATATTACCAAAGTGAATTATACTTTGTTCTTTTCTTTTATGATAGTGACCGTAAAGATTACTATTTTAATTCAGATGATCAACGACAAAATCTGATAAATTTTTACAATCCCATTAATAAAATTACAAGGATTATTTAAAAAATCAATTGAGATACCAATGCAAAATCCTTTATTCATTAAATAAGTAAAATTTGACAAAAATAGATATAAGTTTTATAAAGCTAATAAATATTTATTTGATAATAATTGTAAATAAACTTTTAATTTTATTTAACACTAAGAATAAATATACACATTTAACAATTTAAAATTCAATATCTAAACCAAATACCATTACTAAAAAGTGAGAATCAAAACAAAATAAAAATTATTATTTTATAGTTATATAAATTTGCTAAACTAATTACGGATCTTACTCTTAGTTTACAAGCATGTATTTTTCTTTTAAATAACATGTAGTTTTTTATATGTGAATAATTCATATAATTGTTTCTATTATAAATCACAATAAATGATAGTAATATAAATTTAATAATCAAGGTTTTTTCAAAACAAATTCTTAATATTTTTAAAATTCAATAAAAAACAAATAAATTTATTTACAACCGCACATTGCGTGGGTCTTACTTTAGTTATACTTCAAAATTTGTTACAAGATATTACAAGATGAGTTTTAAGAAAATAGTCTTCCAAGTTCGTAAGAACATCTCCTATTTACCATCCAATGTTTTCTCAATCTCTCCTTATCTCAATATATGAATAAGACCAACTTAAGATGTTTAGATGTGCTTATGAAACCCCTTAGATATTCTCAAATGTTTTCTAATTTTAAGAAAGTTGAATCCTAAGAATCCCTCCCTTTATCTCTCTATGTTTTTTTCACTCGAATTTCACCGCTCATTACAAAAGTGATAAAGACTATGATTTATAAAAGCATAAAACCTTATTTGAAAAAGTGGAAAAATTTGTTAAATCACTTGAATTTTTTGGCATACTTCCACAGTTCTCCACATTGACTTAAAACCATGGTATCTCAAAGCTTGAATCACTCTTCAACAAACTTGATCAAGTCCAAACAATGCTTGAATCTTGATCTAGGCAATGCTTGGTAAACACGTCAGTACGATTCTCTTCTGAAGGCACCTTCTGAACAACAAACTCCATCAACTCGATCACGTACCTTATGAATTGCAAATGAATGTTAGTGTGCTTTGATTATTAATTTTCTTTCCATCTTATAGTTGTTCCAAACAAGGTAATCATAAATCCTGAGAAGGATTTTCTAGTATCCACATTACATGCATAGTTTGTATGCATAAAACTCTCCAAAGTTTACTCCTTTTGAGTTTCCTCTGTTTACTTTAAACTACCCCTTAAAGAACCATTAAAAAATACATCATTGACCACTTCAAAGCTTCTTAATGAATTTGACCAAGATTTTCAATAAATCAAATTATTATGTTAAATGCATATGCTAAGTCTGGCCTACTACAAACCTTACCACACATGACGTTTCCAGCATCATTTCCACAGAAAGTGCTCTTCATCATATTTTTCTCTTAATAAATTTAAGAATACTTCATAATCGAAAGCTTCGTGTGATGACTCAAAAGAGTGTTAATGATTTTAGCATCTTAAATTTTAAACCACTCCACCATTCTCTTCAAGTAATCAAATTGAGATCAGAATATTTCACTCCTTTTTGTGGTTTCTCATTATATCTATCCCTAGGATCCTCTCAGCATCACCAAAACCTTTCATCTCAAATTCACCATTCAAAATCTTCTTCATCTAATTGGTCTATATTTTTATAGAGCTTGACATCAAGATATCATAAACATACAAGAAATGGTAGTCAAATACTTTCTCATTCTTTTTCAATATGTATACACAATTATCATAACTAATTCTCATAAACTATTTTTAAGAAAAAATCATCAAACCGAAGATATCACTGCCTTAGGCTTTGTTTCAGCCTATACAAATGTCTCTTCAACAAACATATCTTCGACACGTCCTCTACAAAACCCTCAGTTTGCTCCATGTAGATTGTCTCTTCAATGTCTCCATGTAAAAAAGTTGTTTTGATATCTATATGTTCAAACTCAATATCAAATTGATTTATAATTTCCATAAGTACTCTTATAGAACAACATTTGACCATGAGTGAAAATATATCATTGTAATCAACCCCTCCATCTGAGTAAATCTTGTGTCCATAAATTTTGTCTTAAATCTTAGTTATTCAATACATGAATTTTTTCATTCTTCTTGAAAATCCACTTGCATCCAACCACTATTTGTTTATTAGGTAGTATTAAGTGCACTTCATCATTCAAAGTCTTCAACCATTTTTAACTATCTTTTCTTTCGAGTATTTCCTTGAAAATATTTGATTTCGAGTCTTGGAACTCTTCATCTACATTAAAAACATAAATAATAAGGTCCAAATAACAATGCCTTTAAAGTGGTACAATCTCTCTCCTAATTGTATCACGAGCCAACGAATATTTTGAAGTCAGTGTTGGTTGCCCTCTCTAGTATTAAAAGCATGATCCCAACTTTCTTCTCATCTCTAGTTTCAGTGGTAGAAACCTCCATCTTAAATTTTGTATTCTCCACCATTGTTTCTAATTCTTTTACTTTTAGATCTTTGCACTTCATTCTCAACTTGCTTGTGATAAATTTTTTATCATCCATGGTCCATGTTCCACATTTTGTAACTTTTCACAACTTCAATATAACCAATGAAGATACATTTCACAATCCTAGAATCAAGCTTGTCTTGTTTGATATGCATAAACACGAAAGCTTCGAAAGTCTTCAAACAAGAGTATACTATCAAATTTTCATTCCCAGCCTCCATAAGCGTCTTGAAGTAAATTCTCGTGGATGGAGATATATTGATCAGGTAAGATGTTGTAGCAATAACTTCACCCTAGAAAATATTTGGTAACCCAACTCACATCAACATTCACTTTACCATATCTCATATGGTCATATCCATATGTTCAGTTAGGTCATTTTATCGAGGTGTGACAACAACAATTTTATGCCTCTTGATATCTTGTTTCATGTAAAACTCATTTAACCGATGTGAAACATACTCAAGGCCATTATCATTCTTAACATATTTTGTTTAGTTGTCAACTAATTTCCTATAAGAGTATGTTATTTCTTGAATTTTTCAAAAGTGTCATTTTTTTCTTCAATATGTAGACCCATACTATTCTGTAAAAATAATCAATAATAGTGACGAAATAGAAACAAACCCCGTGAGTTTTCACCTTTTTCAAACCCCATATATCTTAGGAAACATATTGAAATGATTTGGTAGACTTATGCACACTACTTCTAAACTTGACTATGTGTTGTTTTTCTAGTATACAATAATCACAATATTTCAATTTATCAAATTCTCACATTCTAGTGAACATTGTTTCACTAGTTCAACCAAACATATTTCACTAACATTCCATAATCTCAAATAATAGTGAAATCATCTAAAATAGACAATCCACACATATTAGATCCTTTAGCCATGATCAATGCATTATGCAAAACTTTTAACACCCCGCGTTCAATTCTTGTACAATAGCCTAGATCACCAAACATACTAATGGACAACAAATTTCCTTTAACCTTTAGAACATACCTCACATTCTGTAAAAGAAACTCATAGTCATCAAATATTTTAAGTCTAGATGTGGCAATACCAAGAACATTGTCTAACTACTCCATATTTTTTCAGCTCTAGAGTCTCAAAGTATTCTTTCCTTGGGAACGTGTGACAATAGCATTATGGGCCCATGACCCAACTTTATTTTTTCTCCAAACTTATCACCACTGATGCATGAACGCTCTTATAGGCATCCTCGTTAGAGGCAACCACAATCTGAACTAAATTACCCTTACCTCCTCTCTTCAAACAATCCTTTTTGAAGAGATTGATTTTTGTGATAAGTGAAGCATTTTAACCCCGACTTATCAAAATCTTTGGACTTGTACTTTGACATATCTCTATTTCCTTCCTAGTTTTCTCTACTCTCACTCTTCCTTCTTAAGACATTAAAGTTTTTACCATATCGTAAACTTTCAAATCTTTCATCTTTAATATTTCATTTGACCTTACAATCGTCTAGACTTCATCTTCCAAAGTAATAATTGCTTGAAATGTTTAAAAAAATATAAGAAACGAAATCATTATCTCCGGAAAAAAACTTTTTAATATCTCATTTGAAACTCCTCACATATAAACTTAACTCATTCTTTAATTTTCTATATATCATTTCTAAATAAATAAAATAATTAATTTATAAAAAATAAACTATGTATTTGAGTGGAGATATATGTATCTCCTAAAGTTTGCATAAATGAGGTGAACCATTGAATTTTATAGTAATAACTAACATATACCTTTTGATCATGACAAGAAAATGTAAACCACATAGACAACTTACCTACTACTACTATGCCACATAAGACAATGGGACCCACGTGTCACGTGAAGAACGGCTCAATTGCCACGTAAGAATCAAACAATTACGTTTGGTGCTCCTCATGTAAAATCTCTCCTAATCTTCTCTCCACCAATCCCCTTTTCTCTCCCACGTGCTACATGGGTCCCACTTCATATGCCTCACATTATTCTAATATTAATTCATCTGCCACTTTATCTTAATCTTTTTTTATACAATCTCTCACTGTAACCACTTCTGTTTACCATTTCCTTTATTATTATTATTATTATCTTACGACAATCTCTATACCTTATGCCGAACCACCTTCCTTGTAAATCCAACCATTTCATTTTCTTTTCTTCTTCTTGTTCTATCTTTTTTGCTCATCTTTTCTTGTCCTTTCTCTCATTTTTTCCCTATATATCTTCCACTCTTTCTTTTTTTTCTTCCTATAATCAAAGATCATGGAAGACTCTCCTGCTGCTTATATCCACCTGGTGAGTCTTAATTTTTTTCTTCAATATTTTTCCCATTTCCTATGATTAAATTTAACTTTTTGAATATATATATATATATAGGTGCACCGTTTGATAGAAGAGTGTATCTTATTCAACATGAGCCAAGAAGAATGCATGGAAGCTCTTTCCAAACATGCAAATATCAAACCAGTTATCACCTCCACTGGTAATTAAATTTACAAACTCTTCTATAATTTATTATATATATATATATATATATATATATATATATATATATATATATATACACTACACAACAAAACAATTAGGCGGTGGTATATATATATATGTTAACATATACCGATTTCTAATACTAAAAATGTCCATAGTGTGATCAATGTTATGTTCTCGTGTCTTGTCTTACATATAATCTAGATGATTGAACATGTGAATTAACGATGAATGTGCATGTAGTTTGGAAAGAGCTAGAGAAAGAGAATAAGGAGTTTTTTGAGGCATATTTGAAGAACAGAGTAGAGAGAGGTTCGGAGACAGAGACGAGGCAAAGGATACAAAACATGGTTTTGGATTCTTCTAAATAATAAGTTTAGATGATTTGATACGCAAATTAATAAGGTTAGTTTAGGTGTTTTCAATTTATTGAAGTTTGAAGAAGCGAATTACATGATTAACATCACGATCATGTAATAGTAGTAAAAACCGTGACAGGGACAAAATAATAATGGACCAAGGAACAACATAGTCATATCATTGTATGGGCGGCATAAATGGCTTCGTTTGATTTGTCTCTAGGTATACAAAGTTGAAGTCAGCACTCTACAGTGATGGCTATGTGTGACATGGCATGCATGTTTTATAGTACTTTATAAAATTTTGAAACGTGTGTGTTAGACTGTGTGTACATGTAAATAAAATTTATTGTTAAAATTTCTATTGCGGGTACAATTTGTGCAACTTGTTTTAGTTCATTTTATGTAGTAAAATTGTTTAGCTTAGCAACAACAGTTAATTAAATATTGTTCACGATCCACAATAATGCGAGATCGTTAGGTTGGAAACTCTCAGGATCTAATAAGCTTGTTGTATTTGAAGCGGTTGTTTGCTTTACGACGATGCTAATAAGGAAAAGGACACATCTTTTATCCTGTAAGTGATCTACTTCTATGGCTGGCGTGTTATCCTCTTATAACGGGTGTGTCGTCCTCTAATTTCGTTCTCTTATTTTAATCGGATGACAACTTTTGCTTCATAAGTAAGTTGGGAAAAGTTTTTTTCGCACGAACTATTTACTTAAATCCGATGCAATAAGGTATGATTCAATTTGTGGCATGGGGGCTCACCCTCGGAATAAAACAAAGATTTGGATAAAAAACACATAAAAGCATGATTTAATTTGTGGCATGGGGGCTCACCCTAGGAATGTGTATACTACCTTTATCGAATCACTAATCACATGGATGGAGTTATGCCATGAGTTTTACAAAATAGCCAATCAACAATCTCCCCAGACAAGAAGGAGTGATTACCACTTCTTAGAAGTTTTTAAATTTTACGCCTATGAACTCTTTTAAATACAACATTCTCAGATGATATAAGACAAATCATTATACTGTCGATATATACACATAAAGCATAGAGTTTTTCAACCCACGTGAGCTTGCTCTCTCCATTGTCAAAAATCACCACCAAACAGGGTCTATCACCATTGTGAACAAATCCTTATCCCCATTAACTACAAAGTCCTTTGCGCAGAACCTTATCCCCATTAACTACAAAGTCCTTTGTGCAGAATCTTGTTTTGCAGTTTATTGGTCTATGAAGATATATTAAAGATGAATATGATTTTGATGATGACAACTAGTTCCTGATGACAACAACCAAAGTCAAGTATAAAGCGATTAAAGATACAATCAGATCATTAGAGTTTGATGAACTTCTGATGATGACACCTAAATAGAATATAACTCTCAAGTCACATCTCAAAATAAAACTCAAACAAGTGTCTACAAGAATGAAGTATCTGACAAGATTTGAATTGTGTGAAAGCTCGTCCTGACACGTCTTAGTGAATAACATTGAAAAGCATAAGGGCTCTATCATAAAATTATACGACTAATCGCGCACACACACTCACATAAACGCGTGCTCGCACGCGCACACACACATATTTTAACCTATTTTTTTCAAAAAAAATATTTTTAAAAATCTCTTGAAGTTGTGTCAGATGATTTGGGAACTGTCATAAAAGTTCTGAGCAATTTTTGTTCTTGCCAATCAATTATCACTTCTTCTAATTGATTGAGACAATTCAAAAATGCATCATAAATAATTAAGAAATCATCTTAATGAATGGTAGCGAATAAATATCTTTTCTTTCCATTTTCACTTTTGCTAATCGATTATTTTAGGTCAATCAATCGATTGATGCATGATGCCAATCGATTGGCTCATCGATTATAGCCCTAAGAAATTTTCTTTTTTTATGTCAATCTCTAGCCTATAAAAAGAGGTCATTCCCACATATTTCAACATCCAGAAATGTGAGCTTTCATTCCTCACTCCTTAATTTCTCTCTAAAAATATTTTTGTTTACTTTCTCTCATTAAAATTAGTCGCATCGCTTTCGAGAAAGTCGTTTTGTAAGTGAGGAAGTTGTAGTTCTAGAAGGGTAAATTTGTAAGTTCACCAAGGAAAATTTGTTTTTACATTGGTTGAACAATTCATCCATTTAGGGATTATTTATTTGGGTTCGAAGCTAAAATCGTTAAAAGCTTGATTTTGGGTATTTAGTTACAAAGTTATTGCTTCGGTTTGAGATCAGGCCATTGTTAAAATCTCATAGATTCTTGGTTATCCCGAACCAATGTTCGATTCAAGCTCAGTTCGGTGTTAAAAGTTTGTTCCAGTTCGAGATCATCCCGGTCTTAAAATTTCGTAGGTTCTTGGTTAGCCCAATATAAATCTAAAGATTGGTTCGTGAGCTCAGCCCAGTGTTAAACGCTCTCTCAGGTTCAAGATCAGCCCATGTAAAATATTGGTTTAAAACTTGAAGACTAATTGCTTCAAGTTTCTTATAGAAATGAGACTAACCGCTTTGATCCATCGTTTGGAAGGAAGACTCACCGTTTCTTTTCATGTTTTTTGTTTGGTTGAAAGTTAGTCACAAATTTCATTTTTCTTTTATAAGGAGAATTGAGAGTTCAACCTACTAAAAGCTCTTAAGATTATTTGTTAATCTCGGGATCAAATTTTAGGGAGTGGATTAGGTATTTTTCTTTTGATCGAACCTCTATAGCTTCTGGTGTTTTTCTCTCTTCCCTTAAGTTTTACTTTCCGCACTTTACTTTCTAAATTTTATTTTTCGCTGTTTACTTTTAAAGCATTTCTAAAATGTTTTCAAACTCTGATAATGATCCAAAAAGTTTTTCAAACTTAAATTTTTTTCTCTTGTGTGTGGAGGCACATGTCTAACAAGTGATATTAAAGCCTAATTCTTGTTTAAGAATTATTCGTCTCAGAAGAAAGATGACTTCCAACACACCTTTGAGAAATATTTTCTAACCACACCACTACTTTTTAATAGTAGTAAGTTTGAACTTTGGCAAGCTAGGTTTAGAATAAATTATTAATTATGAATTATAGGAAACTATAATCAATGATTTGTTTATCCCTATTTATTAAGTAAATGAAAAGACAGTAGATAATTTCGGAGACGATGTGGTTAGCTATTGTAGCATCCACCACCAATGGAAGCATCAAGTTGGGAATCTCACTCACCTTTTTGCTATCTTGGAACCTTATGATAGGTCTATCTTCTTCAGGTTTCTTCTTTGATGATGGTGACCTTGAATAATTTTGTTTCATACAAATTTCATTAGTTCCCCCTTTCTAGATGATCAACCACCGTCCAGAGAGACAACATGGTGGGTAGATGGGTCAAGGTTGACAGACTCATGTTGACTCTGGAAGTTGGATCGGAGATTGTCACAATCCTTCAAGAGATATTGATATAGTTGATGCATGACTTTAGAATCAGGTGAATTTGATCTTGGAGATACATGGGAATCTAAAGTTGATTTCCACATACGACATTATTCTTTTATGGTTGAAGCAGAAGTAAGATATGTAGATGAAATGTATTCTTCTTGTGAGACATTGAGTGCTTTAGATACGATAGATTGGGATATGCCTACAAGGTTAACACTTCAACACACAAGTAAGTGAAATAAGTGAGAAGTGATCATGTGAGTGAAAGTGAAACGAGACCTGTAAATAGCATGTGATGAAGCTCATGTATGGGAGACGATTAAAATCGTCATGCGTACCCCAATATGAGATGCAGAGAACTATCTGATAAAATCTGACCATTAGTGATCCTTGGGCATAAAGGTTCTCATGTTATATCCTTCCGCACAATTTTAACTTATCCTTAACTACTCCATGAATACATCTTTTAGATTGGACTTCATTGTAATTGGACTTTCCTCATTTCAAACTTTTGACCTTCTAGATAAGCAATGCAATGAATAGTATATAAAATGAGATAATGAGATCATTAATTTCTTGAAATTTAGTTACAATTTTTTTTTCTTTAAGGATAGAGTCTCTTTCAAGGTGTAAACCTAATTTGTTCACATGTCTCGAAGTATATTTAGTTAATTAATTAATTAAAACATTATGATTGAATATTGGACCATTGCTTTTTTTATAGTATTGGACCATTGCTATTTGATGGAAATTTTTATCATTTGGTGGAAATTTTTGTCTTGACATGAAATCACTTGGTGGAATTCTCATTCGTAGTTTGTAAAAAATCAAACATGATTTTGATTATAAATAGTTTGTTTTAGATATTTTTTAAAACAATATTTTTATAATATTATATATTTTTATTAAAAAAAAGTCTTATAACATTTTTTTTAAATGTTAAATAAAAAGTTGGTTTAAATAATTATTTTTAAAATATTATTTTAGATAATTAATCTTTTTTCTATAATATTTTTTTTAATATTAAAATTTCAAAAAATTACTTAAGTTTAAAACTATTTTCAATAACTTTTCATAAAAATATTTTGAAATACGTTTTTTTTAATAGTAACTTTGACTTTATTTTGATCTTTAATAATGAATATTCATATTATAAGATGTTAAATTATTCTTTTAATTTATAAAAAATAAATTTAAAAAACTTTTAATGAAGTTTTTATGAAAAGCCTTTTTTAAAAGTAGAAAAAAAATATTTTCTTAAAGATAAAATAACCAGGCTCTATATCATCATCGATTTGTCATTAAGGTCATTTCAACTGACCAACATAAGTTCATTTTTTTTACACCATCAACATAAGTTCATTTAATCACCCTTTTTCACGTTTAATTAAGTTGTTCTCTTGGGCGGAAAAACATGTGCCCCATCTGTGCTCCTTTTTACAACTTCGTTGGAATCAATTAAAAAAAACAATTAATAAGACAAGTATAACAGTTAAAAAAAAATGCATCTAAGACTTGTGTTAAGAATGACAAAAAAAAAAGAAAGGAAAAATAAGTAATTTGAAATAAAATAACAGTACTATTAGTCACATGTATTCGTTTTTTCCCCTCTTATTTCTTGATTGGTTTTTGAGTTATTTTAGGTTTTTTAAGACACAAACAAAATATCAATAATCTTTGTCGTTACAAAAACTCTCCAGAAGTTATCATACGATTTTTATTTTTATTTTTATTTTGAAAAGTTTAACTAATGGAATATCTCTGCTTTCGCATGGGTAACATTATCATGTAATAATAAAGAGTAAATATATCAACATATATGTATAATGCTTAAATAAAGAAAGAAAGATTAACAAAGTGGAATGAAATTAAATTATTGCCACAATTAAATTGCATTGGATTTCACTAAAAGAAATTGATAACTTGACAACATAAGAGTAATATCTTAATTATGTTCAAAATAAAAGTGCAATTTTAACATATCTTTCAAACAAATAACAAAAAAGCCACAAAAGTATATGAGTCTTCAAGTTGCCTTCAAAAAGTACACTTGAAAACAAAATAATATAAATTATATAACAATGTATTCAATGTTTCCTATTGAGGAATTTAGTATATAGATGAATTAAAATGATATACCTATTATATGTTGTGAAAAACTTCCTTGAATATTGAAGGTGAGAAAAACAAGAAAGGGGGGTTTGAATTGTTTTAGGAAATAAAAGCTTTTTCAAAAAATAAGAACACACAGAATTTTATACTGGTTCGTTTAGGAAACAAAGCTACTCCAGTCCACTCGGCCAAGGTGATTTCGCCTTCAAAAAGGACTTAATCCACTAATCTTGAAAGATTATACAACCAAACGTCTAAGAGAATGATCTCTTAGTCATCTCAAGTATACATACTACGCCAGAGTCACTTGAGGAACAAAAGCAATTTAGTAAAATAAATTTGTAATAGAAGGTGCTTCTAAGAGTAAGCAAGTATTACAACAAAGTATTTTAGCAAGAGTTTTCACGTATGAGCAGCAGCTCGTGAAAATTGAGAGAGAATATGAATGACTTTTTCTGTGCGTTGAGTTGTATCTCTCAATGAGGTAGGTTGTCCTTTATATAGTAGTGAGAAGGATCGTTGGAGCGATGACAGAATATTGGTCTTTGATGAGCATTCAATGTCATTACTTCTGTGTTTCTTGCCATAACCATTTTGTCTCCCTGAATAACTTCTTTCTTAAAATACTTCCTTTCCATATTGAGAAATTCTTTCCGTTACTCTTTCTGGATTTGGTGAATCTTCCTCAGAGTCTTGTTGTATCGGAGTCATTCTTCAGAAGGCGATCATGTCTGAATTCATCAGAGCTTCTCAGAGTATTAGTCTTCTAGATCATCAGAACTAAGACCAGTGAATGTTAGAGCTTCTGGTTCTTTTTACTGTCTTGCTTTGCTCAGATTCAGAACTTCTTGGGTGCACTTCTTCCTCAGATGCGTATGATCTTCTAGCACTTTGTATCTGATCAGTGTTTGTATCTGATAAAGTGATCAGAGTCCTTCGTTGCTGTTCAGAGTTCTGCACACTTAGAAAAATTTCGTTAGGGTGCCATTTTTGGTTTCATCCTTTGTTATCATCAAAATCCTGGGATTCTATTGTAGAACTAATTTTGTTCTTACAATCTCCCCCTTTTTTATGATGACAAAACAATTTAAATTCAGAGATGAAACATTTTTAGATAAGAGTTTTAGATCAGATGGAAGTGAGCTCCCCCTGAGATAAGTCTGGGAGTTCAGAAGTTCTTATCGGACCTTCCATGATATGGTGTTTCTAGCTACTCTCCTGCAAATTTCTAAGTCAAAAATTAGAAACAATGTTTGCAGAGTTCTGATAGGAGTTAGATATGTTTTCATCAGAGCTGTTTTTAGTTCTCCCCCTTTTTATCAGAATCAAAAAGACTTAGTGAAAAATAATGAGCAAAAAGATATATATAGATATACACAGATAACAGGTACAACGGCCAGAAACACAGATAACAGGTACATCGGCCAGAAACGCAGAAAAACAAGAATGCAGAGAACAACAAGCAAATCAGAGCAACAAGCAAATCAGAGCAACAAGCAACAAGAAAAGAACACATAAACAAGTCCTAGGTGCCTAAGGGTTTGGAGGTGGAGGCATCCTCTAGAGCAGCTGAGTCAGCAGATTCTGAATGTTGACATTTACTGAGTCTTGTTGATCCAATCTGGCTCGGACTTCCTGCTGTTCTTTCTCAAGTTCTTCAAGAGTCTTTAGAACCAAAGGGACAAAAGTGGAGGACTCCCCCTGAGTCAGAGCATCATGTTCTACCCTGGTGCCAGACTTTTCAGCTAGGCGTGCTTCAGCTTCAGCAGCAACTTTGGCTTGTGCTTCAGCTTCAGCGGCAGCAGCGGCATCATCTAGAGCTTTGGCTTCAGCTTCCTTGATCCTTTGCAGTTCTTCTTACTTGGATTTCTCTTCTGCTTCTTTGCGTGCTCGCTCCTCAGCTTCTCTGGCTAGGCGCTCCTGAAGTCTGACCTCAGCGTGTCTGATGAAGTCGTTGCGGACTTGCTCAGAGAGGCCCTTCAGTTTAAAGGCTTCAGAGGTCATCCAACTAATCACTCTGTTCCAGTGAGTCCTTACAACGGAAGGATCATCACTGATGCCAGAGTTGATGGTCAGAGACTTGACCTTGTCAACTGAAGTTTCTGCAAACACCATTATTGCTTCCTCAAGGGTTGGAAGGGTGTTTTCAGGTTCAGGGGCTAGGGGTGGAGAAGTGGGAGGGCTTAGGTTGAGTGTGGGAGTTTGTGGTTCAACAGATGTATTTGGTGGGGGCATGTCAGAGTTGGGTGGTTGTGTTTCAGCGTGAATTGTTTCAGATGGTGGAGGGTCAGATGTGGTTGTGTTTGGGTCTTCTGTGGGTGATGAGGTGACTTCTGGTTCAGGAATGGGTTGTGTTGGCTGTTGAGAGGCCAGAGCACGTGTTTGGAGCTGAGCCAGAGTTAGGGAGTGAGGGTCAGATGTTTTAGTGTCTGAGGAAAGGTTATAGTAGGGTGGTGATTCTGGAGAAGAAGATGAGGAAGGTGAAGTTGTTTCGTTTAGCATTTCTGCTTCCGAAATGGATAAAGAGGTGGTGGCCAGGTTAAATTTTTGAGAGGGTTGGTTAGATGGTCTAGTGGTTGAGGGAGGAGTTTCTGAGTTAGTGTATATGGGTGTTGGTTGAGGGATAAAGGAAGCAATGGGTTTAATTTGTACATAAGGAGGGAGAGAGACAGACTTACTAGAAGATCCAGTCAGAGGTACTGGAGGTCTTGATCCAGAGGATTCTCCCAGCTTTGCTTTCTTCGCCTTCTCAGATGGTCCTCGTGGTCGCTTCATGAAGTCTGGAGGACATTCTGGCAGCCAGTCTAAGTTGAAGTCTGAGAACTCTACTCCTTGTTTTTGCAGATCATCTAAATAATACATGACTACCTCTGGAGGGTCGATCTTTGAGAACAGATAGAGTTCATTTGGAATCTTTCTCTGATCTTTAAGAGCTTCCCAGGAGGTGTCCAGAGTAGGTTTGACCCTTACTTGATTCAGAATCCCCATGCTCTTCAGATTGCGGGCGTTCAGAGCTCTTCCAGTGTCGATCATCACGTCTTCCATGAGTCTAAATTGAATCAGATGATCCACGAGACCGCTTTCAATCAGAACGTTAGAGATGAGTCTGCCCAAAGGAATATAGTTTTTGGGCTTCATGTTGTTTCTGGTATCTCTCACAGAGTCTCTGAGATACTTGAAGAGGAGTGCTGGGAGGCAGAGCTTCAGACCCTTGTGGATGCAGTACAGAATGCACTTCTGGTCTATGTTGATGTAGTCTGAGGAGTTGGAAGCTGGGCGATGATGGATGGTGCCCAAAATGATCTTCAGTCAGACCCGGAGGTTCTGATGTAGTTCCTTGTTCTTAGAGTGTTTTCCTTCGGCGTTCTGTTGGAAGATCGTTGGATTAATCTCATGGGACAGATACTTTTCCCTAGGATTAATGTTGTAAATTCTTCTTCCTCCAGCTTTCTCCATGCCCAAAAGAGCAGCAATGAACTTCTCAGTGATCACCATCTTGACTCCCAGAACATAGGAGACGATGTAGTGATCGTCAGCGTCAGCGAATCTCCAGAATTCCTTAACCAGGTTTGTGTAAACTGGACCATAGAGACGTTGGAAGTAGTTTCCCCAACCTTGATTCTTCAGTTCTTCAGTGAGGTCAACACCGTTCCTTCGCATGTTTTCAAAATCCACCAGTGATTCACACAAAACTTCCAGTTTCTTAAAAGGTGTTACAAGGTGGATATGAGGCTCACGATCAAGAATGTGAGGTTCTTTGTAGATGGGAGTGGAGACGACACCGGTAACAACTGGGTTTGGAGTGCTTGAACTTGGACTTTGCTCGTTGGAATTCATCTGTTGAGAGAAGTTATACACTGATTGTTGTTGAGAATCCATGAATGTTGTTGAAGAACTGGGTTGAATGTTGGAGAACTTGAATGCACGCTGCAGGAATGCCTTGAGGGAGAAAAGAACTTGCAAGAAGGTTAAGAGTGTTTGTGAGAGTGAAAAATGTGCGATGTGTGAAGAGAAGAGTTTAAATACCCAAATTAGGGTGCATGCAAAACGACACACAAAACATGAGTTTAGCACAAAAACCAAGTATGCACGTTAGAGGGAGAATGATTACAGCTCATAAATGATGTCTAATCCCAACAGTCAGTACACTGCTCGAGGAGATCTCAAGAGATTGTTTCTTGATTACTGCTAGACAGCTGTCTAGAAGTTCCAAGGTCAGACGCAAGGTGCTCCATGTGTTTGTTTTATCTGATCTTCAGGAATACTAAAGGGTTGGTTCCTGGAGATTTCTAACTCATATGACTTCTAACTGGTAGGAGTATCAGAGTCAGATGCAAAATCCACTTTGTTTACATCAGAATCTTATTTTGCAAACTCAGAGGCACATTTTATTCAGGACAATTTTGAATGTTCAGATTCTTTAAGATGAAGAGGAATCTATCTTCAGCAAGGGGTTTGGTAAAGATGTCCGCCCATTGATGGTCTGTATCAATGAATTTTAACATTACTACCCCTTTCTGAACATAGTCTCTAATGAAATGATGTTTTATTTCTATGTGCTTGGCTCTGGAGTGCAAAATAGGATTCTTGCTTAAACAAATGGCAGCAATATTGTCACAGAAGATAGGAATGTTACTCTCAAAGATTTGAAGATCCTCTAGTTGATTCTTCATCCAGAGCATCTGGGTAGTGCATAGTGATGCTGAAATGTATTCCGCTTCTGCAATAGACAAGGCTATGGTTGATTGTCTTTTGCTGGCCCAGGATATCAGATTCTTTCCCAAGAGCTGACAATTTCCAGATGTACTTTTTCGTTCCATTCTGTCTCCTGCGTAATCTGCATCACAAAAACCAGATAGTCTATACTCTAATGTTTTCTCACACATCAGGCCCAGGTTAGGAGTTCCTTTCAGATATCTGAGTATTCTCTTAACGGCTGTTAAATGAGATTCTCTAGGATCTGATTGGAATCTGGCACAGAGACAAACACCAAATAGAATATCAGGACGATAGAGCTTCTGACAAACCTTTTGACTGACTTCTTCTTTTTCCAGAATGCAAGTTGGATGCATGGGTGTCTTAGCAGGTTTACATTCTGCCATTTCAAATTTCTTCAGAATGTCCTTTATGTATTTACTTTGATGAACGTAGGTGACTTCTGAAGCTTGATTGATCTGAATTCCTAGAAAGAACTTTAGTTCTTGCATTAAGCTCATTTCGAATTCTGCCTGGATTAACTTAGAGAATTCTTGACATACAGAGGAGTTAGTTGAACCAAAAATGATATCATCAACGTATATCTGGCATATCATGAGATCATTATTAATGTTTTTACAGAAGAGTGTAGAGTCAACTTTCCCTCTGATAAAATCATGTTCCAGAAGAAAATTACTTAATCTTTCATACCAAGCTCTGGGAGCTTGTTTTAGTCCATATAAAGATTTCTTAAGTTTAAAAACGTGTTCTGGACAATTTGAATTTTCAAAACCTGGAGGTTGATTGACATACACTTCTTCTGATATATACCCATTAAGAAATGCACTCTTGACATCCATTTGATATAGTTTGATAGAATGATTTACAGCAAATGAAACAAGTAAGCGAATAGATTCTAACCTGACGACTGGGGCAAAGGTTTCATTATAGTCAATGCCTTCTTGTTGACTGTACCCTTGAGCCACTAGTCGAGCTTTGTTTCTGACAACTTCTCCTTTATCATTCAGCTTGTTTCTGAACACCCATCTGGTTCCGATAATGTGAGCGCCTTTAGGTTTAGGAACAAGATCCCATACGTCATTTTTTGTGAATTGATCTAGCTCTTCTTGCATGGCTAGAACCCAGTCGCTATCTTGAAGTGCCTCATCATAGGAAGTAGGCTCGATCAGAGATACTAGTCCCAGAGGAGTTTCTTCAGGTACCTTGAAGGTTGACCTAGTTCGGATAAGTTCATCCTTGCTTCCCAGAATTAACTCTTCAGATATGTTGAGGCGACTTTTAGCTTTCTTTGGGATTGCTGGGGATTTATTTCTTACTGAAGTTTGAGTAGCAGATGCTTCAGGTGCTTTGATCTTCTCGTCAGAACCTGCAAGAGTAATCTCCATATCTGCAAATTTCTCAACTAGCTTTGACTTTTCAGGGTCAAGCTTATCATCGAATCTGACATGAATTGATTCTTCCATAATTTTGGTTTCTGTATTATATACTCTGTAGCCTTTAGAGCATTCTGAGTATCCTAACATAATACCTTTTTGTGCTTTAGAATCAAACTTGTTCAGATGTTCTTTAGTATTTAGAATAAAGCAGGAACATCCAAAAGGATGAAAATAAGAAATGTTGGGTTTTCTTTCTTTACATAGTTCATAGGGAGTCTTCTCCTGAATAGGTCTTATGGAGATTCTATTCTGAATATAACACGCTGTATTTACTGCTTCAGCCCAAAAGTGCATAGCCACATTTGTTTCATTGATCATGGTTCTGGCCATCTCTTGGAGTGTCCTATTCTTCCTCTCTACAACTCCATTTTGTTGTGGAGTTCTAGGGCAGGAGAAATCATAGGATATTCCATTATAGTCAAATAATTCCTCAAAAAACAAATTTCCCGCCATGATCACTTCTGACTCTGATGATTTTAGAGTCAAATTCGTTTTGCACTTTGGAACAGAAGCTAGTGAATAAAGAGTGAGACTCAGTCTTGTGCTTTAAGAATTTTACCCATGTCCAGTGACTAAAATCATCAACAATAACTAGTCCATATTTCTTTCCATTGACTGATGTTGTTTTCACAGGACCAAATAAGTCAATGTGAAGAAGTTCCAGAGGCTTAGAGGTAGAAACAATATTTTTCTTTTTAAAAGATGATTTTGAAAATTTTCCTTTCTGACATGCTTCACATAGAGCATCTGAAGAGAACTTCAGCTTAGGTAGACCTCTGACTAACTCGACTTTATTTAGCTGAGATAACTTTCTCATGCTAATGTGGCCCAAGCGTCTATGCCATACCCATTGCTCTTCATGAACATACATTAAACATTTTACATTTTGTTCTTTTAAATCCGAAAGATTTATAAATATTGTTTTTCCTCTTGCCAGTGAATAGGACAGATCCATTGTTTTGATTTATGGCTTTACATGTTTTTTGATTGAAGATTACATCATACCCGTTATCACTTAATTGACTTATTAATAACAGATTATGCATTAATCCTTCTACATAGAGAACATCAGATATAGAGGGAAGAGTACCATTACCAATAGTTCCGGAGCCTCTAATCCTTCCTTTCTGATCTCCTCTGAAGCCTACGAATCCAGCATCTTTAAGTTCCAGGTTCTGGAACATATACTTTCTTCCCGTCATGTGTCGCGAGCATCCAGAGTCCAGGTACCATGACTGGTGTTTTAACTCTGCTGCATAAGATATCTGCGACATAAACAATCTTATCATTTAGTACCCAGAATCTTTTGGGTCCTTTGTGATTAGTTTTCCCAGAGTTTCTTAACACTTTGGGTTTTCTAGCATTATTAAATCGTTGTGCTTGTGTATGTGTATAATGATAGGAAAATGGAGATTTAGGTTGGTCATTAGTAGAAGTTTTATCTTCACTAGGATCATACCCAATTCCTCTTCTATTGTTCTGACTGACCCCATAAATCATGGATGCCATTCTGCTCCTCTCTATCCCATTTTTCAGAAACTTTTAAAAAGATTTTTCATATTCATAAATTATTGTGTTTGAAGTTTGTGGAGCTTGAGATAACGCTTCTCCAAGTTTTGAGCAATTTTTCTTTGTCGAATCTCTTTCTAATATCAAGGTTCTGTTTTCATCTTTTAGTTCTAAAATTGTTATCTCAAGTTTACCACATTCTTCTAGAGTTTCTTCAAGCACACCTTTTACAGCCTTAAATTTTTGTTTGAGTTTCTGATATGAGTTTAGAGTTTCAGATAGACATGATTCTACGTCAGATCGAGAAAGTTCAGAAAATACCTCTTCGGATTCAGATTCTTCATCTGAAGTATTCTTGGATGTGGTAGCCATGAGTGCCACATTTGCCTGTTCATCAGAGTCTGATTCTGATGAGTCAGATTCACTCTCGTCCCAGGTAGCCATCAGTCCCTTTTTGGTTCTGAAGGAATTTTTCTTGAAGTTCTCTTTTCTGGAACTATCTTTCTTCAACTTGGGACATTCGTTTCTGTAATGACCTGTTTCCTTACATTCATAACACGTAACATCTTTGTTAGATTTACCTTTTGAGGTTGATTCTGATCGATCTCCTTTGGATCTTAGTTTTCTAAAGTTATTATTCCTTTTTCTCTAGAGTTGTTTTACTCTTCTGGTCAGAAGGGATAATTCTTCCTCGTCGTCAGAATCTTCTTTTTCAGAGTCATCAATTTCTTCTACAGCCTGGAAGGCTTTGTTTCTGTCAGACTTGCGCCTTTCTAATCTGGACTTTAGTGCTACAGACTTGATCTTCTTCTGAGGCTCATCTTCCTCCAGTTCTATCTCATGACTTCTGAGTGAACTGACAAGTTCTTCAAGGCTGATGTTGTTCAGATCCTTTGATAGCTTTAAGGCTGTGACCATGGGTCTCCATTTCTTTGGCAAGCTTCTGACTATCTTTTTGACATGGTCCGCAATTGTATATCCTTTATCTAGCACTTTGAGACCTGCAATTAGAGTTTGAAATCTAGAAAACATTACCTCTACAGCTTCATCATCCTCCATTTTGAAGGCTTCATATTTCTGGATTAGAGCCAGAGCCTTTGTTTCTTTGACTTGAGAGTTTCCTTCATGAGTCATCCCCAGGGAGTCAAGTATTTCTTTAGTTGTTTCCCTGTTGGTGATTTTTTCATACTCATTGTAGGATATGGCATTGAGAAGTATCGTTCTGGCTTTGTGATGATTCTTGAATTCACGCTTCTGATCATCTGTCATTTTGCTTCTGGGAATGGCAACTCCAGCATCTGTTACAGGTGGTATGTATCCAACTGTGACAATGTCCAAGAGATCAGCGTCGTAGCCCAGAAAGAAACTTTCAATTCTATCTTTCCAATAATTGAATTTCTCTCCATCAAAGACTGGAGGCTTAGCGTTGTAACTATCTCTTTCATTAGTGTTGGCCATAGTTTTTCTCGTTCTGGATCTCTCTACACTGTTAAGTGTTTGATTAGAAAATCAATAACAGAGCCGAAGCTCTGATACCAACTAAAGGTGAGAAAAACAAGAAAGGGGGTTCGAATTGTTTTAGAAAATAAAAGCTTTTTCAAAAAATAAGAACACACAAAATTTTATACTGGTTTGCTTAGGAAACAAAGCTACTCCAGTCCACCCAACCAAGGTGATTTCGCCTTCAAAAAGGACTTAATCCACTAATCTTGAAAGATTATACAACCAAACGTCTAAGAGAATGATCTCTTAGTCCTCTCAAGTATACATACTACGCCAGAGTCACTTGAGGAACAAAAGCAATTTAGTAAAATAAATTTGTAATAGAAGGTGCTTCTAAGAGTAAGCAAGTATTACAGCAAAGTATTTTAGCAAGAGTTTTCACGTATGAGCAGCAGCTCGTGAAAATTGAGAGAGAATATGAATGACTTTTTCTGTGCGTTGAGTTGTATCTCTCAATGAGGTAGGTTGTCCTTTATATAGTAGTGAGAAGGACCGTTCAAGTGATGACAGAATATTGGTCTTTGATGAGCATTCGATGTCATTACTTTTGTGTTTCTTGCCATAACCATTTTGTCTCCCTGAATAACTTCTTTCTTAAAATACTTCCTTTCCATATTGAGAAATTCTTTCCGTTACTCTTTCTGGATTTGGTGAATCTTCCTCAGAGTCTTGTTGTATCGGAGTCATTCTTCAGAAGGCGGTCATGTCTGAATTCATCAGAGCTTCTCAGAGTACTAGTCTTCTAGATCATTAGAACTAAGACCAGTGGATGTTAGAGCTTCTGGTTCTTTTTACTGTCTTGCTTTGCTCAGATTCAGAACTTCTTGGGCGCACTTCTTCCTCAGATGTGTCTGATCTTCTAGCACTTTGTATCTGATCAGTGTTTGTATCTGATAAAGTGATCAGAGTCCTTCGTTGTTGTTCAGAGTTCTGCACACTTAGAAAATTTTCGTTAGGGTGCCATTTTTGGTTCCATCCTT
Organism: Lathyrus oleraceus; assembly: GCF_024323335.1. NCBI lineage: Eukaryota > Viridiplantae > Streptophyta > Magnoliopsida > Fabales > Fabaceae > Lathyrus > Lathyrus oleraceus. The sequence goes on along the minus strand of NC_066581.1, from coordinate 148,337,337 downwards.
TGTTATCATCAAAATCCTGGAATTCTATTGTAGAACTAATTTTGTTCTTACAAATATAACCTTAGTGGTGGTTGTTTTTGGAAGCTTGTCTTTATCATGAATCAAAATGTTAAGACCTTATGTAGTCTTAACTCGAGACATTGCCACATACAATTAACCATGACTAAAAACATCATTTGGCAAGTATAAACCAACATTGTCTAATGATTGCCTTGAGATTTATTAATTGTCATAGCAAAAGAAACAATAATGGGGAATTGTTTTTTCACCGATTTAAATGACCATGGTAAGTGTGACGGGGACAAATACATTCTAGGAATATAAATGATGTTACCTATATTATTTCCAGAAGTGATCTTAGCTTCAATGACATGATTAACAAACCTTGTTACAGTGAGTCTTGTATCATTGCATAAACCTTCAGATTGGTCTAAATTGTGCATCAACATAATAGTGACACCAATCTTCAATTTCATTGAATGATTAGGCAATCCAGAAGTTTTCAGAGCATTTATAAATTCAGGAGTCAAGTGCTCAAATGCATCAAAATTTGTAGTTGCAGATCTATCAATAGAATCATTACTAAAGTGCTAGTATTCCTTTTCTTTTCCTATAAATGTAAAATAACGTACCAATGTAAAAACAATATAAATAGAACGTATATTATTTTTATAGCATTAAAAAATTGAAACAACAATTTTTGTACCTGGAAGAAGATTCGTGATGTATTGATAACTTCAATCGTTGAAGTCAAGATTGCACGACTTTGCAGATAGTTGGGATCATGGGAGTTATGAATGAGATCGAGATAGGTACTGCCAACAATAGCCTCAATAGGATGTGAAAAATTAGAAATTAGAAACTCTTCAGGAATTGAAATGTCAACATAATCATCGTTTGGCTCAGAAAAAATGCGGACCTTCAATATCAATATTTACTCAGAAAAAAAACGGACCTCCTCTTTATTAGAAGTAGCTATACTACTTTGAAGGCACATATTTTGTTTAAGCTTGAGTTCTTTGCATTCATCTTATATATAAGAGGCATTGGTTGTTGCATAAATAATATCTGATCTACTACCTCTTGGAACAATAGGGAGAATTTGTCTAAAGTCACCATCAAGAACTATTACTTTGCCTCCAAATAGTTTCTTAGAGGCCTCGGGATTTTCACTCATAATGTCTTTCAAAGATTTATCAAGAGTCTTAAAGCAAAACTTGTTAGCCATTGGAGCCTCATCCCATATAATAATATCAGTCAACTGTAAAAGCTCAGCAAGTTCATCCTTTTTGTTAATGTTGCAAATTGAAGATTCCAATGTAGGGACGGGAATCTTAAACCTAGAATAAGTTGTTCTTCCACCTAGTAACTGTCGCAACCTAAAAAATAGTGTGCGAAAAAACAACCGGCAAAAAAAGAAATGACAGAAGAGTCGCCACCGTGCGTTATTTATCCCAAAGGAGGGAAAGGAAACGCTCGAAGTAAACCTGGGAGAAAGAAAGGAAAAGACAAGGTCTCGCAACCAAATCTTGGGTTCGGGAGCCGGTTATGCGAAGGGAAGGTATTAGCACCCCTATACATCCGTAGTACTCTACAGGATCCACTTTTGTTGTTCTTGTCTAAAGGATGTGGGTTTATCTAATGTACTATTTACTAAAAAGGGGGTTAAAATAAAATGACTCGCACGGATGTCGCACCCACTGCATACGTATCTCATCTGAATATGAGAATCAGAGTCTTCGTAGCTCGGCTACCTATGGGTTAAGGAGGAGTGTGCTCGCTAAGACATCGCGTCTTATGCCTACGTATCTCATCTGGAATGAGAATCAGAGCAAGCCGTAGTTCGGCTAACTACGGGTTAAGGGTTTGGATGAACAACGTTACTACGCAATCTACCGGATGCTCGACCTTTGGAGACTCACTCGCCTGTAGTAGAAGGAGTTAACGTGTTCTTAGGAGAAGGAAAATCAATGAGTTGGTTTGTGTTTTTAGGAATGCTCATGCAAAAAGGAAGTCCTAGACGAAGGAACAGTGCTACCTTAATGGACATGCAAACGGGAGACTATACGAAGCCTAGCATCCTATGGGGAGACGATCACACCATACAAAACAAACATGCATAAAGTAAAATGCCAACAAGGGGGCTCAAACATACATGGGTAGGGCTTTAGTCAAGAGGGGTCATATCATCCTCGGTAAACAAGCCATGGAAGGGTAATCAAACGTGCTCTTAACCACTGACATTGAACGTCAGGGTGAGCAGATCAAAAGGGTAATGAGGATAAGACCTCATAGCTCTTAACCCTGGACGGGGTGAGCTCATGACAAAAAGTGGGGATTCAGAAAGGTGGAACCCTCTCCACTGACTGACCGGACAAAAGATCTTGGGCTTTTGTTCTGAAGTATCAACACGTAGTGTGATCTTAAAGAACGACGCACTGAATAACGGGGGATTGACTACTAATCCCTTTTATCCGTCAATTGCCTCTTCATGGAGGTCTTTAGCACTGATGCCCCTTTTTGGAGGTCTTTGGGCACAAAAGTAAACACACGAAAACATTTCCTCCTATCGAGGTCTTCCAGCTAAGAAAGCGGTAAAATGCGGGAAAATAAAGGGATCAAGAGATCTACCACATGGATAAAGATCCGAAGCAACAACAATTAAAGAAACAAGAAACCCAGAGATCTCTCAAGCTAGCACCATCAAGGAAAACAAGTCAGTACAGGTAATCGGAATAGACCTCCAGATGGTATCCCACAAATAAAGTGGAATGCCAAGCAAGCTATCCTTTCAGGAGTAATGTGAGCCCTCACAAAAAAACTCAACAAACAGGTTAGAGTGACAAGATGGGGTGCAATCAAGAGTTGCCCCAAATCAAAATGTAACCACATGAATCATGCCATTAAAATTCACAAAAAGAGCTCATAAAAAGTAACCAAGTGTAGGAGGCCTAAACCTCTTGTCAAACACATGCATCAAAAGGGTATCAAAATTCAAAGTCAGGGGAAAGGATCCACACATCAAGACATGACATACATACTAAAACATGTGCCCACATGCAAAACCTAACGATAATACCTCATACATTCAGAGCATTCAAATTGAAAGCATAGAGTAATGGAAATAGGGCAAACCTGATTGGAGAGATCGGATGACATTGAATTGCCCGGTTGGGTTTGCAAAGCAATCTGAGGGTTTATATGAGGTAGAGTAGGTTCTTTGCAGATGAGTTCCTTTCAGTCTCTGGAGGTTGCTCTGAACTCTGTTAGCTCTTCTCTCACTATCTTTTTCCCAGGGTTTCTTGGGATATGGAAGTCTAAAATTTATAACCTGATTTTTGTAACTTTGTGGGCTCAAAAAGAGAGAGGTCCAAGTCCAAGATTTTTCTGTTATATTTTATTTATTTATTTATTTATTTTATTTATTTATTTATTATTTTTCGTTTTTCGGTTTTTCATTTTTTTTTCAAAACGCGTGGGCTTCGCCTAGGGAGCATGACAGTTCAAGAAATTCCTCTGAGCGTAGGTGATTCTGGTGGCTTTTCTTGGGACTCGCTAGGCGATCCATTCTGCCCGCCTAGCGAGCATGACAGCTCATGAACAAACTTTTGCTCCTTCAAGATTAACGTTTTGACTGATGAATAGACCCCATTTGAACATGTTGGAAGTATCTCAAGCCATTCCCTTGTGTTGACTGATCACCCATATAGAACCCACAAAGTTCCTTGGATGATATTCAAGCTTCTTGGATCAAATTCCGATTGACACGATGAAATGCAATATGAAATGTTAAATGACCTAAAAATGAATGCATGAATGAGGGGGGCAAATTTTGAGGTATTACAGTAACAACAAACTTTCTATCCCACTTGATGCAACATGAAATATAATTCTCCTTTTAGAACGGAGTGTTGCTGCCAAAGTGTTCCACATAAATGTTTTACATATTCTACCATAGCCATATAAAAAAACACTTCACCATTTCATCTTTCAACTGTCTCCATCACTTCTAAATATATGTGTTTCTGCTCTCCTGTAAATATAATTGTTGTGATATTATAATTAGTATGACATGTAGAATAATAATGGTATAAAGGCATTAAGAAATATATAATGAGATAAATAGCTTAAAAGCATTATGAAATATGAAATAAGTAATGTATTTAGTAATGTAAGAAATATAAACATGAAAGTATTATGAAATATGGAATAAGTAATGTATTTAGCAATGTAAGAAATGTAAACATGAAAATAATGTCTTAATAGAATGAGAAGGGTGGTTAATTTACTTGTAAGAGATGAGTACAAAGTATCAAAAATGTGTTTTTAAGGAGTAGTATCATAGTGGGTTTCCTCATAAATTAGTCAATTTCCAACAAAATAAAGTACAAAGTCTTTTGGATATGACATTAGCTTGAAGTCTTTCAAACTTTTGTTGTTCTTTTGTAATTGAGTTTCTATTGCAATTAGTCTGAGTTGTTTTAATTCTTCATCAGTAATGTAGGTGTTTAATTGGCTGCATTATATGGTAAAACACTAGCTGGTTACTAATGTCTTGACTGATGTCATGACATGGTATGTATAGGTGACTACATTATAGGTTACAATATCTAACTGTACTCTGATGTCTTGACTGATGTCATGACACACTTGAGTAGTTACTGCAGGATTAGCTAACACAGGATTTATTGAATGTCAAACTGGATGCTGTGACATTCATACCTGTCAACAGATACTAAGGAATAGAACAGCTGGTGTTCTGTTAGAACTTAGTATTTATTTCCAGTCTGGTTATCAAGGAAAGACCAGACCTGGCATAAGGCCTACTGACTGAATGTCAAACTGGATGTTATGACATTCATCATTGACAGTAGCTACTGAACATTAGACAGAGTGGTGTTCTGCTATACTTCAGCATGTAACTTAGTTTGTTCTTCAAGAGAATAACAGAACTAACTTAAGGCCAAATGTGTAAATGTTAAGTTGGACACTTTAACATTTATTAATGTAAGCTGTTACTGTAGTATGGTCATTTTGATCATGTACAGGTCAGCAATATTGTACAGTCTGTTTTCTGGAAAAACAGACTCAGCATATGGACCTTGATGTCAAGCTGAATGTCGTGACATTCATTCCTGACAGCATATGCTATATTGTAGGTTGTTCAGTTTTCTGTTTCAGCTTTTCTTGGGCTATTCTTCAGGAAGTCAACAGCTTAGAGAAAATCCAGGAAATCAACAACCAAGTTACATTTAATGAACCTAACAAATAGCCTATTTGTTAGTAACCTAAATGTTGAATTTATGGGAACTCGTGTGACCTTAAATTCAGGAGAATACAGGTGCAAAAGCCCAGGTACTGCAATATAAAAAGGAAGGCGTTCCTTCATTCAGTTTCGGGGATTTTGAGGTGTGAAGATTTTGTGTGTCCATCATACTTCACTGCTGTATTTTTGTGAGTCTTGTATTAGACGTATCTTGTAAGCCAAGTCATTATCAAGTAGATGATTGCTGTGGCATAGGGTGTTCATTGAGTTGTAAGTGTTGTGTCGCTCAAAGCTTTTAGGCGTGAGTGCTGTGTATCTTGATTAAAGCTGTGAAGCACAATCAAGAGTTGTTTGAAGTGTGACTTCAACTTGTCTTTAATATTGTTTAAAGATAGTTATCACTGAGGTGATTGAGGGGGAGTGAGTAGGAACTCTGATCTTAGTTTAAGATTGAAATTGCATTGGGTAGGGATTAAGTGATAAGTTGTAAACGGGTGAGTTTGGCTTTGAATTAATACTACTAATAATGGATTTCCTCCCTGGCTTGGTAGCCCCCAGATGTAGGTCATGTTGGACTGAACTGGGTAAACATTTACTTGTGTAATTTACTGCACTTACTTTTAAGTTCTGCATAATTCCTGTCTGTGCAGAATTGGATGTCATAACAACCCGTGTGACATCCAAAGTCTGATAACTAGAATTTCAATTGGTATCAGAGCAGGCACCCTGCCTGTGAATTTCTGGGTGAGATCTAGGGAAGTTACTTTCTAGTACCATGGACAAGGATTTAGGACACTCAAACAAACCACCCATGTTGGATGGCTCTAATTATGATGACTGGAAGCCTCGTATGATAGCCTTCTTAAGGTCTCTAGACAGCAAAGTCTGGAGAGCTGTCAACAAAGGATGGGAACATCCAATGAGGACAGGTGAAGATGGAGTCAGTGTGCAGATTCCTGAAGAAGAGTGGAACAAGGAGCAAGAGGCATTAGCTCTTGGAAATTCCAAGGCCTTGAATGCATTGTTCAATGGAATCAGTAAGAACATCTTCAGGCTGGTACACCACTGTGAACTAGCTAAGGAAGTTTGGGATACCCTCAAGGTAACTCATGAAGGTACTTCCAAGGTGAAGATGTCCAAACTTCAGATGCTGACCACCAAGTTTGAAAATCTGAGGATGAAAGAGGATGAGACTATTCATGACTTTCACATGAATATTCTTGAAATTGCAAACACCTCTGGTGGACTAGGTGAGAAAATGGCTGAAGAGAAACTTGTAAGAAAGATTCTCAGGTCCTTGCCTAAGAGATTTGCTATGAAGGTCACAGCCATAGAGGAGGCACAGGACATCTGCAATATGAAGGTGGATGAGCTCATTGGTTCTCTTCAAACTTTTGAAATGGGCTTGTGTGAGAATGCTGAAAAGAAGAACAAAAGCATAGCGTTTGTATCTAATGCTGAAGAGGAGTCAGAAGCAGGATATACTAAAGGTGATGAAAGTATATCAGAAGCCTTAGCCATGCTTGGGAGACAGTTCAACAAGCTCATAAAGAAAGTTGATCAACAGGGTAGACCTAATGTCAAGAACATCCCGTCTGACATAAAGAAAAGACCTACTTCTGAAGATAAGGTCAACCAAGGCAAGGGAATCCAGTGCCATGGATGTGAAGGATATGGTCATATTAAGACTGACTGCCCTACCTCCCTCATGAGGCAAAGGAAAGGGCTTTCTGTCACCTGGTCAGAAGAAGACACTGAGAGTGAATCTGAAGGAGAATCTGCCAAACATGTCGCTGCTATGACCAGTATCTGTACCTCAGAAGATAACTCAAGTGGAGATGAGCTCACCTTGGATGAACTTGCTGCCTCATATAAAGAACTATGTGTTAAAAGTGCAGAAGTGTGTATCCAAGGAGAAAAACATAAGAAACTCATCAAAGAGCTAGAAGCTGAGAAACTAGAGCAGCTGAAAGTCATAGAGGGTCTGAGGGGTGAGATTTCCTTGTTGACCTCTAAGTTAGACCAAATGACCAAATCCATCAAAATGGTGAATAAGGGATCTGACACCTTGGAAGAGATCCTGAAGATAGGACAGAAGTCTGAAACCACTTCTGGTTTAGGCTTTGGGGAAAGATCCTCAGCTGAACGCAAACGCCCAAAGGGTAAAGTTCAGAAATCCAAAGGGGAGTCACATCCAATGTCTCAACATCGAGGAACCAGAATGAGCCATCATCAAAAAAAGAAGTTCAAAAGATGGAGATGTCATTACTGTGGTAGATTCGGTCACATAAAACCCTTCTGCTATAGGCTGCATGGTTACCCAAACCAGACCCCACAAGGTAGGCCTAAGAAGAAGGTGTCTATGCATAATGTCCCCATTAAGAAACAAACATGGGCGGCTAAGCAGACACCTCAGGCCAATCCTAAGCAGCAGGCATCTAAGCTTCACTTCTCTCCTGAGAATCAGCAGTGTGTTGCTAACCTTGCTCACACATATTCAAGGGCACATATCAGACAAAACTGGTACCTTGATAGTGGCTGCTCAAGGCATATGACTGGATGAGCAACCTAATGGTGAATCTACATCCTCCTACCACCAAGTTTGTAACATTTGGTGATGGAACTAAAAGAGAAGTCATTGGTGTTGGTAAGCTGGACTGCCCTGAAGCTCCAAAATTGAGTGGTGTACTGTTAGTAAAAGGACTAACTGTGAACCTCATAAGCATAAGCCAGCTATGTGACCAAGGATGCAAGGTGGAATTTACCAAGGGAGGATGTGTGGTGCTGAATGGGTGTGATCAAGAAGTGATGAGAGGAAACAGATCCAAAGATAATTGCTATCTATGGGAATCTAAACACTCTCTCAACCTTCCCAAGTGTCCTTTAGCCACGGAAGAACAGGAGGTGAAGCTGTGGCATAGACGTCTTGGACATCTCCACTTACGGGGAATGAAGAAGATTATATCCAAGGAAGCAGTCAGAGGGATCCCAAAGCTGCTTATTGATGAAGGAAGAGTCTGTGGAAAATGCCAGGTGGGCAAGCAAACCAAGATGTCACATCCGAAGCTGGGACACCCCACAACTTCCAGAGTTCTGGAACTGTTGCATATGGACTTAATGGGACCTATGCAGGTTGAAAGTCTTGGTGGAAAGAGATATGCCTACGTGGTGGTTGATGACCATTCCAGATACACGTGGATAAGCTTCATCAGAGAGAAGTCAGATGATCGTGAACAGAGAAGAAAGTTGGATCCCAAAAGTGATGAGGGTATATTTCTAGGATACTCCACTAACAGCAGAGCCTACAGAGTGTTCAACTACAGGACCAATGTCCTGATGGAATCCATAAATGTTATTGTGGATGATAAAGAGGAAGGGATCGATGTCATAGAGGATGTTGAAACATTCCTTGACAGTTCAACTGACACTCAAGTCAAGTCTGAAGAAGTACAGGAACCTCCTCCTGAATATGAAGTAGATGCAACCACCAAAATGCCATCTATCAGAATTCAGAAAGACCACCCTAAGGATCTTATCATAGGGGATCCTAACAGTGGTGTGACTACCAGGTCACGGGGAATAAGCTCAAATTCCTGCTTTGTATCCAAGGTTGAACCAAATAATGTGAAAGAAGCCCTGACTGACGAGTACTGGATCAATGCCATGCAAGAGGAACTTGAGCAGTTCAAAAGGAATGAAGTATGGGAGCTAGTTCCAAGACCTGAAGGGACCAACATCATTGGTACCAAGTGGATCTACAAAAACAAATCTGATGAGAAAGGAGTAATTACTAGGAATAAAGCAAGACTAGTAGCTCAAGGATACACTCAAGTTGAAGGGGTAGATTTTGATGAAACATTTGCTCCCGTGGCTAGGCTTGAGTCCATCAGATTGCTGTTAGGGGTATCATGCATCCTAAAGTTTAAGCTATTCCAAATGGATGTGAAGAGTGCATTCTTGAATGGGTACTTGAATGAAGAAGTCTTTGTGGAACAACCTAAAGGGTTCTGTGATCCTAACCAACCTAAGCATGTATACAAGTTGAGGAAAGCCTTGTATGGGTTGAAACAAGCACCTAGAGCATGGTATGAAAGGTTGACCGAATTTCTGACCTCAAATGGATACAGAAAAGGTGGAATAGATAAAACCTTATTTGTGAAGGATGAAGATGGCAAAATCATGATAGCTCAAATCTATGTGGATGATATAGTCTTTGGTGGAATGTCAGAACAAATGGTTCAACAATTTGTTCACCAGATGCAATCCGAGTTTGAAATGAGTTTAGTTGGAGAACTGACCTATTTCCTTGGAATGCAAGTAAACCAAATGAAGGACTCTATGTTTCTCTCCCAAAGCAAGTATGCCAAGAACATAGTTAAGAAGTTTGGTATGGATAATGCTAGGCACAAGAGGACTCCTGCGCCTACTCATCTGAAGTTAACCAAAGACGAAGGAGGCCCTGGTGTTGATCAATGCTTGTATAGAAGCATGATAGGAAGCCTACTTTACCTAACTGCAAGTAGACCTGACATTTCTTATGCAGTTGGAGTATGTGCTAGATACCAAGCAGAGCCTAAGGTGAGCCACTTGAATCAAGTCAAAAGGATTCTCAAGTACATCAATGGGACTTGTGACTATGGGATGCTGTATTCACATGGTTCTGAGCCTGTCCTATCTGGGTACTGTGATGCTGACGGGGCTGGGAGTGCTGATGACAGAAAAAGCACATCAGGTGGATGTTTCTTCTTAGGAGACAACCTCATATCTTGGTTCAGCAAGAAGCAGAATTGTGTTTCTCTGTCCACTGCAGAGGCTGAATACATAGCTGCTGGAAGCAGTTGTTCCCAACTGGTTTGGATGAAACAGATGCTCACTGAGTACAATGTCACTCAAAATGTCATGACATTGTTCTGTGATAATCTCAGTGCCATCAATATCTCCAAGAATCCCATCCAACAGAGCAGGACCAAACATATTGACATAAGGCACCACTTCATCAGAGATTTGGTGGAAGACAAGGTGATCACTTTGGAACATGTAGCCACGGACCTTCAACTGGCTGACATATTTACAAAGGCTCTGGATGCTACTCAGTTTGAAAACTTAAGGAGCAAACTGGGAATATGTCTCTCTGAGACCTTATAGCAACCACTGATGTTTGGGATGTATTGTTTAATATCTCTGCCTATTAAACAATTGGTACTATGCTCTGATTGGTCAACAGATCATAGCTATGCTACCTGCAACAAGTGTGGCTACAAGAGGGTAAGGAGACACCCTACCGTGAGAAGGCCAATGTACCTGCAGGAGTTCAAGGATGCTGTTCATGCAGGAGTGGTTCTGGATGTCAGAAACAAAATCATGGCATCTGATATGGTGGTACCTACTTTAAAGCAAAAGTGGGTGATTACTTGATCAAAGCTGTGAAGCAAGATCAAGTGGATGCTAACTTGGTTGAAACTGTGAAGTAAAACCAAGTCAGTAACTCTGTCATTATTCTCTGGTTATGTTGTTGGCTTTGGCAACATTTTTGACAAAAAGGGGGAGTAATAAACCCCTGACAAACAGAGTGGGTCTCTACAACAGACTCTCATGACAGATTCCCTCCCCTGCAGCTGCTGTGTGTTGAAGTTTAGATGTAACTTCTGTATGTGTGCTGCTTTGTGAAGTTTTATTTAACTTCCATGTGTGTGAGTGTGCTGCCACTCTGAGTGTATTAGCTAGTATTATTTCCTGCTAGGTGTGTGATTCCGCTGCTATGAACTCTGTTATGGGGATCAAAGTGTTTTAGCCAAAAATTTGCCAAAGGGGGAGTTTGTAGGTGTTTAATTGGCTGCATTATATGGTAAAACACTAGCTGGTTACTAATGTCTTGACTGATGTCATGACATGGTATGTATAGGTGACTACATTGTAGGTTAGAATATCTAACTGTACTCTGATGTCTTGACTGATGTCATGACACACTTGAGTAGTTACTGCAGGATTAGCTAACACAGGATTTATTGAATGTCAAACTGGATGCTGTGACATTCATACCTGTCAACAGATACTAAGGAATAGAACAGCTGGTGTTCTGTTAGAACTTAGTATTTATTTCCAGTCTGGTTATCAAGGAAAGACCAGACCTGGCATAAGGCCTACTGACTGAATGTCAAACTGGATGTTATGACATTCATCATTGACAGTAGCTACTGAACATTAGACAGAGTGGTGTTCTGCTATACTTCAGCATGTAACTTAGTTTGTTCTTCAAGAGAATAACAGAACTAACTTAAGGCCAAATGTGTAAATGTTAAGTTGGACACTTTAACATTTATTAATGTAAGCTGTTACTGTAGTATGGTCATTTTGATCATGTACAGGTCAGCAATATTGTACAGTCTGTTTTCTGGAAAAACAGACTCAGCATATGGACCTTGATGTCAAGCTGAATGTCGTGACATTCATTCCTGACAGCATATGCTATATTGTAGGTTGTTCAGTTTTCTGTTTCAGCTTTTCTTGGGCTATTCTTCAGGAAGTCAACAGCTTAGAGAAAATCCAGGAAATCAACAACCAAGTTACATTTAATGAACCTAACAAATAGCCTATTTGTTAGTAACCTAAATGTTGAATTTATGGGAACTCGTGTGACCTTAAATTCAGGAGAATACAGGTGCAAAAGCCCAGGTACTGCAATATAAAAAGGAAGGCGTTCCTTCATTCAGTTTCGGGGATTTTGAGGTGTGAAGATTTTGTGTGTCCATCATACTTCACTGCTGTATTTTTGTGAGTCTTGTATTAGACGTATCTTGTAAGCCAAGTCATTATCAAGTAGATGATTGCTGTGGCATAGGGTGTTCATTGAGTTGTAAGTGTTGTGTCGCTCAAAGCTTTTAAGCGTGAGTGCTGTGTATCTTGATTAAAGCTGTGAAGCACAATCAAGAGAGTTGTTTGAAGTGTGACTTCAACTTGTCTTTAATATTGTTTAAAGATAGTTATCACTGAGGTGATTGAGGGGGAGTGAGTAGGAACTCTGATCTTAGTTTAAGATTGAAATTGCATTGGGTAGGGATTAAGTGATAAGTTGTAAACGGGTGAGTTTGGCTTTGAATTAATACTACTAATAGTGGATTTCCTCCCTGGCTTGGTAGCCCCCAGATGTAGGTCATGTTGGACTGAACTGGGTAAACAATTACTTGTGTAATTTACTGCACTTACTTTTAAGTTCTGCATAATTCCTGTCTGTGCAGAATTGGATGTCATAACAACCCGTGTCACATCCAAAGTCTGATAACTAGAATTTCAAGTAAGTGTCAAACCTATGGTTGAAAAAAACTCAAAAAACATAAATAATATTATTTGTTAACAAAAATGAGATCCTTAATGAAATTTCAATCCACTAAAAGTGTACCTGGATTTCTAGCCAAAACACGCTTCTCGTAAAGAATACCATCAGATAAGTAATGTCATGTATTACTCCATACATGTTATGGTTTATTCATTGATGAAGATAGCAACATAGTAACAAATAACTTCCATAAAAAAAACAATAGAACCCCAAAGATGTGCCTCTTTTAAAGCCTCAATAAATTCTCTATCATCTTGTAGAAATCTCATAGCAAAACATGCTTCTCTGAAAGTTTGATGTTGGAAACCATTAATGTTTCTAATGTCTTCATAACTTATGGGTCCTTTCTTAACAATCAGCACCATTCGTAAATAATATAGTTGACCTGTGCTTTGAGGGACCCAAATAAGATGTCCAATAGTATACCCTCTTTTCCTAGGCTTCCAACTCCTACTTAGTTTAGGATAAACAAATTTAGAGACAAAGTCACCATATGTCAAAAGATTAGCTTCATCATAAATTTTATTAACCTCAAACCATGTTGTAAACATAGATTCTGTAACACTTGGTTTTAGTAAAACATTACCAATTTGCTCAAAATCTTTGTAGTAAAGAGAATTCTCTCCTTCCATGTGAAAAAATAACCTTTCAACGTCTGGTTTTCTACTGTATATAGAATATGAGAAAATCCTCTAACATGCCTTACTTGGGGAAATGTAACGACAATCTAGATACTGCTTGATTTCATCAATGTTCTTCTTCCCACCAGTTGTATTATCATCAGAAGATTGAATAACAGTAGAAATTGATATACTTGAATAAGTATTTGAAAAAAGTACTTTATTTGAATCATTCCATTTTGATGTGTGCTTCATACTTCAACAATAAACTTGGGTTGTGAGGAACAACATGTCTATTGTGAAGTATGATTCCATTTTTATCAATTATTTGGCCATTGTCTCTTCTCTTATAAACCGGATAGCCATCTTGATCAACAATAGTTGCAGCCTAAAATTTCTTTGAGTAATACTTAGATTTTCATTCAAGGTGAACTTAGATTTTCCATACCACATGCTCCATGAACCATATGAGTTTTAACCAAGTGCTACAACTTAGGGTCCTTTAAAGGATCGGGCACTTAAACACTAATTATTTTGTCAATATCTTCAGGTCTTGGATACTTGTTAGAAGGATGCAAAATAATAAACTATGTACATGTGACAACCCTCTCTTTTAAAACTCAATGGTGTACATATCTAGAAATGTATAATGAAAGTAATAAGTAACTTTTAGTAATATCAAACTCATTGAAAAGTAAGGGTGAGAAATAAAAACTTACATGCAAGAACTGTGCCTAACGCACCCTTATTTGTCAAATCTGATAGTAGCTGATCAAACTTTATTTTAAATATCATTGATATGACATCAGGATAGTCTTATGCCTTTAGATGAAGAGGTCTTAGAAATCTTTGTATTTCAGGCCAATTCGGGTTGCAAGTGAAAGTTATAAACAAATCAAGGAACCCCACCTTTCTACAAATAACTATTCCATCATAGTACAATTGATCCATAAACCTCCTCCCACCTACATAGGTAGAAGGAAATACCACTCTCTTTCATGTGCTTGAACCAGGTGTTAGACTTTGATCACCCTCTTCATTAAGATACTTATACTTTGAAACCCTTACCTTTGGTTAATTTTCGCGAATCCATTGTAATCTTTCGGACTCTAACATTGTGAAACCATCAACCAAAAATTTTTGGAAAATTCTTCTTGATGCTAACAAAGTTTTTTCCTCGTTTGATCTCCTTTGAATGTGAAATGACAATCATTCTCTTATTGTAAGTATATTTCTCTTGTTGTCTTGGAAGTCATCTAAGTCTCTATGAGAAATGGTAGGTATATAACCATCTTTTCCATATGGTAAAATCAAAGGATATTTATAAGCCAAGTAATTTGCATGGAGCTCATTAATTCTTTGTAGGTGTCCTCCTTTTGATTGCATGATGATATCCCTCATTTTTGTAGTGTCAATGTCACGAACAACTAAAGCAGCAACTTCTGATACAGTGGGTTGATTATATATTCTTCCGTCAATGGATCTATCAGAAATGAGTCTCAATTTCAAGTTTGGTGTATTAGAATTAAATAACCAATGTCTGACCATTTGATAACTCTTAGCACGAGGATTATGTTCGTAGAGAATATTAGACAATTGTTGTACAATGTTTGGATCAATGTGTTTTGTGTTCCTACAAAAGTAAATGTACATTAATTATATTTCTATATAATGTATAGTCATAGGAATAAGCATATGAAACTGTAGCATGTAGAGTTGAAGAATAAATATGTAAGTTTAACGAATATACCTTAAGCCTTGCATTGTGTTATGGACTTCATTTTCAGTGTCAAAAATATAAAGTCGTACAAATTTAGGTGGATGACCTCCAGGGGGTAGCAAACTTCCAATTTGATGACATGATTAACCTTGAATCTGTAATGTAGGTGGTCCACCTCCTTTGTTAACACTATTATCCAACTTTACAGTTGGTGATGTGAAGGCAAACATCATGTTGTAAATGCGAATTTGTTGTTGAAACTTCCTGCTAATTATATTGTCTTCATCAAAAAGTAGATGTGATAGTAACTCTGGTTTTTATTTAAGTAACGGGAGTTCGACCTTTCCATTGCCACAACATAATAAAAATTTGGGATTAGCTGAATGTGTACTTTTGTTCATTCTCTTTTGGTACCACATCATTGTTGGTGTAAGCCCTAGAGGCCAATACTTTTGGTACTTGTATCGAATTATTTATTAATAATAAAAGGCTTTTTCTTTATTACGTTTGTTTAATAAAGTCCCTAGAATAGTTAGTCTGTTTAATGTATCAAGTATGACTTAATCATGAGGTCACATTAAACATAAGGACATTATTCTTAAAGTATCCGTAGTCGAGCTTTAGTGTGAAGTGGGATAACATTAAAGCATTAAGACTATTATGTTTGTAGACTGATGATCACATCTCATGGATCATGGATAAAGAGTTATCAAGTCTTAAACATAGGTATGAATATTAGGAGTAATATTTATACCGGATTGACCCGCTATGAGAATACTATATAGAAAGTTATGCAAGGTGTCATAAGTTATTCTCATGGTGATAATAGTGTATTCCACTCTTCGACCTGAAACCACTATGGATCCTAGATGTAGAGTCGAGTGCTTTATTGCTGATCCAACGTTGTCCGTAACTGGATAACCATAAAGACAGTTAATGGGTACTCCACAAAGCATGCTGAGGGACATGAGTGTCCTAGATGGAATTTGCCCATCCTGCGTAACAGGATAAATGTCTATGGGCCCAATATTGAACTAGACAAGGATGACACGGTCTATACCTTGTGTTCAATATAGACATAAGGGCAAAAGGGTAATTATACACATAAGTATTATCACAGAAGGAATTGTCAGATCACATGACATTTTCGTGTCTTGGGTAGCAGTGATGTGTTGCTAGATACCGCTCACTGTTTATTATGTTAAATGCGTGATTTAATATAATTGCCAACGTCACGAAAACCTACAGGGTCACACACAAAGGACGGATTGATGAGAGATAGAGTAATTAAGGAATACCGTAAGGTACGGTGCCCTTAAGTGAGTTATAGAGCATCGTAAGGTATGATGTACTTGAGTAGAATACGAAATATGGTAAGGTACCATGAGCTTAAGTGATTTTGGGCATATTATAAGATATGGGCCAAAATACACTTAAGTGGGCTTTTAGCTTGAAGCCCACACAAGTGGTTCTATAAATAGAACCCTTGTGCAGAAGCAAAAATTTGCGGTTGCATTATTTTCGTTTTCTTTCTCACTCTCTCTCTCTCACTCAAAGCCTTCATTCGTACCAGCTAGCACTGAGATTGAAGGAACCCGTTCGTGTGGACTGAGTAGAGACGTTGTCATCGTTCAACGTTCGTGATCGCGTAGTGGATCTGCATCAAAAGGGTTTTGATCGACACAAGAGATCTGCACCAAAGGTTTCAACCGTCACAAGAGGTAAATATTCTATCACTGATCATGACCATTCGTAAGGATCTCTAAAGGAGAATTTTAATTTCCGCTGCGCTTTGGGTCGCAATTCTCCTTCAATCATGACTTTACAATAACGACACTTGATCAAAGGATCCCCAATATTGTAATATGATGAGTCAGATTCATTGTCGCCCCAGGTAGCCATCAGTCCCTTTTTGGTTCTGAAGGAATTTTTCTTGAAGTTCTCTTTTCTAGAACTGTCTTTCTTCAACTTGGGACATTCGTTTCTGTAATGACCTGTTTCCTTACATTTATAACACGTAACATCTTTGTTAGATTTACCTTTTGAGGTTGATTCTGATCGATCTCCTTTGGATCTTGGTTTTTTGAAGTTATTATTCCTTTTTCTCCAGAGTTTTTTTACTCTTCTGGTCAGAAGGGATAATTCTTCCTCGTCGTCAGAATCTTCTTTTTCAGAGTCATCAATTTCTTCTACAGCCTGGAAGGCTTTGTTTCTGTCAGACTTGCGCCTTTCTGATCTGGACTTTAGTGCTACAGACTTGACCTTCTTCTGAGGCTCATCTTCCTCCAGTTCTATCTCATGACTTCTGAGTGAACTGACAAGTTCTTCAAGGCTGATGTTGTTCAGATCCTTTTATAGCTTTAAGCCTGTGACCATGGGTCTCCATTTCTTTGGCAAGCTTCTGACTATCTTTTTGACATGGTCCGCAGTTGTATATCCTTTATCTAGCACTTTGAGACCTACAATTAGAGTTTGAAATCTAGAAAACATTACCTCTACAGCTTCATCATCCTCCATTTTGAAGGCTTCATATTTCTGGATTAGAGCCAGAGCCTTTGTTTCTTTGACTTGAGAGTTTCCTTCATGAGTCATCCTCAAGGAGTCAAGTATTTCTTTAGTTGTTTCCCTGTTGGTGATTTTTTCATACTCATTGTAGGATATGGCATTGAGAAGTATCGTTTTGGCTTTGTGATGATTCTTGAATTCACGCTTCTGATCATCTGTCATTTTGCTTCTGGGAATGGCAACTCCAGCATCTGTTACAGGTGGTATGTATCCAACTGTGACAATGTCCATGAGATCAGCGCCGTAGCCCAGAAAGAAACTTTCAATTCTATCTTTCTAATAATCGAATTTCTCTCCATCAAAGACTGGAGGCTTAGCGTTGTAACTATCTCTTTCATTAGTGTTGGCCATAGTTTTTCTCGTTCTGGATCTCTCTACACTGTTAAGTGTTTGATTAGAAAATCAATAACAGAGCCGAAGCTCTGATACCAACTGAAGGTGAGAAA
This sequence comes from Lathyrus oleraceus, assembly GCF_024323335.1. Taxonomy (NCBI): domain Eukaryota; kingdom Viridiplantae; phylum Streptophyta; class Magnoliopsida; order Fabales; family Fabaceae; genus Lathyrus; species Lathyrus oleraceus. Next base: position 148,319,387 of record NC_066581.1, on the reverse strand, counting down.
AACAAGAAAGGGCGGTTTGAATTGTTTTAGAAAATAAAAGCTTTTTCAAAAAATAAGAACACACAAAATTTTATACTGGTTCACTTAGGAAACAAAGCTACTCCAGTCCACCCGGCCAAGGTGATTTTGCCTTCAAAAAGGACTTAATCCACTAATCTTGAAAGATTATACAACCAAACGTCTAAGAGAATGATCTCTTAGTCCTCTCAAGTATACATACTACGCCAGAGTCACTTGAGGAACAAAAGCAATTTAGTAAAATAAATTTGTAATAGAAGGTGCTTCTAAGAGTAAGCAAGTATTACAACAAAGTATTTTAGCAAGAGTTTTCACGTATGAGCAGCAGCTCGTAAAAATTGAGAGAGAATATGAATGACTTTTTCTGTGCGTTGAGTTGTATCTCTCAATGAGGTAGTTTGTCCTTTATATAGTAGTGAGAAGGACCGTTGGAGTGATGACAGAATATTGGTCTTTGATGAGCATTCAATGTCATTACTTCTGTGTTTCTTGCCATAACCATTTTGTCTCCCTGAATAACTTCTTTCTTAAAATACTTCCTTTCCATATTGAGAAATTCTTTCCGTTACTCTTTCTGGATTTGGTGAATCTTCCTCAGAGTCTTGTTGTATCGGAGTCATTCTTCAGAAGGCGATCATGTCTGAATTCATCAGAGCTTCTCAGAGTACTAGTCTTCTAGATCATCAGAACTAAGACCAGTGGATGTTAGAGCTTTTGGTTCTTTTTACTGTCTTGCTTTGCCTAGATTCAGAACTTCTTGGGCGCACTTGTTCCTCAGATGCGACTGATCTTCTAGCATTTTGTATCTGATCAGTGTTTGTATTTGATAAAGTGATCAGAGTCCTTCGTTGCTGTTCAGAGTTCTGCACACTTAGAAAATTTTCGTTAGGGTGCCATTTTTGGTTTTATCCTTTGTTATCATCAAAATCCTGGAATTCTATTGTAGAACTAATTTTGTTCTTACAAATATAACCTTAGTGGTGGTTGTTTTTGGAAGCTTGTCTTTATCATGAATCAAAATGTTAAGACCTTATGTAGTCTTAACTCGAGACATTGCCACATACAATTAACCATAACTAAAAACATCATTTGACAAGTATAAACCAACATTGTTGAAGATTCGTGATGTATTGATAACTTCAATTGTTGAAGTCAAGATTGCACGACTTTGCAGATAGTTGGGATCATGGGAGTTATGAATGAGATCGAGATAGGTACTGTCAGCAATAGCCTCAATAAGATGTGAAAAATTAGAAATTAGAAACTCTTCAGGAATTGAAATGTCAACATAATCATCGTTTGACTCAGAAAAAATGCGGACCTTCAATATCAATATTTACTCAGAAAAAAAGCGGACCTCCTCTTTATTAGAAGTAGCTATAGTACTTTGAAGGCACATATTTTGTTTAAGCTTGAGTACTTTGCATTCATCTTAAATATAAGAGGCATTGGTTGTTGCATAAATAATATCTGATCTACTACCTCTTGGAACAATAGGGAGAATTTGTCTAAAGTCACTATAAAAAACTATTACTTTGCCTCCAAATAGTTTCTTAGAGGCCTCGGGATTTTCACTCATAATGTCTTTCAAATATTTATCAAGAGTCTTAAAGCAAAACTTGTTATCCATTGGAGCCTCATCCCATATAATAATATCAGTCAACTGTAAAAGCTCAGCAAGTTCATCCACTACGCCAAAAACTGGAATAGACAGCGCACCTTAGAGGGCGCTTTATTACAAAAGCGCACTCTAAAGTGAAGCGAAAAAATAAGGAGCGAACAACTGGAATAGACAGCGCACTTTAGAGGGTGCTTTTGTAATAAAGCGTCCTCTAAGGTGAAGCGAAAAAATAAGGAGGAGATAAAGGGACAACAATACAGGGCGCTTTTTAGAAAGCGCCCTCTAAGGTTACCCTTAGAGGGCGCTTTTAAAAAAGCGCTCTATAAGTCCATGTGCATTTCCAGTTTATAAAGCGCTTTTGGAAAGCCTTAGAGAGCGCTTTCATAAGCGCCCTCTTAGACCCCCTTTAGAGGGCGCTTTTTTTCCACAAGCGCCCTCTAAGGTCCCCTTTAGTAAACATTAAAATTATAACATACTACACGTTTTGTTATTTTACTCTCTGTTATTTTCGTTCTTTTTCACGTTAGGGTTCTCACTGCTACGATTTTCGCTACTTCTAAGGCGTTCTCCTTCCACCTCTGTTAGATCTACGACGTTTCCTCCTTCTATTAATTCGTTGTTAGCTGTTCGATTTTGACACCATAGGTATTTTTCTAATCTTCATATTACTTGGTTTCTCTTCTGACGTTCGCTATTGTTCATTTTTGGTGCTGTTCAGGTTCGACTGAAAGGAAACTAAATTTGTAACGCTCCAAATTTATCAGACCATAATCTGAACAATATTTACATATCATTTAGGTTCTTGCTACGATTTTAACTTTGTAGTTAGCAGACAAATCTGGTCGCCAACTTTTACTTATTGTGAGTCTGAGCTTTTTCGATAATTTTTGCATTCACATTACTATTTGTTTGGAGGGTAATAAGAGATTAATCAAAATCTCCTATTGCAGGTTTCTTCATCTGCAATGGCTTTGAGTCTTTTGGTTGTTTCAATATCATTCTACTTGAAGGTAATAATAATTTTTTTGTTTGTTATATTTTTTGAACATTTTTTTTTGTTTATTTTTATATAAACATAATACATTAACTAGATATTACACATGCATTCATGCATAAATGTTCAGAAATTTGTAACACAGATTCACAGGATTATATATCAGTAAATTCTTCTTTATATTTTTGGTTTTTTATATGGATAATATATTTTATGTTGAATTTGCTCTCAGGAATATATATCACCAGATTCTGATTTATATGCGACATTGAGCCTTGTATCGGTGGCTGGAGTTGTGGTGTGTAAATACAACTTTATTACACAAATGATGGTTTCTATTGTTTGTTTCCCTAACTTCATTATTATAAACTTTCAATTTCTTTCAGGTCATGGTTATTGCATTCTCTCTGGGATTAGGAGCAATATCATGGATTATAATGTCTGAGGTACAATTTTCTTCAATAATAATATGCATGACAACCCTATATGAACAAACCTTTGTTGTAATATAATGTGATAGTTGATGTGTTTAATATATTTTACATAATAGATTCTTCCGATTAACATCAAAGGCCTAGCTGGAAGTTTTGCAACACTTGCCAATTGGTTCTTTTCCTGGTTGGTTACATTAACAGCAAATTTGCTCTTGGATTGGAGTTCGGGAGGTTTGTGTGCATTGCCTATGTTAATTTTCTATAAATATCTATTGATTCTAACCAGAAGCTTCCTATGTTTTTATCAGGAACCTTCACAATATATACTGCAGTGTGTGTTTTCACAGCAGGATTTGTTGCCATTTGGGTCCCCGAGACAAAGGGAAAAACTCTTGAAGAAATACAACAGTTTTTCAGATGAAGTTTCCTTTCGAGTAGCACTTCAGCTAGTGTTCACTCATGTATTCACATTCATATTTTTTTTTTCTGAATCAACTCAATTCATTTTTGTGCTCTTTGGTCTTGTTAAATATGGAAAATACCAAGAGGCAAGGGATACTTGAAAGTATCAATTGATATTTGTTTAGATGGAGATGTTCCATTGTCGTCAAGCCTCATTCGCGTAGATGATGATGCTGGATATTTGAAAGTATCCCTCTACGACAATGGAACATGTCCATCTAAACAAATATCAATTCTATCTTCAAAAGATAAGGGACCAAAAATATAAGGGGATTACGCAGCAAATCGAGTCAGTTGCATAAAAAAAAAGGTATAAACACAATTATATGATATTTATGCATAGAAAATGTTAATTTTTGATCTTATACTTCACCTAACTAATTTTATGATATTTTAGGTTCATGCTATTGATATTGAACAAAAAGAGGTTGTTGCTAAGAAGACTGCTGCTAGCAAAAAAAACATACATCTCAGAGATGCTTTTGCTACTTAGTTTTATTTCTTTTTAAGTTATGAATTGGTTGTATATTTAGAATCTTTAGAAGTTAAACGATTATATATCAGTGGATTGTTGTATATGTATGGATTGTTGTATATAAGGCTTGTTGAATGCAATGTGTGAAAAAGAGCTTCAAATTATACAGTTTTGGGTGTACTGCTTCAATATACAGGTTGTCTAAAATAAATAAATAAATATAGCGCTTTTTAAAAAAATTTTTTTAAATAACCACCCACTTTAGAGGGCGCTTCCCAAAATAAGCGCCCTCTAAACCCTTTAAATTTCCACTTTAGAGGGCGCTTTCCAGTAAAAGCGCCCTCTAAACCCTTAAAAGTTTCCACTTTAGAGGGCGCTTTCCAGTAAAAGCGCCCTCTAAACCCTTAAATGTTTCCACTTTAGAGGGCGCTTTCTTTAAAAAGCGCCCTCTAAAGTGGCCCTTAAAGGGCTTAAAGAGCCACTTTAGACAGCGCTTTCACCAGGAAAAAAAGCGCTGTCTTTACCTATGCCAGCGCCAGATTAGAGGGCGCTTTAAAGCGCTGTTATAGGCCAAAAAAAGCGCCCTCTTTTCCCTTATTTGGCATAGTGATCCTTTTTGTCAATGTTGCAAATTGAAGATTCCAATGTAGGGACGGGAATCTTAAACCTAGAATAAGTTGTTCTTCCACCTAGTAACAACAAACTTTCTATCCCACTTGATGCAACATGAAATATAATTTTCCTTTTAGAACGGAGTGTTGCTGCCAAAGTGTTCCACATAAATGTTTTACATATTCTACCATAGCCATATAAAAAAACACTTCACCATTTCATCTTTCAACTGTCTCCATCACTTCTAAATATATGTGTTTCTGCTCTCCTGTAAATATAATTGTTGTGATATTATAATTAGTATGACATGTAGAATAATAATTGAAATTCTGGTGTAGTCAGAGTTTAGATGTTCTACTCCAAGTAATGACATCTGATCTAACATTGTTACTAATACAGCAAGACAGTTATACAAATTAAAACCTAGTATTGATATGCATACATTCACAGATGTCACGACATCTGCTAATACATCACCATAGAATGGAAGAACACCCAGTTCTGTCCATCTGGTACAAAGGCACAGCAGAGATCAAACATAGCACTTACTTCTGTTGAGCCTGCACAGTTATCAGCATGATGTCTCAACATTGATTTGAACATCATCTGTTACAGCATTACAGGTTTACCTTATTTTATAACAGACACAATTATAACATGCAGAAGGTAAGAACACAAGTAATTGTTAACCCAGTTCGGTGCAACATCACCTACGTCTGGGGGCATACCAAGCCAGGAAGAAGATCCACTATCAGCAGTATTAATTCAGAGTTAAACTCACCCGTTTACAACTCTTCACTTAATCCCTACCCAATGCAATCTATACCTAGGAACTCCTAGATAGAAACCTCCAGTTTCCATTCCTATCACTACAATTACAATGTAATGCTAACCAACTTGAACTTGCTTCACAGCTTCGTTCAAGCACATAATCACTCTTGCCTACAAGCTTGAGTTACAAAAACTCTCAGCTTTTACCACTGAGAAACACATGGTAACCATCCCACAGGTTGGGAGGTTTACCTTACACACACCCCTAAATTTTCATTCTAGGAGGCTTACAAAAACTAGGTTACAATATGCTATTTATAACCTAATCACCCAAGTGGATTTGGGCCTTCAGAAATCGCAGCAAACTTCTCCTTTGCTGTTACAACATCAGCAGAAACTTTCTGCTACAAACAAGGTCTTCAATCTTTTAGTTCCTAAAATATCTCCATATTTAGTTCCTAAAATATCTCAAGACCTCCACAAATAATGCCACATAGGATTCTAACTAATTTCCACATATTAGTGTGCTAACAAATAGGCTATTTGTTAGGTTCCTTAATTGTAGCTTGGTTGTTGGTTTCCTGGATTTTAGCCTGAGAAAAATGCTGAAACAGAAAAACTAAACAACCTACAATCTAGCATATGCTGTCAGGAATGAATGTTACAACATTCAGCTTGACATCAAGGACCATATGCTAAGTCTGTTTTTCCTGAAAACAGACTGTACAAGTTTGCTGAACTGTACAGGACCAAACTGTCCATTCTATAGTAACAACTTACATTAATACATGTCAACGCATCCAATTTGACATTTACACATTTAGCCTTAAGTCAGTTCTGTTATCCTCTTGGAGAACAAACTAAGAAACATACTGAAGTGTAGCAGAACCCCACTCTGTCTATTATTCAGTATATACTATCCATGATGAATGTCATAACATCCAGTTTGACATTCATACAGTAGGCCTTATGCCAGGTCTGGTTCTTCCTTGATAACCAGACTGCAAATGAATACTGAGCTCTAACAGAACACCAACTGTTCTATTCCTCAGTAGCTGCTGACAGGGATGAATGTCACAGTCTCCAGTTTGACATTCAATAAATCCTGTATTAGCTAATCCTGCAGTAACTACTCAAGTGTGTCATGACATCAGTCAAGACATTAGAGTACAGTTAGATATTCTAACCTACAATGCAGTCACACATACACACCATGTCATGACATCAGTCAAGACATTAGAATCCAGCTAGTGTTTTACCATATAATGCAGCCAATTAAACACCTACAATAATGGTATAAAGGCATTAAAAAATATATAATGAGATAAATAGCTTAAAAGCATTATGAAATATGAAATAAGTAATGTATTTAGTAATGTAAGAAATATAAACATGAAAGTATTATGAAATATGGAATAAGTAATGTATTTAGCAATGTAAGAAATGTAAACATGAAAATAATGTCTTAATAGAATGAGAAGGGTGGTTAATTTACTTGTAAGAGATGAGTACAAAGTATCAAAAATGTGTTTTTGATGAGTAGTATCATAGTGGGTTTCCTCATAAATTAGTCAATTTCCAACAAAATAAAGTACAAAGTCTTTTGGATATGACATTAGCTTGAAGTCTTTCAAACTTTTGTTGTTCTTTTGTAATTGAGTTTCTATTGCAATTAGTCTGAGTTGTTTTAATTCTTCATCAGTAAGTGTCAAACCTATGGTTGAAAAAAACCCAAAAAACATAAATAATATTATTTGTTAACAAAAACGAGATCCTTAATGAAATTTCAATCCACTAAAAGTGTACCTGGATTTCTAGTCAAAACACGCTTCTCGTAAAGAATACCATCAGATAAGTAATGTCATGTATTACTCCATACATGTTATGGTTTATTCATTGATGAAGATAGCAACATAGTAACAAATAACTTCCATAAAAAAACAATAGAACCCCAAAGATGTGCCTCTTTTAAAGCCTCAATAAATTCTCTATCATCTTGTAGAAATCTCATAGCAAAACATGCTTCTCTGAAAGTTTGATGTTGGAAACCATTAATGTTTCTAATGTCTTCATAACTTATGGGTCCTTTCTTGACAATCAGCACCATTCGTAAATAATATAGTTGACCTGTGCTTTGAGGGACCCAAATAAGATGTCCAATAGTATACCCTCTTTTCCTAGGCTTCCAACTCCTACTTGGTTTAGGATAAACAAATTTAGAGACAAAGTCACCATATGTCAAAAGATTAGCTTCATCATAAATTTTATTAACCTCAAACCATGTTGTAAACATAGATTCTGTAACACTTGGTTTTAGTAAAACATTACCAATTTGCTCAAAATCTTTGTAGTAAAGAGAATTCTCTCCTTCCATGTGAAAAAATAACCTTTCAACGTCTGGTTTTCTACTGTATATAGAATATGAGAAAATCCTCTAACATGCCTTACTTGGGGAAATGTAACGACAATCTAGATACTGCTTGATTTCATCAATGTTCTTCTTCCCACCAGTTGTATTATCATCAGAAGATTGAATAACAGTAGAAATTGATATACTTGAATAAGTATTTGAAAAAAGTACTTTAATTGAATCATTCCATTTTGATGTGTGCTTCATACTTCAACAATAAACTTGGGTTGTGAGGAACAACATGTCCGTTGTGAAGTATGATTCCATTTTTATAAATTATTTGGCCATTGTCTCTTCTCTTATAAACCGGATAGCCATCTTGATCAACAATAGTTGCAGCCTAAAATTTCTTTGGGTAATACTTAGATTTTCATTCAAGGTGAACTTAGATTTTCCATACCACATGCTCCATGAACCATATGAGTTTTAACCAGGTGTTACAACTTAGGGTCCTTTAAAGGATCGGGCACTTAAACACTAATTATTTTGTCAATATCTTCAGGTCTTGGATACTTGTTAGAAGGATGCAAAATAATAAACTATGTACATGTGACAACCCTCTCTTTTAAAACTCAATGGTGTACATATCTAGAAATGTATAATGAAAGTAATAAGTAACTTTTAGTAATATCAAACTCATTGAAAAGTAAGGGTGAGAAATAAAAACTTACATGCAAGAACTTTGCCTAACGCACCCTTATTTGTCAAATCTGATAGTAGCTGATCAAACTTTATTTTAAATATCATTGATATGACATCAGGATAATCTTGTGCCTTTAGATGAAGAGGTCTTAGAAATCTTTGTATTTCAGGCCAATTCGGGTTGCAAGTGAAAGTTATAAACAAATTGAGGAACCCCACCTTTCTACAAATAACTATTCCATCATAGTACAATTGATCCACAAACCTCCTCCCACCTACATAGGTAGAAGGAAATACCACTCTCTTTCATGTGCTTGAAGCAGGTGTTTGACTTTGATCACCCTCTTCATTAAGATACGTATACTTTGAAACCCTTACCTTTGGTTGATTTTCACGAATCCATTGTAATCTTTCGGACTCTAACATTGTGAAACCATCAACCAAAAATTGTTGGAAAATTCTTCTTGATGCTAACAAAGTTTTTTCCTCGTTTGATCTCCTTTGAATGTGAAATGACAATCATTCTCTTATTGTAAGTATATTTCTCTTGTTGTCTTGGAAGACATCTAAGTCTCTATGAAAAATGTTAGGTATATAACCATCTTTTCCATATGGGAAAATCAAAGGATATTTATAAGCCAAGTAATTTGCATGGAGCTCATTAATTCTTTGTAGGTGTCCTCCTTTTGATTGCATGATGATATCCCTCATTTTTGTAGTGTCAATGTCACGAACAACTAAAGCAGCAACTTCTGATACAGTGAGTTGATTATATATTCTTCCGTCAATGGATCTATCAGAAATGAGTCTCAATTTCAAGTTTGGTGTATTAGAATTAAATAACCAATGTCTGACCATTTGATAACTCTTAGCACGAGGATTATGTTCGTAGAGAATATTAGACAATTGTTGTACAATGTTTGGATCAATGTGTTTTGTGTTCCTACAAAAGTAAATGTACATTAATTATATTTCTATATAATGTATAGTCGTAGGAATAAGCATATGAAAATGTATTATGTAGAGTTGAAGAATAAATATGTAAGTTTAACGAACATACCTTAAGCCTTGCATTGTGTTATGGACTTCATTTTCAGTGTCAAAAATATAAAGTCGTACAAATTTAGGTGGATGACCTCCAGGGGGTAGCAAACTTCCAATTTGATGACATGATTAACCTTGAATCCGTAATGTAGGTGGTCCACCTCCTTTGTTAACACTATTATCCAACTTTACAGTTGGTGATGTGAAGGCAAACATCATGTTGTAAATGCGAATTTGTTGTTGAAACTTCCTGCTAATTATATTGTCTTCATCAAAAAGTAGATGTGATAGTAACTCTGGTGTTTATTTAAGTAACGGGAGTTCGACCTTTCCATTGCCACAACATAATAAAAATTTGAGATTAGATGAATGTGTACTTTTGTTCATTCTCTTTTGGTACCATATCATGACTTTACAATAACGACACTTGATCAAAGGATCCCCAATATCGTAATATTCTGCCAATACATAGTGTTACAGACGGAAAATATTGTTAAAATAGAAGGTACTTGGTTGAATATGATATACCTTAGAGAAGTTGTTGAATCATTCCTGTTAATTGAAAACGGTGCCTAAAAATCCTCAAAATCAGAACTTGATTCATCATCAAATTGATGTGCTAGAATTATGTTAAAAAAAAGGAATAAACTCAAATGCAACGGCTTTAGTTAATTGTAATATGTTTTACAAGAATTATAATGACAAAAAACATCTATATCATCCAACCCATTTACTTGCAAATGGGTTATAATCGGAACTGTCATCGTTATCGCTAACAAAATCGAAATTCACGGTAGGTGAAAAAGTAGGCTCCATTGGACGATCTCTTTGAATAGTACTTTTGGGCATGGGAACATGTTCATCCAACTCTATAATGGGATGCGAGACATCAATCTATGATTCCCTGCAAATTGATGATTTTATATAGCTTTAGTTGTTAAAAAGCCAGTGAACCAACATCATGTGCAGAAGGGTAATGATGTTGTAGTTTCATCGAAAACTACCTATTATGTGATGAGCTTGTAGATTTCTTATTAGATGACTCCCTGAGTGTGTCTATATTGAATTGCAGAAAGTTTTGTCTAAGGTTCATTGCTAGATGTGCAACTCCCATTGTTTTTCTTGGACGACCGCAAAGGGGTTTAAAGGTTGGTGGAATGTTGTTTGATAAAAGAACAATTCAAGGGTTAATGCAAACATTGAGCAATAAATTAATGAGGAATTATGCAATTTTCATTCATTCAGTGATTCATAGAAATAAGTACATGAATGAACCATATCTTCATTGATATATTAAGCAATATAACAAAAGTAAGGCATATAAGCATAAAGGCATTAACCATTTAAGAAATATACCAATCAGTTTCCAACACTGGAAGAATTGTTGATGAGAAGTATTAACTGGTTTATTTTTTTCAAATTCATGTTGTGGTCCGTACAATTAGTATAGTAATAAAGAAGAATTGCATTCACAAAATTAAAAATCTAACAGAAGTAAACTAACAAACATAATCACGTCTCAGCAAAAAAAATATACCACTCATTTATAAATAAGGACATAATATTGATGATAAATTTGAACGGATGTAAAGTAGTAAGTTGCATACCTCTGTTGCATTGCCGAAAACGTTTCGATGAGATCACATGACAATGGTTGATTATGTATATGTTGAGGCAGTTGAACCGGTACATGTGAAATTCGATCTTCAGTAATGGTTCTTTTGCGAGGTTATCCTCGTGCACGTTTTGGAAATTCTGATGAGTCTGTCAGAAAAACAGCACAATGACAAATATAGGAGTTGTATGAATGTCGTAAAGCTGACCTCGTGACGAACTAGTTTCTTGCTGCAGAAGCATGATACGTGTCCACCATATTATGGCTCCGACTTGAGCATGGTTGTTGATTCGTCCTTTACATGTGAAGAAAATACTAAAACGATGAGCAAGAAATGTAAAAATAGAAAACCATGCAATAGCTTCATTGGTTGTTGTGGAAATCGGGTATAATAGACATATTAGAAAATGCAGTAGGATTGGAGAAATCGGGTATTCATCATGAGCTAAAGTAATGTGTCAGCTAACAAACATACCACATTAATAATGACATAAATAAACACATTTATCATCTTTGTTATTAGGTAAGGTGCAATTAATGATACTCTCTATATAGTGGATGTTTAAATACAAATTTGCTAGTATTATGTGCACATGGAACCTTCATTAGAATAGTTATCCTGTTAGCTCACTTGTTATATGAGGGAAAGACATGCCTCTTTAATATCAAACAGTAATACTTCAGCCATTCATATTACACACTCATTAATATCATACATGAAATACTTTAGTGATTCACATTACAGACAATGAATAATTTTGTTGTCAATTGTAAGAAACATCACCAAGTCAATATCTTCATTCATGCTAATGGTTATTTAGAAAATGAAAACTAAAAATTATTATGTAAATTATTATCTATACATGTATATTATTCATAGTCATTGAAGTTTCACTCATCAATAACACATTGGATCTCATAAATGAATGTAAAGCATCAAAGTTGTTGTATTCAAATGTATTAGTTACAAACCTTAGCATATCAGCATGGCAGTTGCAGATTATCCAAGATACTCAAAATGCTTGTATGTAGAAGAAATAAACCAAATCTTTTTAATGTATTTTTGAGTTTAATGGATTTTCAATTGATAATTGATTTGAAAATGTATTTATGTTGGAATATTTTATGAAACTATGAGGAATTAAATGTGAAATAATAGTTAATAATAATAACATAGTGTAATTTCTCAAAATTTACCCTTCATCTTTTCTTGGAAGCATGGGATTATGTTTCACATTGCATTAGCATCATACTAGGTCATACTCATTGCATACTGCATCAGTGACTTGGGAAATCAGGGTTTGATTGATCACTCCTTAACAGAAGGAGCCCACACAAAGCAAGACTGAGAATTGGACTTCATTTTCCAAGTATACAAGTCTCAAGGGTCTCAAGGTGGTCAAGGTATCCTATTGTGGTCTACAGTTCATCATTGAAAGATCCAGAGCTACCAGAGTGTGCATCTGGATTTAATTAGAAATTAAGGTTTCATGGCTACCTGCAACAGGCAATGTTTGGTGGGAAGAAAAGGGGGCTCATTCATGTCATGATTAGAGAGTCATCTTGGCCTAGGAAGATTCACAATTATCTCACAAAGATCCATTGGCAATCAGTGCAATCAGTTCCTAGTCATTTTTGCCCTAAAACTAGGGTTTGGTATAAAATCAGTTTATTTCTGATTCCTTGGGTGAAACTCTTTTTCATGGTCCTCCATATGTTCACAAGGGTCTACATACAAAAAATCAGCTCTTTATTTGAGCCAGAGGTGCTTCAATTGATCAATGGAATCGAGAATCAGACAGTTTAGGAAAAGTTAACTGTGGGGTCAGAAAAGTCAACTCCTGACATTTTGAAAGTGGGATCTCAAAATTCATGCCTAAGGGAGCCTACATGTGAAATTTGATCAAGGTTGGATCATGGATTCATCATTTAATCAGAAATTGGAAAAATTACTAAATTTGGAAATAGTTAACTTTCCATTTAGAGCAAGTTTTCATGGTTGTTGCACCCACTTTAAGCCCATTTCCATCAATATTCAAGCTCCATTTGAAAATTTCTCCAACATGAAAGTTGTTCCTCTTGTTCCAAGCTTTCTAGAGATATAAAGTATGTTTCATTTGGATTAAAATTGAGAAAGTTATGCTTGGTCAAAGTGAGACATTATTTTAGGACACTTAGAAAATTTTCTAAGTCCAAAATCTTCAAGATTTGTCAAGACTTATGGGCCAGTTTTCTTGCACTTCAAGGCATCTTTTAAAAATACTTTCTTCATGACAATTGTACCTTGTCATGTCCTCTTTCACACCTCTTTGTAATCATCCCATTTGGATCATTGGTTTGAGAGATGCACTCATCTAAAGTTGGCATCATGAACTGAATTTTTAGGCAGCATTTAGGCCAAACTGGCCCAGCCATTTTGCAGATGATGAGACACGAAAGATGGTAAGCTCTTTCCACTCATCATTTCAACTTGTGTTCAACATGAAAGATGTTAAGCTCCATGCCCTCTTCCTACTGTTTGTATTGCCTTGCCATTTGGTTACATACTCATCAAGATACAAGGTCTCAAAGTCACCCTGTTGGATTGTTTTCTTGCCAGACCAAGACAACCAATAAAGCTGCAAAATCGACCAACCCTCTTTCTTTACCTCATTTGGCCATTTGCTTTTGTTTCACTCACTTAAGTTTTGCCACAATTAGAGCTTACTTTCACCACCTCACTTTTTGCACTTTTTGCTCATGAATCCAAACCAAACATGTGCAAGCCCATTAGCCATTTTAAACCCAACATACATAAGCATCCAAACCCTAATCTGAAGAGATAGAGGCTGCCACTATTTTCAAGCTAAGCAAGGCAAAGTTCTTGAAGTTTTAAAGCATCTCATTTTCCTTCCATCCCTCCATCTTCAAGGGGCAGTGGACCTTTCATCCACTAGGTAAACATTTCACTCACTCTCTTCCATGGCCTTGCTCATGCTCATTCATACTTGTTCATCACTTGTTTCTTTCATGCTTACCATCCATACTTCATGTTATTTTTCATTTATGCCATGCTTGTTCCATGCTTATTTTTCATGTTAATACTATGCTATGCATGCTTATGAACCCTTCAACATGAGACATTGCCATTAAGCTTGAGTTTGTGTTGTGAAATTTCTATGGAATCCGTGTGCATGAGGCCACTTTGTTGTTCACTTTTCTACATGCTAAGGCCATTATTTTCATCGAAACAAGACACCATTGTGTTTTACTCATTTCGAACTTGAACTTTGCTTTTTATACCATGTCATTTGATGCATTATCGAGCTTGCATTATTGATTGGAAGTTGGAGAAAATTTGTTCGCGTTTTCGTGTACTGCTGCATGTTGTTAGGGTTTTTTTCATGTTGCATGAAGAGACGACGATGTGTCTCTCTGTAGACCCTCAGATCGCGCGCGCTTGCTTTAGATCTCGTCTGTCCAGCTTCATTTTGTCTTCTTGTGACTTACTCCAGCCTTGCCCAACCGATGCACATGTTCACATAACTTATTAAAATGTACATTTATTTTTTTAATGTCACGCTGGAATATTTCCTTTGGACCGGGCCTGGCACGCTTTTTCTCTTCACACACCTCCACTCAAGGCCCACCAATAATCCATTTATTTTCATTATATCTTTTTATTCTTATTTTATTTTTCTGTTTTGTTTTTTTATTAATAAAAATATTTTATTTATTCATAAAAATACCAAAAAATACTTTTCACATTTCTTAATGTTTTATTTAATTTATTTAATTTTTATTTTCATATTTTATTTAATGTTAATATTTTATTTTATTTATTTGTTTCAAATAGTCCATTTTAACACACTTATTTTTATTAATTTTATTTTCATGACTTAAAATTATTTTTAGATTCTGATTTTTGGGATGAGGGTTGACCAATGTCTCATGGTCAACCTGACCTTTTCTTGGAGTTTTATTTCCCATTTTCAATTTATTTTGGATTTATTTTTGACCTAGTTTGCTTGGTTGACTTTTCATTTGACTTCTGTTTTATTTCAATTAATTTATACACTAATTCACATTATTTTTAAAATCTTTTTGGGGGATGATGATGTGCTTACCCCACCTAACTTAGTTTAATTTTTCATAATTTTCTTGATTAATTTACTATTTATTTGATAATTTTCAAGTTGACTTGACTTTTCAGTTGACTTTTCTATGATTGATGTTTGACTTAAGGGATTGCTTAGGGCAATTGAAGAGATCTTTTGATCATCCCTTGTTCATCTCATATGCCATGTATTAGAGGCCTTTCATCTTGATTTTATTTGATCTTTGCATCATTTCCCGATTAAATTATTCATTGATCCTTTGTGTGCATAGTTTCACCTGTCTGATTCATCTGATATTTCTTATACTTGTTTCTTTCATCCATGCTTCTACTGTTTGATTGCTTAACATGTCTATACTTCTCATGCATTGTCTAATGCTTCATTATTTCATTCTTTAATTCTTTGATTTGATCATATACTTGGTTGCTTATCTGATTGTTTGATAACTGTGGCCTACTTGTATGGTGTATGAGGCATATATTTTTATTGCTTGATTGCCATGAACAATCCCCATTCATAACAAATGTACCCCTCTCCAATGAATTGTATAATGTTTATTCTTTCATTCTTTATTCATCTGTTAATACAAGAATTAAAACGAACACTCGATAACCATTTCAAAACAAGATCAAAACCTCGATCCAACGTCGAGTAATCATTTTCAGAACTTAACAGAACCAGCACGTATTCAACCATTCCTTTTGTAAGTCGATTGCTTCATGCATCGTCATTTCTCTTGTAAGTCGATTGCTTCTGGCATCGCCATCTACCCTTATCCCCGACTCCTCTCTTTGCTCCGTCCGTCGATTCTTGTTCCGTTTAGGTAGCACCCATTAGGTAGAATTCCCTTATTCTTTTGTATGATAACATAGGTAGAATTCCCTTATTCTTTTGTATGATAACATAGGTAGAATTCCCTTATTCTTTGCATGCTAACATTAGGTAGATGTTCCCATTTGTAAATCCTAACACTTAGGTCCACATTGAATGACAACTCTAGGGCAAAGCTTCCCCATTTTTTTTAGACCTTTCGTGCGTCTCCGATCTTGTGGCATGTCAATCTGTCCTATTGCAAAGAGGTAACTGCCTAAGACTCGATTCAGCGAGCTGCGACACCTGCTGCTAGGACGTGAACACATTGCCCACCTTCCTTTGACACAGTTGGTGTCCTCTTTTGTAAGTCCATGTTTAGATGGCAATCCCTAGTTAGCCGAACTACGGCAACTCTGATTCTCATGTTCAGATGAGATACGTAGGCACAAGATGCGATGTCTTGCCGAGTTTGACTGACAACTAACAACTAATCCTTGTTTGCTTTCGCCCTCGTTGCGATTCTTTTCTCTCGCCCTCGTTGTGATCGAGACCTTCCCTTTCTCTTGCCCTAGTTGCAATCGAGACCCTTGTTCCCGTAGTTAGCTGAACTACGTTTTGCTCTGATTCTCATTCCAGATGAGATACGTAGGCATAAGACGCGATGTCTTCGCGAGCACACTTCTCTTTAACCCATAGGTAGTCGAGCTACGAAGACTCTGATTCTCATATTCAGATGAGATACGTATGCAGTGGATGCGACATCCGTGCGAGTCATTTTCTTTTGACCTTTCTTTTCAGTAAATAGTACCTTAGATAAACACACACCCTTTAGACAAGAACAACAAGAGTGGATCCCGTAGAGTACTACGGATGCGTAGGGGTGCTAATACCTTCCCTTCGCATAATCGACTCCCGAACCCAAGATTTGGTTGCGAGACCTTGTCTTTTCCTTTCCTTTTCTCCAGGTTTACTTCGAGCGTTTTCTTTCCCTCATTTGGGATAAATAACGCACGGTGGCGACTCTTCTGTCATTTCTTCTTTCGCCGGTTGTTTTTTCGCAGGTTGTGACAGCTGGCGACTCTGTTGGGGACCCGGTTTCCCTATGCGAGTCCCTCCTAGTTTTTGTAGGTTTCTTGTTTGTTGGGTGTTTATTCTTTTGTACAGCTATTTATTTTTAAGCATTTACCTGCTTTACCTTATTGCATTCATGTACATATGTTTGTTGTATCTGTGGGTTCTGTGGGTTGGTTGTTTGTTGGGGTGGGATGTTCTATGAGAGATAAGCCCACTACCCAGGCTTGAGCATACACACAGGTTTTAGAGTGGATAGTCATGAGGCTTGCGTGGCATGTTGCTACGTTAAGTCGTTCATGAGACCCACATTCAGACGAGGTTTCTTTTGGATATATTATGTCCTATGGGTGTTCCATAACGAAAGATGTTCCTTTAGAAATCGTCGACTCTGGTGACCATTTCCCGAGGACTCAGTCAAGGCCTCTCCTCCGAGACGCGGTTATGTTAGCTCTGGTGAGCACATTCTCGCTGCTCAATCCGAGGACCCCGAGGCTGGGAACTTGCTTTAGGATGTCCTATTGAAGGGAGTCAGTGGAGGTCTTTTATCCCGTAATAATGCCAAACCTTCAGTGGTAAATGTATTATTCTCGACTGAAGGGATGAAGCTGACGAACTTCTGTTCTTAGAACCTACCAGTGAGGGGCGGGCTAAATTCAGGAAACCTTAACCTTCAACCAACCCGGTTTTATGGAGCACAGCTTTGATCTCGTATTATATTCCTCAGTGGGTTTCTCTTCAGGCAGTGCAACCCGACAGTTGTCCAAGCAGATACAGCAGTCCTGATTTCCATGTCACTGCATTGCATCACATCATTTTGCATTCATATCATTTAATACATGTTTATCTATTTCTAGGGGTTTATATCTTCCTCTTGATTCCGGTCGGGATTCTCTGGTTTTTCTAAGATGGATATTGGCAGAAAGAGACATGTCGCCTACAAATTTCCTGTGGTTTGTTTGGAGCCCATTCAGCAGCTAATGAAGTTAATGGATCACGATTCCCTAGAAAGATTCCGGAAGGATTACGGTTTGATTCTAAGCTTCGTCACGGTTCTCTCCAAAGATCAACATGATGCTCTCTTCACACTGCTGCAGTTCTATGACCCTCCATTGAGGTGTTTCACATTCCCGGATTATATTTTGGTCCCTACTTTGGAGGAGGTTGCCAGTTTTCTCAGAGTGCCTATCAAGTCACAGTTGCTATTCTGCAGTTCCGAGTTTCTGCCCGATCTCAGCATGGTTGCTTCAGCCACATATTTGGGGAAATCAGTCTTGAAGTCTAATATGTGTCAGAAGGGAGGAGTCAGTGGTTTTCATTTGAATTTCTTAGTGGGAGAAGCTAAGAAGAAGCTTGAAGATGGTGATCAGAGGGGTTTCAGTGCTGTGTTGGCTCTTTGTGTATACGGGATTGTCCTGTTCCCTAATGTTGCAAAATTTGTGGACGTAGACGCAATACGCCTATTCGTATTGGGAAATCCAGTGCCGACCTTGTTGGGAGATTTCTTTCATTCAGTGTATCACAGGAATGAGAACAGAAAAGGAGGACTGGTGAATTGTTGTGCGCCTTTGTTTTATAAGTGGTTCAGTTCCCACCTATCCAAGTCAGGAGCGTTCGTTGATCTCAAGGACTCGTCCAGTTGGTTGAAGAGACTGATGGGGATAAGAGCCAAAGATATTTCTTGGTGGTCAGACCAGAACTTGCTTCAGGCGGATATTGTTCACAGTTGTGGGAACTTCCCGAATGTAGCGTTGGTAGGAAGAAGAGGAGGAATCAACTATAATCCTTCTCTAGCCGTCAGATAGTTTGGGTATGCTTTAAGAACTCCGCCTTTGGAAAAGGATGTGGAAGAATCTCTGTTTTTCCATTCTTCATCTGATTTGACTGTATCCCGCAAGGTAGCTAAGGCCTGGCTCAAGGTGATCAAGAGAGGAAGGATTGTGCTTGGAAAAGGAGATTGCAGGGCTTTTCCTTAGTATGAAGATTGGCTTCAGGGAAAAGTTGAAGAGTTTGGTCTGCCGTTTCCTATTGAAAAACCTTTGTATCCACCTACTCCTAAGCAGTCAACAATGGTGAGCCGAGAGGAGTATGACAAATTGAAGAAAGCCATGGAGGAGCTTCAAACTGAAAACTCGGAGTTGAGAGTGAAGTTGCAAGACTGTATGCATCTATACCATAAGGCGGAATATCAGAAGGGGGAAGCTACCAGATTGCAAGAGGAAGTAGAGAAGAAATTAGCTGTGGAGGTGGATTTCTTCAGGAAGACAGATAAAGCTTTAGGGTCATCCAGTTCTGAGTTGAGACGAGTCAAGCAACAGTTAACAGATGCCCATGGTAAGTTAGCTGGTTGGTAGGAGCAGTGGGATGCATTTTTAGATTCTAGGAAAGCGAAAGAGGAGGAGATGGTGGTCGAATTGACTGGTCAGATGGAGAAACTCAAGACTTTGCTGAAGGAGAAGAACAATGAGCTTCTGTGCGTCCGTTCAACCAATGGTTACATCACAGATCAACTCGACAAAGCTCAAGAACAGATTGAAGAACTCAAGGTGCTGGTGGGTTTGAAGAAATCCAGACTTGAAGAGGTATTCAGAGAGGATGATGGGAATTACTACATAGATCACATCAACGAACTGGATATGGTTATTCACAAGAGGAATCTGCTTATCCGGCGTTTGACAGAATCTCCAGATCATCCTGACACGGTGTTGTCGCAACCTGAAAAATACAGTGTGCGAAAAAACAACCGGCGAAAGAAAAAGACAGAAGAGTCGCCACCATGCGTTATTTACCCCAAAGGAGGGAAAGGAAACGCTCGAAGTAAACCTGAAAAAAGGAAAGGAAAAGACAAGGTCTCGCAACCAAATCTTGGGTTCGGGAGTCGGTTATGCGAAGGGAAGGTATTAGCACCCCTACGCATCCGTAGTACTCTACGGGATCCACTTTTGTAGTTCTTGTCTAAAAGGGTGTGGGTTTATCTTGTGCTGTTTGCCAAAAAAAACAAAAAAAAGGTTAAATGAAAATGACTCGCGCGGATGTTGCATCCACTGCATATGTATCTCATCTGAATATGAGAATCAGAGTCTTCGTAGCTCGGCTGACCTATGGGTTGGGGGGATGTGTGCTCGCTAAGACATCGCGTCTTATGCCTACGTATCTCATCTGGAATGAGAATCAGAGCAAGCCGTAGTTCGGCTAACTACGGGGTTATGGATTGGGTTTTGGGCGAACGACGTCACTACGCAATCTACCGGATGCTCGACCTTTGGAGACTTACTCGCCTGTAGTAGAAGGAGTAAACGTGTTGCTTTGGGTTTTAGGGTTTGGGATGCTCGAGGGCAAAAAAGGCAGTCCTTGACGAAAGAACCGCGCTACCTGCAGGGATATGAATACAAAACACAAAACATGTATCTCAAAGTAAATGCCACCAAGGGGCTCAAACGTTGCCTCCTATCGAGGTCTTCCAGCTAGGAAAGCAGTAAAATGCGGGAAAAGGAAAAAATTACCACACGGATAAAGATCCGAAGTTACAGCAATTAAAGGATTAGCAACCCTGAGATCTCTCCAGCTAGACCATCAAAGAAAATCAGTCAATACGATTAATCAGGATAAACCTCCGGATGGTATCCCTGCAAGAGTATGTGAGCCCTCACGAAAACTCAACAGAAAGGTTAGACAAACAAGGTGAAATCCAGGGAAAACAATGCCATGGCAACACAAAGACAGATTAGAGAAACAAAATAGGGTAACCCAGAGTTGCCCCTAAATCAAAATGTAACCACATGAATAATTCCATCAAAATTCACAAAAGGCTCACAAAAAAGGTATCAAATTCACCCATAATACCTCATACATTTAGAGCATTCAAATTAAAGGCATAAAGATGATGGATATAGGGTAAACCTGATTGGAGAGCTTGATTGAAATTGAGTTGCACCCGTGAGGTTTACAAGTTGAGTTCCCTTCAGGGTTTGGAGGCTGCTCTGAGTTCTCTGTCAGGTCTTCTCTCACTATCTTTTTCCTCAGGGTTTTGTTCCAAGGAAACCTCAGAGTGTTTTGTTTCTCCTCAAAATCCCCCTTTGTTCTGTCTTCTTTCTCTCACTATCTTTTTCCAGTGAATCTCCCAGTGTAACTCCAAGTGTGTTTTCCTCTACTGAAACTTCAGTATTTATAGACTGATTTTCGTGGGTAGTGGGCTCAAATGAGGGAGACCCAAGTCCAAAATAATTTGTTATATTTTATTTATTTATTTTATTTATTTATTTAATTAATTAATTAATTAATTAATTAATTTTTTTCTTTTTTTCGTTTTTTTTTTCGGTTTTTTTTTTCGGTTTTTTTTTTCGTTTTTTTTTCAGGAAAAATGAAGGGTAAATTTTGGGGTATTACAGCTGCCCCTATTCAATCAACTGGAGACCCGGAAATAGGATGACAGCTGCTTTCGTGCTTTCGAGGTATCAAGGGATTGAATATAATAAAAGCCCAAAAATTTGCACTGAAGTGAAGTGAAGTAACAATGTTTGTCAGAATCGGCAAAGAGGTGGTCTTGAAAGAAGAATCCGTCTGGTACGGTGAAAGTCAGTCTGAATATCGAAAAAGAATGTTAAACTGGATATCAAAATAAATGGTAACACAGAAATAACCATGGCCTGAATGTCGCTCATCAGTCTGAATACTGGAAAGGATTTCGATCTGAACATCGGAAACTTGGCCTGAATGCCACAAGTCGCATCGACCTGAACATCGGAAACTTCTTCGATCTGAACATCGGAAAGACTTGGCCTGAATGCCACTTCGATCTGAATATCGGAAAATTGGCCTGAATGCCACTTCGATCTGAATATCGGAAAATTGGCCTGAATGCCACTTCGGTCTGGATATCGGAAAATTGGCCTGAATGCCACTTCGGTCTGGATACCGGAAAATTGGCCTGAATGCCACTTCGGTCTGGATACCGGAAAACTTCATGCCTGTCAGCATTGGCAGAAATAGGGAATGATAATAGAGGCGGCGCATGGGCCAATGACACTTGCTGGGGATAACAAAGGTAAGTCATGAACAATCTTCAGTCTGAGTACTGGAAACAACTTCTAGCTTATCATTTGGGATACCGAGAATGTTTTATGCTTACATGCGTATGTTTGAATTTTTCAATGGCGTAATGCTCCATGAAAATGGAAATGCTACACGATTTGGAAGGATGCAACGCAATATGATTCTACATGCAGGGATGCGAAATGCTGGGTAGAATGCCAAGCCGAGGCAAGGGGATCTGCTGGGGAAATGATTACCATCCTCTGGACCCTGGCAAGGCTGTTGGAGATGCACAGCGCAATGAACTCTGTGGGGAGATGACTAGCCATGCGGTGTTCTGGCCATACCGAGACTCTGATCGGGGAAAGAATGGCATTGGAAGCCTGCTGCTGAGGAAAGCTACAATGATTCTGGCAACCACGATTTGCGAGAGATGACTCAGCAGGGGGAGCAAACACTGATACGGTACCGAGGTTCTGCTTCAAGGAAAGAAACCATGGATCTGGCATTGGGATTATCGATCTGGCATCGAACTCTAAGGAGCAGCCACTTCTGCTGGGAAGATACAGTCTGGCACTGTCAACTCTACTGGGGAGTGTATGTCCTGAAACGACCGCTTGAGGAAGTACAATGGTGAGAACCTGCTGGGGATTGAGGAATCCAACACTCTGATCAGCTCTGCAGGGATAAGACACCGAATTTGTCTGTTGGTGACTTCACTAGGGAAGATATTCACGATCATCTGCGGGGAATTTTAAGGAAATGCCCCGAGGGTATCTGTTCTGAATAGACGATCCAAAGCACTTAAAATTTACAACAATTTTAAATGTTTATTAAGCATGTACCTGTAAAGCCCTTATGTGTCATGATGCAATGTTTATCAAAAATTCGGACGTCATTTTTGCAAACAAAACAGTAAAATGAAAATGAAAACAGAGATATACTGAATAACATGATTTTATTGATTGAATGGCCTCTGAATAGGCATTTACATTAAGAAGCAATCCCTGGAAAGAGGTAATCGCACAATAGATAAAAACAGAAATTAATCTAATGGCAATGTGAAATGGATTTCTATTGGGTTTCAATTCTGCTATGACTTGCCCGTCTTCAAGATCCTCCAGATGATCAACTTTTTGAAAGAGTGATTGGACTGTTTCCTATCCTTCAAAAATTTCCAGTCATTGGCACGAGATGAGATTCAGAACGACTCAGAACGCAGTCATTCGCTTAATCCCTAACTTTTGCCTGGATCGCCCTTTTCGGGTTTTCGATCCACCGGGATACCCATTTTTGCCTAAGTTGCCTTTTCAGGTTTTCAACTTACCGGGTGTACAATCTTTTTTTATTTTTGTCCCTAATTTTTGCCCGAACCCTTTCATTTTCTTGGTTCGCCGGGACGCCCATTTTTGCCTGGACTACTCTTTTTTACTGTCCAGCGGGTCTATTTTATGCGAAGTATTTTTTAACTGCGTCTGAGTTCACAGGGGAAGTGAAGTTTTCACCATCCATAGTTGCAAGCATTAAAGCCCCACCATCAAAAACCTTGGTGACAATATACGGTCCATCATAGTTAGGAGTCCACTTGCCCCTGTGATCTGTCTGAGGAGGAAGAATCCTTTTCAACACTAAATCTCCGACTTGGAAACAACGAGGACGCACTTTCTGATCAAAGGCTCTCTTCATCCGACTCTGATACAACTGCCCATGACAAATGGCTGCCATTCGCTTCTCTTCGATAAGACTCAACTCATTGAACCTTGTCCGAATCCATTCAGCTTCATCTAACTTGACATCCAACAAGACTCTTAGGGAAGGAATCTCCACTTCAACAGGTAGGACTGCTTCCATACCATACACAAGGGAGTAAGGGGTTGCCCCGGTCGATGTACGTACTGAAGTACGGTATCCATGCAAGGCGAAGGGTAGCATCTCATGCCAATCTCTGTACGTGACGACCATCTTCTGCACAATCTTCTTTATATTCTTATTTGCCGCCTCAACATCGCCGTTCATCTTAGGGCGGTAAGGGGAAGAATTGTGATGCTGAATGTTGAAGTTCTGACACAACTCCTTCATCATTTTGTTGTTGAGATTAGAACCATTATCAGTAATGATTCTTTCGGGAATCCCATAGCGACAAATGATTTCTTTCATGATGAAACGGGCAACCACATGTCTGGTGACATTCGTGAACGACGCTGCCTCGACCCACTTGGTGAAATAGTCGATGACAACAAGGATGAAGCGATGCCCATTGGAAGCAGTCGGCTCAATCTTTCCAATCATGTCAATGCCCCACATGGCAAACGGCCACGGCGAAGACATCATATTCAGAGGATTCAGCGGTACATGCACCTTATCAGCATAAATCTGGCATTTATGACACTTCCGAGCATACTTGAAACAATCTGATTCCATGGTCATCCAATAATAACCCGCTCTCAACAATTTCTTAGCCATTGCATGTCCACCGGCATGAGTACCGAAGGAACCTTCATGAACTTCCTGCATTAACATGTCCGCCTCGTGTCTGTCCACGCATCTGAGCAAAACCATGTCGAAGTTCCTCTTATACAGCACATCGTCTTTGTTCAAGAAGAAATTGCCTGCCAATCTTCTCAAAGTCTTTCTGTCATTGTTGGATGCCCTTGCAGGGTACTCTTGATTCTTCAGAAAGCACTTGATATCGTGATACCAGGGCTTGTCATCGACTACCAGTTCAGCAGCAAACACATACGCGGCCCTGTCAAGGCGCATCACATCGATCCTGGGAGCATGGTTCCAACGAATTACCTTGATCATGGAGGATAGAGTAGCAAGTGCGTCTGCCATCTGGTTCTCATCACGAGGTATATGATACAATTTTACTGTTGTGAAGAAAGTCAACAGTCTTCTCGTGTAGTCTCTGTAGGGGACCAGAGTGGGCTGGAGAGTATTCCAATCACCATTTACTTGATTGATCACCAGAGCTGAATCTCCGAAGATGTCCAGAGTCTTGATTCTCAGATCAATGGCTTGCTCAATACCCAAGATACAAGCCTCGTACTCAGCTTCATTATTTGTGCACTCAAAAGTCAAACGAGCGGTGAAAGGTATGTGGGCACCTTTCGGAGTAGTAATAACAGCGCCAATTCCACTTCCTCTAGCATTGACAGCCCCATCAAACAACAAAGTCCATTTTTCGTTTGGATCAGGTCCCTCCTCAACAACTGGCTCTTCACAGTCTTTTATCTTGAGGAACATGATGTCTTCATCAGGGAATTCAAACTTCATCGGTTCATAATCATCAATCGGCTGCTCGGCAAGGTAGTCTGACAGAATACTACCTTTGATGGCTTTCTGGGATGTATACTGGATATCATACTCTATTAAAATCATCTGCCAACGGGCAACACGTCCGGTGAGAGCCGGCTTCTCAAAGATGTACTTCACTGGATCCATCTTAGAAATCAACAAGGTAGTATGGTTCAACATATACTGCCTCAGTCGGCGAGCAGCCCAGGCCAAAGCACAACAAGTTTTCTCAAGCTACGAATATTTGACTTCACAGTCGGTAAACTTTTTGCTAAGGTAGTATATGGCATGCTCTTTTCGACCAGACTCGTCATGCTGTCCCAATACACACCCCATCGAGTTCTCGGTCACTGACAGGTACATTATCAGAGGTCTCCCAGGAACTGGAGGTATAAGGATTGGAGGTTTCTGTAGATACTCTTTTATCTTCTCGAAAGCCCTTTGACAATCTTCATTCCACCTGATAGCCTGATCTTTCCTCAGCAATTTGAAAATTGGCTCACACGTGGTTGTTAGGTGAGAGATGAACCTTGCAATGTAGTTCAACCTCCCTAAGAAACTACGGACTTGCTTCTCTGTTCTTGGCTCTGGCATTTCCTGTATCGCTTTTACTTTGTCAGGATCCACCTCAATCCCTTTTCCGCTAACAATAAAACCCAGTAATTTTCCCGATCTCACCCCGAAAGTGCACTTGTTCGGATTAAGTCTCAGTTTGAATTTCCTCAAACGCTCAAACAGTTTCTGCAAATTCACCAAATGTTCTTCTTCTGTCTGAGATTTGGCAATCATATCGTCCACATAAACCTCGATTTCATGATGAATCATATCATGGAACAGAGTCACCATTGCTCGCTGATATGTTGCTCCGGCATTTTTCAGACCAAACGGCATCACCTTGTAGCAGAAGGTGCCCCATGGGGTTATGAAAGTTGTCTTTTCCATGTCTTCTGGTGCCATCTTGATTTGGTTATAGCCAGAAAAGCCATCCATGAAGGAGAATACCGAGAACTGAGTTGTATTATCCACCAAAACGTCGATGTGAGGTAATGGGAAATCATCTTTAGGGCTAACTCTGTTCAGATCCCAGTAGTCGACACACATCCGTACCTTTCCATCCTTCTTAGGTACTGGGACGATGTTTGCAACCCATGGCGGATAATTGGTGACCGCTAGAAACCCTGCATCCAACTGCTTTTGTACTTCTTCCTTTATCTTGACAGCCATCTCTGGTCTTGTTCTTCTGAGTTTCTGCTTGACCGGAGGACAACCTTCTTTGAGAGGCAAGCGGTGTACCACGATGTCTGTGTCCAGCTCGGGCATGTCCTGATAAGACCAGGCGAAGATGTCAACGTATTCTTGCAGCAATTCAATCAGCCCTTTCTTCACATCATCTCTCAAAGCAGCCCCTATCTTGATTTCTCTCTTGGCGTCCTCGGTGCCGAGATTAATCACTTCAACAGACTCTTGATGCGGTTGAATGACCTTTTCTTCCTGTTTTAATAACCTGGTAAGTTCTTCAGGGAGTTCACAGTCTTCATCACCCTCTTCTTCAGCTTGAAAGATTGGATTTTCAAAGTCGAAGCGAGCCATAGCAGAACCGTTATCAATAGGATCCAGTGTTGTGCATCTGCATGAGTGATGGTATGTGCTTATGAGTGTGAACAAGAAGTGAAAACTAAACAAAACATTGCCATTTTTTTATTTTGAAAAACTGCAAAAATAGAAAGATAGGGAACAAAATATTTGAATGCAAAAATACGTCCTTTATTTATGATAAAAATGCAAGTGTCACATAGACGGGCCCTACAATGAGTCATTACGCCCTGGGCGGAACGTAAGACTTGGATATGCATGAATAAACAAAGAAAATTACTCTTCAAGAAGAGTGACTTGGATAATCTCTTCAGAAGACCAATTGTTGATGACTTCACCCGGGATCCTCGGACGCACCCAGTTGTCAATGTCACAATCACTATCCCCATCTTCTTCGTTGACTGCAGAGACTTGACCATACTGAATGATGCCAGCACTGGAGAAAGTGATCGGCCCCTGATGAGTCTGAGGCGTTGAAGTACACACATCCGAAACATCGGAATCCATTTCAGTTACATCATGGATTACAGAATCAGTAGGAACAACATCTGCGAATTCATCAGTAGCATCTCCAAACCCTTCTTCCTCAACCCCTTCCGCAGACTCTTGGACAGACAGACCCTCAACCTGGAGGATACCTTTGTCGAGCAAGGCCTGAATACCCTGATGTAGTTTCAAACAACCTCCACTCTGAGTGGCACAATCCAAACAACCCTTCCCACAACCGGGGAAGACATCGGCCTTCAGCAAGCATCCTTTGATATCCAACAATGGAGTCTTCAGCTTCAACACATCCTTAATGGACTTCGCTTCTCCCTCTACCAAATTAACGTTCGCACCACCATGCTGGGGCATGGAATTGTTGACGACTGTCATACCCCAAAATTTGCCCATTGATATTTCAAGACATTTTTCAAGGCATTCCGACTCATTTTTATGACACTGATCTTAAAAGAACCAAGGCCCAGCTCACGAATGGCCCAATCCAGAAAATGGCCCAAACTGGCCTGTTCGCTACGCGCTCGCCTAGCGAACGTTACGTTCGCTACACGCTCGCCTAGCAAACATTCGCTACGCGTTCGCTACCAGCTCGCCTAGCGAAGCTGACAGACAACAAAAAATTTCGGGCTTCATTCTGAGCCCATTAGGTCATGAAAAATGGCATTATAAATACCAGCACTTCAGTAATGAAAAGGGAACGAAAAAAAGGAAAAGGAGAACCCTAGCAAGCAAACCCTAGCGCTCACAGACGGAAAACCCTGAAGGAAAAGCCGGCGGCCGCAAAGCTACCTCCGTCCAACTCAATCCGGCTCGCCAATTCAGCATTACCACTCCATTGCAAACAGGTTTGCACTACTATTATCGCTTTATTTTCTTAATTTGCATGTGATACCGCCTTATGTTCGTAACTTGCATGTGATATTATAATTGAATTCATAAACATATTTGAGGTTTTGCATGTGAATTTAAGTGTGCCTGAATATTGTGAATGCTGAACCATGTAATTATGTGTTGGATGCCATAAGCCATGCCGCAGGTTGAAGTCATACTATTCTGAAATTCAAAACCCGCAGCCGCTCGCTAGCACATCGCTAAGCGAGCATGTAGCGAGTATTCGCTAGGCCTTCGCTAGGCGAGGCAGGCGCGAACCTGACAGTAGCCAGCTTTTCTGTTATGACTTTTCATTCATGTTTTATCATAGTCAGACATTATTTATTTGATCCTATTACTGTTGTGATTTCTTTTGCGGTGTAATCCTCGATTGCACCCTGATTTGGTATGCTAACCCGTTTGTTGAATTTTGCAAAGGTTCATATGTCCCAGAAGAAAAGACCGCCGTTAGGTCTTCCACTTTATTTGTGGGATACCCTTGTGGAGGCTCACCCTAAATTGCTTAATTAATTTTAATGTGTTAATTTTAATAATTAATTTTAATAATTAATTTTAATAATTAATTTTAATGTATTAATTTTAATGTATTATTTTTAATGTATTGATTTTAATGTGGAGATTCATCATAATCACCTAATTAACTTTAAAATATGGCCTTTAAATATGTGATCTTGGACCTCTCTTTGCTGCCCTACGGTATTACGGTATAACGGTCATGTCCCGCGAATGTGGGGATACACTTAGCAATGGCCCTTCGATTAAATCATCATAAAAATAAATCATAGTCCCTCGGATGTTGCCTTCGAATATATGATTTTGTCCCTCGATGACCCTTCGGTGTAGCCTACGGTTAAATGATGATCGTCCCTTCGAATGCTAAGGTATCCTTACAACTGTTGCCTTCAATGACCTATCGATGACCCTACGATGACCCTTTAACATCCAAAGGGTAAAATTACTTACTTCTCAATAGTAAGGATAGTTTTACCCTCATAAGGATAGGAAACGTTCATAACGACCTCAGGAAGGTATAACTCTCAATTACTGGATCATAACCTAAAACATTTTTCACCCCTCACACTTTACACTTTACAAGTCCTAGAAAATCACCACTTGGTATACATTCATACTAGAATCATTACCGAGTTATATTTTTCTAAACCCTTTTCAAAATTAAATGAGATAAATACTTTGTATACATTCATACGAGAATCATTACAAAGTTAAACTCTCTTTCAAACATTTTTTAAGCAATTCACCGACACTTTTCAGACAAAAATATAAGTGATCCAGTAATTAAGAGCCCATGGATAACCATGGATACAAAGGGTGCTAACACCTTCCCTTTGTATAATGTACCTCCCGAACCCAAAATCTATTGAGGTCTTTCCTGTTCTTTTCCACCTTTCCTTATTGGATAAAAGAAAAGTCGGTGGCGACTCTTGCTATCCGCGACATTGCGATAAAAAGCAAAACACCCCAAGTCAGTTCACCGTATGACAGAACTGGCGACTCTGCTGGGGACTTTAAAAAGAGAGGTTACCTTAAAACAAGATCACTTATTTGAATTGTTTGATTTACTTTTAAGGGATTGCTTGGGTATTTTTGAGTGAAAGATCCTACACCCGGATCTAGTGTACTTTAGGTAAGTAGCAATAGATCATCACGACTATCCGGCGTATACTGGAATGGTTAAAATGATGGCTACGGTTAATGTGACACTTTGGTTGTCCTGATGTTCCTCATGTTACTTGAGGAAAAATTTGGCTTCCGCGTGGTGTCATCAAAGCATTAACCAGACTTTTAGAACCCTAATTGACCCATCCTGGCCATTAGAAAGTAGTGAGATAACTGACTTCGGTTCCGACTGGGGTTGGTTGAGACTCGATACTACACTCTTTGAGATTGGACTTTAGGGAAGCTTCGGTCAACCACTTGGTGTTGCACTGAAGTGGACTTAAGGAAAGGTCGATGATTTGAGATCCTTTTAGAACCCGGTTACTATTCTAGGACAGGTTGAACCAACCAAACTTCAGTGGGGAGGGTACTTACCTATGGAACTCATGCAAGCCTTAAAACCTAGGAATGATGGTTGTGTGACTTGCTTGTGCTTGTTATTTATTTAACCTCATAACATCATAACATCATAGCATCATAACATATGCCATTTCAAGGACTTAGGAATTTAACTTTGCTCTGTTTTGTAAGGCTATGGCTCCCAGGAAGACCATCCGGATTAATCTTGTAGCAATCTCTCTTCAACTCAAGGATTTGGTGTCAGAACTCCCCGATCATGCTCAGTTCAACAAGAAACATGGTCATCTTCTCAACTTGGTTACCACTGGTTTCAAAGAAGATATGATGAGAGTTTTATTCCAGTTCTTCGACCCTAAACATCATTGCTTCACATTCCCAGATTATCAGTTGGTACCTACACTGGAAGAATTCTCCAGACTGCTTGGGATACCTATCCTTGATCAAATACCTTTCAGTGGTTTAGAAAAGGTTCCGAAGTCTGAAGAAGTTGCCGCAACTCTACACATGACGAAGTCCGACATTGAAGCTAATTGGGTAACAAGGAGTGGAGTTAAGGGTTTACTTGCCAAATTCCTGGCAAATAAGGCCCGAGAGTTCTTAAAAGTTATGAATGTCCGTGCTTTCGAAGACATCCTGGCATTGCTAATCTATGGCTTGGTGTTATTCCCTAATCCAGACCAATTCGTAGACATGAATGCTATTAAGATATTTCTCACCCATAACCCTGTACCTACCTTGCTGGGGGACATTTTGCATTCCCTCCACACTCGTACTATGAAAAGGCAGGGGACTCTCATGTGCTGCATACCTCTATTGTCTAGGTGGTTTATTTCACACCTTCCTCAATCAGTCTTGAAGAATGAGCAAAATCTGAAATGGTCTCAAAGGATAATGTCACTCTCCCATTCAGACATCTGTTGGTGTCCTCAGTTCAAGGAAAATGTTACCATCATTGACCGTTGTGGCGAGTTCCCTAATGTACCACTCCTAGGAATAAGAGGAGGTATTACTTATAATCCTGCTTTAGCTCTGCGACAGTTTGGTTGTGCTCGAAGAGATGGTCCACATGAAATGATCATCGAAGGCATTGTGTTCGACTATGACAACGATTCCCAAGGCCACTGTCAAAGATTTGTACGAGCTTGGGGCATGGTGAAGAGAGGTACGTTAGGACAGAAAAATTCTATTCCTATGGAACCTTATCTCAGATGGGTACGCGCCATAGCTCGTGAACTTGTCATGCCATATCTTGCAATCGGACCTCAGATTGTCGAACCTGAAGCTGAAGGAGGTGCTCCTCAGATCATTCCTTATCCAAATATGCCTACCAACATTGAGGAACTAAAGAGATCCTGGATCCAGTTGAGAGAAGAAAGGGATACTTTCGAGACTCAGTTCGTCGCAGAAAGGAAGAAAGTGTTAGAACTTACCAGTCAGCTTAATGAGGAACGAAGACTCAATGCGTATCTTCGCCCAAAAAGAAGTCGCCCCTGGGAGACTTGAGCTTTCATTGTATTTTTATTATTATTCCTTTTGTAATGAACATTGATCAAAGAAATTAGCAATAAACATTTCTCTCTTGTTGGTGATTTACGCAAAGTTAAATTCCAAAAGTCCTTGAAAACATTTCATGCATTGCATCACATAACATAACACTGCATAACAGGTATTCTACAAGTTCAATGTTCTCACGGTCTTCATTGCAAACAGAAAAATGGATCTCGAACAAACTGTCAAAGATCTCCAGACTCAGAATGCTCAATTCAAGGAGATGATGCTAAGCTTATCCAAGGGGCAGGAGGAACTGAAGGCTCTTTTGTTCGAAAAGAAGAAAGACAAGAAAGCTGTGAGTTTCATTAACCCGGGAAGAAGGCGTAAAGGACAGGCTACGGGAATCAAATTTGGAATCCCGAATGGTCCAGAAGAGGGGGCGGAGAATGATTCAGAGGAAGAGGATGCTGATTTCTCCAACCCTGAGGATGATGATGAGAAGTACGAAAATGAACAGTACTCTCCAAGAGATGATAAGTACAAGTTGCTGGAAGAACGTATGCTAGCTATGGAGGGTCAGAAGACGCCTGGTCTGGATTTCGAAAGTTTGGGTCTGGTCTCCGATGTGACCATTCCTCGCAAATTCAAAATCCCCACTTTCACTAAGTACGATGGTGTGTCCTCTCCTCAGATGCATCTACGGGCTTATGTGAGAAAGATTCAGCCGCATACCATTGATCGGAAACTATGGATCCATTTCTTCCAAGAAAGTCTGTCTGGCACACAGTTAGAGTGGTATTATCAGCTCGAGAGTTCTGACATCCGCACCTGGACTGATTTAGCAACAGCTTTTTATAAACAGTACCAGTATAATTCTGAGCTAGCACCTACTCGGTTACAGTTGCAGAATATGGCTATGGGATCTAAAGAAAGCTTCAAAGAGTATGCTCAGAAATGGAGAGATTTGGCCGGCAGGGTCAAACCCCCTATGACTGACCGAGAATTAGTAGACCTGTTCATGGGTACCTTGACTGGCCCATTCTACAGTCACCTACTGGGGAGTTCTTCATCCGGTTTCACTGAACTTATACTGACAGGTGAACGGGTGGAGAGCGGCATTCGAAGTGGAAAGTTACAGGCAGCTACTCCTACAAGCAGTAAAAAGTCCTATCATGGGAAGAATGAGTCAAATGCTGTGTACGGTCAAAGGAATCATAATAAGAAAAATGGTGACCATGCCATTGGAGCAGTGACGATCGCAGCCCCGCCAGCTCAAAACTTCCAGCAAAGACCAGACAGACCAAGAAGGCAGTTTACCAAGCTCAATATGACTTTAGCACAAGCACTGCAAAGTATGCTAAAGGTAAACTTAATCACTCTCAGAGGTCCTCCTGCAAATGTCAACACTGCTTCGCCTCGTTATAATCCCAATGCCAGGTGTGCATATCACTCCGATAGCCCCGGGCACGATACAAACGATTGTTGGTTGTTGAAGAACAAGATTCAGGATATGATCGAAGCTGGAGAAATTGAGTTCGAGCCTCCGGAGACTCCTAATGTCATCACTGCTCCTATGCCTAATCATGACAAGGCTGTTAATGCTCTCGATGGCGATTCTCTCATCACTACTGTAGCGGACTTAACATCTCCTCTCCCGATCATAAAGAGGAATTTATTGCAAGCTGGTTTATTTCCAGGTTGTACTGAAGATTGCAATCTCTGCATACTCCGGCCCGAGGACTGTTTGAAATTGAAGAATGGTATTCAACGGCTGATGGACGATCGTACAGTTCTCTTCGAAAGGATTCCTAAGGCGGAAAACCCTATTGAAGAAATATCTGTGATTGCTAGGTCCAAAGTTCCAGTGAAGATTACTGCTCCCAGAATACCTGTGAAGATTATTGCTGAGCCCAAGATAGCCCCCCTGATCATTACTGCACCTGGCCCAGTACCGTATTCTTCAAGCAAAGCCATTCCGTGGAATTATGGAGGTGATGTTTACATCCATGGCGTAAAGCAAGTTGGTGATTCTGCTAATCCTAATGACATTGTTGGGACTAGTAAAGTTACTCGAAGCGGAAGGATCTTCTCTCCAGAAATCTCACCTCCAGTTCCCGAAAACCAAGGAAAGGAACCAGTCAACCCTTCTCAGTCAGATATACCGATTGAAGCTACTACTGAAGACGTCGCCAAACGAGAAATGGAAGAAGTGCTGAAAATCATCCGCAAGAGTGACTTCGATGTGGTAGAGCAGTTGGGGCATACCCCGTCCAAAATCTCGATGTTGTCCTTGTTGTTATCTTCCGAATCTCATGCCAATGCCTTGATAAAATTCCTGAAGACTGCCCATGTACCTCAGGAGACCTCTGTCGATCAGTTCGAAAACTATGTTGCTAATCTGACTGTCGACGGTGGCCTAGGTTTTTCCAATGCTGACCTGACGCCGGCGGGAAGGAGCCACAATAAAGCCCTGCATATCTCCATTGAGTGTAAAGGGATCACCCTGTCTCACGTGTTGATCGATAATGGCTCTTCTTTGAATGTGTTACCGAAAGCCGTGCTCGATAAACTTGACTGTAAAGACATTGAGTTGAAGCCTAGTGACATTGTGGTGCGTGCTTACGATGGTGCAAAGAGTGTTGTCCACGGTGAAGTTGTTCTCCCTATCAAGATAGGACCTCAAGTCTTCAACACTACCTTTTATGTAATGAACATTCGTCCTGCCTACTCCTGCTTACTGGGACGCCCTTGGATTCATGAGGCAGGTGCTGTAGCTTCGTCTCTCCATCAAAAGCTGAGGTATCCAATAGAGGGTAAGATCATCACTGTGTGTGGGGAAGAAGAATACATTGTCAGTAGTGTGCATACCTTCAGATATGTTGAGATGGATGGTGAATTCTTCGAGACTCCGTCCCAGTCATTTGAAGTGGTTCCTCCGCCTAGTCCTGTCCTTAAGCCAACTCCCCTTGTGCCCGAGGTTATTCGAGCTCCCCCTGCCATGGTCTCCCTGAAGGACGCTCAAGCTGTGGTTGAAGATGGTGGCTATACTGGCTGGGGTCAACTGATCAGCATACCCTACAAGTCTGATAAATCTGGTCTGGGATTTAGCTCTGAAAAGATGGTCAAAGATCAAATCAACGCTGTAGAAGATGCTGACAGTGATTGTGACTT
Organism: Lathyrus oleraceus; assembly: GCF_024323335.1. NCBI lineage: Eukaryota > Viridiplantae > Streptophyta > Magnoliopsida > Fabales > Fabaceae > Lathyrus > Lathyrus oleraceus. The sequence goes on along the minus strand of NC_066581.1, from coordinate 148,284,296 downwards.
GGATAGCTGGATCTACCCAACAATTGGCGACGGACTCAATAATTGGAAGGCTGAAGACACTATCCCGGTCTCCTTTAGTCAGGAGTAATTGTTATTGTCCATTTAGTATTGCAAATCTTAATTTTTCAATTGAACTTCTTAAAGCATTGTGTCTACGCCCGGGGCACAATAGCTAATTTGTTAAGGGTTTTGTCATTTCATAAGCATATTCATATTCAATAAATCAATGGACTTTGTTGCATTCAAATGTTGCGCTCTTTATCTTTCCTGTCGTCTTTCAAACAAGCTATGCTTTCTTACACACACTCACGTCACAAATTGCAGATCCGTATCCACTCTGGATCCTATTGATAATAATTCCGCTACTGTTCATTATGACTTTGAAAATCCAATCTACCAAGCCGAAGATGGAAGTGAGGAAGATTGTGAAGTCCCTGGAGAGCTTGCCAGACTATTACTGCAAGAGGAAAGGACTATACAGCCGCGTGAAGAGTCACTCGAAATCGTAAATCTGGGTACTGAAGTAGACAGAAAAGAAGTCAAAATAGGAGCAGGCTTGGAAAACAGTGTCAAAGAAAGATTGATCCAGATGTTGCGTGACTATGTGGAGATCTTTGCCTGGTCTTATGAAGACATGCCCGGGTTGGATACTGATATAGTGGTGCATCGGCTGCCTACGAAGGAAGACTGCCGTCCTGTCAAGCAAAAGGTTCGCCGCATGCGTCCTGAAATGTCTGAGAAAATCAAAGCCGAGGTGATGAAACAATTCAATGCCGGTTTCCTAGCCGTTACTTCTTATCCTCAATGGGTTGCCAATGTGGTGCCAGTGCCAAAGAAGGATGGTAAGGTGCGAATGTGCGTAGATTACAGAGATTTGAATAAAGCGAGTCCCAAAGATGACTTTCCACTCCCGCACATTGATGTTCTGGTAGATAACACCGCTCAACACAAAGTATTCTCATTCATGGATGGATTCTCGGGTTATAATCAGATTAAGATGGCACCTGAGGACATGGAGAAAACTACGTTTGTGACGCAATGGGGCACTTTCTGTTACAAAGTAATGCCATTCGGTCTAAAGAACGCCGGGGCAACGTACCAGCGTGCTATGGTGGTTTTGTTCCATGATATGATTCATCATGAGATAGAAGTATATGTGGATGACATGATAGCTAGGTCTCATACTGAAGAAGAACATCTCAACCATTTATACAAACTGTTCGAGAGGTTGAAGAAGTACAAGTTGAGATTGAATCCGGGCAAATGCACTTTTGGAGTAAGATCCGGTAAACTTCTGGGCTTTATTGTCAGCGGTAAAGGAATTGAGGTTGACCCGGCTAAAGTAAGAGCTATTCAAGAAATGCCAGTTCCCCGTACAGAGAGAGAAGTCAGAGGTTTCTTGGGACACTTGAACTACATTGCTCGATTTATCTCCCACTTGACCGCTACCTGCAAACCCATCTTCAAATTACTGAGGAAAAATCAAGAAATGATATGGAATGACGAGTGCCAAGAAGCTTTTGACAAAATCAAGAACTACCTCCAGGAACCTCCAATTCTGATACCACCAGTCGAAGAAAGACCTCTAATCATGTATTTGACCGTGTTAGAAAATTCAATGGGGTGCGTATTGGGGCAACATGACGAGTCTGGTCGAAAAGAGCATGCCATATACTACCTGAGCAAAAAGTTTACCGACTGTGAAACAAGATACTCACTGCTCGAGAGAACTTGCTGTGCTTTGGCCTGGGCTGCTCGCCGACTAAGACAATATATGTTGAATCATACCACTTTGTTGATTTCTAGGATGGATCCCATCAAATACATGTTCGAGAAGCCTGCCCTCTCCGGAAGAATAGCGAGATGGCAGATGATCTTAACAGAGTACGATATCCAGTACACTACCCAGAAAGCAATCAAAGGAAGTGTGCTAGCTGATCATTTGGCTCATCAAGCGGTGGATGATTACCAATCTATGAATTTTGAGTTCCCAGATGAGGATGTCATGCTTGTTACTGATTATGAAGAACCTGGACCGGATGAAGGACCCGAATGGGGATCCCGATGGACTATGGTCTTTGATGGATCTTCTAATGCATTGGGCAATGGTGTTGGTGTGGTAATCATTTCTCCCGAGGGTTACCATACGCCTTTCACTGCTAGATTATGTTTTCATTGTACCAATAATATGGCTGAGTATGAAGCATGTATTTTGGGACTCAAGGCTGCTATAGACCGGCGGGTCAAGTTTTTGAGTGTGTACGGAGACTCAGCATTAGTAATCAGTCAGATCAAAGGAGAATGGGACACTAAGCATCCGAATCTCATCCCTTATCGAGAGCGGGTGTTAACATTAATCCCATACTTCGAAGAGATTACATTCGAACACATTCCACGAGAGGAGAATCAGTTGGCGGACGCATTGGCTACCATGTCATCTATGTTCAGAGTCAGATGGGACAGTGAAGCTCCCAGGATCACCATTGAACGATTGGATGAACCAGCATATTGTTATGAACTGCGCACCGAGAGGGTACAGGGGAAACCTTGGTTCCACGACGTGAAAAGATATTTAGAAGCTTAGGAATACCCTGAAGGGGCATCCATCAATGACAGGAAATTCCTGAGGAAGTTCTCCGCTAAGTTCTTTCTGAGTAATGGAGTGTTATACAGACGTAATCATGACTCGACTTTGCTTCGCTGTGTGGATAAAAAGGAAGCGGAAAGGATTATGGAAGACATGCATGACGGTATTTTTGGGACTCATTCTAGCGGACATACAATGGCCAAGAAGATTCTGAGGTCAGGGTATTATTGGTCTACCATGGAAGCTGATTGCCACCATCACTCCAGAACCTGTCACAAGTGTCAGATCTATGCGGATAAAGTACATGTGCCTCCTGCTCCATTAAACGTGTTGACAGCACCTTGGCCCTTTGCGATGTGGGGCATCGATATGATTGGAGAGATTAAACCTACGGCTTCTAATGGACATCGCTTCATTCTTGTCGCTATTGATTACTTCACCAAGTGGGTAGAGGCAGCCTCATTCGCTTCCGTCACCAAGAATGTGGTGGCACGGTTCGTCAAGAATAACCTTATTTGTCGATACGGCATCCCTGAAAGGATTATCACTGACAATGGTACTAATTTGAACAACAAGATGATTACTGAACTCTACACGCAGTTCAAAATTAAACACCATAACTCCTCTCCGTACCGGCCAAAGATGAATGGCGCCGTAGAGGCTGCTAATAAGAACATCAAGAAGATCATACAAAAGATGACAGTAACGTACAAAGACTGGCATGAGATGTTACCGTTTGCTCTCCACGGTTATCGCACTTCAGTACGCACTTCGACAGGAGCAACTCCTTTCTCTTTAGTCTACGGAATGGAAGCCGTTTTACCAGTGGAAGTTCAGATTCCCTCTCTAAGAATCATGAAAGAGGCGGGCTTAGATGAAGATGAATGGATTCAGACTCGACTCGATCAGCTAAATTTGATTGACGAGAAGAGACTTGCGGCTGTTTGTCACGGGCAGATATATCAGAAGCGCATGACCCAAGCATTTAACAAAAGAGTCAAGAGACAGGTGTATCAAATTGGCGATTTGGTGATAAAGCGTATCATCCTACCACAAGGGGACCCCCGAGGCAAATGGACTCCCACATACGAAGGGCCATTTGTGGTTAAAAAGGTATTCTCCGGTGGAGCCATGGTACTTGCTACAATGGATGGCGAAGACTTCCCGCATCCTGTGAACGCGGACATAGTTAAAAAATACTACGCATAACGGAGACCCGCTAGGTCGACGTACCTAGGCAAAAGTAAGGGCATCCCGGCGAACCAAAAGGGTTCGGGCAAAAATTAGGGATAAATATATAAAGACGTATACCCGGCAAGTCGAAAACCTGAAAGGGCGGCTTGGGCAAGAAGGGGTATCCCGGTGGACTGAAAACCCGAAAAGGCGGTCCAGGCAAAAATTAGGGATTAAAGCGTACGACTATGTCCCGTTTTCTGTCAGCTTCAACCACGTTCCAAGGGACTGAACAAGCCAACCACCTCTATCCGACAGCAAGGGATGAGATGCTTGAAGACATGATGGCAGTAGTGGAATTAAAGTCAATAGGACGTTTCCGGCATAGCTTTCTCTTTGTTTTCTTGACAATTTCCTCTTACTAGGATTTCTGTCTCCTTGTACACGGATTGCCTGTTCATAGGCCCTCTTTCAAAATCAATGCAATTTTATTTTTACTTTCCCGTTTTGTTTGCATGAACGTCCATTGATTTAATTTGAATTGATATATGCGTTTGAATATGATCAATGTTTATCAAAAATACATGCATAAAATAACAATGACAATTACTACACGACTTCAGGATCGAGGAGAAGGTCTAACCATGCTTTCCAATGAATCCGTTGCTAATTCGATTCCCCGGCAACGCCAATTATTCCCCAGAAGAGGTTGGCATCACCAGACAGACTAGTCATCTCTTCCACCCCCAGCCAGGCTCTGTTGAGTGTTTCCATCGTCAGACAGAAATCAAGTATCCCCTAGCCGAGACCGGGTCATCAATACCAATGTCTCCGACCAGCAGACTGAGACTTATCTCCCCAGTAGAGTTCCCTGGAAGAACGTTTCAGACGCATAGTGCATACATTACATCATTTCATAACATATACATGAATACAATGTTCGCAGTTATTTCAGACGCATAATTCATTCATTACATCATTTCACAGCACACGCATGCATACAACATTTGCATCTCATGCATCATGACATAGCATGAAGCTAACTTTATTTTTCAGGTTAATTATCCTCTTGATGCAATCGAAACAAAGGTCCATTCAGACGGACATCCTTATCAATTACATTCAGGATTCAACTACATCTTTCGGATATACTCCATGTCACCATTCATTCTGACATCCTCCTAACGATGGCATCTATAAGCCCATCCCCAGTAAATTATTGCAAATACTATCAGATACAGCCTAGCGTACGGTTCACTCTGATTCAGCTCAACCTATGACCTTCAACAACTCAGATACGATCTAGCGTACGATCCATTCTGACCTTCTTCAACTCGAATACAGTCTAATGTACGACCAAGTTAGACCAGATGCTGCTCAAATACAGTCTAATGTACGACCAAGTTAAACCTTCATCTCCTCAGATGCTACCTTCGGATAGGTACATTTCTGAATGGTAGTCTAGTATACGACTACTCCCTTGCTCAGGTGCTACCTTCGGACAGGTACATTCCTGAATGGTAGTCTAGTATACGACTACTCCCTTGCTCAGATGCTACCTTCGGACAGGTACATTCCTGAATGGTAGTCTAGTATACGACTACTCCCTTGCTCAGATGCTACCTTCGGACAGGTACATTTCTGAATGGTAGTCTAGTATACGACTACTCCCTTGCTCAGGTGCTACCTTCGGACAGGTACATTCCTGAATGGTAGTCTAGTATACGACTACTCCCTTGCTCAGATGCTACCTTCGGACAGGTACATTTCTGAATGGTAGTCTAGTATACGACTACTCCCTTGCTCAGGTGCTACCTTCGGACAGGTACATTCCTGAATGGTAGTCTAGTATACGACTACTCCCTTGCTCAGATGCTACCTTCGGACAGGTACATTTCTGAATGGTAGTCTAGTATACGACTACTCCCTTGCTCAGGTGCTACCTTCGGACAGGTACATTCCTGAATGGTAGTCTAGTATACGACTACTCCCTTGCTCAGATGCTACCTTCGGACAGGTACATTTCTGAATGGTAGTCTAGTATACGACTACTCCCTTGCTCAGGTGCTACCTTCGGACAGGTACATTCCTGAATGGTAGTCTAGTATACGACTACTCCCTTGCTCAGATGCTACCTTCGGACAGGTACATTTCTGAATGGTAGTCTAGTATACGACTACTCCCTTGCTCAGATGCTACCTTCGGACAGGTACATTTCTGAATGGTAGTCTAGTATACGACTACTCCCTTGCTCAGGTGCTACCTTCGGACAGGTACATTCCTGAATGGTAGTCTAGTATACGACTACTCCCTTGCTCAGATGCTACCTTCGGACAGGTACATTTCTGAATGGTAGTCTAGTATACGACTACTCCCTTGCTCAGGTGCTACCTTCGGACAGGTACATTCCTGAATGGTAGTCTAGTATACGACTACTCCCTTGCTCAGATGCTACCTTCGGACAGGTACATTTCTGAATGGTAGTCTAGTATACGACTACTCCCTTGCTCAGATGCTACCTTCGGACAGGTACATTTCTGAATGGTAGTCTAGTATACGACTACTCCCTTGCTCAGATGCTACCTTCGGACAGGTACATTTCTGAATGGTAGTCTAGTATACGACTACTCCCTTGCTCAGATGCTACCTTCGGACAGGTACATTTCTGAATGGTAGTCTAGTATACGGCTACTCCCTTGCTCAGATTCTACCTTCGGACAGGTACATTTCTGAATGGTAGTCTAGTATACGGCTACTCCCTTACTCAGATGCTACCTTCGGACAGGTACATTTCTGAATGGTAGTCTAGTATACGACTACTCCCTCTTCAAGCAGATTCAGCCTAACGGACGGCTCATTCTGCAACTCAGAAACGATCTAGCGTACGATCCGTTCTGATCTTTCATCCCCATCAAAGTCATCCGTCTAACGAACAGCTCACTCTGGTACTCAGATATGGTCCAGTATATGATCCATTCTGATCCCTTATCCCCAGCAGTATATAGCATACTCTGACTCCCCAGCGAAGTCAACAGCAGGATGGATGATTCACTATACGGTCTAGCGTATGACCCGGTATGACATCCATGTCTTCAGACATCGTCTAACGTACGACACAATCTGGAAACTCTCATCATCAAATTCTCTGGATGGCATCTTTAAGCCCATCTCCATCAAGACTAACCTGTGATTAGCAAGGGCAAATGTTTGGGGCATTCTAGTGTTCAATAATCTTCCACCTCCAGACCACGAATGGCGTACACACCATTCTAACTCTCTCGGTTCAAGAATATTGAACAGGGGCAGCTGTCATACCCCAAAATTTGCCCATTGATATTTCAAGACATTTTTCAAGGCATTCCGACTCATTTTTATGACACTGATCTTAAAAGAACCAAGGCCCAGCTCACGAATGGCCCAATCCAGAAAATGGCCCAAACTGGCCTGTTCGCTACGCGCTCGCCTAGCGAACGTTACGTTCGCTACACGCTCGCCTAGCGAACATTCGCTACGCGTTCGTTACCAGCTCGCCTAGCGAAGCTGACAGACAACAAAAAATTTCGGGCTTCATTCTGAGCCCATTAGGTCATGAAAAATGGCATTATAAATACCAGCACTTCAGTAATGAAAAGGGAACGAAAAAAAGGAAAAGGAGAACCCTAGCAAGCAAACCCTAGCGCTCACAGACGGAAAACCCTGAAGGAAAAGCCGGCGGCCGCAAAGCTACCTCCGTCCAACTCAATCCGGCTCGCCAATTCAGCATTACCACTCCATTGCAAACAGGTTTGCACTACTATTATCGCTTTATTTTCTTAATTTGCATGTGATACCGCCTTATGTTCGTAACTTGCATGTGATATTATAATTGAATTCATAAACATATTTGAGGTTTTGCATGTGAATTTAAGTGTGCCTGAATATTGTGAATGCTGAACCATGTAATTATGTGTTGGATGCCATAAGCCATGCCGCAGGTTGAAGTCATACTATTCTGAAATTCAAAACCCGCAGCCGCTCGCTAGCACATCGCTAAGCGAGCATGTAGCGAGTATTCGCTAGGCCTTCGCTAGGCGAGGCAGGCGCGAACCTGACAGTAGCCAGCTTTTCTGTTATGACTTTTCATTCATGTTTTATCATAGTCAGACATTATTTATTTGATCCTATTACTGTTGTGATTTCTTTTGCGGTGTAATCCTCGATTGCACCCTGATTTGGTATGCTAACCCGTTTGTTGAATTTTGCAAAGGTTCATATGTCCCAGAAGAAAAGACCGCCGTTAGGTCTTCCACTTTATTTGTGGGATACCCTTGTGGAGGCTCAGCCTAAATTGCTTAATTAATTTTAATGTGTTAATTTTAATAATTAATTTTAATAATTAATTTTAATGTATTAATTTTAATGTATTATTTTTAATGTATTGATTTTAATGTGGAGATTCATCATAATCACCTAATTAACTTTAAAATATGGCCTTTAAATATGTGATCTTGGACCTCTCTTTGCTGCCCTACGGTATTACAGTATAACGGTCATGTCCCGCGAATGTGGGGATACACTTAGCAATGGCCCTTCGATTAAATCATCATAAAAATAAATCATAGTCCCTCGGATGTTGCCTTCGAATATATGATTTTGTCCCTCGATGACCCTTCGGTGTAGCCTACGGTTAAATGATGATCGTCCCTTCGAATGCTAAGGTATCCTTACAACTGTTGCCTTCAATGACCTATCGATGACCCTACGATGACCCTTTAACATCCAAAGGGTAAAATTACTTACTTCTCAATAGTAAGGATAGTTTTACCCTCATAAGGATAGGAAACGTTCATAACGACCTCAGGAAGGTATAACTCTCAATTACTGGATCATAACCTAAAACATTTTTCACCCCTCACACTTTACACTTTACAAGTCCTAGAAAATCACCACTTGGTATACATTCATACTAGAATCATTACCGAGTTATATTTTTCTAAACCCTTTTCAAAATTAAATGAGATAAATACTTTGTATACATTCATACGAGAATCATTACAAAGTTAAACTCTCTTTCAAACATTTTTTAAGCAATTCACCGACACTTTTCAGACAAAAATATAAGTGATCCAGTAATTAAGAGCCCATGGATAACCATGGATACAAAGGGTGCTAACACCTTCCCTTTGTATAATGTACCTCCCGAACCCAAAATCTATTGAGGTCTTTCCTGTTCTTTTCCACCTTTCCTTATTGGATAAAAGAAAAGTCGGTGGCGACTCTTGCTATCCGCGACATTGCGATAAAAAGCAAAACACCCCAAGTCAGTTCACCGTATGACAACGACATTCGGAGCTGGTGCAAGGTCGATGGCCTTTGAATCTATGAGGTCCTGAACTACGTGCTTAAAAGCTTTGCAGTTCTCAATGTCATGGCCAGGTGCCCCAGAGTGGAAGCTACACCTAGCGTTGGCGTCGTAACCCACCGGAAGTCTACCAACTGGAGGAGCCAGAGTGCGCAGTTGCACAAGTTGTAGTTGTTGAAGACTAGAAAGTAACTGGGCGTACGACATTGGAAGGGTGTCGAAACGCCGGTCCATCATCCTTTGCCTCTGTTGATAAGCGGGTTTGTTACCCGGTTGTTGCTGCTGTTGATACTGAGCTGGTTGACGTTGTGATTGTTGTTGTTGTAGTGGTGCTGCAGCTGGAATGGTCACAACCGCAACATACGGTTGCTGATGATAATTCTGAAAATTATTCCTCCGGTTATCCCTGTTCTGATAAGAAGATATGGCATTTGCATCCCCTTCTCTTCTCTTCTGTCCCTGAATGAACGGCTTCTTCACCCCTGATGAGGATCCACCTCCACTCTAGACCTTGTATGTCTTTATGTAATTCTCCACCCTTTCTCCAGTAGAGACCACATCAGCAAAGTTGGAAGCATTGCAACCTACCAGACGCTCCAAGTAAGGTTCAGGCAGCGTATTCATGAACATGTTGGCCATTTCCTTTTCCAACATAGGAGGCTGAACACGGGAAGCTGTATCCCTCCAGCGTTGAGCGTATTCCCTGAAGCATTCATTGCTTTTAAGAGACAGATTCTGAAGTTGAGTTCTGTTCGGAGCCATGTCTGCATTATACTGATACTGCTTCACGAAAGCCTCTGCCAAATCCCTCCAGCAACGGATGTGAGCTCTGTCCAGCCTCATATACCATTCCAAGGATGCCCCAGCTAGGCTATCCTGGAAGAAGTACATAAGTAGCTTCTCGTCATCAGAGTATGCAACCATTTTACGGAAATAGGCTTGCACGTGAGTTTTGGGGCAAGAGCTGCCATTGTATTTGTCAAATATCGGGACCTTGAATTTCGGTGACACTCTCACACCTGGGACCAGCCCCAAGTCAGCAACATCTACTCCCAGAGGATTTTGTCCTTCCACTGCCTTCAACCTTTCTTCCAATCTTCTAAACATGGGGTCCATGCCAAAGTCTTCCTGAAGCAAGGGGAACTGATCATCCTGACCATCCTGAATGGGTTGTTGACCGGAGGTGACATGTAGGATTGGGATAGGCCCCGGTCCATTGGGACCATTAGCCTCTCCAGCTGGAGGATCAGCCAACGTCTCCGGTTGAGTAATAGGGGGATCCTTCTGCACCAATAATCTAAGCTCCTGCTGTCCTTGAGCCACCCCTTGAACCAAATCCATGAATTGATTCATGCGAATCTTCATCTCGGCGAGCTCTGCCTGTAGGCTTTCCATTACTCTTTGTTGGTTCCTCCAGGTACCGTATCGGTGAATGCCTGAGTCAGCTATCCTGCTAGTGGGACACCAAACAAACTGAGAACACTGTGGCGGTACCTGTTATGCAAGACATGCGGATGACTATGCAAATGCAATGACATGTTTATCAATTCCAAGAGTATTCTACCCCCTTGATTCCAATCTCACATTTGATAAGCAGTGTAAAAAGAAAACCCCGACTAGAATCAAGAAGAAGATTTAAACCTCCTTGAAAAGGATAAACATGTGTTAAATGATATGAATGCAAATGGTGTGATGATGTGAATGCAATGCAATGGCATGCCAATCAGGATTGCTGTATCTGCTTGAACATCTGTCAGGTTGCACTGTCTGGAGAGAAATTAAGAGTACACCAAACAAAGGTCATGGGATGGATCATGTTATCCTTAATATCCACCACTCATTTTGGCGGATTATGGTTTACACCTTATCAATACCCGAGTTTCATTGATATTAAGGATACCTGATCAGATCAACCATGAATCAAGGGTTTGTCGCAAGTCACGAGCATGGAGTTTAGGTTAAGAACCACCCAAAAGGAGTGTACTAAGGTTTAAACCTGCCAAACATGTTCTACAAAAGGTTCCCATAGTCATAATCCCATCTTTCGGATATTATCAGAGGAACGACTACTCGTATTCCAACAATATTCTCAAGAGAGACTCTTATGAGTGTAGTATCGCGTAACAATCGTATCAAATCTTACACTTGAACGACTTTCGCACTACGTCCTACGAATAGGCCAAGATGGGTTTGGTAAACTAAGGTCCTTGGCTTCTTAGGTCTATATTGGAACAAGTAATGTCTAACCACAACTTACTTATGTGACATTATTGATCTCAACATGACCTCCACCAAGTGAATGGGCTTGCAAGTCAACTCGCTAAGGAATACTCCACACAAGTTGACAGGACTATGCCATTCTCCTATCTTAAATGCACTCGAGTTCGGGTATAGAACTCATCTCACAAAGATCACCAAGCAGCCATAGCCAGCCAACAGATACAACAATGATATGTACACAATGTAATAAGGTAAAGCAGGTAAATAAATAACTGTACAAAAGCATGAACACCCAATAAACAAACAAACTACAAAAGCTAGGAGGGACTCGCTTAGGGAAGATGGACCAGCAAGAGGTCAACTTCTTAAAGTCCCCAGCAGAGTCGCCAGCTGTCGCAACCTGAAAAATACAGTGTGCGAAAAAACAACCGGCGAAAGAAAAAGACAGAAGAGTCGCCACCGTGCGTTATTTATCCCAAAGGAGGGAAAGGAAACGCTCGAAGTAAACCTGAAAAGAGGAAAGGAAAAGACAAGGTCTCGCAACCAAATCTTGGGTTCGGGAGTCGGTTATGCGAAGGGAAGGTATTAGCACCCCTACGCATCCGTAGTACTCTACAGGATCCACTTTTGTAGTTCTTGTCTAAAAGGGTGTGGGTTTATCTTGTGCTGTTTGCCAAAAAAAACAAAAAAAGGGTTAAATGAAAATGACTCGCGCGGATGTTGCATCCACTGCATACGTATCTCATCTGAATATGAGAATCAGAGTCTTCGTAGCTCGGCTGACCTATGGGTTGGGGGGATGTGTGCTCGCTAAGACATCGCGTCTTATGCCTACGTATCTCATCTGGAATGAGAATCAGAGCAAGTCGTAGTTCGGCTAACTACGGGGTTATGGATTGGGTTTTGGCCGAACGACGTCACTACGCAATCTACCGGATGCTCGACCTTTGGAGACTTACTCGCCTGTAGTAGAAGGAGTAAACGTGTTGCTTTGGGTTTTAGGGTTTGGGATGCTCGAGGGCAAAAAAGGCAGTCCTTGACGAAAGAACCGCGCTACCTGCAGGGATATGAATACAAAACACAAAACATGTATCTCAAAGTAAATGCCACCAAGGGGCTCAAACGTTGCCTCCTATCGAGGTCTTCCAGCTAGGAATGCAGTAAAGTGCGGGAAAAGGAAAAAATTACCACACGGATAAAGATCCGAAGTTACAGCAATTAAAGGATTAGCAACCCTGAGATCTCTCCAGCTAGACCATCAAAGAAAATCAGTCAATACGATTAATCAGGATAAACCTCCGGATGGTATCCCTGCAAGAGTATGTTAGCCCTCACGAAAACTCAACAGAAAGGTTAGACAAACAAGGTGAAATCCAGGGAAAACAATGCCATGGCAACACAAAGACAGGTTAGAGAAACAAAATAGGGTAACCCAGAGTTGCCCCTAAATCAAAATGTAACCACATGAATAATTCCATCAAAATTCACAAAAGGCTCACAAAAAAGGTATCAAATTCACCCATAATACCTCATACATTTAGAGCATTCAAATTAAAGGCATAAAGATGATGGATATAGGGCAAACCTGATTGGAGAGCTTGATTGAAATTGAGTTGCACCCGTGAGGTTTACAAGTTGAGTTCCCTTCAGGGTTTGGAGGCTGCTCTGAGTTCTCTGTCAGGTCTTCTCTCATTATCTTTTTCCTCAGGGTTTTGTTCCAAGGAAACCTCAGAGTGTTTTGTTTCTCCTCAAAATCCCCCTTTATTCTGTCTTCTTTCTCTCACTATCTTTTTCCAGTGAATCTCCCAGTGTAACTCCAAGTGTGTTTTCCTCTACTGAAACTTCAGTATTTATAGACTGATTTTCGTGGGTAGTGGGCTCAAATGAGGGAGACCCAAGTCCAAAATAATTTGTTATATTTTATTTATTTATTTTATTTTATTTATTTATTTAATTAATTAATTTTTTTCATTTTTTCATTTTTTCATTTTTTTTTCGTTTTTTTTTTTTTTTCGTTTTTTTTTTTCGTTTTTTTTTTCAGGAAAAATGAAGGGTAAATTTTGGGGTATTGCAGGTGGCACTGCTGGCTGAAGTGAGGAGCAGTCCTTATGGGTTGTATACAGGAGGCTGATTCCTGATTTGTGTTCCTCTCTTGTCATATTCTTTGTCCCTTTGTAGTGATGACCCACAGGCTTGTTGTGGGAATCCTCTTTTGATATACTGTTGGCCAAAGCCCTTCTCTTTGAACCCATTTATATGATGGTATCCTTTTATTGCATCTTGATCTCAGAAGCTTATCCACGACTCGGTCCTCTTGCACTTTCACCTGATGTGAAACTGGAATCAAGGGGGTAGAATACCCTTTTGGAATTGCATTTACATATTCATTTGCATGTCTTGCATAACAGGTACCGCCGCAGTGGTTCTCATTTTGTTTGGTGTTCCACTAGCAGGATAGCTGACTCAGGAATTCACCGGTACGGTACCCGCAGAAACCAACTGAGAGCAATGGTGGGCCTACAAGCAGAACTCGCCGAGATGAGAATCCGCATGAACCAATTCATGGATGTGGTCCAGGGGTGGCTCAAGGATAGCAAGAGCTCAGACAGATGATGCAAAGGAATCCCTTCACTACTCAACTAGAGACATCGACTGATCCTCCAGTTGGAGAAGTTAACGAACCAATGGACCGGGGCTTGTCCTGATCCCACGTGCCAACCCTGATCAACAACCCATTCATGATGATCAGGAGGATCAGTTCACCTTGATGCAGGAGGACCTTGGCGGTGGAAGGAAAGAATACTCTGGGGGTAGATGTTGCCGACTTGGGGCTGGTCCCAGGTGTGAGGGTGCCACCAATATTCAAGGTTCCGATATTTGACAAATACAACGGTAACTCTTGCCTGAAGACTCATGTGCAAGCCTACTTCCGCAAGATGGTTGCATACTCTGATGATGAGAAGCTGCTTATGTACTTCTTCCAGGACAGCCTAGCTGGGGCATCCCTGGAATGATATATGAGGCTGGACAGAGCCCACATCCGCTGCTGGAGAGATTTGGCTGAGGCCTTCGTAAAGCAGTATCAGTACAACGCAGATATGGCGCCTGACAGAACTCAACTCCAGAATATGTCTCTCAAAAGCAATGAATGCTTCAGAGAATATGCTCAATGCTGGAGAGAGACAGCTTCTCGTGTTCAACCTCCTATGTTGGAGAAGGAGATGGCCAACATGTTCATGAACACTTTGCCCGGATCTTACTTGGAGTGTTTGGTGGGTTGCAACGCCTCCAACTTTACTGATGTAGTCTCTACCGATGAGAGGGTGGAAAACTATTTGAAGACGTGCAAGATCCAGAATGGAGGTGGATCATCATCATGGGTGAAGAAGCTGTTCCTTCAGGGACAAAAGCGGAGAGATGGGGATGTGAATTCTTTGTCTTCATACCAGAGCAGGGGTATCAGAAGGAACAGTTTTCAGAACTACCATCAACAACCTTATGTTGCGGCTATGACTATTCCGGTTGCAGCACCAGTACAACAACCATAACTACAACGTCAACCAACTCAGTACCAACAACAGCAACAGGGTAACAAACTCGCCTATCAACAGAGGCAAAAGATGATGGGCAGGCGTTTCGACACTCTTCCAATGTCGTACGCTCAGTTGCTTCCTAGTCTTCAACAGTTACAACTCGTGCAGTTACACACTCTGGCTCCTCCCGTTGGTAGGCTTCCGGTGGGCTATGACGCCAATGCTAGGTGTAATTTCCACTCTGGGGCACCTGGCCACAATATTGAGAACTGCAAAGCTTTTAAGCACGTAGTTCAGGACCTCATTGATTCGAAGGCCATCAACTTTGCGTCGGCTCCTAATATCGTCAACAATCCCATGCCGCAGCATGGTGGTGCAAATGTTAATATGGTGGAAGTAGAAGCTAAGTCCGTCAAGGATGTGCTGAAGTTGAAGACTCCGCTGTTGGAGATTAAAGACTGCTTGCTGAAGACCGATGTTTTCCCCGATTGTGGGAACGGTTGTTTGGATTGTGCTACACAGAGCGGAGGTTGTTTGAAACTGCAGCAAGGTATCCAGGCCTTGCTTGACAATGGTATCCTCCAGGATGAAGACTTGTCTGTCCAAGAGGCTGTTGAAGGGGTTGAGGAAGAGGTGTTCGAAGATGCTGCTGAAGAATTCACAGATGTTGTTCCTGCTGATTCTGTAATTCATAATGATGTATTTAATTTTTCCAATGTTGTTGCTGATATCCCAAACAATGTGGTTGATTCTGATGTAATTGAACTTGATTCCGATGTTTCGGATGTTTGCTTTTCAATGAATGAGATTTCTGAGTATGACTGTGATGTTGCTACTATCACCATTTTCTACCCAACTGCTCAGATCAGTGTGCCAGAAGAGCAACCAGTGCAACCATCAACTATGACCATCACTACCCCTGGTCCTTTACCTTTCACCTGCGAAAGGGTCGTTCCTTGGCATTATGGGGGAAGTGTATACACGCATGATCATGGAGTGGAACAGCCACTAAAAACAAAAGAGGTACAGAATCAGGAATTTGAAGCTGAGGTGGAAATAAAAGATCCCGCAGTGGACAATTTTGGTAGGAATCGGGCGATTCACCAGGAGTGGTAGACTGTTCTCACCACCCGTTACCCAAGCTGATAATGATGATGCCGCGGCGAAAGCCAAAGGTAAAAAAGTTGTGAATAAGGGTACCTCTGCACCGCAGGCTGGCTCTGAGCCTGCTTTCGCGAAGGATGTGGACGAGCTCTTGAGAATTATAAAGAAAAACGACTACAAGGTAGTCGATCAGTTGATTCAGACGCCGTCCAAGATATCCATTCTCTCATTCCTGCTGTGTTCGGAGGCACACAGGGAGGCACTTCTGAAGGTCCTAAATGCTGCATATGTGCCTCAGGAGATCTCAGTAAACTAACTAGAAGGGATCGTTGCAAATGTTCATGCGAGCAACGGGTTGGGTTTTACTGATTCTGACTTGACACCAGCCGGACGCAATCATAACAAAGCTTTGTACATCTCGATGGAATGCACAGACATTGTGTTATCTCATGTTCTAGTGGATACAGGCTCCTCTCTCAATGTGCTGCCCAAGAGAGCCCTGTCAAGGTTAGAAGTAGAAGGTTTGGTCTTGAAGCCTTCCGATCTCATTGTGAGAGCCTTCAATGGTTCTAAGAGGTCAGTGTTTGGAGAGGTAGAATTGCCAATTCAGATTGGATCGCAAACCTTCAACACCGTCTTCTATGTGATGGATATCAGTCCCTCGTATAGCTGCCTGTTGGGTCTTCCTTGGATCCACAATGCTGGGGCAGTCTCCTCTACTTTGCATCAGAAGATCAAATTCCCGGTCAACGGACGAATTATCACTGTCTGTGGTGAGGAGGATATTCTGGTCAGTAACCTGTCTACATTCAAGTATGTAGAGGTAGAAGGTGAATTTCATGAGACCCTATGTCAGGCCTTCGAGGCAATTCAGATCAAGGATGCAGCTCCGGTGGAAGAGGTTAAAACGGGTGCCTCTATCTCGTCCTTCAAGCAGGCACAGGCCTTGGTAGAGTCAGGTGTTGCCCCCGGTTGGGGACGTCTGTTGGAGCTACCGATGAAGGAAGACAAGTTCGGGATTGGGTATCAGCCAGCTTTGACTCCTACAACTTCAACGCCTCAGACTCGTTAGGGGTCGATTACTTTCTCCAGTGCTGGCATCATTCAATATGGCCAGATATCTGCAATCAACAAGGAATATGGGGACAGTGATTGCAACATTGACAACTGGGTGCGTCCGAGGGTCCCGGGTGAAGTTATCAACAATTGGTCTTCTGAGGAGATTATCCAAGTCACTCTTCTTGAAGAGTAATTTTTCTTGTTTGTTCATGCATATCCAAGTCTTACGTTCCGCCCAGGGCGTAATGACTCATTGTAGGGCTCATCTATGTGGATACCTGCATTTTTATCATAAATAAAGGACGTCTTTTTGCATTCAAAAATTTTGTTCACTGTCTTTCTATTTTTGCAATTTTCAAAAAAATAAAAATTAAAAAATATTTGGCAATGTTTTGTTTAGTTTTCACTCACTGTTCACACTCATAAGCACATACCATCACTCATGCAGATGCACGTCACCGGATCCTATTGATAACGGTTCTGCTATGGCTCGCTTCGACTTTGAAAATCCAATCTTTCAAGCTGAAGAAGAGGGTGATGAAGACTGTGAACTCCCTGAAGAACTTGCCAGGTTGTTAAAATAGGAGGAAAGGATCATTCAACCGCATCAAGAGTCTGTTGAAGTGATTAATCTCGGCACAGAGGACGCCAAGAGAGAAATCAAGATAGGGGCTGCTTTGGAAGACGATGTGAAGAAGGGGTTGATTGATTTGCTGCAAGAGTATGTTGACATCTTTGCCTGATCTTATCAGGACATGCCAGGGCTTGACACAGACATTGTGGTACACCGTTTACCTCTCAAAGAGGGTTCTTCTCCGGTCAAGCAGAAGCTCAGACGAACAAGACCAGAAATGGCTGTCAAGATAAAGGAAGAGGTACAGAAACAGTTGGATGCAGGATTTCTAGCAGTTACCAATTATCCCCCATGGGTTGCAAATATCGTTCCAGTACCTAAGAAGGATGGAAAGATACTGATGTGTGTTGACTACCGGGATCTGAACAGAGCCAGTCCTAAAGACGACTTCCCATTACCTCACATCGACGTTTTGGTGGATAACACAACTCAGTTCTTGGTATTCTCCTTCATGGATGGTTTTTCTGGATATAATCAAATCAAGATGGCACCAGAAGACATGGAGAAGACAACTTTCATAACCCAATGGGGCACCTTTTTTTACAAGGTAATGTCGTTTGGTTTGAAAAATGCTGGGGCAACATATCAACGAGCTATGGTAACTCTTTTCCATGATATGATTCATCATGAAATTGATGTTTATGTTGATGATATGATTGCCAAATCTCAGACAGAAGAAGAACATTTGGTGAATCTGCAGAAACTGTTTGAGCGTTTGAGGAAATTCAAGCTGAGACTTAATCCGAACAAGTGTACTTTCGGGGTGAGATCTGGAAAACTGCTGGGTTTTATTGTTAGCGGAAAAGGGATTGAGATGGATCTTGACAAAGTAAAAGCGATACAAGAAATGCCTGAGCCAAGAACAGAGAAACAAGTCCGTGGTTTCTTAGGAAGGTTGAACTACATTGCAAGGTTCATCTCTCACCTAACAGCTACGTGTGAGCCAATTTTCAAGTTGTTAAGGAAAGATCAGGCTATCAGGTGGAACGATGATTGTCAAAGGGCTTTTGAAAAGATAAAAGAGTATTTGCAGAATCCTCTTATTCTTATGCCTCCAGTCCCAGGGAGACCGCTGATTATGTACTTGACAGTACTTGATAATTCCATGGGTTGTGTTCTCGGCCAACACGACGAGACAGGTAGGAAGGAGCATGCCATCTACTACCTGAGTAAAAAATTCACAGATTGCGAGTCAAGATACTCAATGCTTGAAAAGACATGTTGTGCACTTGCATGGGCTACTAAGCGATTGAGACAATACATGTTGACTCACACAACCTTACTGATCTCCAGGATGGATCCAGTCAAATATATATTTGAGAAGCCAACTCTCACCGGAAGGGTTGCTCATTGGCAGATGGTACTGACAGAATACGACATCCAGTATACATCCCAGAAAGCCATCAAGGGGAGTATTCTGTCAGACTATCTTGCTCAGCAGCCGATTGATGATTATGAGCCGATGAAGTTTGATTTTCCAGATGAAGACATCATGTTCCTCAAGATGAAAGACTGTGAAGAGCCAGTTGTTGAGGAGGGACCTGATCCAGATGAAAAGTGGACTTTAATGTTTGATGGGGCCGTCAATGCTAAAGGAAGTGGAATTGGTGCTGTTATTACTACTCCGAAAGGTGCCCATATGCCTTTCACCGCTCGTTTGACTTTCGAGTGCACCAATAATGAAGCTGAGTATGAAGCTGAGTATGAAGCCTGTATCTCGGGTATTGAGCAAGCCATTGATTTGAGAATCAAGACTCTGGACATCTTCGGAGATTCAGCTCTAGTGATCAATCAAGTGAATGGTGATTGGAATACTCTCCAGCCTACTATGGTCCCCTACAGAGATTACACGAGAAGAATGTTGACTTTCTTCACAACAGTAAAGCTGTATCACATAACTCGTGATGAGAACCAGATGGCAGATGCACTTGCTACTCTATCCTCCATGATCAAGGTGATTCGTTGGAACCTGCTCTCAGGATTGATGTTATGCGCCTCGATAGGGCCGGGTATGTGTTTGCTGCTGAACTGGTAGTTGATGACAAACCCTGGTACCACGACATCAAGTGCTTTCTGAAGAACCAAGAATACCCTGTCGGGGCATCCAACAATGATAGAAAGAATTTAAGAAGATTGACAGGCAGTTTCTTCTTGAGCAAAGACGATGTGCTGTATAAGAGGAACTTCGACATGGTCTTGCTCAGATGCGTGGATAGACACGAAGCAGACATGTTAATGCAGGAAGTTCATGAAGGCTCCTTCGGTACTCATGCCGGCGGACATGCAATGGCTAAGAAATTGTTGAGAGCGGGTTATTACTGGATGACCATGGAATCTGATTGTTTTAAATATGCTCGGAAGTGTCATAAATGCCAGATTTATGCTGATAAGGTGCATGTGCCGTCAAATCCTCTGAATGTGATGTCTTCGCCGTGGCCGTTTGCTATGTGGGGCATTGATATGATTGGAAAGATTGAGCCGACTGCTTCAAATGGGCATCGCTTCATCCTTGTTGCCATCGACTATTTCACCAAGTGGGTCGAAGCAGCGTCATTTGCGAAGGTCACCAGACATATGGTTGCCCGATTCATTAAGAAAGAAATCATTTGTCGCTATGGGATTCCCGAAAGAATCATTACTGATAATGGTTCTAATCTCAATAACAAAATGATGAAGGAGTTGTGCAAGAACTTTAACATTCAGCATCACAATTCTTCCCCTTATCGTCCTAAAATGAACGGTGTTGCCGAGGCAGCAAATAAGAACATAAAGAAGATTGTGCAGAAGATGGTCGTTATGTACAGAGATTGGCATGAGATGCTACCCTTCGCCTTGCATGGGTACCGTACTTCAATACGTACATCGACCGGGGCAACCCCTTACTCCCTTGTGTATGGTATGGAAGCAGTCATACCCGTTGAAGTGGAGATTCCTTCTCTAAGAGTCCTGTTGGATGTCAAGTTAGACAAAGCTGAATGGATTCGAACAAGGTTCAACGAGTTGAGTCTTATCGAAGAGAAGCGAATGGCAGCCATTTGTCATGGGCAGTTGTATCAGAGTCGGATGAAGAGAGCCTTTGATCAGAAGGTGCGTCCTCGGTGTTTCTAAGTCAGAGATTTGGTGTTGAAAAGGATCCTTCCTCCTCAGACATATCACATGGGCAAGTGGACTCCTAACTATGAGGGACCATATATTGTCACCAATATTTTTGATGGTGGAGCCTTAATGCTTGTAACTATGGATGGTGAAGACTTCACTTCCCCTGTGAACTCAGACGCAGTTAAAAAATACTTCGCATAAAATAGACCCGCTGGACAATAAAAAGAATGGTCCAGGCAAAAATGGGCATCCCGGCGAACCAAGAAAATGAAAAAGGTTCGGGCAAAAGTTAGGGATTAAAAATGAAAAGATTGTACACCCGGTAAGTTGAAAACCTGAAAAGGCAACTTAGGCAAAAATGGGTATCCCGGTGGATTGAAAACCCGAAAGGGCGATCCAGGCAAAAGTTAGGGATTAAGCGAATGACTGCGTTCTGAGTAGTTCTAAATCTCATCTCATGTCGATAACTGGAAACTTTCGAAGGATAGGAAACAGTCCAATCACCCTTGTTTAGAAAGCTGATCATCTGGAGGATTTTGAAGACGAGTGAGTCATAGCAAAATTGGAACCCGATAGAAATCCATTTCACATTGCCATTAGATTAATTGTTGTTTTTATCTTTTGTGCGATTACCTCTTCCCAGGGATTGCTTCCTGATGTAAATGCCTATTCAGAGGCCATTCAATCAATAAAATCACGTTATTCAGAATATCTCCATGTTCATTTTCATTTTACTGTTTTGTTTGCAAAAATGACGTCCGAATTTTTGATAAACATTGCATCATGATGCATAAGAGCTTTACAGGAACATGCTTAATAAACATTTAAAATTGTTGTAAATTTTAAGTGCTTTGGATCGTCTATTCAGAACAGGTACACTCGGGGCATTTCCTTAAGGTTCCCAGCAGACGATCGCGGATGTTTTGCTTAAACAGTTGGAGTTTGGTATCTTATCCCTGCAGAGCTGATCCAAGCATTGAATTCTTCAATCCCCATCAGGTTCTCACTATTGTACTCCCTCAAGCATGTTTTCCAGACTATACACTCCCCAGTAGAGTTGACAGTGCCAGACTGTATATCCCCAGCGGAGTTGACAGTGCCAAACTGTATCTTCCTAGCAGAAGCAGCTGCTCCTCATAGTTCGATGTCAGATCGATGATCTCGATGCCAGATCCACGGTCTCTTCCCTTGAAGCGGAATCTCGGTACCGCATCGGTGTTTGTTTCCCCGGATGAGTTGTCTCTCTCGCAGATTATGGTTGCCAGAACCACCGTCGTCTTCCTCAGCAGGAAGCTTTCAGTGCCATTCTCCCTCCAGTCAGAGTCTCGATATCTTACTATTGCCAGAACACCGTGTGGCCGGTTATTTCCCCACAGAGTTCATTGTGCTGTGTATCTCCAACAGCATTGCCAGGGTTCAGAAGATTGTAATCATTTCCCCGGCAGGATTCCTTGCCTCGGCTTGGCATTCTCCCCAGCATTTCGCATCCCTGCATGTAGAATCATATTGCATCGCATCCTCCCAAATCACGTAGCATTTCCATTTTGATGGAGCATTACGCCATTGAAAAATTCAAACATACGCATAAAGCATAAAACATTCTTGGTATCCCAAGTGATAAGCCAGAAATTGTTTCCAGTGCTCAGACTGAAGGTTGTTCATGACTTATTATCCCCAACATAGGTTGTTGGCCCACATGCCGTCTCAATTATCATTTTCCCTATTTCTGCCGATACTGACAGGCATGAAAGTTTTCCGGTATTCAGACCGAAGTGGCATTCAGGCCAATTTTCCGATATTCAGACCGAAGTGGCATTCAGGCCAATTTTCCGATGTTCAAATCGAAGAAGTTTCCGACGTTCAGGTCGATGCAACTTGTGGCATTCAGGCCAGTTTTCCGGTATTCATACCGAAGTGGCATTCAGGCCAATTTTCCGATGTTCAGATCGAAGAAGTTTCCCACGTCCAGGTCGATGCAACTTGTGGCATTCAGGCCAAGTTTCCGGTATTCAGACCGAAGTGGCATTCAGGCCAGTTTTTCCGGTATTCAGACCAAAGTGGCATTCAGGCCAGTTTTTCCGGTATTCAGACCGAAGTGGCGTTCAGGCCAATTTCCCGGTGTTCAGACCGACGTTTAATAATCTCATATCTTCCGATGCTCAGATCGAAGTCATTTCCCGTATTCGGACTGATGAGCGGCATTCAGGCCATGGTTACTTTCTGTGTTACCATTTATTTTGGTATTCAGGCTAACATTCTCTTCTTCGGTGCTCATACCGACTCTCACCGTACCAGACGGATTCTTTTTCAAGACCACCTCTTGGCCGATCCTGACAGGCATTGTTACTTCATTTCACTTTAGTGTAAATTTTCAGGTTTTTATTGTATTCAATCCCTTGATACCTCGAAAGTGCGAAAGCCGCTGCTATCTTCCTTTCGGGTCTCCAGTTGATTGAATAGGGGCAGCTGTAATACCCCAAAATTTTCCCTTCATCTTTTCTTGGAAGCATGGGATTATGTTTCACATTGCATTAGCATCATACTAGGTCATACTCATTGCATACTGCATCAGTGACTTGGGAAATCAGGGTTTGATTGATCACTCCTTAACAGAAGGAGCCCACACAAAGCAAGACTGAGAATTGGACTTCATTTTCCAAGTATACAAGTCTCAAGGGTCTCAAGGTGGTCCAGGTATCCTATTGTGGTCTACAGTTCATCAGTGAAAGATCCAGAGCTACTAGAGTGTGCATCTGGATTTAATCAGAAATTAGGGTTTCATGGCTACCTGCAAAATGGCAATGTTTGGTGGGAAGAAAAGGGGGCTCATTCATGTCATGATTAGAGAGGCATCTTGGCCTAGGAATATTCACAATTATCTCACAAAGATCCATTGGCAATCAGTGCAATCAGTTCCTAGTCATTTTTGCCCTAAAACTAGGGTTTGGTATAAAATCAGTTTATTTCTGATTCCTTGGGTGAAACTCTTTTCCATGGCCCTCCATATGTCCACAAGGGTCTACATACAAAAAATCAGCTCTTTATTTGAGCCAGAGGTGCTTCAATTGATCAATGGAATAGGGAATCAGACAGTTTGGGAAATCTCAACTGTGGGGCCAGAAAAGTCAACTCCTGACATTTTGAAAGTGGAATCTCAAAATTCATGCCTAAGGGAGCCTACATGTGAAATTTGATCAAGTTTGGATCATGGATTCATCATTTAATCAGGAATTGGAAAAGTTACTAAATTTGGAAATAGTTGACTTTCCATTTAGGGCAAGTTTTCATGGTTGTTGCACCCACTTTAAGCCCATTTTCCATCAAGATGCAAGCTCCATTTTAAAAATTCTCCAACATGAAAGTTGTTCCTCTTGTTCCAATATTTATAGAGATATAAAGTTTGTTTCATTTGGATTAAAATTGAGAAAGTTATGCTTGGTCAAAGTGAGACATTATTTTTGGACACTTGGAAAATTTTCTAAGTCCAAAATCTTCAAGATTTGTCAAGACTTATGGGCCAGTTTTCTTGCACTTCAAGGCATCTTTTGAAAATACTTTCTTCATGACAATTGTACCTTGCCATTGCCTCTTTCACACCTCTTTGGAATCATCCCATTTGGATCATTGGTTTGAGAGATGCACTCATCTAAAGTTGACATCATGAACTGAATTTTTAGGCAGCATTTAGGCCAAACTGGCCCAACCATTTTGCAGATGATGAGACACGATTTCATGGCCATTTTTCACCTCTTTCCACTCATCATTTCAACTTGTGTTCAACATGAAATATGTTAAGCTCCATACCCTCTTCCTACTGTTTGCATTGCCTTGCCATTTGGTTACATACTCATCAAGATACAAGGTCTCAAAGTCACCCTGTTGGATTGTTTTCTTGCCAGACCAAGACAACCAATAAAGCTGCAAAATCGACCAACCCTCTTTCTTTACCTCATTTGGCCATTTGCTTTTGTTTTACTCACTTAAGTTTTGCCACAATTAGAGCTTACTTTCACCACCTCACTTTTTGCACTTTTTGCTCATGAATCCAAACCAAACATGTGCAAGCCCATTAGCCATTTTAAACCCAACACACATAAGCATCCAAACCCTAATCTGAAGAGATAGAGGCTGCCACTATTTTCAAGCTAAGCAAGAGCAATCAAGGCAAAGTTTTTGAAGTTTCAAAGTCTCTCATTTTCCTTCCATCCCTCTATCTTCAAGGGGCAGTGGACCTTTCATCCACTAGGTAAATATTTCACTCACTCTCTTTCATGGCCTTGCTCATGCTCATTCATACTTGTTCATCACTTGTTTCTTTCATGCTTACCATCCATACTTCATGTTATTTTTCATTTATGCCATGCTTGTTCCATGCTTATTTTCCATGTTAATACTATGCTATGCATGCTTATGAACCCTTCAACATGAGACATTGTCATTAAGCTTGAGTTTGTGTTGTGAAATTTCTGTGGAATCCGTGTGCATGAGGCCACCTTGTTGTTCACTTTTCTACATGCTAAGGCCATTATTTTCATCGAAACAAGACACCATTGTGCTCTACTCATTTCGAACTTGAACTTTGCTTTTTATACCATGTCATTTGATGCATTATTGATTGGAAGTTGGAGAAAATTTGTTCGCGTTTTCGTGTACTGCTGCATGTTGTTAGGGTTTTTTTCATGTTGCATGAAGAGACGACGACGTGTCTCTCTGTAGACCCTCAGATCGCGCGCGCTTGCTTTAGATCTCGTCTGTCCAACTTCATTTTGTCTTCTTGTGACTTACTCCAGCCTTGCCCAATCGATGCACATGTTCACATAACTTATTAAAATGTACATTTATTTTTTTAATGTCACGCTGGAATATTTCCTTTGGACCGGGCCTGGCACGCTTTTGCTCTTCACACACCTCGACTCAAGGCCCACCAATAATCCATTTATTTTCATTCTTTCTTTTTATTCTTATTTTATTTTTCTGTTTTGTTTTTTTATTAATAAAAATATTTTATTTATTCATAAAAATACCAAAAAAATACTTTTCACATTTCTTAATGTTTCATTTAATTTATTTAATTTTTATTTTCATATTTTATTTAATGTTAATATTTTATTTTAATTATTTGTTTCAAATAGTCCATTTTAACACACTTATTTTTATTAATTTTATTTTCATGACTTAAAATTATTTTTAGATTCTGATTTTTGGAATGAGGGTTGACCAATGTCTCATGGTCAACCTAACCTTTTCTTGGAATTTTATTTCCCATTTTCAATTTATTTTGGATTTATTTTTGACCTAGTTTGCTTGGTTGACTTTTCATTTGACTTCTGTTTTATTTTAATTAATTTATACACTAATTCACATTATTTTTAAAATCATTTTGGGGGATGATGATGTCCTTACCCCACCTAACTTAGTTTAATTTTTCATAACTTTCTTGATTAATTTACTATATATTTGATCATTTTCAAGTTGACTTTTCTATGATTGATGTTTGACTTAAGGGATTGCTTAGGGCAATTGAAGAGATCTTTTGATCCTCCCTTGTTCATCTCATATGCCATGTATTATAGGCCTTTCATCTTGATTTTATTTGATCTTTGCATCATTTCCCGATTAAATTATTCATTGATCCTTTGTGTGCATAGTTTCACCTGTCTGATTCATCTGATATTTCTTATACTTGTTTCTTTCATCCATGCTTCTACTGTTTGATTGCTTAACATGTCTATACTTCTCATGCATTGTCTAATGCTTCATTATTTCATTCTTTAATTCTTTGATTTGATCATATACTTGGTTGCTTATCTGATTGTTTGATAACTGTGGCCTACTTGTATGGTGTATGAGGCATATATTTTTATTGCTTGATTGCCATGAACAATCCCCATTCATAACAAATGTACCCCTCTCCAATGAACTGTATAATGTTTATTCTTTCATTCTTTATTCATCTGTTAATACAAGAATTAAAATGAACACTCGATAACCATTTCAAAACAAGATCAAAACCTCGATCCAACGTCGAGTAATCATTTTCAGAACTTAACAGAACCAACATGTATTCAACCATTCCTTTTGTAAGTCGATTGCTTCATGCATCGCCATTTCTCTTGTAAGTCGGTTGCTTTTGGCATCGCCATCTACCCTTATCCCTGACTCCTCTCTTTGCTCCGTCCGTCGATTCTTGTTCCATTTAGGTAGCACCCATTAGGTAGAACCCTTTGTATGATAACATAGGTAGAATTCCCTTATTCTTTTGTATGATAACATAGGTAGAATTCCCTTATTCTTTTGTATGATAACATAGGTAGAATTCCCTTATTCTTTGTATGCTAACATTAGGTAGATGTTCCCATTTGTAAATCCTAACACTTAGGTCCACATTGCATGACAACTCTAGGGCAGAGCTTCCCCATTTTTTTAGACCTTCTGTGCGTCTCCGATCTTGTGGCATGTCAATCCGTCCTATTGCAAAGAGGTAACTGCCTAAGACTCGATTCAGCGAGCTGCGACACCTGCTGCTAGGACGTGAACACATTGCCCACCTTCCTTTGACACAACTGGTGTCCTCTTTTGTAAGTCCATGTTCAGATGGCAATCCCTAGTTAGCCGAACTACGACAACTCTGATTCTCATGTTCAGATGAGATACGTAGGCACAAGATGCGATGTCTTGTCGAGTTTGACTGACAACTAACAACTAATCCTTGTTTGCTTTCGCCCTCGTTGCGATTCTTTTCTCTCGCCCTCGTTGCGATCGAGACCTTCCCTTTCTCTTGCCCTAGTTGCAATCGAGACCCTTGTTCCCGTAGTTAGCTGAACTACATTTTGCTCTGATTCTCATTCCATATGAGATACGTAGGCATAAGACGCGATGTCTTAGCGAGCACACTTCTCTTTAACCCATAGGTAGCCGAGCTACAAAGACTCTGATTCTCATATTCAGATGAGATACGTATGTAGTGGATGCGACATCCGTGCGAGTCATTTTCTTTTGAGCTTTCTTTTCAGTAAATAGTACCTTAGATAAACACACACCCTTTAGACAAGAACAACAAGAGTGGATCCCGTAGAGTACTACGGATGCGTAGGGGTGCTAATACCTTCCCTTCGCATAATCGACTCCCGAACTCAAGATTTGGTTGCGAGACCTTGTCTTTTCCTTTCCTTTTCTCCAGGTTTACTTCGAGTGTTTCCTTTCCCTCCTTTGGGATAAATAACGCACGGTGGCGACTCTTCTGTCATTTCTTCTTTTGCCGGTTGTTTTTTCGCAGGTTGCGACAGCTGGCGACTCTGCTGGGGACCCGGTTTCCCTATGTGAGTCCCTCATAGCTTTTGTAGGTTTCTTGTTTGTTGGGTGTTTATTCTTTTGTACAGCTATTTATTTTTTAGCATTTACCTGCTTTACCTTATTGCATTCATGTACATATGTTTGCTGTATCTGTGGGTTCTGTGGATTGGTTGTTTGTTGGGGTGGGATGTTCTATGAGAGATAAGCCCACTACACAGGCTTGAGCGTACACATAGGTTTTAGAGTGGATAGTCATGAGGCTTGCGTGGCATGTTGCTACGTTAAGTCGTTCATGAGACCCACATCCAGACGAGGTTCCTTGTGGATATATTATGTCCTATGGGTGTTCCATAACGACAGATGTTCCTTTAGAAATCGTCGACTCTGGTGACCATTTCCCGAGGACTCAGTCAAGGCCTCTCCTCCGAGACGCGGTGATGTTAGCTCTGGTGGGCGCATTCTCGCTGCTCAATCCGAGGACCCCGAGGCTGGGAACTTGCTTTAGGATGTCCTGTTGAAGGGAGTCAGTGGAGGTCTTTTATCCCGTAATAATGCCACACCTTCAGTGGTAAATGTATTATTCTCGACTGAAGGGCTGAAGCTGACGAACTTCTG
Source organism: Lathyrus oleraceus (assembly GCF_024323335.1). NCBI lineage: Eukaryota > Viridiplantae > Streptophyta > Magnoliopsida > Fabales > Fabaceae > Lathyrus > Lathyrus oleraceus. The sequence goes on along the minus strand of NC_066581.1, from coordinate 148,255,638 downwards.
TTCTTAGAACCTACCAGTGAGGGGCGGGCTAAATTCAGGAAACCTTAACCTTCAACCAACCCGGTTTTCTAGAGCAGAGCTTTGATCTCGTATTATATTCCTCAGTGGGTTTCTCTTCAGACAGTGCAACCCGACAATTGTCCAAGCAGATACAGCATTCCTGATTTCCATGTCACTGCATTGCATCACATCATTTTGCATTCATATCATTTAATACATGTTTATCTATTTCTAGGGGTTTATATCTTCCTCTTGATTCCGGTCGGGATTCTCTGGTTTTTCTAAGATGGATATTGGCCGAAAGAGACATGTCGCCTACACGTTTCCTGTGGTTTGTTTGGAGCCCATTCAGCAGCTGATGAAGTTAATGGATCACGATTCCCTAGAAAGATTCCGGAAGGATTACGGTTTGATTCTAAGCTTCGTCACGGTTCTCTCCAAACATCAACATGATGCTCTCTTCACACTGCTGTAGTTCTATGACCCTCCATTGAGGTGTTTCACATTCCCGGATTATATTTTGGTCCCTACTTTGGAGGAGGTTGCCAGTTTTCTCAGAGTGCCTATCAAGTCACAGTTGCTATTCTACAGTTTCGAGTTTCTGCCCGATCTCAGTATGGTTGCTTCAGCCACATATTTGGGGAAATCAGTCTTGAAGTCTAATATGTGTCAGAAGGGAGGAGTTAGTGGTTTTCATTTGAATTTCTTAGTGGGAGAAGCTAAGAAGAAGCTTGAAGATGGTGATTAGAGGGGTTTCAATGTTGTGTTGGCTCTTTGTGTATTGTTAGATGCCCAAAAGTGCTTATTTGAGCTATCATATGTGGGCATCTTTCACTCTTATTCCTGGCTAATGTGGTCAAAACCACATTCATTTTACATAGAATGCATCACATTGATAAGCAAGCTTGGTGCCTTTGATTTGTGTGTTATTGTGCAGGAAAAGGCATGAACTAATTGAAAATGAAGACACAAGAAAATTGGCAAAGGAACCAAGTTCACAAGCATTCTATCTGCCAGCTCGCTAGGCGAGGATGTGGCGAAGCAAAACCTTCGCTAGGCGAGCTCCTGGCGAAAGGCTCCAGTAAATTGGTTAATTAATTCGCTAGGCGAACTGAAGGCGAAGTGGCAGCGAATTCAGTCTGCTTTGGTGAAAAGAGCAGCCAGCACTAGCTCGCTAGGCGAGGCTCTAGCGAGTCCCCAGCGAGCATTCCAGTAGCAAAACCTCTCAACCTCGCTGGGGCGAAGGTTGAAGCGAGTTCTTCGCTAGGCGAAGGTCTGTTCGCTAGGCGAACATGACAGTTCCACAGGCCCAGTTTTCTCTGGGCGCAGGGGCATTTTGTGCCCATTTTTGGCCTTCGCTAGGCGAGCTATTCTGCTCGCCTAGCGAACGTGACAGTTCTGCACTTGTCTATAAGTAGCAGGTGCCACTTTTTGAGCCCATACCACTTTTTTACCAACTTTTCCATTTTTTGTACTTTCTCTTAGATATTTTACAGCATTGTTTGGAGGGATTTTTGATGCCCTAATTTCATTTCTCTTCATCTAGCAACCATCTTCCACAAAAAGAAGGTGGATTCCCATCCAACTTCGATCATTCGACTTGGATGTTGATCAACCCTCTTTTCTTACTTGCCGACCAAGCTACCATGAAAATGAGTAGCTAAGTCTCCATTTGTCAAGGTTAGATGTAGGTGATTTCCAAGCTTTGTGTGTAAATGTAAGGATCCTCATTTGTAAACTCTTTAACGGTAAATATATGATGAAAACTTTGTTTCTATTTAAAACTCTTTGTGTTGGTATTTGATCGAGAGATGTTTACCGATTCTTGACCTAGGTTTTCATCCAAACTTGTTTGTTAGCTAGAGATAGTAACGAATGATTTTGTTCACCATAAGGTTGAACCAAAAAGTTGTCATTTTGATAGATTGTGTTCGAGAGAAACAATGGATCAAAATGACAAAACTCACAATGGGTGTTCGAGAGAAACGCATTGAGAGGACCTTGTGAAATAATTTATCATCTAAAGGAGTTTATAATATTGTTGACCGTGCAAAAACATGCAAAGCAAATGTAATCATTGAAACCTAACTTTGACAATATTTCTCATATTAATCAAAACATAACTTTTACCGCAATTAATTACTTTGTATGCAAGATAACTTGATTAAAACCAAAACCCTAGTGTTACATTAAGTTAAGATTAATTCAACCATTGAACGGCAGTGATATCTTACAATCTCTGTGGATACGATGACAAAAACCCGACACTTAAAAACTGTCACAACAAAATGTTTTGTTGTGACAGTTTTTAAGTGTCGGGTTTTGTTATCGTATCCACAGAGATTGTAAGATATCACTGCCGTTCAATGGTTGAATTAATCTTAACTTAATGTAACACTAGGGTTTTGGTTTTAATCAAGTTATCTTGCATACAAAGTAATTAATTGCGGTAAAAGTTATGTTTTGATTAATATGAGAAATATTGTCAAAGTTAGGTTTCAATGATCACATTTGCTTTGCATGTTTTTGCACGGTCAACAATCTTATAAACTCCTTTAGATGATAAATAATTTCACAAAGTCCTCTCAATGCGTTTCTCTCGAACACCCATTGTGAGTTTTGTCATTTTGATCCATTGTTTCTCTCGAACACAATCTATCAAAATGACAACTTTTTGGTTCAACCTTATGGTGAACAAAATCATTCGTTACTATCTCTAGCTAACAAACAAGTTTGGATGAAAACCTAGGTCAAGAATCGGTAAACATCTCTCGATCAAATACCAACACAAAGAGTTTTAAATAGAAACAAAGTTTTCATCATATATTTACCGTTAAAGAGTTTACATATGAGGATCCTTACATTTACACACAAAGCTAGCAATCACCTACATCTAACCTTGACAAATGGAAGACTTAGCTACTCATTTTCATGGTAGCTTGGTCGGCAAGTAAGAAAAGAGGGTTGATCAACATCCAAGTCGAATGATCGAAGTTGGATGGGAATCCACCTTCTTTTTGTGGAAGATGGTTGCTAGATTTGTGTGTAAATGTAAGGATCCTCATATGTAAACTCTTTAACGGTAAATATATGATGAAAACTTTGTTTCTATTTAAAACTCTTTGTGTTGGTATTTGATCGAGAGATGTTTACCGATTCTTGACCTAGGTTTTCATCCAAACTTGTTTGTTAGCTAGAGATAGTAACGAATGATTTTGTTCACCATAAGGTTGAACCAAAAAGTTGTCATTTTGATAGATTGTGTTCGAGAGAAACAATGGATCAAAATGACAAAACTCACAATGGGTGTTCGAGAGAAACGCATTGAGAGGACTTTGTGAAATTATTTATCATCTAAAGGAGTTTATAAGATTGTTGACCGTGCAAAAACATGCAAAGCAAATGTGATCATTGAAACCTAACTTTGACAATATTTCTCATATTAATCAAAACATAACTTTTACCGCAATTAATTACTTTGTATGCAAGATAACTTGATTAAAACCAAAACCCTAGTGTTACATTAAGTTAAGATTAATTCAACCATTGAACGGCAGTGACATCTTACAATCTCTGTGGATACGATAACAAAACCCGACACTTAAAAACTGTCACAACAAAATGGCGCCGTTGCCGGGGATTGTAAATTGATATTGCGAGCATCGCATTGGTTGTTTAAGTTTTAACTTGTGAATTTTTGACTTGTGCTTGTAATTTGTTTGGTTTAGTGTGCAGCTTACGTTTTATGCGAGGGAAAATCCCTGTGGACGAACTTCTTTTTGATCCTGAGATCGAGAGAACCGCAAGGAGGCTCAATAGCAAAACGAGACGTAGGAGGGAACAGGCTAGACAACGCCAAGAGCAAGGAGAAAGTTCTTCAACCACCAATCCACACACATTCGTACCAAACATGGAGCCACAACCACCACCACCGATTTCTACTCCATGTATCAACAGTCCAAGGAACACCGCTCAGTTTGCCAACCAAACTGGAAGGCAAGCTGAGATGAAGACGGGAACTCTGAATTTATTGTATGGGAGTCCATTCACCGGAATGGACCATGAAGACCCATTTGCTTTTCTCACAAAATTCTATGAGATAGCATTGGCTGCCGGAGTGGATCAGGCTCAGGAGCTTCCGTTGTTCAGACGTTTATTTCCTCACGCTTTGCTCGGTAAAGCAAAGGATTGGTATCTCGATCAAACACCTGCCGTAATGACAGATTGGAATGTGTTAGAGGAGAAATTCATTGAAAGATTTTTCTCTCATAACCGATTCATGGAATCAAAGACGGCCATCTCGGTGTTTTCTCAAGGAACCAGTGAATCGTTGAATGAAGCGTGGGAGAGATTCAAGTCCATGCTAAGGAAATGTAAAGGGCATGGATTTGATGAATTAACTCAAATCCATATCTTCAGAAATGGACTTCAACCAAACTGTAAGACGTTGTTGGATGCCACCTCGGGTGGCTCGTTGATGTCAAAGAGTGCCGAAGAAGCCACCAACATTATCAACCGTATGGCTTTGAATGATCTTCAAAGTCAAAGTCGTGGAAGTTCTTTGAAGAAGGCGGGAGTGCTTGAGTTAGGGACGAATGATGCCATACTTGCCCAAAACAAGCTCATCTCACAACAAGTGGAACTTTTAACGCAACAAATCAAAGAGTTAAGAGAACCGTCAAAAGCTAAACAAATAGCTTGTTGTGAACTTTGTAAAGGTGAACATGACACCGGATTTTGTCCACCTCCCGGTTTTGACGAAGTAAATTACATGGCCAATCAACGGGACTATCAACCAAGACAACAACAACCTTATCAACCGCACCCTCAACAACAACAACAACAACAACAACAATTCCAAGGGAACCAAGGGTTCCAACCTAGAAGCAACTATTATCATAACCAAGGTTATGGAGGTGGTTCTTCTAGCCGTCAAAATCCTCCCCAAAATCCGTATCAATCTCAACAACCGCCGGTAGTCAATTCTAAATTGGAAGAGACATTGACGCAATTCATGCAAATGTCAATGGCCAATCAAAAGAGTAATGACGCGGCCATAAAAAATCTTGAAACTCAAGTTGGGCAACTTGCCAAGCAACTAGCTGAACAACAAACCGGTCCTTCTTTCTCGGCCAATACGCAAACAAATCCTAAGGAGCATTGTAAGGCGATTGTGACGAGAAGTGGAAGGGAGTTGGGTAGTGAAAATGAAAAAAGAGTGGAGAGTGAAAAAAGAGAGAAAGAGAAGGAGATTGAGGAGAAAATAGTGGATGAAAATGTTGACGGTGAAGTAGGAGTGTGGAGTGATGAGGAAGTAGTTGAAAATAATAAAAATAATGGTGAAGTTGAACAAGAAAAAGGTGTGGAGATTGAGGAAAATAATAATGATGAGGTGCTAAGGGAGGTAGTGAAGAAGCCTAGATGGAAAAGTGCTAGAATTGCAAAGGGAAAGGAGGTAGTGAGCGCTACTCCTGTCCAAAACCTTCCTTACCCTCACGCCCCGTCAAAAAGGGAGAATGAACGGCATTACGCCCGGTTCATGGATATTTTTAAGCAATTACAAATTAACATTCCGTTTGCTGAAGCTTTGGAACAAATGCCGAAGTATGCCAAGTTCATGAAGGACATACTAACCAAAAAGCGGAGGTATACGGAACCGGAGACCATCGTCCTTGATGCGAGCTGTAGTGCCATCATTCAACGGACGCTTCCTAAGAAAGAGGTTGATCCGGGAAGAGTTACATTGCCGGTTAAGATTGGTGACGTTTATGTCGGAAAGGGACTTATTGACTTGGGGTCGAGCATAAATCTTATACCTTTGTCAATTATCAAAAGGCTTGGCAACATCGAGATTAAGTCCATCCGAATGACATTACAATTGGCGGATAAGTCGACGACCCATCCTCATGGCGTAGCCCAAGATGTGTTGGTAAAGGTCGACAAATTCTTTTTCCCGGTGGATTTTATTGTAATTGATATGGAGGAAGATGATGATGCTCCGCTCATATTGGGCCGACCATTCATGAAGACCGCAAGAATGATGATTGATGTTGATGACGGTTTAATGAAGGTGCGTGTTCAAAATGAGGAGGTCACCTTTGATCTATTCGAGGCGATGAAGCATTCCAAAGATAGACATGATAGCTTTCGAATCGATGTGATCGAAGACGCTATTATGGAAGTTTCAAAGCATATTCACGAGATATCTCCTATGGAGTAAGCTCTCGACGACTCATTGGAGGTTTTCACTGTTGAAGAGGAGCTAGCTCTTGAGGAATGCTTGAAGGAACTTGATAGCTTGGAAGACCTACAACCGTGGGAAGTAGAGGAAGAAAATTTGAAGAAGGAGGTAATTGACGAGAAAGCGTCAATTGAATTAAAAGAGTTACCTTCGACTTTGAAATATGTATTCCTTGATGATACCGAGGCAAAGCCGGTCATCATAAGCAACCTCTTGACAAAAGAAGAAGAAGCCCGTCTAATCATTGTGCTCAAAACCAATCAAGAAGCTATGGGTTGGACTCTTTCCGATCTTAAAGGAATTAGTCCATCCTATTGTATGCACAAGATTTTGATGGAGGAGGATTTCAAGCCGGTGGCTCAACCACAACGCCGCTTAAATCCTACAATGAAAGAGGTTGTAAGAAAGGAGGTGGTGAAGCTTTTGGATGCGGGAATGATTTACCCGATCTCGGATAGTCCGTGGGTTAGTCCCGTGCACGTGGTTCCGAAGAAGGGTGGAATGACCGTAATCCGTAATGACAAAGACGAATTGATCCCGACTAAAGTTGCCACGGGATGGAGAATGTGTATAGATTATAGACGGTTGAATACCGCGACTCGTAAGGACCATTTTCCACTCCCATTTATGGATCAAATGCTTGAAAGACTATCGGGCCAACAATACTACTGTTTTTTAGACGGCTACTCCGGGTACAACCAAATTGCGGTTGACCCGGTTGATCATGAGAAGACGGCTTTCACGTGTCCGTTTGGAGTGTTCGCATACAGAAAAATGCCTTTTGGGCTTTGCAATGCGCCGGCGACATTCCAACGATGTGTCCAAGCTATTTTTGCCGATCTAATAGAGAAAACAATGGAAGTCTTCATGGATGACTTCTCGGTGTTTGGTGGGACGTTTAGTCTATGCTTGGCAAATTTGAAGACGGTGTTGGAAAGGTGTGTGAAGACTAATTTGGTGCTAAATTGGGAAAAGTGTCACTTTATGGTGACCGAGGGGATTGTGCTAGGCCACAAAGTCTCTAAAAGGGGGCTTGAAGTGGATAGAGCTAAGGTTGATGTAATTGAAAAATTACCCCCTCCGGTCAATGTGAAGGGCATCCGTAGTTTTTTGGGGCACGTGGGGTTCTACCGGCGCTTCATCAAGGACTTCTCAAAGGTGGCTAAACCTTTGAGCAATTTACTCGCCAAAGATCAGGTATTTCTCTTCACCGACGATTGTTTGCAAGCTTTCGAGGTTTTAAAAGAAAAATTGGTTACCGCTCCAATAATAGTCGCTCCCGATTGGAATGAAAATTTTGAACTAATGTGTGACGCGAGTGACTATGCCGTTGGAGCGGTACTTGGCCAAAGAAAGGACAAAACTTTTCATGCTATACATTATGCGAGCAAGGTTCTTAACGAGGCTCAAATAAATTATGCCACAACGGAAAAAGAACTACTCGCAATAGTGTATGCGCTAGAAAAGTTTAGGTCCTATCTTATAGGGTCTAAAGTCGTGGTGTACACCGACCACGCGGCGATTAAATATCTGCTGACCAAGCCGGATTCGAAGCAAAGGCTCATCCGTTGGATCCTCTTGTTACAAGAATTCGATGTCGAAATTAAAGACAAGAAGGGGTCGGAAAACTTGGTAGCGGATCATTTATCCCGCTTGGTGAATGTCGAGGTTACCGCATCTGAAAAGGAAATCCGGGAAGAATTTCCTGATGAAAAATTGTTTAAGGTTCAAGTTAGGCCGTGGTTTGCAGACTTTGCAAACCACAAGGCTAGTGGTTGTGTGCCGGCCGATCTAACTTCGAACCAAAAGAGGAAGTTCCTTTCGGATGCGAAGTATTATGTTTGGGATGACCCATACTTGTTTAAGTTGGGTAGCGATAACCTGTTAAGGAGATGCGTAACTGGTGATGAAGCCCAGAGCATCCTTTGGCATTGTCACAACTCGCCTTATGGCGGACATTATAATGGGGTTAGAACGGCCACAAAAATTCTTCAATCGGGATTTTATTGGCCAACTATTTTTAAAGACGCACATACCCATGCGCAAAGTTGTGACAGTTGCCAAAGAAGTGGTGGGATAGGTAAGAGAGATGAGATGCCTCTCCAAAATATCCAAGAAGTGGAAGTGTTCGATTGTTGGGGCATAGATTTTGTTGGACCTTTCCCACCCTCTTACGGGAATGAGTACATGCTTGTAGCTGTTGATTATGTCTCTAAGTGGGTTGAGGCGATTGCCTCACCTCGGGCGGATGCCAAAACGGTGATAAAATTTTTAAAGAAAAACATCTTTTCCCGTTTTGGAACACCCCGAGTGTTGATAAGTGACGGAGGGTCACACTTTTGCAATGCACCTTTGGAAACAATTCTAAAACATTATGGTGTGTCGCATAGGGTGACAACTCCGTACCACCCTCAGGCTAACGGGCAAGCGGAGGTCTCTAATCGAGAGATTAAGAGAATCCTAGAAAAAACCGTGTCTAATTCTAAAAAAGAGTGGTCCCAAAAATTGGACGAAGCATTATGGGCCTACCGTACGGCCTTTAAAGCTCCAATTGGCCTAACTCCGTTTCAATTGGTATTTGGTAAAACTTGCCATTTGCCGGTTGAATTGGAGCACAAGGCCTTGTGGGCCCTAAAATTTCTAAATTTTGAACATGAGTTGGCCGGTAACAAAAGGAAAGTACAACTACTTGAGTTGGAGGAGATGCGCAATGCCGCATACCACTCAAGTTGGTTGTACAAGGAAAAAGCAAAGAAGTATCATGACAAGAAGATCCGGACCAAAGAATTCGTGCCCGGACAATTGGTCTTATTGTTCAACTCCCGGTTGAAGTTGTTTCCCGGGAAGTTGAAATCAAAATGGTCCGGGCCATTTCGGGTGAAAGAAGTAAAAGAGTACGGGGCCATTATCATTGAAGACATGGACGAGAAAGACAGTTGGACCGTGAACGGCCAACGATTGAAAGTGTATCTCGGCGGTCATGTGGATCGCGAGAGTTGTGCTCAGCCGCTCGATGCTCCTCTGTGAGCATCGCACCGTCGAGCTTAGCCGACGTTAAACAAGCGCTAGTTGGGAGGCACCCCAACATTGTAAGTATTTCCTGTTTTATGTTTGATGTTGTATGAGTATTGTGTGCTTTTTCAGGCTGGATGACATGCAAGTGCTGCATTTGCAAAAGCACTTGCTGTCATGCTCGCTTGCAGCTCGCTAGGCGAGGCTGCAGCGAGCGCGCTCGCTGGCTGCTCGCTAGGCGAGGCAGTAGCGAGCGCACCAGTACTGTTCTATTTAAACAGTTCAGCAGGGCAGTTTTGCCCTTACCCTAAAAATTCTTCTAAACTGCTCTGCTGAAGAGTGCGATTTGCCTTCTCAAATTCTCTACTGTGCATCCATATCAACAACATTTGTGTGTCGGTCAATTGCAAACACTTCCCACTTCTCCTTTCCAAATCCGTTTACCTCAAGGTTTGCCCTATTGCATGTTTCTTTTGTTGCATTATTTATTTCCAAATTTGAATGGTAAATAGGATAGGTGTGATAGGAACCCTGAGGTTGCATGCAATTTTGGGAGTTTGCAATGTTGTGCATTTAGGTTTTTAAATTGGGGATTTACTCTTACTTAGGTTTTCCATGAAATTAGGTATCCCCAATAGCATAGAACAATTCATAGTCATGAGAAATCATTGGGTTTTGCTGTGGAAACCTTGTATGTACGGGTTTTGGGGGAAACAATTTTGAAAATGCAGAAAACCCCAAAACCCGTAAGGTTCGCTAAGCACTCGCTAGGCGAACCTGGGGCGAGCATTCGCTGCCACTTCGCTAGGCGAAGCAGCAGCGAGCAAACCAGTCCCTTATAAAAACTGTTTTGGTTCTAATCTGTTTGTTTCGTGTTTGTTGCTTTATCTCTTGTTTTGCAGAATGGAGTCAAGATCTAGTGCTGGCAAGAAAAGAAAGGGAGCGGCAACTACTTCACGAACCGTGCCGATCCAATTCGATACCGACAAGTTTGTCGGTGCAAAGCAAGCGGCACGGTACATCGCTTTGGAGAAGCGAAAAATTTTGCCTGAGAAGCGTTTTCTGATCAACCCACAGGGCACGTATAGGAGTTTTGCCGGGTTGATCGATACAAAGAAATGGGATAGGTTGATAAATCCCTTGGAACACTATGGCATCGCTACAGTGCGGGAGTTCTACGCTAACGCATTGCCAGATGATGATGAGCCCTTCACTTGGGTCTCTAGAGTGGCCGGTCGGCCAGTTCCTTTTGACAGGGATACGATCAACCAAATCCTCGGGGAGCCGCTTCAGCTGGGTGCTGACCAAAGAGACCAGTACCATATTGACCTCCGGCTGCACAAGGATGTCCCAGCAATTACGGCCGCCCTGCTTTTACCTGGGAAATCAGTTGAGCCGAACCCATCTGGGGTTCCTGTGAGATATCATCGGGAGGACATGACTCCCATGGCTCAGCTGATTCTACTTCTGGTTTTGACCAACATCCAACCCAAATCCCACACCTCTACTGTGCCGATCCCAGTGGCACATTTAGTACATTCCATCCTCGCCAATGTCGAGATTGATGTGGCGAGGATCATTGCCAATGAGCTGAAGACGGTAATAGAGAGCGGACTGAAGTCGGGGGCTCGGGTGAATTGCCCCCTTGCATTCCCTTGTTTGATTATGAGTCTGTGCATTAAGGCACGAGTGCGACTTCCGTCTCGGGGTCAGGTTAGGATCCCGGCTCCTATTGATGATCGGTATGTAGCTAAGTATTGTAGAGCTAAGGCTACCGCTGGCAGTACGGCCTCGGGAAGTACTCGGGCTGCTGATGGTCCTAGTGCTTCTACTCCCAGGGTCGATCCATACCTGCGGGCTGCGTGTGAATTCAATTTCGAGTGGATGGCAGCATCGCAGAGGGCTATGATTGACATGCACGACTCGATGCAGCGTTTGCAGCTGCAGGGTAGTGGTGCACATGCTTTGATGACACGGGAGCAGTTTCTGACTAATGCAAATTGGCCCGTGGACGTGCCAGTCTATTCTGAGGGGGTGGGAGCTGACGCTGATGATGATGATGAGGATGATGATGAGGCGACCGGTTCTGAGGCCGGTAGTGAGGAGGAGTCTTGAGCCCTTTGTGGGTTAAGTTTTTGTTTTTGTATTTCAGTTTTTATTATGGCATTTTTATTTGTACTTTTGAATTTTGTATTTTGACCATGGGTTGTACTATTGGGGTGTTTTGTCCCCCACGAACAAAATTTTACTTTTCAGTTAATGATATTTATGTTTGTTTTTAATTTTGTGTGTTTAATAAATTTTTGGTTGAATAAGTGGCAAACCCTTCTAGATTGGTTGCTCCTCAAGAAGTACAAAATGAAGGTGCATCCGAGCTTGGATGGCAATGATAAGAATAACAAGTGAATGAAGCTAAGGTACATGGTTACCGTCGGCTAGAATTTTAGAATGCATTAGGAACTTTACTCTTTTTGGTAAATAGAATATTGTCTTTTTGCAACATAATTGAATGAATGTTTCATCTAGAACTTAGAACCATATATTGTGAGGAAACCTCCATTGTACACTTAAATGCTGGAGTCTAATAAGTTTTGTTGATTCATTTGATTCATTATTTGTCTGTTATTATTGTGAAATTGTGGAAGCAATTAGAAATGATCAAGGCACTTGTTTTCTTTCGAGCACAACTACATCCAAAAACAACTTACCTGTGAGCAGAGAGAGTATTTGTTAACCCCTTTGAGCCTGAACAGTTGAATCTCGGCTTGAAAAAAGCGGGATCTCAAAAATCTTTTTTTTACAACCCGGAAAATCGTGTCTATTGTTCTTTTGCCGTAAGAAGTTAAGAGCATTCACTTAGGTTGTGGAAGAAATAAGTTGGGGAGAACGAAAAAGAATCGGTAAATTCCACAACTCTTGAAAAAGAAAAGAAAAACCGAGCAAGCATAGAAAAATATATGTATAGAAAATGTAGAAAATAAACATCTGTTTTGTATATTTGATGTGAAAGAAAAGAACAAAAATAGAAAATGAATGCTTGCTTGGAAGAAAAATAGTGAAAAATAAAAATTGAGTTGTGGAATATGTGTTGTGAAGGTTACAAATAAGAAACAAAGGAAACAAAGTCGAGTAGTGTGAATATTACTGTGAATGTCTCTTTTGCATCGGCACTTTCGTTTCAATGGCCTTAGAAATGACCCTTGTTTGTTAACCCGACCAAGCTTCAACCGAAAAGCCCTTAGTGATCTTTTTGTTTCCACAGTACAACTTATAATTGTTAGACATTGTATGAATCTGTTTGATTTCTTCATTATTTGTTAGAGAGTGAGATTATTCCCGCGGTTGCAAACGCGTTAAATCTTCAATCCTTATTCGAAGAGGAGAGATAGGGTGATTCATTCAGAATAGTATTGTTGCAGATAGATAAATATTTTGCATTGCTATTTAAGTTTTAGTTCTTATGTATTATTTTATTCAAAACCGTTGGAAACGTGTATTTGCGGATTTCGCTTGTGTTTGAGCCGTTTATCCAACTTCGGAGAAACCGTTTTCTTAAAAGCAAATCCTCTTGTTCTTCAAAGAGGCATACTTTGCTTGAGGACAAGCAAGAATCTAGTTGGGGAGAGTTGTTAGATGCCCAAAAGTGCTTATTTGAGCTATCATATGTGGGCATCTTTCACTCTTATTCCTGGCTAATGTGGTCAAAACCACATTCATTTTACATAGAATGCATCACATTGATAAGCAAGCTTGGTGCCTTTGATTTGTGTGTTATTGTGCAGGAAAAGGCATGAACTAATTGAAAATGAAGACACAAGAAAATTGGCAAAGGAACCAAGTTCACAAGCATTCTATCTGCCAGCTCGCTAGGCGAGGATGTGGCGAAGCAAAACCTTCGCTAGGCGAGCTCCTGGCGAAAGGCTCCAGTAAATTGGTTAATTAATTCGCTAGGCGAACTGAAGGCGAAGTGGCAGCGAATTCAGTCTGCTTTGGTGAAAAGAGCAGCTAGCACTAGCTCGCTAGGCGAGGCTCTAGCGAGTCCCCAGCGAGCATTCCAGTAGCAAAACCTCTCAACCTCGCTGGGGCGAAGGTTGAAGCGAGTTCTTCGCTAGGCGAAGGTCTGTTCGCTAGGCGAACATGACAGTTCCACAGGCCCAGTTTTCTCTGGGCGCAGGGGCATTTTGTGCCCATTTTTGGCCTTCGCTAGGCGAGCTATTCTGCTCGCCTAGCGAACGTGACAGTTCTGCACTTGTCTATAAGTAGCAGGTGCCACTTTTTGAGCCCATACCACTTTTTTACCAACTTTTCCATTTTTTGTACTTTCTCTTAGATATTTTACAGCATTGTTTGGAGGGATTTTTGATGCCCTAATTTCATTTCTCTTCATCTAGCAACCATCTTCCACAAAAAGAAGGTGGATTCCCATCCAACTTCGATCATTCGACTTGGATGTTGATCAACCCTCTTTTCTTACTTGCCGACCAAGCTACCATGAAAATGAGTAGCTAAGTCTCCATTTGTCAAGGTTAGATGTAGGTGATTTCCAAGCTTTGTGTGTAAATGTAAGGATCCTCATTTGTAAACTCTTTAACGGTAAATATATGATGAAAACTTTGTTTCTATTTAAAACTCTTTGTGTTGGTATTTGATCGAGAGATGTTTACCGATTCTTGACCTAGGTTTTCATCCAAACTTGTTTGTTAGCTAGAGATAGTAACGAATGATTTTGTTCACCATAAGGTTGAACCAAAAAGTTGTCATTTTGATAGATTGTGTTCGAGAGAAACAATGGATCAAAATGACAAAACTCACAATGGGTGTTCGAGAGAAACGCATTGAGAGGACCTTGTGAAATAATTTATCATCTAAAGGAGTTTATAATATTGTTGACCGTGCAAAAACATGCAAAGCAAATGTAATCATTGAAACCTAACTTTGACAATATTTCTCATATTAATCAAAACATAACTTTTACCGCAATTAATTACTTTGTATGCAAGATAACTTGATTAAAACCAAAACCCTAGTGTTACATTAAGTTAAGATTAATTCAACCATTGAACGGCAGTGATATCTTACAATCTCTGTGGATACGATAACAAAAACCCGACACTTAAAAACTGTCACAACATGTATACAGGATTGTCCTGTTCCCTAATGTTGCAAAATTTGTGGACGTAGACGCAATACGCCTATTCATATTGGGAAATCTAGTGCCGACCTTGTTGGGAGATTTCTTTCATTCAGTGCATCACAGGAATGAGAACAGAAAAGGAGGACTGGTGAATTATTGTGCGCCTTTGTTTTATAAGTGGTTCAGTTCCCACCTACCCAAGTTAGGAGCGTTCGTTGATCTCAAGGACTCGTCCAGTTGGTCGAAGAGACTGACGGGGATAAGAGCCAAAGATATTTCTTGGTGGTCAGACCAGAACTTTCTTCGGGCGGATATTGTTCATAGTTGTGGGAACTTCCCGAATGTACCGTTGGTAGGAAGAAGAGAAGGAATCAACTATAATCCTTCTCTAGCAGTCAGACAGTTTGGGTATGCTTTAAGAACTCTGCCTTTGGAAAAGGATGTGGAAGAATCTCTGTTTTTCAATTCTTCATCTGATTTGACTGTATCCCGCAAGGTAGCTGAGGCCTGGCTCAAGGTGATCAAGAGAGGAAGGATTGTGCTTGGAAAAGGAGATTGCAGGGCTTATCCTCAGTATGAAGATTGGCTTCAGGGAAGAGTTGAAGAGTTTGGTCTGCCGTTTCCTATTGAAGAACCTTTGTATCCACCTACTCCTAAGCAGTTAACATTGGTGAGCCGAGAGGAGTATGACAAATTGAAGAAAGCCATGGAGGAGCTTCAAACTGAAAACTCGGAGTTGAGAGTGAAGTTTCAAGACTGTATGCATCTATACCATGAGGCGGAATATCAGAAGGGGGAAGCTACCATATTGCAAGAGGAAGCAGAGAAGAAATTAGTTGTGGAGGTGGATTTCTTCAGGAAGACAGATAAAGCCTTAGGGTCATCCAGTTCTGAGTTGAGACGAGTCAAGCAGCAGTTAACAGATGCCCATGGTAAGTTAGCTGGTTGGCAGGAGCAGTGGGATGCATTTTCAGCTTCTAGGAAAGCGAAAGAGGAGGAGATGGTGGCCGAATTGACTGGTCAGATGGAGAAATTGAAGACTTTGTTGAAGGAGAAGAAAAATGAGCTTATGTGTGTCCGTTCAACCAATGGTTACATCACAGATCAACTCGACAAAGCTCAAGAACAAATTGAAGAACTCAAGGTGCTGGCAGGTTTGAAGAAATCCAGACTTGAAGAGGTATTCGGAGAGGATGATGGGAATTACTACATAGAGCACATCAACAAACTGGATAGGGTTATTCACAAGAGGAATCTGCTTATCCGGCGTTTGACATAATCTCCAGATCATCCTGACACGGTGGCACTGCTGGCTGAAGTGAGGAGCAGTCCTTATGGGTTGTATACAGGAGGCTGATTCCTGGTTTTTGTTCCTTTCTTTACTTGTCAAGTTCTTTGTCCCTTTGTAGTGATAACCCACAGGCTTGTTGTGGGAATCCTCTTTTGATATACTGTTGGCCAAGGCCCTTCTCTTTGAACCCATTTATATGATGGTTTCCTTTTATTGCATCTTGATCTCAGAAGCTTATCCACGACTCGATCCTCTTGCACTTTCACCTGATGTGAGACTGGAATCAATGGGGTAGAATACCCTTTTGGAATTGATAAACATGTCATTGCATTTACATATTCATTTTCATGTCTTTCATAATAGGTACCGCCGTAGTGGTTCTCATTTTGTTTGGTGTTCCACTAGCAGGATAGCTGACTCAGGAATTCACCGGTACGGTACCCGCAGAAACCAACTGAGAGCAATGGAGGGCCTACAAGCAGAACTCGCCGAGATGAGAATCCACATGAACCAATTCATGGATGTGGTCTAGGGGGTGGCTCAAGGACAGCAAGAGCTCAGACAAATGATGCAAAGGAATCCCTCCACTACTCAACCAGAGACAGTGACTGATCCTCCAGTTGGAGAAGTTAATGGACCCAGTGGACCGGGGCCTATCCCGATCCCACGTGCCAACCATGATCAACAACCCATTCATGATGATCAGGAGGATCAGTTCACCTTGATGCAGGAGGACCTTGGCATGGGTAATGGCATGGACCCCATGTTTAGAAGATTGGAGGAGAGGCTGAAGGCGGTGGAAGGACAGAATACTCTGGGGGTAGATGTTGTCGACTTGAGGCTGGTCCCAGGTGTGAGGGTGCCACCAAAATTCAAGGTTCCGATATTTGACAAATACAACGGCAACTCTTGCCCGAAGAATCATATGAAAGCCTACTTCCGCAAGATGGTTGCATACTCTGATGATGAGAAGCTGCTTATGTACTTTTCCAGGACAGCCTAGCTGGGGCATCCCTGGAATGGTATATGAGGCTGGACAGAGCCCACATTCGCTGTTGGAGAGATTTGGCTGAGGCCTTCGTAAAGCAGTATCAGTACAACGCAGATATGGCGCCTGACAGAACTCAACTCCAGAATCTGTCTCTCAAAAGCAATGAATGCTTCAGAGAATATGCTCAACGCTGGAGAGAGACAGCTTCCCGTGTTCTACCTCCTATGTTGGAGAAGGAGATGGCCAACATGTTCATGAACACTCTGCCCGGATCTTACTTGGAGCGTTTGGGGAGTTGCAACGCCTCCAACTTTGTTGATGTAGTCTCTACCGGTGAGAGGGTGGAGAACTATTTGAAGACGTGCAAGATCCAGAATGGAGGTGGATCATCATCAGGGGTGAAGAAGCCGTTCATTCAGGGACAGAAGTGAAGAGAGGGGGATGTGAATTCTTTGTCTTCATACCAGAGCAGGGGTATCAGAAGGAACAATTTTCAGAACTACCATCAACAACCTTATATTGCGGCTGTGACTATTCCGACTGCAACACCAGTACAACAACCACAACCACAACGTCAACCAACTCAGTACCAACAACAGCAACAGGGTAACAACCCCGCCTATCAACAGAGGCAAAAGATGATGGATAGGCGTTTCGACACTCTTCCAATGTCGTACGCTCAGTTGCTTCCTAGTCTTCAACAGTTATAACTCGTGCAGTTATGCACTCTAGCTCCTCCCATTGGTAGGCTTCCGGTGGGCTATGACGCCAATGCTAGGTGTAATTTCCACTATGGGGCACCTGGCCACAATATTGAGAACTGCAAAGCTTTTAAGCACGTAGTTCAGGACCTCATTGATTCGAAGGCCATCAACTTTGCGCCGGCTCCTAATGTCGTCAACAATCCCATGCCGCAGCATGGTGGTGCAAATGTTAATATGGTGGAAGGAGAAGTCAAGTCCGTCAAGGATGTGCTGAAGTTGAAGACTCCGCTGTTGGAGATTAAAGACTGCTTGCTGAAGGCCTATGTTTTCCCCGGTTGTGGGAACAGTTGTTTGGACTGTGCTACACAGAGCGGAGGTTGTTTGAAACTGCAGCAAGGTATCCAGGCCTTGCTTGACAATGGTATCCTCCAGGCTGAAGACTTGTCTGTCCAAGAGGCTGTTGAAGGGGTTGAGGAAGAGGTGTTCGAAGATGCTGCTGAAGAATTCACAGATGTTGTTCCTGCTGATTCTGTAATTCATAATGATGTATTTAATTTTTCCAATGTTGTTGTTGATATCCCAAATAATATGGTTGATTCTGATATAATTGAACTTGATTCCGATGTTTCGGATGTTTGCTTTTCAATGAATGAGATTTCTGAGTATGACTGTGATGTTGCTACTATCACCATTTTCTACCCAACTGCTCAGATCAGTGTGCCAGAAGCGCAACCAGTGCCACCAGTGCGACCATCCACTATGACCATCACTACCCCTGGTCCTTTACCTTTCACCAGCGAAAGGGCCGTTCCTTGGCATTATGGGGGAAGTCTATACACGCATGATCATGGAGTGGAACAGCCACTGAAAACAAAAGAGGTACAAAATCAGAAATTTGAAGCTGAGGTGGAAATAAAAGATCCTGCAGTGGACAATGTTGGTGGAATCGGGCGATTCACCAGGAGTGGTAGACTGTTCTCACCACCCGTTACCCAAGCTGATAATGTTGACGCCGCGGCGAAAGCCAAAGGTAAACAAGTTGTGAATGAGGGTACCTCTGCACCGCAGGCTGGCTCTGAGCCTGCTTTCGCGAAGGATGTGGACGAGCTCTTGAGAATTATAAAGAAAAGCGACTACAAGGTAGTCGATCAGTTGATTCAGACGCCGTCCAAGATATCCATTCTCTCACTCCTGCTGTGTTCGGAGGCACACAGGGAGGCACTTCTGAAGGTCCTAAATGCTGCATATGTGCCTCAGGAGATTTCAGTAAACCAAGTAGAAGGGATCGTTGCAAATGTTCATGCGAGCAACGGGTTGGGTTTTACTGATTCTGACTTGACACCAGCCGGACGCAATCATAACAAAGCTTTATACATCTCGATGGAATGCAAAGACACTGTGTTATCTCATGTTCTAGTGGATACATGCTCCTCTCTCAATGTGCTGCCCAAGAGAGCCCTGTCAAGGTTAGAAGTAGAAGGTTTGGTCTTGAAGCCTTCCGATCTCATTGTGAGAGCCTTCGATGGTTCTAAGAGGTCGGTGTTTAGAGAGGTAGAATTGCCAATTCAGATTGGATTGCAAACCTTCAACACCGTCTTCTAGAGTTAGATCCAATATATCACAAATCTCCACCTTGGAACAAACTTTATAACATCAAGGGAACAAACTAGCTTTCTTCATGCAGCTTTATCAACTGCATACATTGGTTATCATGAAGAGGCTTCATCTCATCATACATGGCCTTCAGTCATTCAGTCTTATTTCGAATCCTCATAACTTCCTTATAGTCTCTAGGTTCTTCATCTAGAACCTCACTTGCAGAGATTCAAGCATAAGATATGAGATTTGCATATCCAAGTCTTTGAGGCGGCTTGATGACTCTTCTAGGCCTATCTCTTGCCAACAGGTAGTCATCAACATTTTCCTCATCTTCTTCAGTATCTTCAACATCTTATGTGTCGCACCTCGAAAAATGAGAACACGACTTAAGCGAAGCGCGATCGTGTAACACCCTTCTAAAATTCCCCAACTATTTAATTAGAACAACAATATATCAATCAGAGTAATACGCAATTAAGGGTGTCACACAATCATTTCACACCATTCATCATAATAACTGTCATGCTCTTTTATTATATCAAAATATAAAGCATTGCAAAATACGCAGCGGATAGAGATCAAATCGATCATTCAACACATGTAACACATTACATGTAAAATTATTCAACAAGGTAAAACATCCCGTCTCGATGTTACATCTATCAGAGCATGACCCACTAAGGAGACTACACTAGACTCCAAGCACTAGCTTCTACTCAATCACTGCTCGTTACCTGAAAAATAGTTGTAAGGGTGAGTTCCTCAATCGATATGATAAGCATTATAAAATATCATGTCATGTTAAGTAATTTGACACATTAATCACCCTAATCACATCACACATTCAGTAACGGCACATCAACTCAACGTCATACTCAATATCAACACAAGCACCACTGCTCAATTAAATTAAATACTCATACAACAAACCAACAAAATGCAACTCTAATGAGACTCGACTCGTCATGCATGTGGTACCATTTGGAGTAAGGCTCCCAACTTAAAATTTGCCAATTTAACGAGGCATCAAGGCTTAAGCCTTCAACTTTCAACTTTTGCCAATCCAGGCCAATGTGGTGTGAGCAAAGCTCCGACTTAATGCATATGAATTCCGACAACATGATAACAATAGCAACACAACAATGTCTTCAACATAATCAACTTATAATCAACTTTGACATACACGACTTAAATTCCGACAACAGGGTAATAATAGCAACACAACAATGTTTTCAACATAATCAACTTATAATCAACTTTGACATAAACTAAGTACTATATAATTCCATTCCAAAACGTACACAAGATTCAATTATCAATTTTTTTTCTTTTCCCACAGTGTTAACCGGTTAACGCCCTGGGTTAACCGGTTAACGCAGACAGAACACGCTTTCTGGAAAAACTCAACAGTGTTAACCGGTTAACGCCCTGGGTTAACCGGTTAACGCAGACAGAACAACAATATTTTCACAACCCACAACAGTGTTAACCGGTTAACACCCTGGGTTAACCGGTTAACGCAAGACAGAAAGCTGTTCCTGCGCTAACACGAAGCAGAAGGCAGAATTACCCGCATTTTCCGCCGTTGGAGGACTTCCGGACCTCCGAATCCGATTCCGTAAAAAGCTATACGTTCGGGAAATCACGACTCACACAATTACCGATTCAATCACAGCTTAAACACAGTTTATTCATCACAAATTTCCAGCACTCATCATCCCAATTAGGGTCAATTCAACGGTTTATCACTACCCATTACATGTTAATCTATAATACCCATTAAACGACGATAAACCCCCCTTACCTGAATTAATCCGGCGAATCTTTAAGCTTCAAGCTTTTCTCTTCTCCAACCTTCTTCCTCTTGCTCTGCTCTTTGCCCTTTTCCTCTTTTCAGCCGCTTCTCTGCTTTTCACGTAAAACCCTCTTTACCAAAAAAATGGAACTCTTTTTCCTTATTTCCAACTTATATATTTTCCAATAATTATTATTCCAATAATAATAATAATAATAATAATCCAATAATTCCAATTATTTTAATTAAATTAATAAATATAGTATTAACTTAAATTAAATAATTATCTTATTTTTATCGGGGTGTTACAGATCGCACACTCGCAATGATGAACTGAACAGAGTCGCCACCGAACTTTATTTATTCCTAAAAAGTAAAGGGGAAATATCGATAAAACCAAAAGAAACGACAATGATTATGGTCGTCGCAACCAATATCAGGGTTCGGGAGTCGATTACGCAAGGGGAAGGTATTAGCACCTCTCACGTCCGTTGTACTCAACGGGAACCATTAGGTTAATTGTGTGTGTTAGTGTTAATTTGAAATGTTAGGCTTCTCAAGTTATTATGAGGGAAAGAATAAATATAAGAGAGAAGAATGTTTTTGGATTTTTAACGAAAGGGACTAAATCTAAGTTTTTTTATTAATGGGTCTGACAAGATTTCACAATCCTGCTCCCACGTATCTCAATAGAGAACTCAAGGCTTACGTAGTTCTGGGTAGAAAAATGTTTTTTTGTTGGTCGATTTTAGAGAAAGCTATATTATATTAATCGATGAAAAACATTGTTTTACCCAAAACAGATGAGTAGCGGACGTATACCACACATCGAATGGATTTACAAATCAACATTCGGAAAAACGTCACTTATCTCAACTCAACAATTGTGGCCGAAACATTGCTTTACATCACCTTAAAACAAGATGTCTTTCATTTTGAAAAGGTTTTTCTGATCAATCGCACGGCAGCGAAGAAAAGAGTTTGATTGGTTGGATGTATTTTTGGGCTTGAAAGACGAGTATTTATGACTGGCAAGCTCTTACAACTTGTGTCTAATACTCGGGACTACGTCTGGACCTTTCACCCAGGTAATCTTTTTCTTTCAATTTTAGTGAGAAAAGACGTTTGAATATTTACAAATATTTTGGGGGAAGACGAACACTTAGGGCTTACAAGCTCTTACAACTTTGGCCTAATATTTGGGATTACAACTGGATATTCCATCCAGGGTAATCTTTTTCTTCAGATTTTATTGAGAAAAATACGTTTGAATATTTACAAATATTTTGAAGAGAAGACAAATACATATGGCCTGTAAGCTCTTACAACTTGGGCCTAATATTCGGGATTGCGACTGGATATTCCATCCAGGGTAATCTTTTTCTTCAGATTCACTTATGAAAAATTTGAATATTAGAGCGTTTTGAGGAGAATATGAATACACAAGACTTACAAGCTCTTACAACTTGGGCCTAGCATTCGGGATTAAGACTGGATATTCCATTCAGGGTAATCTTTTTCTTTAGATTCATTTATGAAAATGATTTGAATATTTACAAGTATTTTGAAGAGAAGACGAATATTTATGGCTTGTAAGCTCTTACAACTTGGGCCTAATATTTGAGATTACGACTGGATATTTCATCCCGGTAATCTTTTTCTTCATATTCACTTATGAAAATGATTTGAGGGTAATTGAAATGTAGACAAGTAAATGCGAGCATGCAAAAAGAAAAAAACTCATTGTAAGAAGGCCCAAGAGTAAGCCACGGAACTGAAAGGCAACCGAAATCTGCGTAACCGTCATACATGTATTCACTATTTAGTTTTAGTTTATATATATATATATATATATATATATATATATATATATATATATATAATATAAAATATATAAACTAAAACTAAATAGTGAATACATGTATGACAGTTACACTATTAAGATTAAATAGAACAATATTTATTTTTTAGAGAAAGCTAAACAAATAAGACATAAAAAAATAAAAAAATAAAATAAACAATATAAATATATTGAAATAAAAAATGAAAAAATAAGGACAAGGAGAGAGACACTAGCTACCTTCTTATGCTATGTGTGCTATCCAAAATCTCAATGCACCATAAACGCTAAAGATTCTGTGGCGGTAACCGTAGCATGTGAATCTTTATATTTTATTTTTTTGTTTGGTTTAATACACACTCAATGAGAGATTGAAAAAAAGGGTATATGGTGTATTGAAAAAAAAATTACATGAGATTAACATATAGGTTCAGTGAGATGTGTGTGTAGTGAGAATGTGTTTTTGAAATTAAGAGAGGATATGTGTATCTGATAGTCGCCGAGTCTGATGTTCCTCCTCCTCATTGTCAAGTATATATATATATATATATATATATATATATATATATATATATATATATATATATATATATATATATATATATATATATATATATATCTATATATATATATATATATATATATATATATATATATATATATATATATATATATATATATATATATATATATATATATATATATATATATATATATATATATATATATGGTGACTAGTAGGATTTTTTTTAATTTTTAAAATACCAACAATGCCCTTAATGAGTGTTATTAGAGACAAAAACAATCAAAACAAATTAAAACTAAATAAAATTAAACACTAAAAAAATAATTACAATAAAATCAACACAAAATACAATTAATTCTATTGAATTATTTAGGATATTTTGACAAAAAATAAAAATAAAAGGATTCAAAATGAATAAAAGTCGGGCGCAAAAGTGCTCGAAAAATTAAAATGAATGCACCAAAATGATCAATGCGAAATAAACTTATTGGAAAAATGGCCAAAAATTAGCTGAAAAATAAATCGAGTTGATCAAAAAGTGGCCAGAAATAAATTTTGACCGGTTAAACAAGCTCGAGCTGATCAAAAAGTGGCCAAAAATTAGCTGAAAAATAAATCGAGCATATCAGATTAAACTACGTGAAACGTAGATTAATAAAGTTGATGTCTGGAAGCTTGATTTTAAAAAAATGCGTCCACTGATTTGACGCACATTCGTCGATTAGTTCAACCGGTTTTCCTGTAGATCCAAAAAAAATATTTCGACTGATATTCTAGGCACTATGCGGTATGGAATGCATGGTATGCTATATAGAGGTGCAACAACTATGATGAATATGTTGAATCGGGATTTAGGGTCAAAATCGGGGTGTGACATTGTGCTTCTTATTTAACTTGATCTAGGATACACAATTCAAGATCGACGTGCTCCACCTCAACAAGAAACTTTTTTTGTTCTATCTCTTCTTCAGATATTTGTGCACTTCGACTAACGTCATCAGTTTTCTTGAAGGTCATCTCAGCTTCATTGAAACTACATCTCGACTGGTGATACACCTCTTGTGACCTGGATCTAGGCACCATAGCCTATAAGCTTTGACTCTTTCAGGATATCCCATGAACATGCATCTCAGAGCTCTAGGTTCGACCTTGTCTTGCCTAATTTGAGCATAGGCTATGCAACTAAATACTCTAAGTTTGTTGAGATCTGGTGGATGTCCCGGCCAGACTTCTTCAGGTGTTTTCATATCTAACGCAATCGAAGGACATCTGTTTATCAGATATATTATTGTTGAAACAGTCTCTGCCTAAAACACCTCTTTTAATCGAGCACTAGCCAACATGCATTTAACTCTTTCTAAAATGGTTCAATTAAACCTTTTAACCAAACCATTTTGTTGGGAAGTACATGTAGTAGTTATGTGCCTTGCAATACCAGAGGCTGCACAAAAATTGTCGAATGCCTCATTGCAAAATTCAAGGCCACTGTCAGTTCTCAACCTCTTGACATTCCTGTCAGTCTGATTTTCAACCAGAGTCTTCCAACTTTTGAAGTTTTCAAAAGTTTCATCCTTAGTCTTCTGGATGAATACCCATTACTTTTTAGAATAATCATCAACTATGGATAAAAGATACCTCGCTTCTGAATGTGATGGACACCTCGTAAGCCCCCAGAGATCGGCATGGAGGTAATCAAGGGATTCATGTGTTATTTGTTTTCCTTTATTGAACTTCACTCTAAAGGATTTTCCAAGTACACGGGGTTCACAAAACATCAGCTTTTCAACTTTGTCTCCGCCAATTATATATTATTTCCCCAATTTGACCATACCCTTTTCACTGACGTGGCTCAATCTCATGTGACAAATTTATGTCTTCGACAAAGTTTTCATGGATGCAACATCTGCAGAACCACTCACAACTTCATCCTCAAGGATATACAAGCCTTGTTTCTTCATGCCTCTTAAGACTTCCTTCGACCCCTTCATGACTTATAGAATACTTTTCTCTCCTTGGAAAACATATCGTTGCTTGTCGAATTCACCAAGAGAAATCAAATTTCTCTTCAAATCAGGTACATACCTGACTTCAGTCAACAACCTTATTGACTCATCATGGAGCTTGAATCTCACAGATCCAACACTTGCAATCTTGCAAGCTTTATCATTTCCAAGCAATACAAATCCAGCATCTTGATCATATAGTTCCTAGAAGAAGTCTTTGTTTAGAGTCATGTGCCAAGTGTAACCTAAATCCACAATCCACTCTTTACTGAGTCGCCTCTTGAAACCACAAGAACATCAGATGAGTCGAAATCATCTTGAACAATGGTTGTGTTTCCATTAACCTTACCTCCATGATCTTTTAGGCGTTCAGGGCACACTTTTCTTGTATAACCCTCCTTCTTATAATGATAACATTGAATACCAAATACATCACCACTATAAGACTTTTGCTGACTTTTACCCTTCTTCTTGTCGAACTTATCATCTCTCTTTGTGAATTTCGCCTTAACCGACAAACCTTCACCAATCGAATATGGCATGTGCTCCTTTCGTTTGTTCAAATCCTTAGAGTACAAGGTTGATTGAAATTTTTCAAAGGTCAGATACTTTCTTCCGTACAAGAGAGTTTCTTTGAAGTAAGCATGTGTTATGGGAAAAGCACACAACAGTAACATCGCTTGATCTTCATCCTCGATTTTTACATTGATATTTTCAAGATCAAGAGTCAACTTGTTGAACATATCCAACTACTCAGTAATAACTTTGTCTTCACTCATCTTGAATGAATACAGAGCTTGCTTCAGGTAGAGGCGATTGACCAATGATTTGGTCATGTATAAACTTTCGAGTTTCTCCCAAAGACCCGACGTCGTCGTCTCCTTTGAAACCTGTCGAAGAACCTTATCACCAAGGCTCAATAAGATGGCGTTGTGGGCTTTCTCTACCATAGTTTTTTTTCTTTATCCTTTAACGCACCGTCCATGGTTATGTCTCCCTTTAACGCTTCTAAACAACCCCGCTGAACCAGTTGGGCTTTCATCTTCAAGCGCCACATACCGAAATCGTTCACGTCGGTGAACTTTTCAATCTCATACTTTGTTGAAGGCATATTCTTCATGCTCACTGCACCAATTTATTGTGAAAACAATTCTGAAATTACAAAGTATAATTAGTTTCTTGACCGGTAAGAAACCCATAAGGATAGAAAAGAAGAAAATAATAAGAACACAATAAAATTAGTTATAAACTGATATTCTTTACTTTCTCTTTGAAACAAGATTACAAGTGTTACATAATAGCAAATAATATCTCTCACCCTAATTAGGATTTGTGTTATGCAATGATGAGAGATTAGTATGTTATTTATAAAAAAAAACTAACGCACTAACCTAATAGGCTTTTACACACAGGCCCATCACACAAGCTAACTTAAATACTTCGACTACGGCATGTGAACAGACATCGGTAGCATGATAATGATCTTATCGGATTGTCGAACCAAGAAGCTACCCTTCGACCATGCTAGAGTTCGATCCAATATCTCACAATATAGGCTATAAGAGATTATTATTTAGTATGTCATGCATATAAAGGTACAATATAAACAGGTATTGCTTGTTTAGTGGTTCATCTTTTCCATGGTTCAGTAAGTAATTATGAGATGTTACATCAAAACTGCATTAAAACTCTGCAATACTCGAAAGTATGTCTATATAGAAATTTTATATGATCTAGGTTGTCTAATATTGAAATATGTTATTTAGAGGAAAAGATGAGCCATGCTAGAAAAATACACACCTCAAATTGTGCAAGAAATGACAACATTAATTGCAGGTTGTACTAAAACCAGATTTCATTAAATGCATAGTTGACCATTGCAAGCATGGCATCCCATAAAGCAGGAAGCAGACCAGTTATCGTTGTATGATTTCCCATGGACAGGCTATAACAGTCTGATTGTACAATGCATAAAAACCCAAATATCAACATTGCAGCTTGTGCTGTGACATTAGCCTCATGAATTAGAACATATTTTTAAAATGTAGAGGGAAACATGATGCATAAATGGTTGAACTAAACTGTGAACCGATGGAATAAGTTAAATTGCGTATGATATATACATGAGTTTTAGAAGTGTAAAGCAAGCCAAAAAACTTGTGTTATGTGAGGCTGCAATTGAGTTATGTGAATACAAAATATGACATATAATGCATTGATATGATAGTATATATGGTGAAGAAGGTTGGTTATTGAGCTTTTACTAAATTGGTTGGGAAATTTATCAACTTTGTTGTCTTAGAAAAGAGCTTGTAAAAAGACAAAATTGTTCCATAACTGATAATATTCATGTCAAAACAGATGGTTTTAATCAAATGTTTATGTACCATAATCAAGTTATATGCAACTTATAAGTGACTTAGTTGCTAAGTTGTAGCAAAATACGAAGTTGATGTTGTATCCTTCTGAATCTCTTCTAGTTTTCACTATTGTAAAAAACTTTCCATGTATTCTTCTTATTTCTACTAGTTTACTATTGTAAAAATGATGGTCCCTATATTTCACTTGGTTATGTGATGAATATGATGTAATATGACTCTGTTTTGAATGACTTTTCCTCTCTTGGTATTAGGTTTCAAGTCATGAGAAGTTGGCGTAGTGGCTTCTAAAGATGGACACGCATGGAGGAGGATTAAGGGGTTGATTTGTATGATAATGTAAATTAAATATTGGTGTATTGGGATATTCACAACCATTGCTATTATTAACCTTTTAGTTTTTTCTCTTTTTCATTCATGATTTTGGACAAAGCTTGTAATTCAATATATTGTATATTTTGAGGATTTTTGTAACACTTGTATTCAAATGGCAACAGGCTTGCCTTGTAATTGGTTCTTATATCTATTGAAATCAAAAATATTTGAAGTTTCCATGATGCCTCGAATCAAAATAGTTCCAACTTGCACATTGCTTACATACTACCTTGTACAAAGTGTCGTACCTCGAAAAATGGGAACACGACTTTAGGAAGCGCAATCTCATACTCGTGGGATGGACTGAACAAAGTCACCACCAAACTTTATTTATTCCTAAAAAAGGAATTGGTAAATATCAATGAAATCCAAGAAAGAACAACAATGATATTGGTCGTCACAACCAAATCAGGGTTCGGGAGTCGATTATGCAAGGGGAATGTATTTGCACCCCTAACGTCCGTTGTACTCAACAGGAACCGTTTGGTTAGTTGTGCGCGTTAGTGTTAGCTTGGAAATGTTAGGCTTCTCAATTTATTAAGAGGGAAAGAATAATAGGACCAAAATAAAAGAGAAAAATGTTTTTGGATTTTTTATTAATGTGCCTGACAAGATTTACAAATTCTGCTCCTACGTATCTCTGGGTGCAATAGAGAACTCAAGACTTACGTAGTTCTGTGTAGAAATGTTTCTTTGTTGGTAGATTTTAGCAAAATCTACTTTGTGTCAATCGATGAAAACATTATTGGCTACCCAAAACAAGTTGAGAATGGAACGTTTGCATCATGGCCGAATGGATTTATAAATCAACATTCATGGGCAACGTCGCAAGCCTACTCACACGTTCAGGTGAATGAGATATTGTTTTTGCATCGTTTAAAGACAAAGTATCATTCATTTGAGAAAAGGGTTTGAGGATCAATCGCACGGCCACGAGAAAAGAGTTTATTGGTTGAATGTGTTTTGAATAATGGCGAGAACTTGGATGGGCGAGATATCCATATCGAATCCTAGCCTCAAGAGCTTGTGGTATCCACCATGTTCCATTTCTATCTTATTTACAAAAGTGTTCGATATTTCTTAGATGTTTTGAGATTTGATTGAGAAAAGGTTTGAAGAAGTCGCATTGAAAGTTTTGAATGATGGCCAGAGCTAGGATGGGCGAGATATCCATCTTGAATCTTAGCCTCGGGAGCTCGTGGTATCCACCTCGTTCCTTTTCCATCTTTATTGAAAAGTGTTGAATATGAATTATATGTTTTTATTTATTTTGATTGTGAAATGGCTTCACGTTAGATCAAGCATTAGATTAGTGATTGTAAGAAGGTTTGACAAAACGGTTTGAAAATTTGAAAAGGATTAAAAGATGAAAGGTTTAAGAAATCGGGAATGGTAGAAATGGATTGAAAAGAAGGGTTTGAAATTGTTTGAATGGTTTGGTCTTTAAGAAAAAGTACTCGATGTTGGATCGAGTTTTTATTTTTGTTCCTTTTGAAAAAGGGTTGATTTTATTATTATGTTAGAAACTACTTAAAAAAATCAATCAAGAATAAAGAGATAAAAGTATTACACATCATGGGAGTGGGGGTACATTTATCGAATGGGGATATGAGATAATGAAGCAATTAAAGTAAAACCCAATCAAAAAAATGCAACCAAGTGAGTGTACATGCACAAAAAAGGTCTCATTGTAAGAAGACCCAATAGTAAGCCAAAAGATAGGATATAGCAACACAAATGTCATAGGCACAACACACACTCATCTTAATCAAATCGAAAGAAATAAACACAAAAATAAAACATGCATGGATCAAGATCATGATACGGAGATGTGAATCAATATCACATTATGCAAGGATATGCAAGGTAAATGGAGGTTAATTCAAATTTAATCTAAACGCAATGAAGTTGGATCGTTGTATTTATCATGAATCGAAAGAAATGCTAACGTGAAACATATCATTGCAAAATGGCACGGAACGGGAATTAACTCCAACACTGAATAAATGAAATATTAAAGTGAGGCTTAATTCACATAATGGCAATGCAAACAATATCAAACCGTGATTAAGTAAACCTTATAATCGAAAATTCAAAATAAGCGAAAAGTCGAGAAATATACGTGATCCGCTTTCGCACGCGGATCAAAAACGAGTAATAAAATATAGTAAACGGGAAGCGACACCTCGAGTATCGTATCACAAGGATTCTTGTATTATTCTTAACCTAATGAAATCGATTTAAGGGGGGTTTATGTTTTAGTGGTCGATTTAGAAAACAAAGCAAAAAAATGATTAAAATAAGCGATTATAAAATAAGTCAATCTACTATATTCGGTTTCCGGCTAATCATTGGTTTTTACCTACCAATTCCCTAAGCGGCTTCGATCTCTATTCGATTCAAATTCGATTGACAAGCGCAATAGATATATGACAGATTTATATTCCTATATTCCGAATTAAGCAAACGGATAAATACAATCGTGAATTAAGCAAACACGATTTACAAACGCAATTTAACGATAAAGCGACGAAAACGGCGATTAATAGTTAGGAATGCAATCATACGAATTTAATCAAAACTATTCCATAAAATACAAATTAAGCAAATGAAATTTCATAGAATAGAATTGAAAGAGAACGAAATTAAATTGATAGAATAAAAACCTCAAAACCTTGGAAATTCGGTTACAGCAGATTGACTCTAGGAGATTAGTTCCTCTTCATGATCGCACAAAAGCAAAAAGTTATCGTGAATAATGTCTCTTTTCTACAGTACCACGGCTGCCCCCTTTTAAACAGAATAAGGGTTTCACTAATAATTCAAACTGGGCCGGAAAACCTAAATTCGGCCCAACAAATGGCCCAAAAGAAAATATTTCCTAAAGTACGAAACTTCAACGAATTATTTGAAACGTCTTCACTCCGAATCAGCTTTTGTCTTCAACATAAAAGTTGTAGCTCTTTCTCTTAACTTTCCAACGACTGGTAGCACGCCTCGATCCGATACTCCTAGCTCCAGTTATGAATTTATTCGTGCAGACTGCTAATGCTGAAAATAAACTGCAAAAAATAAATAAGTGTAAAAATAAGATAAATTATAAAAACACATTAAAAGTGAAAAATAACCAAACTAAAACATGGAAATGCATAAGTATAAATATAGATGAATGTGCATCTAAATGCACTGATCAAATTCCCTCACACTTGAACTTTTGCACTCCGAGCAAAATTTAAAATAAAACAAAGAAAACACAAACACATCATTAGTTACTCATCCTAGGCTACAAGTCTTCTTCGGTTATGTTTGCATCGATAGGTACTAATCTTGCACACTAAGGATATCATAGGAACACTAATCCATAATTGTGCAGTCATAAACCTCCTGAATACACAAATCAACTCGAATCATGTTATTATGTTAAAGCCTAACTTACTCATCCTTCTTTTTGCTCTTTTTCATTCAGGCGCAATCACATTAAGTCTGTTATCTCCACACACCCATAGCAAGGCGACCGGTTAGTGACTCTGATCCTTTTTGCACGGGATTCTAGTACTTACATGGTATAACCCTTTGCTTACTCAGTTGTAGTTGCGGGGGATCAGACCTTAATCTGCCCTACCAAGTCCAGCACCAGAAACCGCTGAGCCAACTAACAACGAGTCTTATTTTCAATTTTTTTTAAGGTTCTACATCCGTTGGGTTAAGTGACCGGGTGAGGGTCACCAAACTTAGAAGGTGCATTCCCTTTTCTTTTTTTTCTTTTCTTTTTTTCGGAATACTCACTTATATTCATCGACTTCCCTGCGTAGAGTGTGTGTGAGATGGTGCTGACTGCTGAAATAAACTACTCGAGAGCTGACAGAGAATGAGAATTTAAGGCTAAAACATAATAAGAATTTGAATCAATTTCCATATGCAGGAGACTTACAGTGTTAAGACGATACCGATCTTGTGAATTTTTCCCAAGTCTCCGCAAACTAATCTCAAATTAGTCAGTCTATAGCCTAAAACTTTCAAGAAGATGCATTTTTTTTAATTTAGCAACTAAAAACCAAAAACAGAGAAAAACTGAAAAACAAAATAAACAAAACAAAAGAAATAAATGGTTCCCTCCCCCACACTTAAAACATACATTGTCCTCAATGAAATACCATAAATATAAAATAAGAGTGGGAGAAAGGAAAGAACACACCCGAGGAGTTAAGGCGGATAAGTGATTGCATAAGCAGCCTTTCCCAAAGAGAGTTCTTTTGCAGTCTCTTCTTCCAAAGTTGGGTTCTCATGTAGTAGCTTTGGGTAGTGTCCATTGACCTTGAAATTTTGATTAGTGTATTCGCCTTGTATTCCAGGATCAAAGAAGAATCTTTGATAAGTAAAAGTGTTGAATAAGCGCGTGAAAGTGATCTCCTTTTTCATAACATCGAGAATTAAAGGATTACGGGGTTGCCTCACTACTTTTGTTTCATCTTTAAGTGAGATCTTATACATACATATGGATGGGCTAATATCACGAGTGTCAGCCAAGGTCCATCTAATTCCTTTCTTATGTTTCTGCTTAAGTTGAAGCTTTGATGAATAATATAAATCCTCAGGAAAAGGTTTAGGCTCTAAACAATGTGGTTGCTCAATGAATGGTATGTTTGGGGCAGCCGAAATGTCAAGAGCTTCAGCTACATAAACAACTTCATTTACACTGTCACCCTGCAAGGCAGCATCAATCTCAGCATTAACAGCACAAAGGTTAGTGTTAGTACAATCATCACATGAGTAAATATCATCAAAACCCAATAAAGTTGGAAAATCAGTTGAAAACAAATTAGAATAAACTTCATCAACAACTTCAGAAACCAACTCTATTTGAAAAACAGAATGCTCTTCCTCATCAATCTTCTTATTTTCCAGTACTCCTTGTGGGAAAGGGATTGATGATACATACTTTTTTTCAACCTCAACAACAATAGAAGGTTCAGGTTTATTTTCAAGTATTACACTAACAATGTTTTTATTTTTTTCTGGGGTTGTTTCTGTAACCTTTCCAGATCTCAACGAAATCGCACTCACATTAGCATTAGAATCCTTTGGATTGGCAACTGTTTGGGCTGGAAGCTGGTTCGACCCTTGGGCTTGCATGTTATTTATTTGAGTAGCAAGTTGTCTCATTTGCGTGTTCAAGGTATGAATGCTAGAATCGGTCCTTTGTTGGAATTGGAGATTGTTGGCGGCCATTTGTTTGACAAGATCCTCTAGTGAAGGTTCAGAAGGTGAAGAGGTGGTTACTTATGGAGGGTTATATGGTGATGATGGTGGAATGGGTAGCATCAATTGTTTCACTAAAGAGGTAAGTTCATCAATTCTAGTTTCTAGAGCCTTGTTGGAAGAAGAAACCTGAATCTCATTCACACCTTTTGCTTGGACCACAAAATTATCCCTTGTTATGAACTGTTGGGAGTTAAGTGACATGTTCCCAATCAAGGATTTGACAGCAATAGGATATTCAATACACAAAGCATTATAATCAACATTAGGGACAAGAAGTTCTCTCAGAGTTCTTTGGTCAACCATGTTAAACTTAATAGAAAAGAAAAAAAAATCAACAAATAATGAGAAAACACAACTAACTCAGCAATGCAGCAACAAATAGGAAAATACCGACAATATCCCTATTAAGTAAAAACAATTGAAATACCAAAAAAAACGATTAAAAAAAATACAAAAACACGAAAACTAAACTAATAACGTCAATTAAGAATTTTGAGAATTTTTGCGGAATTTTCTGAAACCACAAAAACAGAAAACAAATCATAAAAAATAGAAAAATAAGGAATTTCGGTTTTTTAGGGCGGCATCCACTATTTATTCCATAAATAGAGGCTTTTGATCCTTTATTTTTTCCTAATAAATCGACAAAACATCGGAATAATCTGAGACGATTTTCTTAAAAATAGAATATTTTTCCTAACCCGCAAAAAGACCCGAACGCAAGAAAGTTAAGGCAAAAAATGCTAAAAAAACAACACCTATGACTATAAAAACGATTAATATAATCAAGAATCCCCGGCAACGACGCCAATTTGTTTCGCTTTCGCACGCGGATCAACAATTAATATAATCAAGAATCCCCGACAACGGCGCCAATTTGTTCCGCTTTCGCACGCGGATCAAAAACAAGTAATAAAATATAATAAACGGGAAGCGACACCTCGAGTATCGTATCACAAGGATTCTTGTATTATTCTTAACCTAATGAAATCGATCTAAGGGGGGTTTATTTTTTAGTGGTCGATTTAGAAAACAAAGCAAAAAAATGATTAAAATAAGCGATTATAAAATAAGTCAATCTACTATTTTCGGTTTCCGACTAATCATTGGTTTTTATCTACCAATTCCCTAAGCGGCTTCGATCTCTATTCGATTCAAATTCGATTGACAAGCGCAATAGATATATGACACATTTATATTCCTATATTCCGAATTAAGCAAACGGATAAATACAATTGTGAATTAAGCAAACACGATTTACAAACGCAATTTAACGACAAAGCGACGAAAACGGCGATTAATAGTTAGGAATGCAATCATACGAATTTAATCAAAACCATCCCATAAAATACAAATTAAGCAAATGAAATTTCATATAATAGAATTGAAAGAGAACGAAATTAAATTGATAGAATAAAAACCTCAAAACCTTGGAAATTCGGTTACAGCAGATTGACTCTAGGAGATTAGTTCCTCTTCATGATCGCACAAAAGCAAAAAGTTATCGTGAATAATGTCTCTTTTCTACAGTACCACGGCTGCCCCCTTTTAAACAGAATAAGGGTTTCACTAATAATTCAAACTGGGCCGGAAAACCTAAATTCGGCCCAACAAATGGCCCAAAAGAAAATATTTCCTAAAGTACGAAACTTCAACGAATTATTTGAGACGTCTTCACTCCGAATCAGCTTTTGTATTTAACATAAAAGTTTTAGATATTTCTCTTAGCTTTCCAATGACTGGTAGCACGCCTCGATCCGATACTTCTAGCTCCAGTTATGAATTTATTCGTGCAGACTGCTAATGCTGAAAATAAACTGCAAAAAATAAATAAGTGTAAAAATAAGATAAATTATAAAAACACATTAAAAGTGAAAAATAACCAAAATAAAACATGGAAATGCATAAGTATAAATATAGATGAATGTGCATCTAAATGCACTTATCAATACGCAAAATTCTAAGTAATTTGCTCAAAGTCGGTTCGTTTGTATCGATAATAAATGGAATGTCATATACAAAAGTCATGACGCGACGAAATACAATCAATATATCAATAAAATCCGTAAGCATAACGACATAAAATTTATGAAACCGCGGATCAAAATCCGGTTTACCCAACAAAATAAATAACAAACAACAACCTAATATTATATTTACAAATTATGTACACTAATTAAAACATGATACAAAATCCAACACAATTCAATAGCAAGGTAAAAAAATGGAAAAAAAAATGAGGGAGTGTATGCAATAAACAGGGTAAATGTGAATTAATGGGCCTGAACATGCAAGAAGAATCAACCCAATATGACTAATTCATTTTAAACCCAATTAGACTAATAATAATGAAACGATAATTAAATAAAAACCTAATAACATTATCTCAAGAAAAAAAAAGCTAAAAAAATAAGACAAAACAAAACACCAACAATCGATCATCTCATTGCTTCTCTTTCAACTCTGAGAATAATATTTCAAAATAACAACAACCCCCAATAAAATGAAGAAACCAAATCGAACGGTCAATTCAAAAAATTTACCGCTTAAAATCATGAACATAAGGACATTGTGTATGCGTCGCTGGTTGAACGCAAGTTGTTTCGTCGAGTTAATGCATACATACTTACTACTTGTTGAAGATAATAATAGTTCATTGCATCCTGCGAAATATGGCGATTTGAAGATTGAGGATGAAAGACATCTCTATGTGATAGGAAAGATCCACAGCTTTGAAGATCCTGAAATCAGTAACAACAACACCAATTCAAACTAAACAACTTCAACTTTCTACTCTCAACCGCAACATACCCACAAATCAATCTAAACATGCACTTGCAGGCTTCAACAATCATCGTAGGAGGGATGTTGTTCAAGCATGTACACAACGAGAGGTTGAAAATATGAAGGAAGGAGTTCCATTCGTGTACAATGAGTATATTGTCATTGGTTACGAATCCACGACTATAAGTTTTGCACGGTGGCGAGGAAGTGTTTTACGGTGGTCGAAGATGGATGTTGTTGAAGAAGTGCGAGGGGTGGTGATGTAATGAAAATGGTGAAACAGGAAAAGGGTTTGTTGCTTAGATGGTGATTGTGAGTATTTTTTTGTTCACATGGTGTTATGGTAAGCTTTTGGTGTGGGGAAAGAGACGATGAATAGTAAAGAAGGGAGAGGATATTGAAGAAGAGTGAGGGATGAGTTCTGGTTGTATGATTATGCAACTTTTTTTATTAAAATGGGAGAAGAGATGATTATGGATGTTGAAGAAAAGTAAATGGAAGGAAAAAAGAAACTCTTAGAAAATGTGTTTTGAGTTTTCTCCCTTGCAAAATGCGAGAGAATATTGTTTTTTTATTGGCGAGGAAGAGAGAGGTATAAGTTGTGAGGATTCAATTTGATTGGTCAGTATGAAGAAAATAAATTTCCAGCTGGTGATGCCCATGTGTTGAGCGTAGAATGGCTAAAGGGTGAGTGGAGATAGCATCCAAAATAACGTGAGATGAAATCACGTGATTAAGAATTGAGAAATAGAGACTCTCCAGAGAAAATAGGGGACATGTTATATTGCTATTGGAGGAAGGGATAATATGTTTGAGAGAGAAATTTACGGTGGCATGCGTGGGTCATCCGTTGGAGGGAGTACTTTTCTGTTATAAAATCCCCCTTTTTCAGTGGTGCCAAATGTCTGAATCTTTTTTAAAAGATGGTGGGGAGGAGTTATGAGGATCATATGTTCACGTTTACACTCTCCCTTAATTTACATTTGTTCATCATTTTTCAACTATGTTTTTAATATTAATTAGAAATTTGTAATTAAATAAAACAAACATAAATTCAATCGAATTACTCAATTAATCCTAATTAATTAAACTAATTATTTTGGATAAAAAACAATAATAAAATAACTAAAAATGAATAAAAATTGGGCGCAAAAGTGCTCAAAAAAATAAAATAAAGACATTGCAATGATCAGCACGAAATAAACTTCTCAAAAACATACAGGTTTTGATCAAATTTTGAAGTAAAATATGCTCGGTTAAAAGGCTCGGGTGGATCAAAATGTGACCGAAAAAAGTAGTCGAAGAAATAAAACGAACACACCAGATAAAACTACACAAAATAAAGATTAATAAAAGAAATGTCTGCAAGCTCGATTTTGAAAATTTTCGCCCGCTAATTTGCATCACATTTGAAAATTGATTCAACCGGTTTGTTTGTAGATCCAGAAATTTATTTTGACTGGAATTTTAGGCATTATGTGGAAAGAAATGCATGTTATGCTATGTAGGTGATGTGAATGTTGTGATAAATGTATTGATTCAGCGGTTCAGGGTTAAAATTGGGGTGTGACAGTTGCCCCTATTTAAGTATCTTCAATCAGAGAATATGAAGGACATTCTTCATATGATCGATGTGAGAGATAGTTAAATATTAAAAAGACCCGAATTTTGATCCTAAATGCAAATGTCATGACATAATATGTTATGCATGTATGCAATACCTTTCATCATTTTGGTTTGCTAAGGATATGATGCGATATGAGATGAACCCTAGCAAGATGTTTTATAATGGGTGAAGGAAAGGTGGACCTGTGGGGAATGATGAAGATATATGGTAATGGTCCACAGGAAACAAAAATAAGGGTGAAAACTTACTGGGATAAAAATCTACTGAAGAAAAGACACTGGGGGATTGCAAAGGGGTTTTATCAATAGGTTCATACATGACCAGACGACACCTAAGAATAATCAAAGAGAGTTTTATCAACAGGTTGAGACATGACCTAAGGACACTTTAGAATGTATCTGACAGTTCTTGAGATTTCTCACAAGAAATTCATCCACTAAAAGATTTTGGGATATTCCTAATAGGGAATTTATCCAAGACAAAAATAAACGAGAATCTTCTTACGAGAAGATCATTCACACAAAAAGGATATGGATTCTTCTTATGAGAAGATCATCCACACAAAATATATTGGAGTTTTATTATGAGAAAATTGTCTGAACAAACAGGAAATGAGTCTTCTTACAAGAAGATCATCCATAAAATAAATTGAAGTTTTCTTACAAGAAAAATCATCCAATCTTCTGGGGAATTCCTTTCAATGAAAGAGTCAAATTGACAACTTTCTAGGAAACGTCAGGACAAATAAAGCACAGTCTCTAGATGTGCCTGACAAAAGGCTAGACTTTGAAAGATGCCAACAAAATTGGTTTTCTGGGATAAGGGATATGGAATCAACAACAAGACCTAGGTCAGTGCAAAATAAGCACGAATAACTCTTTGGTTATACAATGATTTGAATTTGTTTCTATGCATGATATATGGATGATCATGATATGTAAATGTTGACATTCATGAAATGGCATGAAATGAGGTTTGACAAGATGCCTTTATTGGTGAATGGAAATGCAAGGTAAAATCACTGGGGAGAGAAGTGGTCAACTACTCTGACTGCTTGCATGTTCTTTGAGAATAATCTCCTAAAGAAGTTCCACCGGAGGAGACCACTGTTGAGGTTCCTTGGGGAAGATTCAAAAGAACTCACTAGGGAGTCTACTGCCGGGGCTCACTAGGAGATACCTACTATCAAGGTTTTATTGAGAAAATACCTATTGTCGAGGTCTACTGGGAAATCTTCTGTCGAGATCAACCAGAAAATCTACTGCCGAGATTTCGTTAGGGGAAATGTACCTTCTGTAGAGGTTTAATTGGGAAATCTTATGCCGAGATCAACCAGGAATCTTTCACCGAGATTCACTTTGAGAGAGATATACCTACTGTTGAGGTCTAGTGGAAAATATTTCCGAGATTAGCCAGGGAAATCTATTGCCGAGATTCTATGGGGAAACACCTTCTATCGAGGCCTACTGGGAAATCTACTGTCGTGATTAGCCATGGAATCTTCTGTCGAGATTCAGTGAGAGAAATACATGATGCCAAGGTTTAACTGGAAATCCTCTGCCGAGGTCAACTAGGGAATCTTCTGCCGAGTTTCTGCTGACATGCGTAGAGTAGTTGACTGTGGTAACAATGATTGTCTTCATATGTGGATGAGACATGGTTAATGTTATACATATGATTTAATATGCTTTGATGTGCATTTGATTGATGCATGCAATGTTATGATTACTCAACGTAGTTCCCTACACTCGTTGGTATACCATACATGTAACGATGCATGAAATGTAACGACTGATTAATGCATATATGCATGCCAATAAAATTGGACTTTGAGAGGTGCCAAGCAAGGTTGGACTTTTAGTGCAGATGTTTTATTTTCAAGGCTTCATGCTATGGGAAAATTCCAGATGAATGTGATGATATACATAGCGTGACACTAGAGCGAAGCGACATGATTAATGCATGAGAATGATCTATGCAATAACTCAAAGGCTTCCAAAGATGCCCCAACGGGTATTAGGTGGAATATCCCTTTGCAACCAAGCTTCTTTGTCAAAAGGCAAAGGTTATCTGATAGGGTGATAGCATGATTTCCCGACACTTATTTTGAACTCAATAGTTGATGCGTTGCGGGATTTCACTTGAGCAGCTTGAAAGTCTGGAAAGGACTTGCCCTTCGGTAGTTCTCTTGCTCTAGTCTGCTGGGTCTTTGAAGACGTTCTCCTTATAAGGAGTTCGGAAGAAGCTAGCCATAATATGACCTTGAGATGGCTTACCCCAATGCTTGAAACCTGATGTGGGTGTTGACTAACTGAACCTTGGAGTGGTAAACTTTTGATTGACCGACCTTGGAGAGTTGGACTCAACTGAGCTCTTTAGATGGTTTGCCCCTGTCTGAGTCTTGCAAGGATTTTTTCTAGACGACTCTTGGGGTGATCGGCTAGGATTGACCAATTCTTAAAGTGATTTTCCCCTGGCTAGACTTATTTCACATGATCGATTTC
This sequence comes from Lathyrus oleraceus, assembly GCF_024323335.1. Taxonomy (NCBI): domain Eukaryota; kingdom Viridiplantae; phylum Streptophyta; class Magnoliopsida; order Fabales; family Fabaceae; genus Lathyrus; species Lathyrus oleraceus. The sequence goes on along the minus strand of NC_066581.1, from coordinate 148,215,572 downwards.
TTCAGTTGACTTACACATTACTGGAATTTCCTTGATGCTAATCACTGACTTGCAAATAAAATTGTTCGTTCATAAATGGTAATTTTAATGCAATGTAAATGCAATTTTTGAAATCAATCATTATTGAAATGATGGTGATATACAGTGAACGGGCCAATGATCAAAATATAATGTTGATATAGTCATTCACAGTTTGCAAGGTGATGTGATTAATACAAATGATAAGCAAGGATCTTGTGGAGTCAGATTAACACAATCTTGATGTAGTGTGCTTTCAGAATAAACCCTGCCTCAATTAGGCCTTTTAAGGGTTGTAACATGGTCTGGTTCACGGTTTTTAAATAAAAGGATATAAGGCTCAAAGATTAATTTTAACCCACCCCTTCTTCTTGATGATCTTTAGTCCTGCGTTCAGTTAATTTACACGCATTCAACTTCTAAGAGTGTTTGAAGGTGTGATGGTAAAGATGAGGATTCAAGATGAGTTTTTTTGAAATGGCAGTCATTTTACTTTGCTTTTCATAGTTGAGGATTTTATGACCTCTCTTTTGTTTTTTATCCCGAATTTTTGCCTGGACTGCTTCTTTGAAGCTTTCGGTCCACCGGGCTGCCCTGATTTTTGCTTAAGTCACCTTTCGTGGTGTTCGACTTAGAGGGCTTTTCTTGTTTTTCTTTTTTTTTGAAAGTTTGTGACTGCCATATTATTGAGTATTGAGGAACAGTCACTACAAGCTTTAGCTTTTCTCAGCTTTATCAAAACATCAACATGTGTGCGGAGAGAAACATGGGTTGAACCTCTTTTGAAGGTGTACATATGGACAAATTCTCTTTGAAGATCGAATGCACAGTCAAACTATCTGAACACAACTACCCTGTCCATGGTTAAGATTAAGGGTTTTTTAAATCCGAAAGAAACACCAACTTTTAATCTCTAAGTAGTTGACTACGGATTAACTCCTTATCTCTTCAGTGTTTGGGGATTTGAAAAAATGCCTAACATCATCGGCAAAGTTTTCTTTGAAAGCACACCACAATAATTCCAGGTATATGGTTTTGATCACCCTCCATCCAATCTTTGCTAAAACAACAATTTAAAAAAGAAATGGAATGGGAGAAATAGTTTTGTTTTTTGCATAAATGAAAAATGAGTGAATATGAATGGATTGATTCAAAATGCATGACCATTTCATTAATATTACCATTAAAGGAAAACAACAATTCTTAAAAACGAATAACATTTAACATGCAAATAAAAATACAAATGAAATGCTAAAACATCCAAATGATTGCTAGTGTTGGAGACAATCTTTTCTGCTTGACTTGTTGGATGTAGAAAGTGCCTTCTAGAGTCTTCAAACTCATTAGGATAAGGGATTATTCACCACATCAGGGCCATCGAAAGTCAACGGCCCTTTGTTAATCATATGTTGCACATCGTCTTGGAAGACCTTACAATCTTCGATTGAGTGTCCCATTACTCCATCATGAAACTCATATTAGACATCAGGGTTGTACCAAGGAAGGAATGGAAAGTTCATGTATCTGGTCTCTCTAGGATCTATCGATGAGCTTTGGACCAACTGAGACCATAATTGACTATACGTCATTGGGATCGGGTCAATCTGGAGAATCTCTCTTTCTTGTTGGATTGGAGGTATATGTTGATCCTGACACTGATGTGGATTGTTTGGATTTAGAGCCCAATGGTTCTGACATTGAAGTTGACGTGGAACCTGAGCTGGTTGATTCGGAGGACCTTGCCATGGTTGTTGGTACTGAGGATCGAGAGGTAATGGTTGCTGGCATTGAACAACCGTTGCATATGGATGCTGATAATATGGCATCGGAGATAGAGCTTTCAGAGCTTGGTGAACTTCCCATATAGCATTAACTTCTTCCTTTTCCTCTTGGGAACCGATAAGGGATTCACTTTCAATGCTCTGGCTACTTGAGATGCCTTGGATTATTCCACTTTTGAGACATCTCTCAATGTTGTCTCCAACTTTCACCAGGTCAGAGAAACCTAATGAAGCATTGCCTATCATTCTTCCACAGTATGAACCCGATAAGTTACACATAAACAAGTCAACCATCTCTTTCTCAAGAAGTGGTGGTTGTACGCGGGCAGCTAACTCTCTTCATATTTGGGCATATCCTTTGAAGGATTTGTTGCTCTCTTGAGATAACCTTTGCAACTGTATACGACTGGGAGCCATGTCTAGGTTGTATTAGTAATGCTTCAGGAATTCCATAGCCAAGTATTTCCAGGTGTGGATGTGGCTCTGCTTTAGTTGCATATACGATTCCAATGACACTCCACTGAGACTATCTTGAAAACAGTGGATGAGAAACTTGTCGTTACGAGAGTATCCAACCATATTTCGACAATATATTGTCAAATAAATCTTTGGACAACTAAACCCTTTGTACTTTTCAAATTTTGGTGTTTTGAACTTTTGAGGTATTATCAAATCCAACACTAAGAACGTGTCTAAAACGTCTAGATCAAAAGCATTGTTCCCTTCTATGGCTTTGAGTCTTTCTTCCAATACGCGATGCTTTTCAGCAATCTTAACAACTTAAGGGTCTTTGATTTTCCTCACCAGGATTTCACCTTGGGAATTTGGTGCAGAGAAAGCAAAGTTATGGTACTCAACAGTGTCATGAGGTGAGGAATGTTCATCTTGGACAATGTTATGATCTTGAATAGCAAGGTTCTCAACAAGGATCCTCACATGCTGAGGTTGAGCTTGACCATTCACTGGAGGTGGAATAACATTCTCAGTGACGGGATTCTGTTGAATGTTGTCTTCTCTCTTTGCCAAAGCTATCATAGCCTCCACAAGTTGGTTCAACTGGTTTTTCATCAAATCAACATCTTCTCTCGATACAAACTAGTTTTGTTGTCCAGAGTCCATGATCTTTTAAGAATTGCTTCTAGTCCGATACGGGTGTCAGGAAATCAGTTGCGGGTTATACACAAAGGATGGATGAGTTTTTAACTGATATGCAATGCATGTCGATTAATGCAAATGCAATGGTATCTGAATATATGCAATGTGATGCCATGTATTTTTTTTATTTTTGGTACATGGGTTCAAAGGTTCGAGATACATATCAATATGGTTTCTTTCCATAATAGGATTCTCACCAGGTATGATCTAGGGTTTTTACAACAGGCCCCAGAGTCATAGATTCATAAGAATGTTTGCCGCTTACGGAAAATACTTGTCGATCGTCAACTCCTTCAAGGGAATCTATTATGGGTGAGGTTTTCGTACTGACTCTTACGAGGTATTCACCCCAGGAGTCCGCACTACGCAACCATCGACTTCAATTCTAGACAGGGTTCTTAGAGTCATGGATTTGCAAGAGTGTTTATCACTTATAGTAAATGCTTGTCGGGCGTTAACTCCTTCAAGAGAATCTATTCTGAGCGAAGTTTTCGTATTGATCCTTACAAGGTATTCACCTCAAGAATCCATATTATGTGACCATCATTCCTAGTTGGCCAAAAGGTCCAATGTTATAAAAGGCCCTCAAAGTCATGGACCCTTTTGAAACATCGAACCTTACGGAAAATACTTGTCGAGTGACAACAGGATCTTCTCTAAGTAAGATTCTCACACTAACCCTTACGAGCTATTCACCTCAGGAGTCCGTACTACTCAGCCATTGTCATATCTTATGTTTTCACTCTAGACTCAGGTAGAGAGTCTTTCCCACAAGGTTTGTAATCATAGTAACGATCCAATACCACAGCATAATGGAACCAATACAACAGATTATATCAATATAACAATAAAGATAACAAAAGTAATAAAGAAAATCCACACAAGTAAACAAACAAAAGCACACACAACAACCTAACTAGGCTTGACTCACTTAGGGAACCGATGTCCCAGCAGAGTCAACATTTGTCGTACCTCAAAAAATGAGAACACGACTTCGCAAAGCGCAATCGTACGCTCGCGGGATGGACTAAACAGAGTCACCACCTAACTTTATTTATTCCTAAAAAGGAAAGAGGAAATATCAATAAACCCCAAGAAATAACTACAATGATATTGGTCGTCATAACCAAATTAGGGTTCGGGAGTCGATTATGCAAGGGGAAGGTATTAACACCCCCTCACGTCAGTTGTACTCGATGGGAACCGGTTGGTTAGTTGTGCGCGTTAGTGCTAGCTTAGAAATGTTAGGCTTCTTGAGTTATTAAGAGGGAAAGAAGAATAAGAGCAAAAGAAAAGAGAAAAATCTTTTTGGATTTTTTATTAATCTGCCTGACAAGATTTACAAATCCTTCTCCTACATATCTATGGGTGCAATAGAGAACTCAAGGCTTATTTAGTTCTAGGTAGAAAATGTTTCTTTGTTGGTCGATTTTAGAGAAAGCTACTTTGTGTCAATCGACTAAAACATTGTTGGCTACCTAAAATAAATGGAGAAGGGAATGTTTTCATCACGGTCGGATCGATTTACAAATCAACATTCATGGGCAACGTAGCAAGCTTACTCATACGTTCAAGTGGATGAAACATTTTTTTTGCATCGTCTCAATACAAAGTACCTTTCATTTGAGAAAAAAGGTTTAAGGATCAATCGCACGGCGGCTAGAAAAGAGTTTGATTGGTTGAATGTGTTTTGAATAATGGCTAGAACTTGGATGAGTGAGATATCCATCTCGAATCCTAGCCTTAGGAGCTCATGGTATCCACCATGTTCCGTTTCCATCTTATTTTCAAAAGTGTTCGATATTTCTTGTTCGAGATTTGATTTAGAAAAGGTTTGAAGAAGTCGCATTGAAAGTTTTGAATGATGGGGAAAGCTAGGATGGGCGAGATATCCATCTCGAATCTCAGCCTCCGAAGCTCGTGGTATCTTCCTCGTTCTATTTCCATATTTATTGAAAAGTGTTAAATAGGAACTACGTGTTTTTTATTTTGATTGTGAAAATGATTTGACGTTGGATCAATTATTTGATTAACGATTGCAAGAAGGTTTGACAAAATGGTTTGAAAGTTTGAAAAGCGTTAAAAGATGAAAGGTTTAAGAAATCGGGAATGGTAGAAATGGATTGAAAAGAAGGGTTTAAAATGGTTAGAATGGCTTGGTCTTTAAGAAAAAGTAATCGATGTTGGATCGAGTTTTATTTTTCTTCCTTTTGAAAAAGGGTTGATTTTATTCTTATGTTAGAAACTACCTAAACAAAAAGCTATCAAGAATAAAGCGATAAAAGAGTTACACGTCATGGGAGTGGGGGTACATTTGTCGAATGGGGATATGAGATAATGAAGCAATTAAAGTAAAACTTAATCAAATAAACGCAAGCAAGTGAGTGTATGTGCACAAAAAAGGTCTCACTGTAAGAAGGCCCAAGAGTAAGCCAAAAGATAGGAGATAACAACACAAACGTCAGGCACAACACATGTTCATCTTAAATATATCGAAAGAAATAAAAACAAAAATGAAATGTGCACGAATCAAGATTATGATGCGGAGATGTGAATCAATGTCACATAATGTAAGGACGTGCAAGGCAAATGGTGATTGAGTTCAAATTTGATCTAAATGTAACGATGTTGGGTCGTTGTATGTTATCATGAATCAAAAGAAATGCTAACGTGAAACATATCAATGCAGAATAACACGGAACGGGAATGAACTCAAACACTTAATAAATGAAATCGTAAAGTGAGGCTTAATTCACATAATGACAATGCGAACGGTATCAAATCGTGATTAAGTAAACCTCACAATCAGAATTCAAAGTAAGCAAAACGTCAAGACATGCATGCAAAATTCTAAGTAATGTGCTTAAAATCGGTATGTGCGTATTGGCAACAAATGGAATGTTGTATGCAAAAGTCATAATGCGGCTAAATACATTCAATATATCGATAAAAATCTGATGACATAACGGCATAAAATTTTTGAATCCGCGGATCAAAATTTGATTTACCCAATGAAATAAATAACAAACAGTAACCCAATATTATATTTACAAATTATGTACACTAATTGAAAAATGATACAAAATCCAACACAATTCAATAGCAAGGTAAAAAAATTGAAAATAAAAACAAATGAGGGAGTGTATACAATAAATAGGGTAGATGTGAATTAATGGGCCTAAACATGCAAGAAGAATCAGTCCAATATGACTAATTCATTTTAAACCTAATTAGACTAATAACAATTAAATGATAATTAAATAAAAACCTAATAACATTATCTCAAGAAAAAAAAGTTGAAAAAAGAAGACAAAATAAAAGACCAATAATCGATCATCTCACTACTTCTCTTTTAACTCTGAGAACAATATTTCAAAATAACAACCTAAAAAAAATGAAGAAACCAAATTAAACGATCAATTTAAAAGTGTTACCGCTTGAAATCATGAATGGAAGGACATTGTGTATGCTTCGTCGGTTGAATGCAAGTTGTTGCGTCGAGGTAATGCGTACACACTTACTACTTGTTGAAGATGATAGTAGTTCACTGTATCTTGTGAAATATTGTGATTTGAAGATTGAGGATGAGAGACATCTATATGTGATAGGCAAGATCCACAACTCTGAAGATCATGAAATCAACAGCAACATCAATTCAAACTAAACAACTTCAACTTCCTACTCTCAACCGCAACACACCCATAAGTCGATTTGAACATGCATTTGCAGGCTTCAACAATCATCGAGGGAGGGGTGTTGTTCAAGCATGTACACAGTGAGAGGTAGAAAATCTAAAGGAAGGGGTTTCATTCGCGTACGATGAGTATGTTGTCATTGGTTACTGATACGTTGCTATATGTTTTTCACGGTGTAGCGGTAAATTCATGACCATCAAGTTATGGATAAGCTAGACGTCAATTAAACCAGAGTAGCCATCGTGCTTTTATTATTTCCAAGGGAAAAGGGAAAAGTACGAACAAAACCCAAAGATAAGAAGTTTTAAAATCAAAACTAATAAAATGTCAGAGATTACAGGTAAGGGGGTTGGTTATACAGAGGGAAGGTGTTAGCACCCAAAGTGTCCTAGGTACTCCTAGGGAGCCCTTTTTGTGTGTACATGTGTTTTGGTATAAAAAGATGTTTGCAATAAATAGAGTGTGGGGATGAGAAAAGAATCCATTCATTATATTTTTGTGTTTGACAAGACCTTCGGACTAGAATTGAATGATCAAAAGGTTCAGGATCCTTGGAGATTTGAATCTCAAAACAGTGAGATTCAAACTCAATTTCCAATGGAAATTCTCAATATTATCCTCTAAAATGAAAGGGTTTCAAGGTTTGGAAGCAAAGCTGGCGCATAGGATCTTTATTTCTGAGCATAGAGGGCTCTATTTATAGCCAAATGGATTGATATTTGCATACTTGAAATGGAATCCAAAAATAGCAATGTGTATTTGCATGGGTGCATGGGCGTGTACAAGCCCATGAAATCAATTCTTCTGATCTGTAATTGAGTACAAGCACTGCAAAGATCATGTTGGAATGCAAGGCAAAGGTGTATGGAAGTTTTAAGTTCAATCTTTCCAAATGATGATCCAATGTTCAAGCCATGCGCATCCCATTCAAATCTTGTCCAAAATGGATGAAATTGGACTTTTTGGAAGGGTTAGATCAAGAGGAACAACTTTCATGTAGGGAACTTTTTTATTTTGAAGCTTGGATCATGATGAATTTTGAGGTGGAAGTTGGGAAAATCAAACATGTCAAACAAAATTCTAAGTGTCAAGCCATATGTTCACTTATTCCACCTTGGCTAACTTTTTGTATAAGCTTCAAATGAGAAAAGTTCCTTCATAAAGGTTATAGCTCTCTCAATTTCCTTCAAAATAGTCATAAATTTGACCTCATTTGGATTTAATATGAAGGAGTTATGCATTTTTGAAGTTGAGGAAAATCAATTGTTCAATGGCATTGGTCCAAAATGACCTATAATGTATCCTCATATCACATGCACATAAAAGTTGAATTAGCTCTTCCTCCAAACATCAAAGTTGAAGTAGACATATTGAATTTGATTGTTCAACTTGGAAATATTTCATCTCATAAAAACTGAGCAAGTTATTGCCTTGGGAAATTGTCCTCCAAATTAGGGTTTAGACAAAATGACCTATAATCTTTCACCATAAAAAATGACTTTCCAAGAAAAAATAGCTCTAGACCTCAACATGAAATTTGTTTGGAATGTCATTTATAGTAGCTTTTATCTTGGAATCATTTTAATATGACAAAAAGTGTAGGAGATAGGGTATAGGGAACCCAGTTTTGATCAAATGAATTCCTCTGGTCAACCACCATCAACCAACTTGCTAACTTGCAATTATTTTGATTTTTGGGACCCATGGAAGATCAAATATGCATAATATAATGAAATTTGAAGTATACATTGAAATATTTGATCAATTGTTGAAGAAGCTTGTTGAAGAAGTTACACAAGATACCCAGATGAACTAGGGTTTCCAAGGCAAACCAATTCCAAACTCTTGATGAATTCTTGATCAAAATAACATGTGAAGCTCATGGGGATCCATATATGATGTCTAGATCCATAGTAAACCACTTCTTGATTGAGCTCCTTGCAATGAGGGTTATAAACCCTAGATGTGAGCTTGATGAATCAAAGGTGAGCACATGCCCTATCTACAAAAGAGTTAGTGCATACAAAGACATATTTTTGGTATTTTGGTTAGTAAAGATGATAAAATACAAAGTATGGTATAATCAAATGATGCTTGGTGATCTCTCCCAATGCAAACCCAATGAATGAGGGGTAAGGAGGATGCCAAGATGTGAGCCCAATGCCAATGCATATGATGAGATAGCATGAGGGATCTTAGGGTCCAAATTAGGGTCTTATAGCTGCCCCTATTTAAGGACGTTCTAGCTGAAGAGATGAAGGTTAAAATCTTTGCATTGACTCAGTAGAACGGGCTTAAATAAAAACATATAGAAATAAATTTTGGTCCCTAAGAGACCTCATGATGCATATGAAATGTTATGTTGAAATAATCTTTGTGGGGAAATGTTGTCACAAAGGAAAAAAAAATCGGAGAGGCCGAAAGTCCGCAGGAGTATAATGCATTCCGTAGGGAAAACTCACTGGGGGGGACAGAGACTCTATGGGGATAAAGGGGTTGTGCGTAGGTCAGGCTACAACTTGAAAACTGCTGGGGACACAAGAGATTCTATGAAAATAAATCAATAGAAAGACTCAACCGGGGAAAAGGACATCCGCAGGGGAAATGAGTAGATTAGAACAAAGCTGAAATACTCTAGCCAAATAGGAAACAACGATTTCACTACAGAAATGCGCACTCAAACTCAAATGGGGAAGAAAAGATCTTCAATACATGAGGAGTAGAAATATATTATCCGCTATCGGTTACTAGGTAAGGGGATAACAAAAATCTGACAGGGAGGACATCCGTTACCGATTAGGGTAAACATATAAAGGATGACTCGTTGAAGGAAATCCAGGAGGTGTATTCGTTACCGACTACTGGGTAAGAATAAACTATTGGGGAAAAGCCAAAAATAGGGTTTACAACTACCAATTACTGGGCAGAAAACTAAAGAGAGAGAATATTCGTCACTGGTTAAAGTGAACATATCAAGTATAGACTCAAAGGAAAGAAAATCTGTCATCGGTTAGGATGAACATATCAAGGATAGACTTGCCTGGGGAAATTAAGGAGGATATCCGTCATCGGTTAAGATGAACATATCAAGGATAAACTGCCTGAAAAAGTAGGAATTACATCTATCGAATGCTGGATAGAATACCAAAAAGAGAATATTTGTCATCGATTAGGATGAACATATCAAGGATATACTCAGATGGGAAAAATAGGAATTATATCTATCAGTTACTGGATAGAATACCAAAAAGAGAATATATGTCATCGGTTAGGATGAACATATCAAGGATAGACTCTGTGAAGAAAAGCAGGATTTACAACTACCGGTTACTTTGCAGAAGACCGCAAAGAGAAGAAAATTTGTCACCGGTTAGGATGAACATATCAAGGATTAATTCTCTGAGGAACAAATAGGGATTATAACTACCTTTTTACTGGGTAGAAAACCAAAGAGAGAGAATATTTGTCACTGGTTAAAGTGAGCATATCAAGGATAGACTCGAAGAAAAGAAAATCTGTCATCGGTTAGGATGAACATATCAAGGATAAACTTCCTGGGGAAACGTGAAAACGAATCCGATGGGGAAACAAAGGTCGTTCTTGCCAGGTATTGGGCAGAAGTAACAAACATGAGAAGAATATTACCAGTTACTAGGTAATAGGCTCTCAGGGGACCAAAAGCTTCTATCTATGTAAGACCTAGAAAGAAAAGGTTAATCAAAGGACTCAACCCAATGAGGATATAACCCAATGGGAGTGGTTCCATCCAGATAATCAACTGGGGAGGAAACTGAAATGATAATCGTCCACGAGGAAATAACTCAGTGGGGAAAAGAGAAAGGTTAAAGTTTTTCTGCTTATTGGGCTGACACTCTATGATTGAAAGAGGACAGATACACCAAATCTGCATGGGGAAAAAGATATATTTCCATAACAGAGGATCAAAAATCAATTAATCACAAAGTAAAATGATGCAATAATGAAATTTATGAATATGTATATGTATATGTATATGTATATGTATATATGATGATTATGCTGACAAAACGATCACAAAGGATACAAATGTCACTGATTTGAATCATTGATACAATTCTCGGCCAATCCACACAAGGGGGGAACAACTGCTGGAGAAAAGATCAAACATCTCGAAGGCCCGACCCTGGATGGGGAAGAAAGGAGAGGATTTGTTGAGGAAACTGCTACAAAGTCTGCGGGGAATTTTAGGTCAACACCATATCAAATGAGAGATAACCCTGTAGAGGATAACACAATAGCTGCTCAGAATCAAGGAGAAACTCTGACTGGAGACGAATCTGATGGTGATTTATGGAGAAGCCAAAATTCTGCCGAAACCAAACAAACTGCTGAAATAGCGCTCCTACAACTCAAGGGAGGCCAACAAACTCGGCTATGAATGTCAACAAAACTTGGTTGGGGAAACCACCAAACATTGGGTGCTGATATGTTGTCGGGGATGAAAGACATGGGTCACACCAACTGCTTGGGGAGAATCGACAATGCTCCACAGTTATGGCTTACTGTTTTCAAACCACTGTTGATATTCTTTTAAATGAAATTGATTGCTTAAAAATAATTGTTTTTATATATTTAAGAAAACATGATTTTGTTTTTAAAATTTATTTTCAAAAATGATCACAATAAAATTTAAATCTATTTGGCTGAATAATAAATAAGAGTAGAAACAATTGGATAAAAGCTCAACTTTATTTAATAGAATGGTAGTCTGTAAATGACAAGACTCCATAGATCTTTACAAAAGTTGAAAAATGGTAATTTACACGGAAAAGAGCTACATTGAATACAATGATCACTAATCCTTCTACCAACTTTTGATGTCCACTGTGCTCTTGGTGACGGCGGGAGATGATGAATCAGAATTGATCGACTTGCTCAAGAATGTATTCAGAACGAAAGATCAGCAGGATGCAGTTACTTGCCATAATCCCTAATTTTTGCATAAATTTCCCCAAGGTAGGGTACTCAATTTATCAGGATAATTCTTTTTCTGTTTTATGTCTCTAACTTTTGCCTAGATCGCCCTTTTGAGTTCAATCCACTGAGACGCTCATTTTTGCCTAAGCCGACATTTCAGGTTTTCAACTTAGCGAGCTGTTCTTTTTCTTTTTAGAAGAAGTATTTGTTGACTACATCTGTGTTCACATGAAGAGTGAAATCTTCACCATCCATAGTTGTAAGAATCAAAGCACTGCCCAAAAAGGCTCTCTTAACAACGTATGGGCCTTCATAATTAGGAGTCCATTTGCCCCTAGAATTTGGCTTGAAAGATAAAATCTTCTTGAGCACAAGGTCACCTTCTCTGAATACACGAGGTCTGACCTTCTTATCGAATGCTTTCTTCATTCTCTGCTGGTACAACTGACCATGACACATGGCAGTCAACCTCTTCTCTTCAATCAAATTCAATTGATCAAACCTAGTCTGACACCATTCAGCCTCAATCAACTTGGCTTCCATCAAGACACACAATGATGGGATCTCCACCTCTACTGGGAGCACAACTTCCATGCCATAAACAAGTGAGAAAGGGGTTGCCCCTGTTGAAGTGCGGATGGATGTATGATACCCGTGCAAAGCAAATGGGAGCATCTCATGCCAATCCTTGTACGTCACAACCATCTTCTGAATGATCTTCTTGATGTTCTTGTTCGCATCTTCAACAGCCTCATTCATCTTAGGTCTGTAGGGAGAAGAATTATGATGTGCAATCTTGAAGTCTTTGCAAGGAGCTTCCACCATATTGTTGTTCAAGTTCGATCCATTATCAGTAATGATCTTACTTGGCACACCATAACGGCATATGATATGATTCTTGATGAACCTCACAACAACTTGCTTGGTTACATTCGTGTACGATCCCGCTTCGACCCACTTTGTGAAGTAGTCAATTGCCACCAAATGAAACGATGTACATTCGATGCTTTGGGCTCAATCATGCCATTCATATCAATTCCCCACATGGAGAAGGGCCATGGGGAGGAAATGACGTTCAACAATGTCGGAAGAACGTGAATCTTATGGCCGAGTCTCCATAGACGTCGAGATACTTGATTCTAAGATCGATGGCCTCTTCAAGCCCCATAATGCAAGTTTCATATTCAGCCATGTTGTTTGTACACTTGAAAGTCAATCTAGCTGTAAATGGAAAGTGCGCTCCTTGAGGAGTAATAATCACTGCCCCAACACCATTACCATACTGATTAACATCTCCATCAAATACCATGCCCCACCAGGAAGCAGCTTCTGGTCCTTCTTCAAACAATGGTTCATCATAATCTTTCATTTTCAAGTACAAAATCTCTTCATCAGGAAAATCATACTACACTGACTGATAATCTTTAATCGGTTGGTAATCCAAATGGTCAGCCAAGACAGTACCTTTGATTGCTTTATGAGATCAGTATTCAATATCATACTCGGATAACAACATCTGTCAACGGGCAATCCTCCCAGTTAAAGCAGGATTCTCAAAAATATACTTGATTGGATCCATTTTGTATATCAACCAGGTAGTATGATTCAACATATATTGACGCAGATGCTTAGCAGCCCAAACCAATGTGCAACAAGTCTTTTCAAGCATAGAATATCGAGTCTCACAATCGGTGAATTTCTTGCTGAGGTAGTAAATAACATATTCTTTCTTTCCAGTCTCATCTTGCTGACCAAGAACACAACCCATACTCTCTTCAAGCACAGTCAAATACATGATTAACGGTCGTCCTTCAACAGGCGGAGACAAAATCGAAGGCTCAAGCAGATATTCTTTGATACTGTCAAAAGTTTTCTGGCAATCTTCGGTCCAATCACATGATTGATCTTTCCAAAGAAGCTTGAATATAGGAGCACATATGGCAGTCATGTGTGAAATGAATCTGGAGATATAATTCAAGCGGCCGAGAAAACCTCTGACTTGCTTCTCACTTTTGGGCGCAAGCATCTTTTATATTGCTTTAACCTTGGCAGGATCAACTTCAATACCCTTCTCGCTGACAATAAAGCCCAACAATTACCAGAACGAACACCAAATGTACACTTATTGGGATTCAAGCGGAGTTTGTACTTCCTCAAACGCTAGAATAGCTTCTCCCCACCAACAATAACCAGCTTATCATTCTTGATAAACTTTATTTCTGATGCAGTGTTGAAGTAACGGCTCCTGCCTCATGTATCCATGGCCTTCCTAACAATCAGCTATAGGCCGTGTGGATATCCATTACTTGGAAAGTAATTTGGAAATCACTCGGACCTATCTTCACAGGAAGGTCCACTTCACCAATCACAGTTTTGCGAGAACCATCAAAAGCCTTGACGATCACGCCACTATATCTCATTGGAGCACCTTGATACGACAATCTTGACAAGGTTGATTTGAAAAGTACATTCAATGAAGAGCCAGTGTCGACCAACACATTCGATAGAGCATCCTCCTTACAATTCATTGAAATGTGCAACGCTAGATTGTGATTTCTACCTTCCTTGGGAAGTTCCTCATCACAGAAGCTCAAATTGTTGCAGGAAGTGATGTTAGCCACAATATGATCAAACTGATCCATTTTAACATCATGCTCAACATACGCTTGATCCAATACCTTTTGCAATGCTTCTCTGTGCGTTTCAGAGTTCATAAGCAGAGACAGTACTGAAATCTTGGAAGGAGTTTGGAGCAGCTGCTCCACCATATTAAATTCACTTTTCTTAATCAATCGGAGTACCTCATCATAATTACTAGGCTTCAAGCCACTGGATTTACCAGACTGACACTTTAGTGCGCTAGTTGGATCTACTGTAGGCACATCCATCTTCTTACCAACAGAACAATCTTCCACATTCTTTGGGAACACCGACCCAAAAACTCAACCACTACGGGTCACTTTTGTAACATCAGTTATGCTCACAACAGAACTAGTCGTAGGTAAAGGAACCTCTTGACCATTCTCTAACATGGTTGCATTGTACTGATACATAACCGCTTTATCGGATGTATACGGCACTGGACCCGCTAACCGTATTACCAACAATGATACCGATTTGTTGCTGACACTATTACTGATGTTGCTGTCAAATTGAATCACCACTCTCTCTAGTGTCTTGAACACAAGAACTATTACATTCACATCGTCATCCACGTGACGGGACTGGAGAATTTGGATCATGCCTTCATCCATCAACCTCTGGATGTCTCTCTTCATAATCATACAACCTCGGGGGTTGACACTGCAGATTGCACAACCATCATGGTCATGCTCACAATCACTCACCAAACAGATATCCTTGTGCATCGTCACCAAGGACCTTCTAATAAAGCATACATTAAATACCTTGAACTCCCCAGGACAGCCATCCACCATATTGACAGAAGGGTTGCCATGAGCAGGTAGTGGATTAGCTTTAACATTTGGCGCACGGTCCTCAAAGGACACTATCCCACTCTTGACTAACTTTTGGATTTCATATTTCATGGGTTAGCAATTCTCGATATCATGGGCAGGAGCCCCTTGATGAAAGGAACAGTGAAGCTCTGGCTTGTACCACTATGAAAGTGGTTCAAGAATTTGTGGAGGATTTCTTGGTTGCAAAAGGTTCTTGAGAACCAGAGATGGATACAGTTCAGCATAAGTCATAGGAATTGGGTCAAAAGAGACCTTCTTCCTATCAAAATTTTGTGGTTGGTGATGATTGTTGGTATTGTTGTTGTTGTAGGTGTTTGTTCTTTGTGGTTGTTGTTGTTGACGTTGTTGTTGAACTGGTGTTGATTGATTGTTAGAAAATACCGAAATAACATATCATACTTGATGATGGTGTTGACGGGGTTGTGGACTCCTTCTAACACGAGGCCTCCTCTGCCTCCCAACTGATACTGCATTGGTCTCGTTCTCTTTCTTTCTGGAAGACCCACTGCCATACTTCTTGCTAGATGAAACCTCTTCTTTAGACAACCATCCCTCTCGGACACCTTCTTCTAATCTCATCCCCATGTTTACCATTTTGGTAAAATCACGGGGGGTACTAGCAATCATGCGCTCATAGTAAAATGAGCTCAGGGTCTTGAGAAAAATCTTCGTCATCTCCTTTTCTTCTAAAGGAGGAGTAATCTGAGCGGCAAGCTCTCTCCATCGCTGAGCATACTCCTTAAATATCTCTTTGTCCTTCTGAGACAATGACCTCAACTGGTCCCTATCCTGCTCCATATCCATATTATATTTGTACTGCTTTACGAATGCTTCACCCAAATTATTGAACATGCGGACACTCACACTATCCAGACCCATGTACCACCTCAGAGCGGCACCAATCAGACTGTCTTGAAAATAATGAATCAATAACTGATCATTATCAGTTTGCATCGACATCTTTCTAGCATACATGACAAGATGACTGAGTGGACAAGTATTCCTCTTATACTTTTCAAAGTCAGGGACTTTGACCTTCATCGGGATTTTCACATTAGGAACCAAGCAAAGTTCCGCAGCACTCTTACCGAACAAATCCTTTCCCCTTAAGGTATTCATCTTCTTTCGTAGCTCAAGGAATTGGTCTTTCATTTCGTCCATCTTCTCATAAACATCAGGGCCCTCAGACGACTCAGAATGATAGATGGTGTCCTCAATACGAGGCAGAGTGTGAACAACCGGTGATGGCACAGACATGACTGGGCTAGATGTCGGCATGGAAGCGAAAGCAGACGTAAAACCTTCAGACATGAAATTGGGAGACATTCCCCACGGGAATCCGGCAGGCATGGCAGGCGCGAAGTGAGCAGTAGTAGCAGGAATGGTAGAGGTAGCAACCTCTGATATGATTGTCCTCTGAGGAGGAGGAGTTTCAGACGTTGGAGACGATTGACTCTGAGCAGCTAACACTGACTCTATCATGGAAGTCAGACGGGAAATCTCGTCCTTCAAGTCTTTGTTCTCTTGCTCTAGATGTTCCATAATTCTTGAGTGATTGGTGCGGGTATTGTATCGATGAGTCAGCTTGGCTGAAGCACAGAAGAAATACCAATAAGACATATGGCGAAAGAGAAACCTGTATGCAAATGATGCATGAAATGCAATGCTTGATTGTTTTTATTTTCAAGGAACTTACTATTTTATTTTCAAATATATATAATAACAATTGTGCAATTTGATTGACCATAAAAATATCTTTTATTTATATAATTGGAAGGATTACACTGAGTACAATTTCAGAAACCAAAAAATACAAAATACAAGAGAAAAGGAGACTAGTCATCCTAAGGATCCCTAACAACAATATCAGAAGATCGGGCCGCAGGCGCGTACTTCCTTCGGATGCGCCGAATCTCGGACTCAAAAGAAGTCTTCATCTGAGTCTTCCTGAGGACAAGTTGATTAACAATCTTCTTCCAAGCAATGGAAGGTTGAGGCATACTAGAGGAAGATGAAACCTATCGTTCTCTTTGTTTCTTCACTACTCGGTCTTCAAGAAGCTCAATAAGTGCATCTTTATCCTTATACTCAAACGGCAACTCCTCATGCTTTATACTCAAAGCATGGAGTCGCTCTTCCCACATATCCTTTTCTTGATTCATCTTGGTGAGCGCGTCTTCCAACTCTTCTACATCCTGGTTAGGGAGAGTTAATGGCTCAACCACAACCATAGACATAGGTCTCTCACAAGCATAAGGCATCTTCAACTCCAAAGATCTCTTCTTCACCCAAGAAGTGTAAGCTTCCAAAGCTACACAATTGTATGGACCAAGCTCGGATCTTCCTTTCCTATGCACATTATACCAAGCATGTATCATCTTCTGCTTCAAATGTTAGGGATATTTACCCTCTTGATAGAAAAGACCTTCTAACTAAGTGTTATTAGGTTTGTCTCTCAAAGGGAACCCAAGTTGACGACGAGCCAAAGCAGGGTTGTAGTTGATTCCTCCTTGTGTACCAATGAGAGGCACATTGGAGAATTCACCACAACAATCAATAATCTCCAAACTACTTAATGAAGAATCATACCAAAATATATCATCATTAGTGAGAGACATAAGTCTCTGAGACCACCTTAGACATTGCTTGTTCTCCACAAAAGTAGGCGTCTGAGGCAAGTGCAAAATAAACCACTTGTATAGAAGAGGAATGCAACAGACAATAGTTCCACCACCTTTAGAATTCCTTAGATGCAAAGAGAAGTACATATCTCCTAACATAGTAGGCACAGGATTCCCAATCAAGAAAATTCTAATGGCATTAACGTCAACAAAACCGTCAATGTTAGGGAACAAAGCCAACCCATAGATGAGCAACACAAAGATAGCTTCAAAAGCATCCACACTACTGGCCTGAGCAAAGGTAGTAGCTTCCTTGATGAGGAACTCAGAAGTTAATCCAAACAATCCTCCTTTCTTCGTCTAATGAACCTCTATCTCAGACTTCTTCAAGTGAAGAGCTTCAGCTATAATATAAGATCTGGGAATCTCTTCCAATCCACTAAAAGGCACTCTGCTAGAAACAGGTATTCCCAAGAGATGGGCATACTCCTCCAATGTAAGCACCAGTTGATAGTCAGGAAAAGTGAAGCAATGGTAGAGAGGATCATAAAACTGAACCAACACACTTAAGAGTCCTTCAACCACATCAGTAGACAAGATAGACAGAAGCTTCCCATGACGTTGCTTGAAGTCCAAGGGATCTAATACAAAAGATGACAACTTCCTTAACTCTTTCAAGTCTGGACATCTGAAACTGTACTTCTTAGTGTTCCTTCGTCCACAATCCATGGTCTGAAAATATTTGCAAACAAGACTTCAATTCCTTGAAATTATTTTTCGCGTGATGAATGTTATGATGCGTACAAATGCATGAATGCAACAATCACAAATAAGGGATCACACACAAGGCAAACAAACAAAGGTCAAGGGATGAATCAATTCATTGTCAAGATCAATCATCCATTTTGGTGGATTATGGTTTACACCTTATCAACACCCAAGTTCCATTGATATTGACAAGACTTGATTGGATCAACCAAGAATCAAGGGTTTGTTGTGAGTCACGAGCATGGAGTTTGGGTAAGAATCGTCCCAAAGGAGTGAACTAAGGATAAAAACCTGTAGATCATGTTCTAAAAAGTTCTCAGAGTCTTAATTCCATCTATCGAATATTACAGGTTAGGATGACTGACTCATCAACCCATAATATTCTCAAGAGAAACTCGTCTGAGTGTAGTATCGTGTAACAATTATTATTTAGTCTACACTTGAACAGTCTCCGCACTACGTCTTAAATAGGCCAAGAGGGGTTAAATGTTCTACGGTCCTCAGTTTCTCGGACCCCAAATCAGAGAAAGCAATGCCTAACCACAAATAACTTGTGTGACATTCATAACTCCAAAAGGGTCTCCACTGAGTAGATGGGTCTCAAGCCAACTTGTTAAGGACTACTGCACACAAGTCGAACATGACTATACCATCCTCCTATCTTAATTGCACTCAAGTTCGGGTTAGAACTTATCTCACCACTCAGAGATCACCAAGCACAACAAACAGATTATATCACACACACAAATATACATACATCAAATATACAAATATATACACACAAAAAAGTAGGCTAAACCCACTGGAGACTACTCCTCAGCAGAGTCGCCACTTAATTTCTATAGCGGTAAATTCATGACCATCAAGCTATGGATAAGCTAGATGGCAATTAAACCAGAGTCGCCACCACGCATTTATTATTTCCAAGGGAAAAGGGAAAAGCACGAACAAAACCCGAAGATAAGAATTTTTCAAATCAAAACTAATAAAATTTCAGAGATTACAGGTAAGGGGGTTGGTTATGTTGGAGAATAGCCATCCAAGGCGCAGCGGAATTTAAAAATTTCTCCATTTAGTGATCCTTACGAATGGGCATGATCAGTGATAGAATCGTTACCTCTTGTGGCGATTCAAACCTTTGGTGCAGATCTCTGATAATGATCAAAACCTTTGGTAAGATCCACGGGGCGATCACGAACGTTGAACGATGACAACGTCTCTACTCAGTCCACACGAACGGATTCCTTCAATCGCAGTGCTAGCTGTTTATGAATGAAGGCTTTGAGTGAGAGAGAGATACGAAATTCCAACTCTTCAGTTGTGTTGTTTTCCCATACAAAGCTTCTGCACAAGAGCTCTATTTATAGAACCACTTGTGTGGGCTTCAAGCCAAAAAGCCCACTTAAGTGCATTTTGGCCTATATCTCATAATATGCCAAAATCACTTAAGTACTTGGTACCTTACCATATTTCGTATTCTACTTAAGTACACCGTACCTTACGATGTTCCTTAATTATTCTATCTCTCATCAATCCGTCCTTTGTGTGTGACCCTATAGGTTTTCGCGACGTTGGCAATTATATTAAATCACGCATTTAACATAATAAACAGTGAGCGGTATCTAGCAACACATCACTGCTACCCAAGTCACGAAAATGTCATGTGATCTGACAAAACCTCCTGTGATAATAATTATGTGTATAATTACCTCTTTGCCCTTATGTCTATATTGAACACAAGGTATAGACCGTGTCACCCTTGTCCAGTTCAATATTGGGCCCATAGACATTTATCCTGTTACGCAGGATTGGCAAATTCCATCTAGGACACTCATGTCCCTCAGCATGCTTCGTGGAGTACCCATCAACTGTCTTTATGGTTATCCAGTTACGGACAACGTTGGATCAGCAATAAAGCACTCGACTCTACATCTAGGATCCATAGTGGTTTCAGGTCGAAGAGTGGTATACACTATTATCACCATGAGAATAACTTATGACACTTTTGCATAACTTTCTATATAGTATTCTCATAGCGGGTCAATCCGGTATAAATATTACTCCTAATATTCATACCTATGTTTAAGACTTGATAACTCTTTATCCATGATCCATGAGATGTGATCATCAGTCTACAAACATAATAGTCTTAATGCTTTAATGTTATCCCACTTCACATTAAAGCTCGACTACGGATACTTTAAGAACAGTGCCCTTATGTTTAATGTGTTCTCATGATTAAGTCACACTTAATACATTAAACGGACTATCTATTCTAGGGACTTTATTAATCAACCATAATAAAGAAAATGCCTTTTATTATTAATAAATAATTCGATACAAGTACCAAAAATATTGGCCTCTAGGGCTTACACCAACAATCTTCCACTAGCACTAGAGCCAATCAGACATACCCCGTATGCCCATTGATCTAGTATGGCCATCATGCTTCTGCTGCGCAAGAGGCTTTGTTAGTGGGTCAGCTATATTGTCTAGTGTAGGTACTTTACATATTTTCACATCTCCTCTATCTATTATCTCTCGAATGAGATGATAACGCCTAAGTATGTGTTTGGATCGTTGGTGAGATCTAGGCTCCTTAGCTTGTGCGATAGCACCATTGTTATCATAGTAGAGACCAATGGGATCCACAATGCTATGGACTATGCCAAGTTTATTGATCCAAACAGCTTCCTTTGCTGCACTTAAGGCAACAATATACTTGGCCTCAGTTGTAGAATCAGCAACTGCATCTTGCGTTGAACTTTTCAACCTCACAGTGCCACCATTTACGCAAAACACATAACCAGATTGGAATCATTCATATTAAAGTGTCTCAGCACTTTGTCTATGTACTCTGACTTAGGCCAAGCATTTCATGATCTATCTCTATAGATTCTGATAGGCTGCTTCACCCAGATCCTTCATAGAAAAGCATTTCCCCAACCAAGACTTTACTTATTGCAGGGTAGGGATATCGATTCCAATGAGTAATATGTCACCTACATATAATATCAGGAATACGATCATGCTCCCACTAACCTTCTTGTAGACACAAGTCTCATCTTCGTTCTTGATGAATCCATACAGTTTTACTGTTTCATCAAAACGAAGATTCCATGGGTAGGTGACAGGCTCATCTTGATCCATGAGTAATACATCACCTTGATCAGATATCCATATATCTCAGGTAGGTGACATATCCTGCCTGACCTATGTTGGTCTTGTTCTACTTGAGCAGGTTGCTTTTACACAACTACTTGTGTTTCCTGCTCTAATTCCTCCATAGGTGTATCGATGCTTTGTGATTCTTGAATTTCTTCAAGCTCTACTTTCCTCCCACTGGTTCCTTTGGAATTAAAATCCTTTTCTAGGAAAACTCCAGTTCGAGCGACAAACACTTTGCCCTCTGAAGGATTGTAGAAGTAATATCCTCTTGTTTCTTTAGGATACCCCCACAAATAAGCATTGGTCAGATTTGGGCTCAAGCTTAGTTGAAATTTGTCGTTTCACATAAACTTCGCAACCCCAAATCTTCATGTAAGACATATGTGGTCTCTTACCACTCCATATCTCATATGGTGTCTTTTCAACCTTTTGGATGGAACACGGTTAAGTGTGTAAGTTGATGTCAATGGTGTATGTCCTCAAAAGGAGTTTGGAAGATTGGTGTGACTCATCATGGATCGGACCATGTCCAACAGGGTTCGATTTCTTCTCTCAGATACACCCTTCCATTGGGATGTTTCAGGAGGAGTAAGTTGGGATAGGATCCCACACTCTTTCAGATGGTCATCAAACTCTAGGATTAAATACTCATCACTTCGATCTGATCGAAGAGTTTTAATATTCTTACCTAGTTGGTTTTGACTCGTTAGGTTTCATCATTTTGTATTAATGTTATTAATAGGCATTTCAAGATCAAGGACATATAGTCCATTGTTCATTTGTGCAGTAGCATAGAATATATCATTCAAATAAATTGAGCAACAATTATTCTTTATTATAAATGAAAAACCAAACTTGTCCAAACAAGCAATGGAAATAATATTCCTGCTAATTGCAGGTACATAATAACAGTTCTCTAACTGAATTATTAAACCACTAGGTAAAGTCACTACAAAAGTTCCTACGGCTAAAGCAGCAACCTTTGCTCCATAGCCAACTCGTAGGTCGACTTCACCTTTTGCCAAATCTCTACTCCTTTTTAGTTCCTGCACATTTGTACAAATGTGAGAACCGCATCCAGTATCTAATACTCATGATATAGAAGTAGATAAATTAATAACAAAAATACCTGAAGTTGAAGTCTCTACTCCATTCTTCTTATCTTCCAGGTACTTTGGGCAGTTCCTCTTCCAGTGTCCGGTCTTACCGCAATGGAAGCAGGTGCCTTCTTTTGATATGCCTCCACTAGGCTTCAAAGCAGCAGTGGGTCTGGGATTGGCAACTTCCTTGCCTTTCCCCTTATCACTATGCTTAGTGGGCCTTTTGTTCTGTCTCTTTCCATTTCCGATCATCAGAATGGACTTCCCTTTTGACTTCAGATTCTGCTCGGCAGTTCTTAACATGGCGAGCAGTTCAGGAAGAGATTTGTCCATATCAATCATATTGAAATTTAGGACAAATTGACTGAAACTATCTGGCAACGATTGCAAGATCAAGTCAGTTGCAAGTTCCTTTTCGAGGGGAAAACCCAATCTCTCAAGGTTTTCCACATACCCAATCATCTTGAGTACATGGGGACCTACAGGTAAATGGCTTGAAATTAAATGTTAGTTGTTAGTTGATTAGAAGTTAGTATTGCTTTTGTTTTTGTTTTGTTTAAGTCATTCTTTGGAGAACACTCAATCCATTATTCACAAGCATGGATCTTTGAACCAAGACATCTTCCAAAGGATCCCATTATTCACAAGCTATGGACTATGCCAAGTTTATTAACGGCAAATGAATAAAGGCTCAAAACTTAAGTGCATAAAAGTAAATGGCTTGAAATTAAATG
This sequence comes from Lathyrus oleraceus, assembly GCF_024323335.1. Taxonomy (NCBI): domain Eukaryota; kingdom Viridiplantae; phylum Streptophyta; class Magnoliopsida; order Fabales; family Fabaceae; genus Lathyrus; species Lathyrus oleraceus. The sequence continues at coordinate 148,192,097 of NC_066581.1, read as the reverse complement.
TTAGTTGTTAGTTGATTAGAAGTTAGTATTGCTTTTGTTTTTGTTTTGTTTAAGTCATTCTTTGGAGAACACTCAATCCATTATTCACAAGCATGGATCTTTGAACCAAGACATCTTCCAAAGGAAGGAAAAAAGGCCAAGTTTCCACACAATACCATGAAAGAGGGGAGACTCACAATCTCGCTTACTAGAATGTTATGCCTTTTGTGTCAACAATTTAGCGTTATGTTAAGCAATCGTAATTGGACTTATGTAGAAGTCACAACTATTTGAGGTCGGGCAATAGAAATTTTAATGTTAATGCATGTTAGAGACATGGTATTATGAATCATGCTCCTAAAACATACCACGCTTAAAAAGAATATGCAAAAGGGTAGATCTAATCTCATCCACACTCATGTTGATTTATAATCAACTAACCTTAGGATGTAGAGATATCATAGGTCTATGACATGAATGAAGAGAGAATGGGATTAAGATGAAGAGGGAGGGGAAATGGAATCAACACAAATTGGTCAAAGGAGGACTTTTATCAAATTAAAATCATTCGTTCATTTTGGGAGATGAAATGTACATTTCATCAATCCCCTAAATCTAATGATTTTAACTTAACAAAGTCAAATCAACCTTGACCAAGGCCCAACAACATAAGTCAAACTCAACAAGTCAATATCAAATGCTCAACATAATTTATTTTGCAATTAAACAATTAAAATCAATTAAATAATGCATTAAATTAAATTATGGTTTGTCAAATTCCTAAAACCTCATCAAAACACCAAAGAAATGGCCATGAGATTTATCATAGGTCAAACAAGGTCAAAGGACCTTGGAGAAAAAAATTCATAATTTTTGGAAACTTAAAACTATTTTTAAACAATTAAAAATGTTCACAAAATCAATTAAATCATGAAAAATATTAATAATGATCCAAAAAAACAATTTTAATTCAGAAAATGAAAGAGGAATTTATTTTTAAAAATTTGGTGAAACTCTCATATTTTTTGGATCAATAATAAAATTAATATGAATTAATTAAAATAAACCAAATAAAAGAAAAAATCAGAAAATAGAAAAAACGTGGACCACTTGATCTCCCTCATTAATTGAGGTGGCAGATCAAGTGCCTGCTAGCGTGCTTTCCACCATAGTCACGAGTCAATGCGTAACACAAGTGGTAATCCAAACCAACACGCGAGATTAGATCAATTCAAATGGATCATGTGGCTTTGATGACTGTCAACTCACCACCGGAGCCAAAGCTCTGGTCTCCTTCTCCGGTGAGCTTCACCGGACTGGTTCAGTCACAACCATCACCAAAATTAAAAATAAGGACATGAATTAAAAGTAAAAATGCCACTGAGCTCGAATCAGGCCTCAATTTATCCTAACTCCAAGCATATTGAGAGATACAAGGAGTTGAAATTTGAGGTGCACGATTTGAGTTGCTTTGGTTTGACCTTAAAGCAGCTCAATCTTGTTGCCTACATTGGTAGGACTTTAGACAACCAAGGATCCAAGATAATTATGGAGAATTTAGTGAGAATTGAAGAGATGAAAATTTCTGGAAAATACCTTCAATGTAGGTCTGAATTCGATTGATCTTGCTCAGGACACTTGGAGGAGTAGAATTGAATGATCAAAAGGTTCAGGATCCTTGGAGATTTGAATCTCAAAACAGTGAGATTCAAACTCAATTTCCAATGGGAATTCTCAATATTATCCTCTAAAATGAAAGGGTTTCAAGGTTTGGAAGCAAAGCTGGCGCGCAGGATCTTTATTTCTGAGCATAGAGGGCTCTATTTATAGCCAAATGGATTGATATTTGCATACTTGAAATGGAATCCAAAAATAGCAATGTGTATTTGCATGGGTGCATGGGCGTGTACAGACCCATGAAATCAATTCTTCTGATCTGTAATTGAGTACAAGCACTGCAGAGATCATGTTGGAATGCAAGGCAAAGGTGTATGGAAGTTTTAAGTTCAATCTTTCCAAATGATGATCCAATGTTCAAGCCATGCGCATCCCATTCAAATCTTGTCCAAAATGGATTAAATTGGACTTTTTGGAAAGGTTAGATCAAGAGGAACAACTTTCATGTAGGGCACTTTTTTATTTTGAAGCTTGGATCATGATGAATTTTGAGGTGGAAGTTGGGAAAATCAAACATGTCAAACAAAATTCTAAGTGTCAAGCCATATGTTCACTTATTCCACCTTGGCTAACTTTTTGTATGAGCTTCAAATGAGAAACGTTCCTTCATCAAAGTTATAGCTTTCTCAATTTCCTTCAAAATAGTCACAAATTTGACCTTATTTGGATTTAATATGAAGGAGTTATGCATTTTTGAAGTTGAGGAAAATCACTTGTTCAATGGCAATGGTCCAAAATGACCTATAATGTATCCTCATATCACATACACATAAAAGTTGAATTAGCTCTTCCTCCAAACATCAAAGTTGAAGTAGACATATTGAATTTGATTGTTCAACTTGGAAATCTTTCACCATAAAAAATAAATTTCCAAGCAAAACTAGCTCTAGACCTCAACATGAAAGTTGTTTAGAATGTCATTTAGAGTAACGTTTATCATGAAATCATTTTCATATGACAAAAATTGTAGGATATAGGGTCTAGGGAACCCAATTTTGATCAGATGAATTCCTCTGGTCAACCACCATCAACCAACTTGCTAACTTGCAATTATATTGACTTTTGGGACCCATGGAAGATCATATATACATAAGATAATGAAATTTGAATTATCCCTTGAAATATTTGATCAATTGTTGAATAAGCTTGTTGAAGAAGTTACACAAGATACCCAGATGAACTAAGGTTTCCAAGGCAAACCAATTCCAAACTCTTGATGAATTCTTGATAAAAATAACATGTGAAGCTCATAGGGATCCATATATGATGTCTAGATCCATAGTAAACCACTTCTTGATTGAGCTCCTTGCAATGAGGGTCTTAAACCCTAGATATGAGCTTGATGAATCAAAGGTGAGCACATGCCCTATCTACAAAAGAGTTGGTGCATACAAAGATATATTTTTGGTATTTTGGTTAGTAAAGATGATAAAATACAAAGTATGATATAATCAAATGATGCTTGGTGATCTCTCCCAATGCAAACCCAATGAATAAGGGGTAAGGAGGATGTCAAGATGTAATCCCAATGTCAATGCATATGATGCATGAGGGATCTTAGGGTCAAAATTGGGGTCTTACACACGGTGGAGAGGAAGTGTTTTACGGTGGTCGAAGGTGGATGTTGTTGAAGAAGTGCAAGGGGTGGTGATATAGTGAAAACGGTGACATATGAAAATGGTTTGTTGCTTAGATGGTGGTTGTGAGTTTTTTTTGTTCACATGGTGTAATGGCAAGTTTGTGGTGTGAGGAAAGAGGCGATGAATAGTAGAGAAGGGAGATGATATTGAAGAAGAGTGAAGGATGATTTATAGTTGTGTGATTATGCAACTTTTTCGGTTAAAATGGGAGAAGATAGAATTATGGATGTTGAAGAAAAGGAAATGGGAGGAAAAAAGAAACTCATAGAAAATGTGTTCTGAGTTTTCTCCCTTGCAAAATGAGAGAGAATATTGTTTTTTTATTGGTGAGGAAGAGAGAGAGAGAGATAAGTTGTGAGGATTCAATCAGATTTGTCAGTATGGAAAAAATAAACTTTCAGCTGGTGGTGTCCATGTGTTGAGTGGAGAATGGCTAAAGGGTTAGGGGATATAGCATCCAAAATTATCGTGAGTTGTCCTCACATGATTGAGAATTGAGAAATAGAGACTCTCCAGAGAAAATGGGGGATATGCTATATTGCTATTGGAGGAAGGGCTAATTTTTTTGAGAGAGAAATTTATGGTAGGACGCGTGGGTCATCCATTGGAGGGAGTATTTTTCTGTTACAAAATTCCTCTTTTTTAGTGGCACCAACTGTCCAAATATTTTTTTAAAGATGGTGGAGAGGAGCTATGAGGATCCAATGTTCACGTATACACTCTTCCTTCATTTACATTTGTTCATTATTTTTCAATTATGTTTTTAATGTTAATTAAAAAGCTAGTAATTAAATAAAACAAACATAAATTCAATCTAATTACTCAATTAATCCTAATTAATTACACTGATTATTTTGGCTAAAAAAATGAATAAAAATATGATGCAAAAGTGCTCGAGAAAATAAAATGATTGCATTGCAATGATCAGCACGAAATAAACTTCTCAGAAACATACAGGTTTTGATCAAATTTTAAAGTAACAAATGCCCGGTAAAAAGGCTCAGGCGGATCAAAATTTGATCGAACAAGTAGTCAAAAAAATAAAACGAACACACCAGATTAAACTATGCAAAACATAGATTAATAAAACTAATGTCTACAAGCTTGATTTTGAAATTTTTCGCCCTCTAATTTGAAACACATTTGAAAATTGATTCAACCGGTTTGTCTGTAGATCCAAAAATTTATTTTGACTGACATATTAGGCATTATGCAGCATGAAATGCATGTTATGTTATGCAGGTGATGCGAATGTTGTGATGAATGTATTAATTTGGTGATTCAGAGTCAAAATTGGGATGTGACACAAAGATGATCAAACTTCCTTGTAGAATAAAGTCAAATCAATTTGTAATTTGAAACATTAAATTCTTAATGGAAATTATATCATACTTCAAATTCTTCTTAATCTAATTCACCTTTTCTTTAATGAGTTACAAATGAAGTTCTCAACTTAGAGACAAAAATGCATGAATAAATGGCCAAAAATGGCTAATGAATGCATATGGTAAAAGAAATTGTGAATGAATATACCTTGAGTCAAAACAAACTTTCACAGTTAACCTCATACCATGGATGAAATTGTGAAATAATTAGGAATAACAAAAGTTGTGAAATGGTAAAAAAAGACCAAACCTCGTTTGAATCTTATCTTAACCCTTAATAAATGTCAATGGGTGTACAAAGATGAAGATAAGTGCAATGCAAATGAAATGGATAATGTCTTGAGACAAAGGGGATACTCTTGATCCTTCGGTCAACAAATAAATAAATGTAATGCTAATAAGGTTAAAATGAAATGTCAGTATCTCTGATGAATGGCCATGATTGAGAGATACATGATCAAACAGAGGGATCAAACTATGTTGATGTAGGATAAAATGTTAGGGTAAAATTTTAGGGTGTGACATTGGGTTCTTTGCCTCCCAATTCTATCGGCCTCCCAATTAGGGCAGATTCTAACTGAAAAGACACCTGAAATCAAGTGTTAAAGGCAGTGAAATCGAGGTTGAATCGCTGGAAGAACAATAATTTATCTATCGGTGGTAGGATTGTAATTTTGAAATTTGTTCTTTATGCGATCTTGAATCAGTTTCTCTCTTTTTTAAAGGCTACGCCAAGTATCACCTCTAAATTAGAATATATTTTTAAATAGTTTTTATGGGTGGGGAGCGGGTTGTAAGGAAAAGAGAAAAACTAATTAGGTCAAATGAGAGAAGGTATGTAGGCCGATTGATGAATTGGTTTTTTGGGATTACAAATCTAAAATTGTTCAACACTACATTATTAGGCATATGAGATTGGAAAGTCAAAATAGAGATGAGGGGCATTTGGTTTGAAGCTTTAGTGAATAAATACAGGCTGAATAATGGGGTTTTAAACTTGTGAGCGGGTGGAGTTTTAAGTTGGTGGAAGAATATTGTCAAACGAGTATTCGGTGAAAGAAGTGTACAAAAGCTTGTCGTCGAACGACCAACCCTTATTCAATCAATCATGGACAACGATTTGGAATAAGGCAATTTCATCAAAAATATCGTGCATGGTTTGGAGAATGCTTCAAAACAAAATTCCTACAAAATACAATTTAGCTTTGAGGGGTGTTCTATCTCAGAGCAGGTTGGATGTATCAGAGAGTGTGGTAATGAGGAGTCGGTTTGTCATATTTTTTTAGTGTCTGAAATTTGCAGGTGCATGGAGCTTCATTTGCAAGTGCATGGAGCTTCATTTGCAAGTGGATTGGCGTACAAGCGGTCTTACACAATGATGGATGAAAGCATATGGTACAATTCAAAAACTTGTTAGGCATAGGTAGATCGCTTATTTTGAAAATGTCGATAATCTGGTTCACTTGTGTGTGGAGTATTTGAAAGAGTATGAATGATAAAGTCTTTCTAAATGCGGAAACCCGCATCGAAAAAATTGTAGAAGATGCGAAAATCTCAGCATGGAAGTGGCTCGAAATCAAATCAAATCTTATTAAGGATGATATAGCGATGTGGTGTCTGAATCCCATAGCTTGTCTCGGCATCACAGTCAAAGAATCATATAGTCATTGATATTATATTCTCTATCGTCAATTGTATGGTTCAACCACTCTGCAGATCTGTTGGGGTGATCTTTGGTGGGGTTGCATAGGTTAAGTCAAGATTCAGTGGCTCTTAAAATTTCCTGGTTTGGATGATTGTTTTAGTTGTAGTCGGGTGGTTGTCTTATGTATCTTTTGCAGTGATTCAGGTGTTTTTCAACGACATTGACAAATCATTCTTCACATTGATATCAATTATCACATTGCATTCTCAAGTTCGAGTTCTTAGGACCATCGAAGCAGGTTTGGACAATTATTGTTGCAGGCGTCCAGTTGCAGTGCAGTAGAGCATTTTTTAGTCGTCGTCGGTATGTCGCGAATTGTTGTCGGCATTTTCTTGGAAGGTTTTGATATCAAGTGTGGGAAGCATGCTTAGCTTTGTGTTTGATGGAATGATGCGTATATTGGTAATTGCGGATTTCTACAGAAGTTGTGTGCACTGTGGTGTTTCAACTGTGATTTTCTTCCTACTTTAATGTGGGGGTCTGTTTGGAAGTGGAAGAGTTTTTTTCCGGAAGAAGTTAGCATTGTGGGGAGGAATTAGTTCCCCTATAGTAAGGAAAGTCCACCTGGAGGATTAACAAGTATGTCAAGGTCTACAATAAGATTTGTGCATAACCAATTTTGATTGCTCTAAAGTGTGATATTTGGATCGTTGAATCGTTTTAATTTTGTACCTGCAATAATAGACAGACTGGGATGGAGTTTCAGAGCAGACATTTCCAACTCTGGGTGGGGGTTGTGGTTTGTTGTGAATTTTTTCGTGGGAATCATTTTAATTTTGTACCTGTAATAGTAGACAGACTGGAATAGAGTTTCAGAGCAAACATTTCCAACTCTAGGTGGGGGTTGTGGTTTGCTGTGAATTTTTTCGTGGGATATGAAATTTTTCATGGGCTATGAATTTTTCTTCGTGGGCTAGACCTATCATGGGATTCAAAGGCTTTGTTTTCCCACTGTTTGTGTCTGCAGTGGCGTTATCAAGTTGTTTCTCTTTGTCTAACCTTGTGTCTAAGTTTGTTTTTGTTGGTTGTGAGGATGTGAAGGGGCTGTTTTGGGGCACCAATCCCCAATTGTTCGATAGTTATTGTCATTGTGCTCTGTGCATTGGTGCGTGGAAGCTTTTGCAGCTCAAATTCATTGTGTTGGTCAGAATGTTGAATTGCTGGATTTTGGCTTGACTATCTCATGTGTGGAGCAGGAGTTGGAAGTGAATTTGGTTAAAATTGATTAATGTCCATTAGCTTGTTAGCCTGCTTAATCTTTAGTTTGCTTTATTGATGGGGCAGCACTGCTGTCGGTTTGTGATCTTTTGTAAGGTGTAGTATGTTATTTTGATGTCTTAGTAGCAGTGTGTTACTGATAGCATTTAGCACTTATTGTGTGCTCAGTTTCATTAATAAATTGACTTTTTTTTCAAACAAACAAAAAAAAAAGCAACATACCAATGATTATACAAAGAGTTTGGATATATTTGCAGATTCTCGCATATCAACTCACGCAAATTTAGTATTAGTTAGGAAACTATCATTGTGCGGTAACAGTAGCACAAATGTAATTAATACAAGGCTAAACTTCTTAACAGTGTGTGCTCTAATTTTTCTTGTCCTCCGTTTATCTCATAACCCTGTAAGAAAAATGCTGAAAAATGTGCGACACCACATTAAGATGTCACTCTACTATATGAAGGGCGTCCCAACCTTTTCTCCAATGGATTTATATTCACAATCTTGTTGAGTTTTGAAAATTTTATAAAGCATAACAATGTTTTACCAATGCTTCCAAATCTCATCTAATCACAATCTGAAGAAAAAGCAAAATGGCAACACTCCAAATCAAATATCAGCATCAAGATAACAAGTTTTTTGGATTAAAAGCAGTATCAAATGTGTACAATGCTACTAGCTACCCAACACAGACACCACACAAACTGAGAAACTTGTCCAGGTCAGGATTTTGAACAAACATATGCGCAACCCACAAGCTGTCAAAATTAATTGGACCTTCGCAATCGTATTGCAACAACAATTGCAGCTCATCATCCAAATTTATCCGCATTATCAAATACCATAATGTTATCATGACCGCTATTTAGAATTACCTCAGAAAATGAAATAACTAGAAAAAGGTAAACACTTGGAAAGACCTTCATTCCTGGAATTATATTATAAACTAATCTTGAAAGTGCAGTTTGACCTCAAATAAAACAATTTATCAAATAGACAAAACAGTACATAATACACCATCCCATCCATGAAAGTGCGGTTTGACTGGCACACCTTTTCAATTTTTAAGTAACATGTAAAAAATTGAATAAGATCAGACATGGGGAAAAGATCCTCATGTTTATTATGTCTGGTCCTATTCAATTTCTTACATGTTACTTGGTCTTATTCAATTTCTTACATGTTACTTGGTCTTATTCAATTTCTTACATGTTACTTGGTCTTATTCAATTTCTTACATGTTAATAAATATATATGAAACTGACATTGTTAATAAATACATGAAACAATCATCTAGATCTACAGACTCATCAAAGAATTAGCAGGGTTATATGCAATCAACGAGATTGAACTCGGCTTAAAGCTACAAGTTCCATGGAAATTGTCACAGATTCATACTTAGATTGCGACTCTAATATTACGAGACAGCATCTAAGGTTTAACCAGATAGCTATTCATTTTAATTATTTTTCTTCTGGCCTGGCTAGAGACAAGGAGTTGCTCAGTCAGTTTAACCAAAATTCACTCAGTTGATAACCATGTATTGTGTATATGTATGTATGCTTCCACTAGAAAACAAAAATTATTATGACTATCATCATGTATTGCTGTATGGCTATATGTCTACTGGCCAGACACTTCTAGCTCTCAAAATATAGGAATAAAAGAAAACCTACTTGAAAGAAGGAAATATAGCTATAGTTGGAAACCAACTAAAACTTAGCACCTTAAAATATTAAAAACAGAAGCAATGAGTAGTTTGATTTTTCAGTATCAAAGTAGCTTCTCTGCGTTGATCACATAGTTGTCGATCCCTGAGAGCAGCGCGGGAGCGGCCTAGCCCAAAAGTGGGATGGCTGAATAGCATATAGATTTTTTGGACAAATTACACATATTTTATGTAAAAATCAACAAATAACTCAAAACCCATAAAAGACTTATAAATCAAAGCACAGGGCTTAATAAAAAAACAGTTAAAAGCCAACAAAGTGTAACCAAAACACTCAATCAACATCAACCAGTCTTAATCAAAACATTACATTCCAAAGCTCAACAAAAGCCAAGGAAATAAAGAAGCATGTGGAGGTCTTAAAGTTTCCTACACTAAGAATACTAAATATTGAAATTCAAACTAGCATAGAAGCCACAGATGCAGAGTTTGATGCTGGCTTAGAAGATGTTGACATGAGTCCAAAAACAGAGGAACAAAGCACAACTCCAAAAAAATCCAACATGCATATAGTGTTGCAGGACAATAACAAAAGCCGCATAACACTTGAAATAAGTCAATTTATATAGAAAAGGCAGACTGCTTGCAAATAAAAAAAGGAATGGAGGCAAAGCATAGCTTATACATGGAAAGATTTAGGCATTATGGTGAAAATAAGAGTATACTCACTGACAGTTCAGTTTTTCTAGTGTAGATACAAAGTAATGTTTAGCACAGATGCAGATTCAGTTTTATTATTATGAAAAAACGTAATTATTTTTTTCTGCTATTGCCGCTACATCAGCTAGCAAAAACTATGAAAGCAGACGATATTGCCCTACTAGCAAAACTAGGATAGATTGCTGTTTTCATTCATAGTGGAGTCATCAAAACCTGCTATGCTTGCGCCACTATTTGACAACATTATCCAATATAGAGCAAATTAATATTTATCCTCCAAGGCTAAAACAACTCATCTAAGTATTAGAATAGATACAGTGGCACCAGAGTCTGCTCGAGAGTCAAACAAGAAGGAGTAGATACTATAAAGTCCTATTTCACTGACAATATGACAAAGAAGTCCAAAAAACAACAGGAGTGACTATAAGTTGGGCGTAGTGGTATGATCCTTCTTTTAAACATGTGTGTGAGATTCAAACCTTGCCTATTGCTTTTTTTTTCTTTCCAAAAGTGATACACTGGAAACAAAGAAAATGGAACATATCTGGATCAATCTCGGAATCTAAAGGCAGATCAATCTTATCATCGCACAACTAGATCAATTTCATGTATGTGGCAAAAACGAGTTATATATAGATAAACTATTGTTACTATCTTCTAAAAGGAAGAAAAGTTAAGGGGTGTGACAGCACCTCCCTATCCTAGAGAAGATCCACTCCTGGTTGGGGTCATATTCGGGGTTCTACAAGAGCTTCACCATAGCGGCCAAAATTGGCGGCACTACAGCAGCTCCTCAAAACCGCAACGCAATAGGGTTTTGCATACTATATTACGACGTGATAAGCTCCCAACGACATAGAAATAACTCATAATTATGGAAAGATTTTTTGAATATTTCTTTCTCCAAAAGTGTTACTTTAGAAGTTCATCAAAGATAGTTCTATATATATCCACAATAAAACCATCCAGTAATAATTGTGAACCACCAATACTAAGGTAAACCACTAAACTAATCAGCTACAACAACACATAGATAACTATCCGAAAAACCATAGGGCAGTAAAAGAAAAGAGACAAAAACTCATAAGAACCTCTAAGTAGAACCTTCTTCTCAACTCCTAGGACCAGCTCCTTCCCTCTCGAATTTCTGCGTGAAAAAATTGGTGCCATACATGTTATCGTCGAAATACTCTTTATAAGGATGATTCTTGGGAATAAGCCTTCGAAACTGATCGAATTGCTTCTCAGCTTCATCTTTCTTTCTAAGCAAGGTATAAATAATACCCTGGCATAGATAAGGCCTGAAGTCTCTCGGTTCTTCTTTTACCAGCTCCTGATAGGCTTTAAGCGCTTCAGAGAAATTCCCTTCCATCAGCTTAATCTGAGCAACCAATAACCTAAAGTCTCTAACATCTGAAACCCTATTCTGTTTCTTGCACGATTCCAATGCTTTTTCAACCCTTTCCAACAATTCTTTCATATGTTCATTAGACTCATTAGACTCATTAGACTCCGACGACGCCATAACAAGACCGTGAAAAGCTTCAACTCGAAACGGATCTCTCTGCAGAATCTCTTCGAATAATTTCTTAGCAGTTTCATGGTCATCGTTGTAGATATACATGTTAGCCTTCAATAGACGCCACTCCGTTTCTTCAGGCTCAATCTCAATCAAACGGTCGATGATATTAATGGCTTCATCAACCTTTCGTGCTTTGATTTTGACTTCCATGAGATCACGAAGAGCTTCCGCGTCGTTTGGATTTTCACTCAACCGCTCTTCGATTAGCTTCTCCGAATCTTCTTCTGAAGCGTTTTCGTTTTCAGCTGAGGTATCAACGGTTGCCGGAGTAGCGAGCGTGGCGGCAATGACGGGAGTGTGATGGAAACGCATGAAGAAGAAGGCGGTGGCGGCGATGATGATGCAGGTGGTTTCAACGACGGGGGAGAAGAGAGAGGTTAGCGCTTGGAATGGGTTTGGTAAGGAAGGGAGGTTTCTTCTCGGTTGGTGAAACGCAGGGTCGTTTGAAGAGGATGAGGCTTTGATAGGTTGGAACTTAAACGACGGCGGTGGTGGGAGGGACATGAAGGAGAGAGAAGGTGATAACGGAGTTGGGAATGATGAACGGTTGTGATGGAGTGAGAGGTTGGAGTGACGGAGGTTAGTAACGGAATGAGAATTCATGATGAGTGTGGAGAAGTAGAATAGAGCGAAGCGAGGAAGAGAAGAGAAGAGAAGAGAAACCTAAAGTCTAAAACCCTCACTCTCTGAATGATTGATTAGTTTGGAACAGAAAGGGTATAACGGGGAAAAGAAACGAGGGGATTGGAATATACGATAGGGTGTATTGGCACCTAAGTGTTCTTACGGTGGACCCCTTAGATCTTGTATTTCACAAGATATGTTTAAATCATGACGTTACGGAGGTTTTGAAGCGTGTAATATGGATCACCTTTACAGAAAAGCGTTGATTATTATAAAACATGTCAACTAAAATGGAACAAAATTAAATTTTTAGGGTGTAATTGAAAGTTGGTTTTGGAGGATTTTAGAGAAAATGTTTTGAGACATATTCATGATTATAGAGAGCATATAGAGAGTATATTTAGACATATTCATGGAACGAAAACAATACTCATGTCAAGAAAAAAAATATTCATGCCTAACCTTCATCATTAAATGAAAATCGATAAATAATATATAATTCTATATTTATATTATAATGTTTATTACAATAAGATGACGTAAAAAATTAAATAAAGACCTAAAATAAATAACACATAAATCGTTAGTCTAATTCGATGAAAAGTCATTTGCGTATGAGAAACATTAATCGAATGAAAGAAAGTTCATTCTTAATAGTCAATAGTACACGACGGTTTCATAGTTCAATTTTTTTTTTATTACTACATGTGAATTTCTATTCATACTCACCCAAAACTTGAGACTCCTCTCACTTAAGGTCAAACTTCTCTAAGTGTTTGTACAATAACAATAGTATATGTAGTGATGAATTACAATTACAACACAAATATTATATTCTCTTAACTTAGAAAAATAACCCATAAATATAGTATTACAACTCAAAACAAAAAGATTTAATAACAATTAAAAACATCAAGTTTCACAACAGAATGTCTAAGTCTTCACAACGGAGAAGCCTCCTTAAATGGCAATAATTATCCATCATAAAAAGTTCAGTATGATTTTGGTGTGTAAGTAAGTGGAAGCAAAAAAACGTCAATATATCAATATTTATAATGTTGATTATGAATCTTCATTGAAACAAATCCAATTAAATTTAAATCTGATATGAATGAGAATTTCAATCTTGTTAACTTTTTTTTAAATTTAAGAAAAATTTCAATGACATTCTAGTTAATTGATCATTTGTTTTTTCAAGATAAATCTTAATAAACATAGATATCTTCTTACCTCTCATTTGAAATGAAATAAACCATTTCCTAAATCAACATAGTATTACAATGGATACTACACCTCAAAATAAAATTAGATTAATATGGAGAAATAATACTAATAGTATTAAAGGAGCACGACATGGAAGTATGTATCACTTTAATAAGGGAATAAGGGAGTGACTTGACAAATAAAAATTGGAATTCAAAACTAATTTTAATTTTGAAAATATTTCAAACATAAACACAACCTGAACGAGACCTAAGTTTTTTTTTTTTTTGTGTTTATCCTTTTTATATACATGTTCAATTTATGTTTATGTCATGTTCCAACAAGTATAAGAAAATTCAGAATTTTTTACAGAAATAACTCATTTTTTCATGGAAATTTCCAAAATATCCCTGGTTTAAAAAAAAATTCAAATTACCCCACTTTTAGGAGGAGACGTCAATTCAATTGGCGACTCCTCTTAAATACTTGAATGGAGGCGTCAATTGGATTGGCTAGGGCAAGTGCCATAGCCAATCCAATTGGCGCTCATGTGTATTACTTGAGAGGAGACGCCAATTGGATTGACACCTCAGTGTAAAATGTAATTTTTTTGCTAAATGGTATACGTGATTGATAAATTTGAAATATGATCAATTGATATTAATAAAATTTTCCGCTTACACAAAAAAGCCTAATGGTGATGACTGAGATCACCTAACCGACCTCTGATCCCACATCCCCTAGCTACCTTAACCCGTGGCCCTAACCCACGTTGGTGATTCACCACTTGTGTTTGAGCATCTGAGGGGCCAGGAGCGTCACTACCAACTACAAGAGATGGTCTGTTAAGGTAGTCAGACAAGTCGGCATAATCTTCAGTATGCATCGATGGTGTACCGCCGTAGTTGAGCTCATGACCCATGCCAGAGAAGTTGGATTGTGGATTACTCATTAATGGGCGACCGGGACGGTTGAAGGGATACATGGGTGTGAATGATGCGTCGAGGAAAGGTTGGAAAGGTTGTTGGGGTGTTTGGTAGAGATAGGGTTGTTGGATGTTTATGTTTTGTGAGGTTTGAGCTTCTTGGCTATGGTATGAGGAGGGGCGGTTGGTGTTGAATGATCGTTGGGTGTTCTGGCTAAGACGACTTTGGTAGGGTGATGGGGTGGGTGCGAAGCGATGTTAGGTCTCAGGTTGATGGTCAATTTGTTGGTGGTAGTATGGGGGTATGCTCTTGGTATTAGGGTTGGGTGTATGACATGTTTTTGTTGTATGTTTGTGTGTTGGTTGAACGAAACGTTTGACGGACAGGGGGTTGTGTGTATCCGGTCTGACACTGTTGTTGGGGGTTTGATGTTGAGGTGTCAAGTGTGTAAGTCATCTGGTGTGGATCGTACAAGTACATATCCTCGACGATGAACTGAAAATCAACCGATCTGTACCAAGCCATATAAGTACGACTTGGTTTTTCTTCAGTTGGCATGACTGTGTCAGTTAACACATAGTCATGACGGTGCTTCCATTTGCGACACTCCGATCTTGCGAAGCTTTCCCATGGATTGAAGTTCCATTAGTTGTTAACTTTGCGCATATGCCATTCTCCTAGGCTATCTGGGGGATTTGGGATGTTTTGGGGCATACCGAACTGCAACTTCACACGATCACTGTTGTGCATCTCCACAGTTGTGAACCGTATTATCGGTGTGCATATAGTCCATACGGTCGCGTCTTCAGCGTTGACCTCATGGTCATGATCCAAATTAAGGTATGGACGCCAAATGAACTGAAATGTGAAAGAAGATACGATTATCATCTAGGTAGAAGAAGTTAACAAAATATAACGAAATAATTAAGTTATTATCCTTACGTATGTCGGTCGAAGGTGATCCAACAGGTTGCGATACTGAGTAATACAATGTCTTGGACATCTGTTGTAACCCATACCACGTGCAGACCATCTACACCAAAAAGTCAAAAAATATTAGTTAGAGGTAATAATCTTTAAAGAAGTAAGTAAAGATATAGTAATTTAAACAACTTACTTTTGTGCATACGGGAATGTGAAAGGGTTGTTGTTGACGGGTGCTAGAGACGGTAGTCTTGACCAACCTCATGCTTGTAGCAAAATAGCACATCGAGAAAATGTAGTGTGTGTCTGCATGTCTGACACGTGGTTGTCCTCTCTCTTGCATGCTGAACATGTCACTTCTTAGTAGCTTGCATGGTTGACACATCATTTTGTAGTAGCTTGCATGTCTGACACGTCACTTCGAACTAGCTTGCATGTGAGACACATCATTTCCCTATTTAAGTGTCTTATTATTAACATCCAAGACACTTCACTCACATTCCTCTGCAGCAAGAAAATAGTTTTCATCTACACAATGTCATCTTTACCAAAATACAATGTCAATGTTCACTGCAATGGTGAAACATACGAGTCTGAGTTGTATGGTTTTTGTTTTCGAAACACTGATATTGTTAGTACCTTAAGATTGGCATTAATTTTGTAAAACAAATAATGTACTCACCTCTGTTGTTTTAATATGTTGGGTTGAAGAAATTCAACATCTGGACCAACATGTCATGTAAGATGTCACGACATCGGGACTGTGACATCTCACATATGTATCAAACTGAATCAGTTAATTCTGGTTTGGTTTGTGATTAATTAGAAGATCTGGTGAATATCCTATCTCCTATGTGAAGATCTTGAAGATTCAATCAGAAGATTTGGTAACATATTTGGTGAATATACAGTTCCCAAATAGGGAGATCTTTTAGGAAATAAAAGATTGATTGAAGACCTTGATTGTAGCTGAAGATTTCTGCCAGCTCTGTAACAGCAAAGAAGAAGATTTGCTGCGATTTTTGAAGGCCCAAATCCAGTTGGGTGGTTAGGTTATAAATAGGAGATTGTAACCTAGGTTTTGAAAGCCTCAAACAATGTAGAAATTAAGGGTATTTGTGAGGTAAACCTCCCAACCTGTGGGAAGGTTACCAAGTGTTTCTCAGTGCTTGAAAGCATGAGATTAATTGTAACTCAAAGCCTGTAGGCAAGAGTGATTATGTTCTTGAACGAAGTTGTGAAGCATGTTCAAGATGTTTTGACATTACATCGTAATTGTAGTGATAGGAGTGGAAACTGGAGGTTTCTATCTAGGAGTTCCTAGGTATAGGTTGCATTGGGTAGGGATTAAGTGAGGAGTTGTAAACGGGGGAGTTTAACTCTGAATTAATACTGCTAATAGTGGATCTTCTTCCTGGCTTGGTATGCCCCCAGATTAGGAAAAGTTGTACCGAACTGGGTTAACAATTACTGGTGTTTTTACTTCCTGCACTCTGTAATTTATCTGTTATAATTCAATCTGTTTCTAGTCTGTTTATGAAGGGAAGAACAGACTTGACACATAGCCTGCAGTCTGATTGCAAAACAGAATGTTATGACATTCATTATTGACTGATGTTACTGATAGACTAGTTAGTCTGTTACAGTTTATCCATCTGTAATGTTGTGACAGATGATGTTCAAAACAATGTTGAGACATCCTGCTTAGAACTGGACAGGATCAATAATCATAAGGGCTATGGTTGATTTCTACTGTGTGTGTGCACTAGATGGACAAAACTGGATGTTCTTATTTCCATGTTGGTATATTATCAGATGTCTAAACATCTGTGTTTGAGTGCATATCAGTACTGGATTTTAATTGTTATAACTGTCTTGCTGTATTAGTAACAATGTTGGATCAGATGTCATGACTTCGTGTAGAACATCTGAACTCTGACTATACCAGAATTTCAATTAGTATCAGAGCAGGCATCCTGTTCTGTTCCTGGATGAGATCCATGGGTGATACTTTCTGGTATCTTGCAAGGAGTTATGTCAGTACTGTTGTTGGAACCTGTGGAAGGTTCTGTGATTCCCATGAATGGTCCCTTGAAGTAGGTAGTTGGACTATTCATGACAGGAACTATGTGTACCTATCTCTGGAGGTTGGCAATTGGCCTTTATGTGGAACAGTTGTGCTAGTATTGAAACATATTCAAACTTGGTATGTTCTTGGAGGCTGATCTAGTGAAGTGTGTGGTCATAGGTTGAGTTGTATTATGGTTTCCGCTGCATAATAGCTGGCAAAACTCAAACTATGATGTAGTTTCCCCTCATGTGGATGAAAGGCTGTTGTATTCAAGATTTCATCATAAATCTACTGAAGATGTCAAAGATACTTGAGTTTCCTCAAGTCCACTCATGATGACGTTCTCAGTTCAGGATTGTAATAATCACCTGATCACTGATTCTTTTACTCTCTTAGGTAGTGCATATGAAGACCTTGAAGACTTTCAAGGAGAATTTGTTTCAAGGAGGTGGAACTAATGTTCTATGCGATGTTAGAACTTGTTGTTCAACAAGTATGCAACTACTGGTTGAAGAGCAAATGTTTTTAGGTGTCAAACAAAGGGATACTTGTGTTTGGAACCTACTCCTGACCTGGAAGAGGAGACATCTGTGGGAGCTAAGTTGACAAGGGTAGGGTCAACTATGAGGATGCTCAAGAAGGTCACTTTTAGAAGTCTGATCTCTAGAAGTGGAGCTGGTTGAAATGTGACATTATGCAACCTTATGTTGTCTGCCTTGGATAGTTGCTCCTGGAAGTACCATGTTGTGTTGGAAGACATGTCCCCTGGATGATAGAAGTCAATGATGAGGCAACCTGATTGCTATATCATTTAAGAGGATTAGGACCATGAATCTTGTAATTCAAACACCACGCTCAGAAGTGGTAGTTCTTTCAAGGAGTGAGAATATTAAGATTCAGAGATTGGTTGATATAGTATGCTCTGGAAATGCATATCTACTATTGACGAGTATTGTTGTCCTTCACCAGCACTTATGGTCAGCTGGTGTCTGATTGGTGTGATTGGAGTATGTAGAGGTTTAACTCAGAGAGTTAGTTGTCACCAATAAGGGTGATGTATGTCATGTTGAGACAGTTGGGTACAATGCATGGATATTGGTGTGGAGTTTCCATGATTGTTAATTTGAGGGGGAGTTTTGGTTAACCTCCTCACGTATTGGTCAGCCTAGGGTCTGGTTGGCTGTTGACCTGTGTCACAAGGGTTCTGGTGGTTGTGTGACACATTTGCAAGGAAGAATTCATCTCTCTCATTCCTAAGGGTGAATTTAATCTGGGAAGATTGTCAAAACTGTTGAGGTACTTGCAAGCAGAAGATGTTGACACTAGAAGAGTATTTTCAAAGTATTCTTATGGTAGAAGTATCTGAAAGGAATATTGGGAAAGGATTTAAGATCAATGTCTACTTGTGTCAAGTACAAGTATTTAATTGATTATCCTTGGAGCTCAAGATAACTGATGTTTTAAAAGATGTTGGAACATCTCATCTTCAAGATCCTGTGCAGAATCACAGGAAGGATAGTACACTGTTTTATGATCTATCACTTTGGTGGCAGCAAAAGCTTATGATCTCTGAAAAGGTTTCCTGGCAAGAAACATGTTCAGCCTTGACGTGTACAAGAAGAAGAAAACATCATAATCCTGATGGTGGTTACTTGGATCAGTTTTCTTCTGATCTAGGTATGGAAGTGCATTGGCTTATGCACATTGTGGAGTTAAGAATAAGTGGCAGCATTCTTGACATCATGGAAACAGCTTTGCCTTAGGAAGTGGAATCCTTGGTATAGTTGAAGGGACAGTTTCTAACTGGTCCTTCTGAAGACTCATGCATCAGAGTGTCTGAGGTCTTTGGAGAAGAAGCAGGGATTCATCAAGGTGTGAGCTTGGATGACTTAACTGCAAACATGCAGGATGGAGGTTGTTTACTCAAACTTAGTTCCACAATCAAGTATATGAGAACATTGAACTCTTGTTCTGTGAAGGGAGGAAGTTCTTTCAAGTGGCAGAAGAAGGAGCTGAATTCAACAGCTAGATGTCAAAACACAAGGTTATGACATTTGGTTCAACATCAGAATCTTAGTTGGTGAAGTGGCACATCAACTTAAGATAGAAGGGTCTACTAGGTTGTAGATTGGATACTTCAAGAAGTTTGAAGGTATAGTCTCACTTGGAAGGTCAGAATATCTCTAGGAGAAGTCTGATAAACGTGGAGAGGTCAAAGAATGGCATTTGACTTTTTCATATGAGGATTCATGAAGGAGGTAATCAACCAGTGGCATTTGGTATATCTCAGAAGTGAGTTCGAAGGTTCAAGACAATCAACTTATGGCAGCTGATTTTTCTTGAGGAAGGTCTGAGATAAATTACTTTGAGCAGAAAAGTAGTAAGTTGAAGACATAAGGAGGTGTTTCCTTTTCATCTCTTGGAGCGTGTGGAAGGAGTTTTGAGCTATCTATGGAAGATTATCTCTTGTAATGGGATGAGAATGTATATGTCCCAATTTTTGTCTGGGTTCAAGCAAATGACTCAGTGATTTCTGAAAATTTTTAGATGGTGTTGTTGGGAATTGGGTTTTTGTTCTAGTTAGAAGAGAGATTGACACAGAGTGTGGATGTGTTCAGCCAAGAGGGTTGAACAGAGGGTGTGCTCTTGAAGACACGAAGATGCGTCTTATGTTTTCCATTCATCAAGTGGTCTGAGTTCTCTTGAATCAGGAAGTCTGTAAAGGTCCAACCTTGGAGTGTTGGATATGTTCATATGTGATCTCCATGTTTCAAGATGAGAATTGGTTGTTCATGACAGGGGGAGTTCTGTCTTTGCACTGCAAGTAATTATCAAGCTTGTGGTCTATGTTTTCTCAGTTAACAAGGTATGGAACCCTGTTAGTTAGTGAGATGTTGTGGTAGTTGTCAAGGCTGAGTGAGCAGAAGAATGTCTGACCGGATGTCATGACATTGCCTTGGACAATATTGTTATTTCCTTCTGAAACCCACAGTCATAAGGGAATATGGAAGGAGATGTCAGTATGACATTCTGGCTGGTACATGTGCTGGAGCTACAGTAGCTGTTAATTAATGTATGCACAGATTTAGGGGGAGAAGAAGCACCTTTGTGCATTGAGCAGATTTGTGTGTCTTACTAGTTGCATCCATAACTAATAATTATGTTGTTTGTTGCACAGATTTAGGGGGAGGAGAAGTACCCTTGTGCATATGTGTATTACTAGTAGCCATAGCTAGTAATTGTTTTGCTTCTACTGCTGATTAAACTACTGTTAAGTTGTTTAACTGTTGCTAGTTTGCCCTGTGAACAAAAAGGACAGAGTGTTCACAAGATGTCATATGTGATGTCTTAACATAAGATATCCTATGTTCCTGCTGGAAGTTGTATAAGGATATGTGGAAGTGTGATGCCAGATGTCAAGCTACCACTGGAAGTGAGAAAGTGGTTTTAGAAAATGGGGATAGGGAGAATACTTGAAGAATGCAGACAGGAGCAGTATCAAATGTTAAGACATAGCTTGTAACGTGTCTGACAGCATTTATGAAATAGTCTTGGAACTGCTGTTTCTGGAAACAGTCAAGAGCTGTAAAAGGTATTCAAAGATTGTCTGGGATATTAGTGGTGATTCTCTGACTGATTCTCAACAAATATTTATGAATCTTGACCAAGCATTTACTCCTACCGTTAATTCCTAAGCATGGTCTGGCCTATTTAAAGGATGTTTCAGCATTCCTCTTCTCACAAGAGCGACATTTTATTCCCTCTAAACCATGGGGTTTGTTAAGATCTGGGCATACTGCTCCTGGATCTGGTTTTGTGAAGGTGTTATATATAAATGTTTAGCTAAAAAGTGGGAGAGAAACATTGTCCTGAAGATGCACCAGAAGCAAGCAATATCTGGTAGCAAGGAGAAGATGGATTCAGACACAAAAGTCACTAACTTGGTATATCAGTTGTGTCTTGTGATCTGAGTTAAGAAGACAGTTGTGTCTTGTGATCTGAGTTACATTACATATGTACTCAGCATTACATATTCTTCAGGAAGCCCTACTGCTGAGGGGAAGGGCTGTGGTGGAGCTGATCCTTGTACATCTTCTTCCTCATGTACACCAACAGTGGTGGTGGCATTAGGGCTGTCAAGGACAAAGAGGAAGTGCAGACCCATATTGGGTTATTTGTTTTAGCTAAAATTTGCCAAAGGGGGAGATTGTTAGTACCTTAAGATTGGCATTAATTTTGTAAAACAAATAATGTACTCACCTCTGTTGTTTTAATATGTTGGGTTGAAGAAATTCAACATCTGGACCAACATGTCATGTAAGATGTCACGACATCGGGACTGTGACATCTCACATGTGTATCAAACTGAATCAGTTAATTCTGGTTTGGTTTGTGATTAATTAGAAGATCTGGTGAATATCCTATCTCCTATGTGAAGATCTTGAAGATTCAATCAGAAGATTTGGTAATATATTTGGTGAATATACAGTTCCCAAATAGGGAGATCTTTTAGGAAATAAAAGATTGATTGAAGACCTTGATTGTAGCTGAAGATTTCTGCCAGCTCTGTAACAGCAAAGAAGAAGATTTGCTGCGATTTTTGAAGGCCCAAATCCAGTTGGGTGGTTAGGTTATAAATAGGAGATTGTAACCTAGGTTTTGAAAGCCTCAAACAATGTAGAAATTAAGGGTACTTGTGAGGTAAACCTCCCAACCTGTGGGAAGGTTACCAAGTGTTTCTCAGTGCTTGAAAGCATGAGATTAATTGTAACTCAAAGCCTGTAGGCAAGAGTGATTATGTTCTTGAACGAAGTTGTGAAGCATGTTCAAGATGTTTTGACATTACATGGTAATTGTAGTGATAGGAATGGAAACTGGAGGTTTCTATCTAGGAGTTCCTAGGTATAGGTTGCATTGAGTAGGGATTAAGTGAGGAGTTGTAAACGGGGGAGTTTAACTCTGAATTAATACTACTAATAGTGGATCTTCTTCCTGGCTTGGTATGCCCCCAGATTAGGAAAAGTTGTACCGAACTGGGTTAACAATTACTGATGTTTTTACTTCCTGCACTATGTAATTTATCTGTTATAATTCAGTCTGTTTCTAGTCTGTTTATGAAGGGAAGAACAGACTTGACACATAGCCTACAATCTGATTACAAAACAGAATGTTATGACATTCATTATTGACTGCTGTTACCGATAGACTAGTTAGTCTGCTACAGTTTATCCATCTGTAATGTTGTGACAGATGATGTTCAAAACAATGTTGAGACATCCTGCTTAGAACTGGACAAGATCAATAATCATAAAAGCTATGGTTGATTTCTACTGTGTGTGTGCACTAGATGGACAAAACTGGATGTTCTTATTTCCATGTTGGTATATTATCAGATCTCTAAACTGAAGGAGAATTGCGGTCCAAAACGCAGCGGAAATTAAAATTTTCTCCTTTAGAGATCCTTACGAATGGTCATGATCAGTGATAGAATATTTACCTCTTGTGATGATTGAAACCTTTGGTGCAGATCTCTTATGACGATCAAAACCTTTGATGCAGATCCACGGAGCGATCACGAACATTGAACGATGACAACGTCTCTACTCAGTCCACACGAACGGGTTCCTTCAATCTCAGTGCTAGCTGGTACAAATGAAGGCTTTGAGTGTGAAAGAGAGAGTGAGAGAAAACGAAAATAATGCAACCGCAATGAATGCTTCTGCACAAGGGTTCTATTTATAGAACCACTTGTGTGGGCTTCAAGCTAAAAAGCCCACTTAAGTGTATTTTGGCCCATATCTTATAATATGCCCAAAATCACTTAAGCCCATGGTACCTTACCATATTTCGTATTCTACTCAAGTACACCGTACCTTACGATGTTCTATAATTCACTTAAGGGCACCGTACCTTACGGTATTCCTTAGTTACTCTATCTCTCATCAATCCGTCCTTTGTGTGTGACCCTGTAGGTTTTCGTGACGTTGGCAATTATATTAAATCACGCATTTAACATAATAAAACAGTGAGCGGTATCTAGCAACACATCACTGCTACCCAAGACACGAAAATGTCATGTGATCTGACAAAACCTTCTGTGATAATGCTTATGTGTATAATTACCCTTTTGCCCTTATGTCTATATTGAACACAAGGCATAGACCGTGTCATCCTTTCCAGTTCAATATTGGGCCCATAGACATTTATCCTGTTATGCAGGATGGGCAAATTCCATCTAGGTCACTCATGTCCCTCAACATGCTTCGTGGAGTACCCATCAACTGTCTTTATGGTTATCCAGTTACGGACAATGTTGGATCAGCAATAAAGCACTCGACTCTACATCTAGGATCCATAGTGGTTTCAGGTCGAAGAGTGGAATACACTATTATCACCATGAGAATAACTTATGACACTTTGCATAACTTTCTATATAGTATTCTCATAACGGGTCAATCCGGTATAAATATTACTCCTAATATTCATACCTATGTTTAAGACTCGATAACTCTTTATCCATGATCCATGAGATGTGATCATCAGTCTATAAACATAATAGTCTTAATGCTTTAATGTTATCCCACTTCTCACTAAAGCTCGACTACGAATACTTTAAGAATAGTGTCCTTATGTTTAATGTGTTCTCATGATTAAGTCACACTTAATACATTAAACGGACTATCTATTCCAGGGACTTTATTAAACAAACGTAATAAAGAAAATGCCTTTTATTATTAATAAATAATTCGATACAAGTACCAAAAGTATTGGCCTCTAGGGCTTACACCAACAATCTCCCACTAGCACTAGAGCCAATCAGGCATACCCTTAATACCCATAGATCTAGTATGCCCATCATGCTTCTGCTGCGCAAGAGGCTTTGTCAGTGGGTCAGCTATATTGTCAAGTGTAGGTACTTTACATATTTTCACATCTCCTCTATCTATTATCTCTCGAATGAGATGATAACACCTAAGTATGTGTTTGGATCGTTGGTGAGATCTAGGCTCCTTGGATTGTGCGATAGCACCATTGTTATCACAGTAGAGACCAATGAGATCCACAATGCTAGGAACTATGCCAAGTTCAGTAATGAACTTTTTGATCCAAACAACTTCCTTTGCTGCACTTGAGGCAGCAATATACTCGGCCTTGGTTGTAGAATCAGCAACTGTATCTTGCTTTGAACTTTTCCAGCTCACAGCGCCACCGTTTAAGCAAAACACATAACCAGATTGCGATCTAGAGTCATCCTTATCTGTCTGGAAGCTAGCATCGGTGTATCCAATTACAGCCAACTCTTCCTGACCTCCATATATCAAGAATGAGTCCTTAGTCCTTCTCAAATACTTAAGGATATTCTTGACAACTACCCAGTGAGCATCACCAGGATCAGATTGGTACCTACTCGTTGCACTTAAAGCGTACGAGACATCTGGTCGAGTACATAACATGGCATACATGATAGATCCTATTGCAGATGCATATGGAATCTTATTCATGCGGTCCCTTTCTTCCTTAGTTAAAGGGGATTGTGTTTTTGATAGACACATGCCATGTTGCATAGGTATGAATCCTTTCTTGGAATCATGCATATTAAAGCGTCTCAACACTTTGTCTATGTATGTACTCTGACTTAGGCCAAGCAGTTTTTGTGATCTATCTCTATAGATTCTGATTCCTAATATATAGGCTGCTTCACCCAGGTCCTTCATAGAAAAGCATTTCCCCAACCAAGACTTTACTTGTTGTAGGGTAGGGATATCGTTTCCAATGAGTAATATGTCATCTACATATAATACCAGGAAAACGATCATGCTCCCACTAACCTTCTTGTAGACACAAGGCTCATCTTCGTTCTTGATGAATCCATATTGTTTTACTGTTTCATCAAAACGAAGATTCCAGCTTCTGGAAGCTTGCTTCAATCCATAGATTGATCTTTGTAACTTACATATCTTTTGGGCTTCCTCTGGCATGTCAAATCCTCCAGGCTGTGTTATGTACACATCCTCAAGAAGATTTCCATTAAGGAAAGCAGTTTTGACATCCATCTGCCATATTTCATAATCATGATATGCAGCGATAGCAAGTAAAATCCGAACAGATTTAAGCATTGCAACTGGTGAAAAGGTTTCATCATAGTCAATCCCATGAATTTGTTTATATCCTTTTGCAACCAGTCTTGCCTTATAGGTATGTACCTTACCATCCATGTCAGTCTTCTTTTTGAAGACCCACTTGCATCCTATAGGGTTAACTCCTACAGAAGGCTCTACCAAGGTCCAAACTTGGTTTGTGTACATGGAATCTATTTCGGATTTCATGGCTTCCAGCCACTTCTCAGACTCGGGACCAGTTATGGCCTCTTGGTAGGTCACAGGCTCATCTTGATCCATGAGTAATACATCACCTTGATCAGTTATGAGATATCCATATCTCTCAGGTAGTTGACGTATCCTGCTTGATCTACGCTGGTCTTGTTCTACTTGAGCAGGTTGCTCTTCCACAACTTCTTGTGTTTCCTACTCTAATTCCTCCATAGGTGTATCTATGCTTTGTGATTCTTGAATTTCTTCAAGCTCTACTTTCCTCCCACTGGTTCCTTTGGAAATAAAATCCTTTTCTAGGAAAACTCCAGTTCGAGCGAAAAACACTTTGCCCTCAGAAGGATTGTAGAAGTAATACCCTTTTGTTTCTTTAGGATACCCCACAAATAAGCATTTGTCAGATTTGGGCTCAAGCTTAGTTGAAATTTGTCGTTTCACATAAACTTCGCAACCCCAAATCTTCATGTAAGACATATGTGGTCTCTTACCACTCCATATCTCATATGGTGTCTTATCAACCTTTTTGGATGGAACACGGTTAAGTGTGTAAGCTGCTGTCAATAGCGCATGTCCCCAAAAGGAGTTTGGAAGATCGGCGTGACTCATCATGGATCGGACTGAAGGTGAGAAAAACAAGAAAGGGGGGGGTTTGAATTGTTTGAAAAATAAGCGCTTTTCCAAAATGAAAATCACACAATGATTTTATACTGGTTCGCTTATAACACAAAGCTACTCCAGTCCACCCGGCCAAGGTGATTTCGCCTTCAACAAGGACTTAATCCACTAATCTTGAAAGATTACAAACAACACCTAAGAGAGAAGAAAATCTCTTAGTCTTCTCAAGTCTACAGACTACACAGAGTCACTTGAGGAAATCAAACAAATAAAGTATACAAGATATGTAATCTAGAGTGCTTCTAAGAAAGCAAGTATTACAAACTTAAGAACAGATTTTTCACTTAATAAGCAAAAGCTTAGTGAAATTCTTTGAGAGCAAAGATGATTTTCTTGAGCGTGAAATAATTCAGTATAGTTTTGGCTAGTTGATTTGTTCTTGCTGAATGTTGATTGCATCTCTATTTATATATGAGTTGGAGTAGAGTTGAATCTGGTGGATATTAAACTGAGTTTACTCCATCACTTAAATAGCTTCTGCAGTTTAACTTTTCATCTTTGAAGTGACTACTTACCACAAGTAGTATCTTCTCTCTTGGAAGTGGAGATTAACGTCTCTTTCTCTGTTTAGGAAATCTATTTGAAAATCTTTACTTGACTTGAACGTTACTTCTTCATGATTAGCAAATCCATAATCAGAGTATTTGTGTTTCTGGAGAATCTTGGAATCTTGCTTCTGATGTTGATCTCTTGAGAGTTCAGATGGCGCTGATAACGTTTCTCCAGAATCAGAGCTTCTAGACTTTACTTCATGTTCAGATGCTTCTGATACTTTGCAGTTTTGTCCAGAGTCAGAGTTTCTTGAACGAGATTCCACTTCAGATGCTTCTGATACTTGAGAATTTGTATCTGATCTTGTTGTGCATCTGATGACATCATCAGATTCATTTCTTCTTTCTTTAGAACCCTGCACACTTGGAAACTTTTCGTTAGGGTGCCATTTTTGGTTTCATCCTTTGTTATCATCAAAATCAAGGAATCTGTTGTAGAACAATTTTTGTTCTTACAATCTCCCCCTTTTTGATGATGACAAAACAACTTAAAATAGCAGATGAAACATGAATGAAATAAGATCAGATAGACAGAAGCTCCCCCTGAGTTAGTGCTAGGGAGTTCAAAAGTTCTTACCAGAGCTTTCCAAGTAATGAGATTTCTGAAAACTTTCTGCAATTTCTTAAATTTAATGTTAGAGCTATTTAATCAGAGATATTTAATCAGAGCTATTTAATCAGAGCTGTTTTTATCAGAGCTATTTCTACAATTGTTGCAGAGTGCTTAAGGTTTTTAGACAATTTTCATCAGAGCTATTTAATGATTTCTCCCCCTTTTTGTCAGAATCAAAAAGACATAGAAAATAAATAATTGAAGAGAAAAACAAAACATTGTATTAAAATATAACAGAAACGAAAACCAAGAGAACACAAGACATCAGAGTCATCAAAACAAGAAAGCAAAAACAAGAAGGCAAGCAAAACATAAAATCCTAAGTGCCTAAGGGTTCTGAGGCAATTTCTGCAAGATCATGGCAAGCATCTTCTGGATGTTCTCATTAACCGTATCTTGCTTGTCCATTCTGTCTCGGAGGATATTCTGATCTTCCTTAAGGTCCTTCAGAGTCTGAAGAATCATGGGAACAGCAGTTGAAGACTCCCCCTGAGTCAGAGCCTGCTGGGCTTCAGCTTCTGCAGCAGCTTGAGCTTCTGCATCTGCCAGAGCCTTAGCTTCAGCTTCTTGTTGCCTTAGGATTTCTGCTTCTTTTGCCAGTCTTTCTTCCTCTAGTCTCTTTGCTTCTTCTTCAGCTTCCTTAGCCAACCTTTCTTCCTCAAGCCTTCTGGCTTCAGCCTCTCTAGCTAATCTCTCCTGGAGTCTTTCCTAAGCATCTCTGATGTAGCCATTTCTGACTTGTTCAGAGACACTCTTCAGCCTATAAGACTCAGAGGTCATCCAACCAATGACTCTGTTCCAGTGTGTCCTAACAGATTTAGGATCATCACTGACTTCAGAGTTGTTAGCCAGAGACTTGATCTTCTGGATTGAAGCTTCTGCTACCTGCCTGATGGCTTCCTCAAGGGTAGGTATGGTAAGTTCAGGTTCAGGTTCAGGTGAATGAGGTGGAGAGTTTGGAGGGCTAAGATTTAGAGTTTGAGGTTCAGATTCTGCTTCTGGTTGAAGTTCAAAATCTGCTTCTGGTTGAAGACTGGGGGATGAAGCATAAAGTGGATTTAGGTCTAATGGGTCAGAGTCTGGTCCAGGTACAGCGGGAATAATTGGTGGAGTGATATTAGAGGTGAAGGGATCAGATGGTTGAGTTTCAGATGGGAGAGTTGTTGTTTGTTGTGGTGGAAGTGAAGTTTGGAGTGGTGAGGTTACTTCAGATTGTGTTAGAGTTTGTTGTTGAGAGGCAAGTCTATGAGCATATAGAGTGGCTATTGTTGGGGAGTCAGGATCAGAAGGTTCAGGGTCAGAGGAAACAGTAACATAAGGTGGTGATTCTGGTATAGAGGATGATGAAGAAGAAGAAGTGCTTTGGTGAGTTTGTGCAGGTATAGAGGGAGGAATGAAGGTTCTAGCTATGTTTAGAACTGGTGTAGGTTGGGAGGTTCTGATGATTGAGGGTGGGATTTCAGAGGTAGTATATAGAGGAGGTGTTGTGAGAGGATGAGAAGAAGCCATCATAGGTACAGAAGTAACAGGAGGAACAGACTTACCAGTTGAGATTTGCAGAGGAGCTGAAGATCCGCTTCCAGAAGCTCCTTCAAGTCTGGCCTTCTTTGCTTTCCTTGCCTCAGCAGCTATCTGTCTCTCAGAGACACCTCTCTTGTATCTGACTAGATCTTCTTCTGAATCCAGACAGTCGTCGAGACTGAAATCAGAAACATCAAAACCTTCTTCCAGCAGACGATGAAGATAGAGGGCAACAGCGTCTCTGGGCTCATTCTTGAAGAATCTGGCCAGGCCATGAGGCATCTTCCTCTGATCTTTTAGAGATTCCCAGGATACATCCAGAGTGGGCTTGACTCTAATCTCTTTGATGATTCCCATGCTCTTGAGGTTTCTGGCATTCAGAGGCTTCCCTACATCAATTGCCAGATCATCCATACATTTGGTCTTTTCCAGAGCGTCTACCAGTCCATGCTCAATGAAGATGTCAGAGAGCAATCTACCCAGAGGAATGTAGGATCTGGGCTTCATGTTATTCCTGGTTTCTCTGACTGAATCCCTCAGATATCTGAACAGGAGAGTAGGGAGGTTGATCTTGATACCCTTCTGAATGCAGTACAGAATGCATTTCTGGTCTGCATTGATATAATCTGAAGAGTTAGAGGCTGGACGGTGATGGATTGTTCCCAGAATTATCTTCAGCCACACTCGGAGGTTCTGGTGTAGCTCTTTGTTCTTAGAGGGGTTTCCTTCAACATTTGGTTTGAAAATTGTTGGGTTGATAACTTCAGTGATGCGTTTAGACCTAGGAGGGATGTTGTAAATCCTTTTTCCTCCACTTTGCTCCATATTCAACAGGGAAGCAATAGATGCTTCTGTGATAACTATCTTCACTCCCAGAACAAATGAGACAATGAATTGGTCATCTGCATCAGCATGTCTCCAGAACTCTTTGACCAAAAGAGGGTAGATTGGACCATACAACCTTTGAAAATAGTTCTCCCACCCTTGTTGACGTAGTTCTCCAGTTAGATCAACGCCATTTCTTCTTAGGTTGTCAAAATCAACCAAAGATTCACACAAAACATCCAAACCTTCAAAGGGAGTTGAAAGGTTTATGTGGCGTTCTCGGTCAAGAATGTGGGGTTCTTGATAAACAAGGGTTATGGTGACGCCGGTAACAGTAGGAGTTTGAGTGTTTGAGGTTTGGGGATTAGAACTGGATTCCATCTGTTGGGAGAAGTTAAAAACTTCTTGCTGTTGAGCATCCATGAAGAAGATTGATGAAGAAGGTGAAGAACTTGCAGAGAACTTGCAGAGAAGGGTTTAGGGTTTTTAGAGTGAGTGAGAGTGATAAGTGTGAAATGTGAGAGAAAGTGTTTATATACTCTAAGTAAAACACATGCAAAACGACACCTCAGAAAGCGTTAGACACAACACTCAAAATAGCACGCTTGGGGGGAAAAATGATTACAGCTAATAAATGAATGTCTAATCCCAACAGTACGCACACTGCTCTAGGAGATTTCAAACGTTCTGACCTTTGATTTCTATTGACAGCTGTCTAGAAGTTCTAGGGTTAGACGTTTAATGCTCCACGTGTTGATGTATCTGATCTTCAGGAATACCAAAGGATTGGTTTCTGAAAATTTCTAACTCAGATATCTTCTTAACTTGTAGAAGTATCAGAGTCAGAGGCAGAAGTGTATTTGTTTTTATCAGAGTCTCATTTTACATGTTCAGAGCCAAATTTTACTCAGGGCAATTTTTAATGTTCAGATTTTCTAATATAAAAAGAAATCTATCTTCAGCTAGAGGCTTAGTAAAGATATCTGCCCATTGATGTTCTGTATCAATGAACTTTAATGTTACTATCCCTTTCTGAACATAGTCTCTGATAAAATGATGTTTTATTTCTATGTGTTTGGCTCTGGAATGTAGAATAGGATTCTTACTTAAACAAATAGCAGTAGTATTATCACAAAAGATAGGAATGTTACTCTCAAATATCTGAAGATCTTCTAGCTGATGCTTCATCCAGAGCATCTGAGTTGTGCACAGTGATGCTGAGATGTATTCTGCTTCTGCAGTTGATAGAGCGATAGTTGACTGTCTTTTGCTAGCCCAGGAGATTAGATTGTTTCCCAGAAGCTGGCAATTTCCAGAAGTACTTTTTCGTTCTATTCTATCTCCTGCATAATCTGCATCACAATAACCAGAAAGCCTATACTCTGATGTTTTCTCATACATCAGGCCCAGGTTAGGAGTTCCTTTCAGATACTTAAGAATTCTCTTAACAGCTGTTAAATGAGATTCTCTAGGATCTGATTGGAATCTGGCACAAAGACAGACACTAAAGAGAATATCAGGACGAGTAGCAGTCAGATAGAGAAGAGAGCCTATCATACCTCGATAGAGCTTCTGACAAACTTTGTTGC
Organism: Lathyrus oleraceus; assembly: GCF_024323335.1. Classification (NCBI taxonomy): domain Eukaryota; kingdom Viridiplantae; phylum Streptophyta; class Magnoliopsida; order Fabales; family Fabaceae; genus Lathyrus; species Lathyrus oleraceus. The sequence continues at coordinate 148,160,667 of NC_066581.1, read as the reverse complement.
TTACCTCTTCCTTCTCCAGAATGCAAGTTGGGTGCATGGGAGTCTTTGCAGAGTTGCATTCAGTCATGTCAAACTTCTTCAGAACGTCTTTAATATATTTACTTTGATGGACGTACGTGACTTCTGGAGTTTGATTAATTTGAATTCCCAGAAAGAACTTTAGTTCTTGCATTAGACTCATTTCAAATTCTGCCTGCATTAACTTAGAAAATTCTTGGCAAACAGAGATATTAGCAGAACCAAAAATAATATCATCAACATAAATTTGGCATATCATGAGATCATTATTAATGTTTTTACAGAAGAGTGTAGAGTCAACTTTCCCTCTGATAAAATTTTGTTCCAGAAGAAAATTGCTTAAGCGTTCATACCAAGCTCTGGGAGCTTGTTTAAGTCCATATAAGGATTTCTTAAGTTTAAAAACATGTTCTGGAAAGTTTGAATTTTCAAAACCTGGAGGTTGATTGACATACACTTCTTCTGAAATATAACCATTAAGAAATGCACTCTTGACATCCATTTGGTATAATTTGATAGAATGATTAATAGCAAAAGATACAAGAAGACGAATAGATTCTAACCTCGCGACTGGAGCAAAAGTTTCATTATAATCAATACCTTCTTGTTGACTATAACCTTGAGCTACCAGTCGAGCCTTGTTTCTGACAACTTCTCCTTTCTCGTTCAGTTTGTTTCTGAAAACCCATCTGGTTCCAATGACATGAGTGCCTCTAGGTTTAGGAACGAGATCCCAGACATCATTCTTGGAGAATTGATCTAACTCTTCTTGCATAGCTGTCACCCAATCGTTATCTTGAAGAGCTTCATCACAGGACGTAGGCTCAATCAGAGACACTAGTCCCAGAGGAATATCTTCAGAAGTTCTGAAGGTAGATCTGGTTCTAACAGGTTCATCTTTGTTTCCCAAAATCAAATCTTCAGATACGTTAATACGACTTTTAACTTTCCTTGGAATTTCTGGAGATTTAATTTCTTCAGAGTCTGGAGTGACGGTTGCTTCTGGAGTTTTCTCAGATTCTACTAGAGTGATCTCTAAATCTGCAAACTTTTCAACTAGCTTTGACTTTTCAGGGTCAAGCTTATCATCAAATCTAACATGAATTGATTCCTCCACAATTTTGGTTTCTGTGTTGTATACTCTGTAGCCTTTAGAGCGTTCTGAGTATCCTAACATAATACCTTTCTGTGCTTTGGAATCAAACTTGTTCAGATGTTCTTTAGTATTTAATATAAAGCAAATGCATCCAAAAGGATGAAAATATGAGATGTTGGGTTTTCTTCCCTTACACAGTTCATAGGGAGTCTTTTCTAGAATAGGTCTTATAGAGATTTTATTCTGAATATAACACGCTGTATTTACAGCTTCTGCCCAAAAGTGCTTTGCTACATTGGTTTCATTGATCATGGTTCTGGCCATCTCTTGGAGTGTCCTATTCTTCCTCTCTACAACTCCATTTTGTTGTGGAGTTCTAGGGCAGGAGAAATCATGGGATATTCCATTAGAATCAAATAATTCTTCAAAATCTTTGTTTTCAAATTCTCCACCATGATCACTTCTGACTCTAACAATCTTAGAGTCAAATTCTTTTTGCACTTTAGAACAGAAACTGGTGAATACAGAGTGAGACTCACTCTTGTGCTTTAGGAATTTTACCCATGTCCAGCGGCTGTAATCATCAACATTACTAGTCCATACTTCTTTCCATTGACTGATGCTGTTTTCACAGGACCAAATAAGTCAATGTGAAGAAGCTCCAAAGGCTTAGAGGTAGAAACAACATTTTTCTTTTTAAAAGATGTTTTTGAAAACTTTCCTTTCTGACAAGCTTCACACAGAGCATCTGAAGAAAACTTCAGTTTAGGTAAGCCTCTGACTAACTCAAGTTTAGTTAGCTGAGAAAGTTTTCTCATGCTAATGTGGCCTAAGCGTCTATGCCATACCCATTGCTCTTCGTGAACTGACATTAAACATTTAACATTTTGATCTTTTAAATCAGAAAGATTTATTTTATAAATGTTGTTTTTCCTCTTGCCTGTGAAAAGGACAGAGCCATCGTTCTGATTAATGGCTTTACATGTTTTTTGATTAAAGATTACATCATAACCGTTATCACTTAATTAACTTATGGATAACAAGTTATGCATTAATCCTTCTACATAAAGAACATCAGATATAGAGGGAAGAGTACCATTACCAATAGTTCCGGAGCCTCTGATCCTTCCTTTCTGATCTCCTCCGAAGCCTACAAATCCAGCGTCTTTAAGTTCCAGGCTTTGGAACATAGACTTTCTTCCCGTCATATGTCGCGAGCATCCAGAGTCCAGGTACCATGACTGGTGTCTGAACTTTGCTGCATAGGATATCTGCAACATAGATAATCTTATCTTTCGGTACCCAGAATCTCTTGGGTCCTTTCAGATTAGTTTTCCCAGAGTTTCTTACAACTTTGGGTCTTCTAGCATTTTTAAATTTGTGTTCTTGTGTGTGTGTGTAGTGATATGAAAAAGGCGATTTGATTTGGTTACTGGTAGAGGTTTCATCTTCCTTAGGATCATACCCAATTCCCCTTTTATTATTCTGACTTACTCCATAAATCATGGATGCCATAATACTCCCATCTATTCCATTCTTCAGAAATGTTTGAAAGGCTTCTTCATATTTATAAATAATTTCATTTGAAGTTTGTGGTGCTTGAGACAACGTTTCTTCTAATTCTAAGCTTTTTGTTTTAGCTCCATCTCTTTCTATCGTTAGAGATCTGATAGTATCATCTCGTGCTAGAATTGTTGTCTCAAGTCTACTACATACTTCAGATTTTGCTGTAAGAAGGCCTTTAATGTCTTTAACTTTTTGTTTTAATTTCTGAAGAGAGGTAAGAGTTTCTGATAAACATGATTCTAAGTCAGATCTAGAAAGTTCAGAAAATACCTCTTCAGATTCTTCATCTGAGCTGCTGGATGTGGTAGCCATAAGAGCTACGTTGGCCTGTTCATCAGAGTCAGATTCTGATGATTCGGATTCACTATCGTCCCAGGTGGCCATTAATCCCTTCTTTGTTCTGAAGGTATTTTTCTTGAAGCTTTCTTTCTTAGAGTTATCTTTCTTCAGCTTGGGGCATTCATTTCTGTAATGACCTGTTTCTTTACATTCAAAACAGGTAATATCTTTGTTAGGTTTACCTTTTGAAGTTGACTCTGATCGATCCCCTCTGGGTCTTGATCTTCTGAAGTTGTTGTTGTTCCTCTTTTTCCAGAGTTGCTTAACTCTTCTGGTTAGTAGGGACAGTTCTTCTTCATCATCAGAGTCTTCAGGTTCAGAGTCATCAGTGTCTGCAGTTTCTGCTTGAAGGGCTTTGGTTCTGTCTGACTTCCGTCTTTCAGGTCTGGACTTCAGCGCCACTGACTTGTTCTTTTTCTGAGGCTCATCCTCCTCTAGTTCTATCTCATGGCTTCTGAGAGAACTAACAAGTTCTTCAAGGCTGATATTGTTGAGATCCTTTGATAACTTCAGAGCAGTAACCATTGGTCTCCATTTCTTTGGCAGACTTCTGACAATCTTCTTAACATGATCTGCAGTCGTGTATCCTTTGTCTAGCACTTTAAGACCTGCAATAAGAGTTTGGAATCTGGAAAACATAGCTTCTATAGCTTCGTCATCTTCCATCTTGAAGGATTCATATTTCTGGATCAGCGCCAGAGCCTTCGTCTCCTTGACTTGGGAGTTTCCTTCATGGGTCATCTTCAGAGAGTCAAGTATATCTTTAGTCGTCTCTCTGTTGGTGATCTTTTCGTATTCGTTGTATGATATAGCATTTAGAAGTATTGTTCTGGCCTTGTGGTGATTCTTGAAAATCCGCTTCTGATCTTCTGTCATTTTATTTCTGGGAACTTCAGCTCCATTTAAGACTGGAGGAGTATATCCATCTGTGACAATGTCCCAGAGGTCAGCATCATAACCCAGAAAGAAACTTTCGATTCTGTCTTTCCAGTAATCAAACTTTTCTCCATCAAAAACAGGAGGTTTAGCATTGTAAGAATCTCTTTCATTTGAGTGAGCCATTTGTTTTTCTCGCACTGGATCTCTCTACACGGTTAAGTGTTTGATTTGAAAATCAATAACAGAGCCGGAGCTCTGATACCAATTGAAGGTGAGAAAAACAAGAAAGGGGGGGTTTGAATTGTTTGAAAAATAAGCGCTTTTCCAAAATGAAAATCACACAATGATTTTATACTGGTTCGCTTATAACACAAAGCTACTCCAGTCCACCCGGCCAAGGTGATTTCGCCTTCAACAAGGACTTAATCCACTAATCTTGAAAGATTACAAACAACACCTAAGAGAGAAGAAAATCTCTTAGTCTTCTCAAGTCTACAGACTACACAGAGTCACTTGAGGAAATCAAACAAATAAAGTATACAAGATATGTAATCTAGAGTGCTTCTAAGAAAGCAAGTATTACAAACTTAAGAACAGATTTTTCACTTAATAAGCAAAAGCTTAGTGAAATTCTTTGAGAGCAAAGATGATTTTCTTGAGCGTGAAATAATTCAGTATAGTTTTGGCTAGTTGATTTGTTCTTGCTGAATGTTGATTGCATCTCTATTTATATATGAGTTGGAGTAGAGTTGAATCTGGTGGATATTAAACTGAGTTTACTCCATCACTTAAATAGCTTCTGCAGTTTAACTTTTCATCTTTGAAGTGACTACTTACCACAAGTAGTATCTTCTCTCTTGGAAGTGGAGATTAACGTCTCTTTCTCTGTTTAGGAAATCTATTTGAAAATCTTTACTTGACTTGAACGTTACTTCTTCATGATTAGCAAATCCATAATCAGAGTATTTGTGTTTCTGGAGAATCTTGGAATCTTGCTTCTGATGTTGATCTCTTGAGAGTTCAGATGGCGCTGATAACGTTTCTCCAGAATCAGAGCTTCTAGACTTTACTTCATGTTCAGATGCTTCTGATACTTTGCAGTTTTGTCCAGAGTCAGAGTTTCTTGAACGAGATTCCACTTCAGATGCTTCTGATACTTGAGAATTTGTATCTGATCTTGTTGTGCATCTGATGACATCATCAGATTCATTTCTTCTTTCTTTAGAACCCTGCACACTTGGAAACTTTTCGTTAGGGTGCCATTTTTGGTTTCATCCTTTGTTATCATCAAAATCAAGGAATCTGTTGTAGAACAATTTTTGTTCTTACACGGACCATGTCCAACAGGGTTCGATTTCTTCTCTCAGACACACCATTCCATTGGGGTGTTCCAGGAGGAGTGAGTTGGGATAGAATTCCACACTCTTTCAGATGGTCATCAAACTCTAGGCTTAAATATTCACCACCTCGATCTGATCGAAGAGCTTTAATATTCTTACCTAGTTGGTTTTGTACTTCATTCTTGAATTCTTTGAACTTTTCAAAGGACTCTGATTTGTGTTTCATTAAATACACATAACCATATCTACTGAAATCATCAGTGAATGTGATGAAGTACTGAAAACCTCCTTTGGCTGGTATGTTCAATGGACCACATACATCAGTATGTATGAGGGCCAAAAGATCATTAGCTCTTTCACCTTTTCCTGTGAATGGAGACTTTGTCATCTTTCCAATTAAACAAGATCTGCATGTCTCATATGATTCATAATCAAAAGAGTCCAACAGTCCATCTTTATGGAGTTTGGAAATGTGTTTCTCATTTATGTGGCCTAATCGACAATGCCAAAGGTAAGTTGGATTTAACTCATTAGGTTTCATCCTTTTAGTATTAATGTTGTAAATAAGCATTTCAAGATCAAGGACATATAGTCCATTGTTCATTTGTGCAGTAACATAGAATATATCATTCAAATAAATTGAACAACAATTGTTCTTTATTATGAATGAAAAACCAATCTTGTCCAAACAAGAAACGGAAATAATATTCCTGCTAATTGCTGGTACATAATAACAGTTCTCTAACTGAATTATTAAACCACTAGGTAAAGTCAATTCATAAGTTCCTACGGCTAAGGCAACAACCTTTGCTCCATTACCAACTCGTAGGTCGACTTCACCTTTTGCCAATTTTCTACTCCCTTTTAGTTCTTGCACATTTGTACAAATGTGAGAACCGCATCCGGTATCTAATACCCATGATGCTGAAGTAGATAAATTAATTTCAATAACAAAAATACTTGAAGTTGGAGTCTCTACTCCATTCTTCCTATCTTCCAGGTACTTTGGGCAGTTCCTCTTCCAGTGTGCGGTCTTACCGTAATGGAAGCAGGTGCCTTCCTTTTCTATGCTTCCACTAGGCTTCAAAGCAGCAATAGTGGGTTTGGGTTTGGCAACTTCCTTGCCTTTCCCTTTATCATGTTTGAGGACAATCCTCATGTTTCGGTACCAATCCAGAAAATTTGTCCCAGACAATTTTTCTTTCTCAAGGTTTGATCGCAATATGTTGTTAGAGGTGTTTGTTGTCATGGTTATCTACATAAGGATTAATGAAAATATAAGTATCATTGACATATTTAATTAGGCCTTTAATTAGACATGCTCCCACTATTTTATTCAAAAACAAATGACCCTCATCATTTGATTCGGAAAATCCCGTTGGAAGATTTTCTAGTGGGTCGAGATCCATATTTCACTTCGTTCTAAGTCCGCGTAGGCGGATTACATAAAACTAGGTTATTTAGGTAGGAACTCCTTCCAATTGTATCTCATACAACTCTCGAAATATTCAGTTGGGTGAATAACTCCTTATTCCAATCCATCATATGGATCATTCCCAACTCTTGCTTCTAAAGATATACATAATCTTATTATAATTTGTTTAGTTAAGTTTGACCCATTGTTTTAACAGTTGGATATTACAATTATCCCATCGCACCTTACTAATATATAAATCATGCACCTCGCGTAGGCGAAACCTACATTATCCATTACTAGTCTTGATGAGTGTTAAAACTTGGAAAGCATAAACTTAATATTTAATTTGAGGGAATTGCAATTGTCCTGATCTCACCGACTTATTTATCATATAAATCGTCTCTCACATGCATCAACATACATACACATGCATCAACATACATACACAATGAAACAATTATGGCCCCTAGCGCAATTGTTCTCCCAAGCCAATGAGAGAACCTAAGCTAACCTAGTAACGATCTAAGCTTCTCCAAGCAAGATCTTCAAGGTTGTCCTCCATTGATATTGAATTCTTCTCTTTCTTCATATCATTATTCTCCTTTGATATTGAATTCTTCTCTTTCTTCATATCATTACATTACAGAAGAAACTCGTTTTACATACGAGGGATTAAGATGAGAAAAGAAGTTACACTAAGAGATTAAAAGGAGAGGCACGACACGCAGGTCGTATTTAAAACCCAAAACAAAATGAAGGAAGACTAAGGCCATAACTGATCACAACAAGGCATTAATAATAAATACATTATTATTATTATTAATTTTAATTCCTTTAATTAATTAAAACCAAATTAAATTTCGGCGACCGATCACACTACGCAGAGTTAGCCGGGGTTTCCGCTGCCCGGTCAGCGGACTGGGGTCAAGGGGGCAGCGCCCCTGTCCAAATTTTTTTTTGAACAATTCATTTGTAATGGACATTGTTTTTGAATCAACACAACCCTTGCGTAGTCACAAAACAGAACCCCGTGAGTGTGACGACCGTCACAGGCATGTTACGACCGTCACAGGCATGTTACGACCGTCACATGGCATGTTACGACCGTCACAACCAGCTTGTTACGCTCGTCACATGCTCGTGACGAACGTCACGCGGCCAAAATAACAAACTTTGAAACAGTCAACAGACGTGTTCCAAAAGCCCTAAACTCACAACTCTTTGACGGCACAACCCTTGCGCCGTCACTAACACTAATGCGCTAATTTCAGACCGTCAAACATACCTCGATTGTTGATTAAGTATGATTGATCAACAGGTCATTGCTTCACCATACTAATGTCAGATTCCGAAGAAATGACCATTGATCGCTCAAAGGAAAACAACCACTTAGTGTTTGAATGAACGAAACAGTAACAGTATATCACATATACCATACTTTGCATTAGGATTACTTATATCATATATAAGTTGATCGGTCTCAATTGCGTAACCTATGGACGATCGATGTATCGCTGCTTCACCATACTAATGTCGGTACCGAAGCATAGTCAACATCAATCATCCAACTCGTACACTCATGATGCCAAATTTAATTACCCGTTTAATTAATTGATTCATTCTGTCTTTTAATCATATTAATACAGAAATTAAACAGATATCCGATTCATGGTTTCGTAAGTGGCTCTGACACCACTGAAGGAGAATTGCGGTCCAAAACGCAGCGGAAATTAAAATTTTCTCCTTTAGAGATCCTTACGAATGGTCATGATCATTGATAGAATATTTACCTCTTGTGATGATTGAAACCTTTGGTGCAGATCTCTTGTGACGATCAAAACCTTTGATGCAGATCCACGGAGCGATCACGAACGTTGAACGATGACAACGTCTCTACTCAGTCCACACGAACGGGTTCCTTCAATCGCAGTGCTAGCTCGTACGAATGAAGGCTTTGAGTGTGAGAGAGAGAGTGAGAGAAAATGAAAATAATGCAACCGCAATGAATGCTTCTGCACAAGGGTTCTATTTATAGAACCACTTGTGTGGGATTCAAGCTAAAAAGCCCACTTAAGTGTATTTTGGCCCATATCTTATAATATGCCCAAAATCACTTAAGCCCATGGTACCTTACCATATTTCGTATTCTACTCAAGTACATCGTACCTTACGATGTTCTATAATTCACTTAAGGGCATCGTACCTTACGATATTCCTTAGTTACTCTATCTCTCATCAATCCGTCCTTTGTGTGTGACCCTGTAGGTTTTCGTGACGTTGACAATTATATTAAATCACGCATTTAACATAATAAACAGTGAGCGGTATCTAGAAACACATCACTGCTACCCAAGACACGAAAATGTCATGTGATATGACAAAACCTTCTGTGATAATGCTTATGTGTATAATTACCCTTTTGCCCTTATGTCTATATTGAACACAACGCATAAACCGTGTCATCCTTTCTAGTTCAATATTGGGCCCATAGACATTTATCCTGTTATGCAGGATGGGCAAATTCCATCTAGGTCACTCATGTCCCTCAGCATGCTTCGTGGAGTACCCATCAACTGTCTTTATGGTTATCCAGTTACGGACAACGTTGGATCAGCAATAAAGCACTCGACTTTACATCTAGGATCCATAGTGGTTTCAGGTCGAAGAGTGGAATACACTATTATCACCATGAGAATAACTTATGACACTTTGCATAACTTTCTATATAGTATTCTCATAGCGGGTCAATCCGGTATAAATATTACTCCTAATATTCATACATATGTTTAAGACTCGATAACTCTTTATCCATGATCCATGAGATGTGATCATCAGTCTACAAACATAATAGTCTTAATGCTTTAATGTTATCCCACTTCACACTAAAGCTCGACTACGGATACTTTAAGAATAGTGTCCTTATGTTTAATGTGTTCTCATGATTAAGTCATACTTAATACATTAAACGGACTATCTATTCCAGGGACTTTATTAAACAAACGTAATAAAGAAAATGCCTTTTATTATTAATAAATAATTCGATACAAGTACCAAAAGTATTGGCCTCTAGGGCTTACACCAACATAAACATCTGTGACTGAGTGCATATCAGTACTGGATTTTAATTGTTATAACTGTCTTGCTGTATTAGTAACAATGTTGGATCAGATGTCATGACTTCGTGTAGAACATCTGAACTCTGACTATACCAGAATTTCAGATACCATTAGACTCACGATCAAGAGAAATGCAACCTTCTTGCATTTGAAAAAAAGAATACAATCATGTATAAGATCGGGTATTGTGTCAAAGATCACGTATCAAAATCCAATATTTTTTTAGAATAGTCAATGCAAGTTTTTTCCCCTTAAGGTACGAGACGATGAAGATGTTTAATACATGTTTATTAGTCATGAACATTCAGGTTGCAACTGTAACACCCTTCTAAAATACCCCGAGTATATAATTAAAATAACACATATCAATCAGAGTAAATATGCAATCAAGGGTGTCACACAGCATTTCACACCATAATAACTGTCATGCTCTTTATTTAATCAAAACATAAAACATTTGCACAATACGCAGCGGATAGAGATCAAATCGATCATTCAAAACATGCAACATACTACATGTAAACTGGTTCAACAATCATCAACAACAATATTAAAAATGTTCCCTCCCGATGTTACATCTATCAGAGCATGACCCACTTAGGAGACTACACTAGACTCCAAGCATTAGCTTCCATTCAACTCATTTGTTCGTTACCTGAAAAATAGTTGTAAGGGTGAGTTCCTCAATCGATATAATAAGCATTATAAATCATCATGTAATGCTAAGTAAATTCACACATTTCATCACCCTAATCGTAACCTACATCCAGTAACGGCACATCAACTCACACATCATACTTAATATCAACACAATTCCACTCCTCAATTAAATTAAATATCCATACAACAAGCCAACAAAATGCAACTCTAATGAGACTCGACTCGTCATACATGTGGTACCATTCGGAGTAAAACTCCCAACTTAAAATCATTGCCATTTTATTGGGCATCAAGGCATAAGCCTTCAACTTTCAACTTAAAATTTGCCAATCCAGGCCAACGTGGTGTGAGCAAAGCTCCGACTTAATGCATATGAATGTACATGGCATACACGACTTTAAACTGTCGACAACATAATAATAACAGTAATACAACAATGTTTTCAACAACATCAACTTATAATCACTTTGGCTCACCAAGCCTACAACTCAGTATTTTCAACAACTTTCCGTACACGGAACAACTCAGCAACATACTTGTATCAACACTTCATAACATAAATCCAACAAAATTACTCATCACAATTAACTATAGTAGGCCAATCACCAATTAGGTTCACAACATTAAAATATCAATTTTTCAAATTTCCAACAGTGTTAACCGGTTAACGCCCTGGGTTAACCGGTTAACGCAGGACAAAACACACTTTCTGGCAAAACGCAACAGTGTTAACCGGTTAACGCCCTGGGTTAACCGGTTAACGCAGGCAAAACAGCACATTTCCACAAAATATAACAGTGTTAACCGGTTAACGCCCTGGGTTAACCGGTTAACGCAGACAAAACAGCAGTTCCTGCGCTAACACAAGGCAGAATGCAGAGTTCTTCGCATTTTCCGCCGTTGGAGGACTTCCGGACCTCCGATTCAATTTCCGTAAAAGCTATACGTTCGGGGGAACACGACTCACACAATTACGGACTCAATTACAGCTTTAATACAACTTATTCATCACAATATTTCAGCATTCAACATCCCAATTAGGGTCACTTCAACGGTTTATCACTACCCATGACATGTTAATCTATAATACCCATTAAACGACGATAAACCCCCCTTACCTGAGATAATCCGGCAATCTCTAAGCTTCAAGCTTTTCCGTTCTTCAACCTTTGCTCTCTAGCTCTTCCTCTTTGCCCTTTCTCCACTTTCCACTTTTCAGCCGCTTCTCTGTTTCACGTGAAAACTCTTTACCAAAAATGAAAACCCTTTTCTCTTATTCCAACTTATATATTTTCCACTAATTATTATTCCAAATAATAATAATAATAATAATAATCCAATAATTCAATTTATTTAATTAAATTAATAAATATATTATTAACTTAATTTAAATAATTCTCTTATTTTATTCGGGGTGTTACAACTCTCCCCCACTAAAAGAGTTTTCGTCCTCGAAAACATACCTCAAGCAAATAACTCTGGATAAGACTCTTTCATCTGACTCTCCAGTTCCCAAGTCACATTGCCACCTGCTGGTCCTCCCCAAGCTACTTTCACTAAGGCAATCTCTTTACCCCGCAACTGCTTCAACTCTCGATCCTCAATCCTCATAGGCGATATTTCAACAGTCAGGTTATCTCTCACCTGTACATCATCTACTTGGATCACATGCGACGGATCATGAATGTACCTCCTCAACTGAGACACATGAAAAACCTCGTGCAAATTCGCAAGTGACGGCGGTAAAGCGATACGATAGGCTACCTCTCCTATCCTCTCCAAAATCTGATAAGGACCAATAAATCGAGGTGTCAACTTCTTCGACTTCAAAGCTCGACCAACCCCAGTTATCGGAGTAACACGAAGAAACACGTGATCTCCCTCTTGGAACTCAAGTGACTTCCTCCTCTTGTCATGATAACTCTTCTGACGACTCTGAGCAATTCTCATCTTCTCCTGAATCATCTTAATCTTTTCTGTAGTCTGTTGAACAATCTCCGGTCCAACCACCGCACTCTCGCCGGGCTCATACCAACATAAAGGTGTCCGACATCTCCTACCATACAAAGCTTCAAACGGTGCCATACCAATGCTCGAATGAAAACTATTGTTGTAGGTAAACTCAATCAAAGGTAAATAACAATCCCAAGCACCTCCCTTTTCCAAAACACAAGCTCTCAAAAGATCTTCTAGTGACTGAATCGTCCTCTCAGTCTGACCATCAGTCTACGGATGATATGCAGAACTCAATCTCAGCTTAGTTCCCAAAGCCTTCTGCAAACCTTCCCAGAATTTCGATGTAAATCTAGGATCTCTGTCCGAAACAATACTCGACGGAATACCATGCAAACTTACAATCTTCTCAATATACAACTCGGCTAATCTCTCTAACGGATAATCCATTCTGATCGGAATGAAATGAGCCGATTTTGTCAATCTGTCAACAATCACCCAAATAGCTTCAAAATTCTTAATTGTCCTCGGTAAACCAGAAACAAAATCCATACTGATACTATCCCACTTCCACTCTGGAATAGCCAACGGTTGCATTAGCCCAGACGGCTTCTGATGCTCAATCTTTGACTTCTGACAAGTCAAACAGGAATAAACAAAACTCGCAATTTCTCTTTTCATTCCCGGCCACCAAAATAACTTTTTTAAACCATGATACATCTTCGTAGCTCCAGGATGAATACTCAACCCACTACGATGTCCTTCCTCAAGAATACTCTTCTTAAGTTCGGTAACATCCGGAATGCACACCCGATTACCAAATCTCAAAACACCATTCTCATCAACTCTGAATTCCCCACCTTGACCTTGATTCACTAAAGTCAACTTATCAACCAAAAGCACATCGGATTTCTGACCCTCTCTGATCTCATCCAGAATACCACTTGTTAACTTCAACATTCCCAATTTAACACTATTGTGAGTACTCTCACACACCAAACTCAAGTCTCTAAACTGCTCAATTAAATCCAATTCCTTAACCATTAGCATAGACATATGTAATGATTTCCGACTCAATGCATCAGCCACTACGTTTGCTTTACCCGGATGGTAATTCAAACCAAAGTCATAATCCTTCAGAAACTCTAACCATCTTCTCTGTCTCATATTCAGCTCTTTCTGATCAAACAAATACTTTAAACTTTTATGGTCACTGAAAACCTCAAATCTTGACCCGTACAAGTAATGCCTCCACAACTTCAGAACAAACACCACAGCCGCCAACTCTAAATCGTGCGTCGGGTAGTTCCTCTCATGAACCCTCAGCTGTCTTGAAGCATAAGCTATAACCTGCTTATTCTGCATCAACACGCCACCCAAACCCAACAATGAAGCATCACAGTAAACTTCAAATGATTCCGACGAACTTGGTAATATCAGAATAGGAGCAGTAGTTAACCTTCTCTTTAACTCTTGGAAACCTCCTTCACATTTTGAGTCCCAAACAAACGCTTGCCCCTTCCTAGTCAACATCGTCAATGGTAACGCCAACTTAGAAAATCCCTCAATGAACTTCCTATAATAACCAGCCAAACCAAGGAAACTTCGAATCTCAGCAACAGACTTCGGAGCTTCCCACTTAGATACCGCTTCTATCTTAGAAGGATCAACAGCAACACCACCTCTTGAAATCACATGACCCAGAAAACTTACCTCTCCTAACCAAAATTCACACTTGGACAATTTAGCAAATAACTTCTTTTCTCGTAGAACTCCCAAAACCACTCTCAAATGTTCAGCATGCTCTTCTTCAGATTTCGAATACACCAAAATATCATCAATAAACACCACAACAAACTTGTCTAGGTACGGATGGAAAATCCTATTCATGTACTCCATAAATACTCCAGGCGCATTAGTCACACCAAAAGGCATTACAGAATACTCATAATGTTCATACCTTGTTCTGAAAGCAGTCTTCTGAATATCCTCGGTTTTCACACGGATCTGATGATACCCAGATCTCAAATCTATTTTGCTGAACACACTTGCACCAACCAACTGATCCATCAAATCATCAATCCTCGGCAAAGGATACCGATTCTTGATCGTCACTTTATTCAGTTGCCTGTAGTCCACACACAACCTCATAGTACCTTCTTTCTTCTTAACCAATAGCACTGGTGCACCCCACGGTGACACACTCGGACGAATAAATTTCTTATCCAACAGATCTTCCAACTGACTCTTCAATTCAGTTAACTCAACAGCAGACATACGGTACGGAGCCATCGATATCGGCCTAGTACCAGGTACCAAATCAATCGAGAACTCCACTTCGCGCTCTGGCGGTAATTCATTCACCTCTTCCGGAAACACATCAGGAAAATCACACACCACGGCTAGATCGCCAATCACCAGTTTATCTTTAGCCTCCAAAGTCGCTAACAGCATAAACAACTCTGCCCCATCAGCTACTTCCTCATTCACTTGCCTTGCTGATAGAAACAAACTCTTTCCCTCCTCAATCTCAGGAAAGACCACCGTCTTATCAAAACAATTGATAGAAACTCGGTTAAACACCAACCAGTTCATACCCAGAATAACATCAATCTGCACTAGTGGAAGACACACTAGGTCCATCCCAAAGTCTCTACCAAAAATACTCAAAGGACAATTTAAACAAACCGAAGTAGTAGTCACTGAACCCTTCGCAGGAGTATCAATTACCATACTACCAAACATCTCAGATATCTCTAACTTAAGTTTCACAGCACAATCCAAAGATATAAAGGAATGAGTCGCTCCTGTGTCAATAATAGCTACAAGAGGAAAGCCATTAATATAACACGTACCTCGGATAAGTCTGTCCTCACTGGAGGTTTGAGTTCCGGTCAATGCGAACACCTTCCCAGACTGAGATTTCTTTGGCTTCTGACACTGACTTCCAATATGCCCTTCTTCGCCACAATTAAAACAAATCATTTCCTTGTGCTTGCAATCAACTATTGCATGACCAGTCTTACCACAGCGAAAACATCTCTTTACTTCAGCAGTGCATACATTACTCTTATGACCAGCCTGACCACATTTGAAGCAAACTATACCAGCAGGAGTACCTCCCCCACTAGCTCTCTGAGTCGGAGCAGCTCTTTGCTTCCCTTTTCCCACTGGAGCATCATACGGCTTTCCACGGTTTTGATGTTGCTTGCCTCTGCGATCACTGACAACCTTGTAATGAGCATTATTGTCTTCTTCAAATATCCTGCAGCTATCAACCAATTCCGTAAAAATGCGTATCTTCTGATACCCAACAGCCTTCTTAATTTCAGAGCGCAATCCGTTTTCAAACTTGATGCACTTTGAAAATTCAGCACCAGCACCAGTGTAATGAGGATAAAATTTGGACAGCTTCACAAATTTCGCAGCATAATCAGTGACAAACATGTTTCCTTGCTTCAGCTCAAGGAACTCAATTTCCTTCTTACCACGGACATCTTCCGGATAATACTTTCTCATGAATTCCCTACGGAATACATCCCAAGTAATGACTTCACCTGCCACGGTCAACCTCTCGTGAGTCTCTAGCCACCAGTCATCAGCTTCGACTGCTAGCATGTGAGTACCATACCGAACCTTCTGAGCTGGAGTGCAATCCATAACACGGAAGATTCTCTCAATCTCTTTCAACCATCCCAAGGCTGCATCTGGATCATGCTTCCCTTTAAACACCGGCGGATTCTCTCTCTGAAAAGTCGCCAAGCTACGTGATCCAGCATCTTCACCAGCATTTGGCAAGTTCTGCACAGCTTGTGCCATCGCTTGCATTGCGGCAGCCATTACAGCGTCATTCCTTCCAGCCATTTCAACTTATCACTACAACACAACTTAAAAGTTAGACTAGTAACAATTACACAATTGTTAGACAGTAACGACACGACAACTGGCCGGACAGACCGACCTGCTCTGATACCACTAATGTAACACCCTTCTAAAATACCCCGAGTATATAATTAAAATAACACATATCAATCAGAGTAAATATGCAATCAAGGGTGTCACACAGCATTTCACACCATAATAACTGTCATGCTCTTTATTTAATCAAAACATAAAACATTTGCACAATACGCAGCGGATAGAGATCAAATCGATCATTCAAAACATGCAACATACTACATGTAAACTGGTTCAACAATCATCAACAACAATATTAAAAATGTTCCCTCCCGATGTTACATCTATCAGAGCATGACCCACTTAGGAGACTACACTAGACTCCAAGCATTAACTTCCATTCAACTCATTTGTTCGTTACCTGAAAAATAGTTGTAAGGGTGAGTTCCTCAATCGATATAATAAGCATTATAAATCATCATGTAATGCTAAGTAAATTCACACATTTCATCACCCTAATCGTAACCTACATCCAGTAACGGCACATCAACTCACACATCATACTTAATATCAACACAATTCCACTCCTCAATTAAATTAAATATCCATACAACAAGCCAACAAAATGCAACTCTAATGAGACTCGACTCGTCATGCATGTGGTACCATTCGGAGTAAAACTCCCAACTTAAAATCATTGCCATTTTATTGGGCATCAAGGCATAAGCCTTCAACTTTCAACTTAAAATTTGCCAATCCAGGCCAACGTGGTGTGAGCAAAGCTCCGACTTAATGCATATGAATGTACATGGCATACACGACTTTAAACTGTCGACAACATAATAATAACAGTAATACAACAATGTTTTCAACAACATCAACTTATAATCACTTTGGCTCACCAAGCCTACAACTCAGTATTTTCAACAACTTTCCGTACACGGAACAACTCAGCAACATACTTGTATCAACACTTCATAACATAAATCCAACAAAATTACTCATCACAATTAACTATAGTAGGCCAATCACCAATTAGGTTCACAACATTAAAATATCAATTTTTCAAATTTCCAACAGTGTTAACCGGTTAACGCCCTGGGTTAACCGGTTAACGCAGGACAAAACACACTTTCTGGCAAAACGCAACAGTGTTAACCGGTTAACGCCCTGGGTTAACCGGTTAACACAGGCAAAACAGCACATTTCCACAAAATATAACAGTGTTAACCGGTTAACGCCCTGGGTTAACCGGTTAACGCAGACAAAACAGCAGTTCCTGCGCTAACACAAGGCAGAATGCAGAGTTCTTCGCATTTTCCGCCGTTGGAGGACTTCCGGACCTCCGATTCAATTTCCGTAAAAGCTATACGTTCGGGGGAACACGACTCACACAATTACGGACTCAATTACAGCTTTAATACAACTTATTCATCACAATATTTCAGCATTCAACATCCCAATTAGGGTCACTTCAACGGTTTATCACTACCCATGACATGTTAATCTATAATACCCATTAAACGACGATAAACCCCCCTTACCTGAGATAATCCGGCAATCTCTAAGCTTCAAGCTTTTCCGTTCTTCAACCTTTGCTCTCTAGCTCTTCCTCTTTGCCCTTTCTCCACTTTCCACTTTTCAGCCGCTTCTCTGTTTCACGTGAAAACTCTTTACCAAAAATGAAAACCCTTTTCTCTTATTCCAACTTATATATTTTCCACTAATTATTATTCCAAATAATAATAATAATAATAATAATCCAATAATTCAATTTATTTAATTAAATTAATAAATATATTATTAACTTAATTTAAATAATTCTCTTATTTTATTCGGGGTGTTACAACAACTGTATTGAGTTGTACATTACTCTTCAACCATGTATACCATCTCAGCAGTCTCAAATAACCAGTCAGGATGAATCTGGTGAATTTGATCCACAATGGTCAGATGACGTCAACCCAGAAGCAGAAGCAGAAGTGAACGTCGTTGATGAAGAAGAAGAAGAGACCGAGATACAGGTTGATCACATGATGAACAATGACATTGAAGATAACGATCAACCACCACTAATACCTCATAGTCATGTCTACAATCCGCCTTAACATATGACAAATATGGATCTGCACGACGATGAAACATCCAACAGTGTTTTCTATAATCCGTATCTGAGATCAGAAGGCGAATTAAAGGTGGGAGACATGTTTCGTACCAAAGAAGAATGTGTTATAGCTATCAAAAAATTTCACATGAACAACTCTGCCGATTTTATAGTGAAACGCACTAATTTTATAAGGTATGTTATCGAATGTCGTAACATGCTTTGTAAGTTTCGTTTGACTGCGTCTTACAAAAAGAAAAATGACTCTTGGGAGATCGCTTCAATAGACCCACCTCACAGTTGCATTGCAACTAACGTTGAACAAGATCACCGTAAACTAAGCGGTTCGTTGATATGTCAAGACATTTTGCCGTTGGTTAATAAAGACCCATCAGTGAAGGTGAGTATAATTATATCCCATATCAGAACAACATATAATTATACTCCATCTTACAAGAAAGCCTGGATTGCAAAAACAAAGGCTGTTGAACAAGTATTCGACAACTGGGAGGATTCATACAAGGAATTGCCACGGTTTTTATGGGCACTTAAAACATATGTCCCAGAAACTGTGGCAATTATGGAGACATTGCCAGCGATGATGCTAGACGGAACTTGTGCTACAAGTAATAGAATCTTTCACCGTCTCTTCTGGGCATTTGACCCGTGCATCAAAGGTTTCGCATTCTGTAAACCTATTATTCAAATTGATGGCACTTGGTTATACGGAAAATACAAGGGTATTTTGCTCATGGCGGTTGCACAAGACGACAATAACAATGTCTTTCCTATTGCCTTTGCTCTAGTTGAAGGTGAAACGGCTGGTGGATGGGGTTTCTTTCTTCGACATCTCAGAACGCATGTGGCTCCACAAGCCAATCTCTATTTGATTTCTGATAGACATGCTATCATTGAGAGTGCCTACAACAACCATGACAACGGATGACATGATCCTCCTTCTACCCATGTCTATTGCATCAGACACATTGCAAAAAACTTCATGCGTGCTATAAAAGATAAGAATCTTCGCAAGAAGGTGGTGAATGCTGGGTATGCTCTAACTCAACCGTCATTTCAATATTATCGTGATGAAATTAGACTGTCTAATGAAGACGCAGGGAGATGGCTAAATAACATACCAGTATAGCAGTGGACAAGGACATTTGACAGAGGTTGTCGATGGGGCCACATGACAACAAACCTTGTGGAATGCATGAATAGGGTATTCAAAGGAATTCGAAATCTGCCGATAACCGCCTTGGTAAGATCAACCTATTATAGGTTGGCTTATACGTTCGCAACCAGAGGTGAAAGATGGAGTGCAATGTTAATGTCTGGGCAAGTATTCAATGAGTGTTGCATGAAGGTCATGAAAGAGTAGAACATCAAAGCTAGCACACAAGCTGTAACAGTCTTTGACCGTCATAGGCAAAATTTCAGCATTCAGGAAACAATGGATCACAACGAGGGGAGACCAAATTTAGCCTATGTTGTTAACAAAATATAACAAAATAATTAAGTTATTATCCTTACGTCTGTAGGTCGAAGGTGATCCTTACGTCTGTCGGTCGGAGGTGATCCTTACGTCTATCTGAAAACAGAAATATTTCTAACTGATTACAACAATCAAATTGATGTCATCTCGACCGAACATCATTTCCCTAGCATCCTTATCAGTCTTCATTCACACTCAACCAAAGATACTGTCAAGTCTCTTAGTACTTATAATTTTTTTCCCTTATGGTTTTTTTTCCATTTAACCAACTAACCAACTCCCTCTTCAGTTGATCGAACGTAGTGATGTTCCAGAACAGCATCAACATCTGAGGTTTGTCTCTCGCATAAATCACCTTTCCGTATCGACGACGAACATCAAACATGATTGCCAAATGATTAATTGAGATGTGGAACAATGACTCACACAACGCATCTATTTATAACACAAAAATTGCATTTTACACCGAGGCGTCAATCCAATTGACGCCTCCTCTCAAGGTATACACAGGGGCGCCAATCCAATTGGTTAGGTGCCATAGCCAATTCAATTGGCGTCTGCATTCAATTTTTAAGAGAAGTCGTCAATTCAATTGGCGATTCCTCTTAAAAATTGAGTAATTTGAGATTTTTTTTGAAACCAGGGGTGTTTTGGAAATTTTCTTAAAAAATGGATTATTTTGAAAATTCTTGTCACAAAAAATTATTAAGTTCCTACTTCAATTTTGCCTACAACTGAATTTTCTTGTCATTTGGATTTAAAAGGAATTGGGCCCTAAAGCCCATTCAAATAAGAAACCGTTTTTCTGGGCCTTAGGGTAAATTGGGCCTAAGAAAGAGTATACGATCATTTCCAGCTATAAATACAACGCATTGCATCTAAGATCAAACAGTTTTACGGTCAGTACCGTTTCCGTCTAGGGTTTCAACTTTTCTCATATCATAGAACATTATTCGATCTGTCATGCAATCGTTTTTCTTAAAAAGATTTTTCATCCGTTTATCCTGTTTCTAATTTATTCTTTAATCTGGCATGTGATGATGAAATCTTATCCTACACACCGAATTTACAGTGAGGAATAAAACTCTCATTATTATCTGATGCTTTGTAATTATCTTTTTCTAATCAGTTTTCATTATTATCCTCTTTGTAGTTTATTCTTTAATTTGGCATATGATGATGAAATCTTATCCTACACACCGAATTTACAGTGGGGAATGAAACTCTCATTATTATCTGATGTCTTGTTATTATCTCTGTCAAATCAATTTTCATTGCATATTTTCCTTTATGTCTCAGTATTTTATTTGGTTTAGATGAAATTATGTTGAGATGTGTGTACTTTGCTATGATGATTTGCATAATACGTCTGCAAATACGAGATATATCGATGAGTTGGAAATTGTATGCTCTCGCTGAGCAAAATACACATCTCTTCTTTCGCCCTATTTTCCTCATAGGTTATTGTTTGTTTGTATAATTATTTTTAATTAATTAACCCGTTTTGTTCCAATCCGGTTTAGAGTTTTATTTATTCGATTGATAGTATTTGCTTTTATCCTTGCCATTTGACCAAATTGTACCCAGTCTTTTTTATATGTACACATTGTTTTTGCCTGGGCATTTAGTTGTGTGTTTGATCTGATATAACTTTTTAATTTCCACAATAGCCCAAACGGATCTAAAGATATGAAGAGTAATTTTGAAGCTGCCATAGTTGCCATATTCTAACGGTTAGCAGCTCTAGAGATATTTTAAACAGGGAAATATAATATCCATGATCTGTTATGTAGATTATGTATTTAGGTGTTACATTTTCTTTTATAAAACGTCTCCAGAGCTCCTTCGCCTTTTTTTAGGCTTATTGGTAGGTTATGTTAGCTCCGTCTCCGTTTTGGACTATTTGGTAGGTTATATTAGCTCCGTCTCCGTTTTGGACTATTTGGTAGGTTATATTTTAGTTGAGAATTGTGTTTTATGACTAAGTTTCGCTGGTTGAATAAGTCACTTTTATTGAAAATTTTGGGTTATATTTTAGTTTGAGAAAAGGAACTTCTATCGATGATGTAAAATATTTTGCTATTAATCAATAATATTCGTGTATTCTGTCCCAGTAATATTCATGTATTCGGTCACATTTTTATTTTTAAAATATGTTGATTGTATGTTATAGTAATATGACACTAACAGTGTTTTATTATTGAGCTCATTGGCCGCATAAATAATAAGGCACTTTAATGTGGAGAGAATGGTATTAGGAAGAATTGGAATTCAATTGACAAATGTGCCATTAAACAATAAATTTAGTTGAAAATTTGTCATTATTAAGTGATCAATGCCTTGAAACAAGTTTGATTTTAAATTATAGAAGTTGTTATCTTATGGTAATTGAAGGGATTTTGTTTTGGCATAAAATTATTTTGAGTGACACTGAGGGATTCCAGTTCCTTGGAGTTATAGATCTCTTGTTCTTTCTTCATTGTAAATCGTGAATGGTTGAACATAAAAATTCAAATGCCTATTCAAATGCCTCTGAAGGAAGGTTTTAATGCATAGAGGAAAAGCCTTTAGTGTGCTTCATCCAGTAAAACTTGGGTCGACGTAATGACATCATCCAAGAAGAAGAGAGACTAGATTATTTGGTGGAAGGATTGTCCTGGTGGAAATTGGGGAAGTCATTCTCTTTTCCCGGCTTAGTTTGAAACTAGTTTGAAACTCACCCATGAAGTGAGAGGTATAGTTGAAGGTCCCCATTGTCATTATCGATTCTGAATATTAAAATTTAGATATTAAGAATTCAACCCTCTTACCTTATTGAATTTCAGTTATTAGGAATTCAACCCTCTTACCTCGGCAACTTTCATGAGCTGCATGAGTTTGCTTTTCAGTCCTAATCGCCCAACTTGGATGATATCATGTGAACATTTATAATACTAAATATTGAATTTCCTATTGTAGGAATTTAGACAGACATATCAAAATAGTATTGCTTCCATGGAAGTCACCACCATATGGAATATGTCATTAAAGAGCTAATCAAAAGGACCATTGGTAGTCATATAATGGCAAATCTCAATGACCACGATGACAGATGAAAGTAGAGAAAGTAAGGAGGCAAGTAAAGGCAAAAACACAACATGGAATATGCCATTAAATAGCTAATAAGGGGGCCATACGTACTTGTCTACTATAGATTTGATTGTGAACAAAAATTTTCATCTATCTATATTAGTTTAGTTTTGATTAAGACAACAGATTTTTAAAAAGACAAATATTGAAGTCTATCTAAATCAAATATCAAGATTGATGTGTGTAGATATTTCATGCTAAGTCTTTTAAAAAGTAAAAAAACCATGTTTTACTTGAGCTCTATTGATTTTATTATTCATGCAATTGATTGCATATTCACTCTTCCAATTAAATTTGGATTTATTTAGGTTTTTTTTTAAATGTGGCAGTTTTTTTGAATTTTTTTTTGAATTTATTTAAGTCCTATTGATTGATTTAAAAAATCCTACACATAATGCAAAATTGTGTCTTTTCATGAATCATTTCCTTCTAAAGCATTGCAAATTTTCATGGAAAATGTCTTCAACTTTTGCATAATTTCATAGAGGTTTCTTAGGATGTATTTAAGACAAAATACATTAGTTTTCAAAATAGCTATTTCCTACAAAATTTACATAAAATTCAAACAATTTTCAAAGTATTCATACATAAAAAAACAATGAAATTTTGTGCATAAATTTCGTTATCATTCAAAAAGTTTCATTCAAATTTTTAAACACTTAAGATTCATATATTTTTGAATTGTATATTGAAAGTGAAGATCAATTCTCCATTGAAATTGATTCAATAGAAATTTCATATATTCAAATTTATTTAAGTATTGTAATTTATCAACAAATGACTTAATTTGTAAAAGTCCGTGTAATTTTTATAAGTGTTTGCAAATAGAAAGTCGTAAAAATTTTGTTTGTGTTGTGAAAGGTTCTTCGATCCTGGGAGATTCAAAGTCGAATTCAAAATCCACCATAGTGTCATTGATTCAAAATCCACCATAGGTGTGGTGTTTAAGTTAGAAGATTGTAAGAGAGGTATTGGTGTGAGGCTTCTAAAAATGTCTAATGTAACAACCCGTATAATATATATCTAGAATAATATCATACAAGTGTTAATGGAACATATACAATAATGCCTAATGGCATCAATATATATATATATATATATATATATATATATATATATATATATATATATATATATATATATATATATATATATATATATATATATATATATATATATATATATATATATATATATATATATATATATATATATATATATATATATATATGTCCAAACTAAAACATCAATGGAACATGTTATACAATAATGCCTAACAATAAAAATCTAAGAACTATGTTCAATATCTTCATTGCACACAACTCCATAGCGGAAGATCATGATAAATAGCATCCCTTGAAACATCCATAAACAACTTCTCTTAGATTCAACCTATCCTATGAGATAATAATTTCAGTGAGTTCTCCTATCCTATGGGTCCACTCGGCTCTACAGGGTTCCTATTTGATTCTAACTCAAGTATTCACCTTCCGTTATTTGTGCATCACTCGCACCTTGTAACTAGGACTTGAGTAACCGAGGGATAAACGCAATGTATGGAAACATGTCACTTGAGTTCGCATAACTCAACAAATCACTATTCGGATTCACGCAACATCGATCCCCAACCGGACCTACGTCTAGGCCAAGGTTTGGTTCACGCATGTCCGTATGATTCGACTTTCACGGTGGATATCAGGTTCCCCTATGGGACTCAAATCCACTTTTAAGAACCATTGCTCGTATGGGACTTAAACCCACTTTTAAGAACCATCACTCGTATGGGACTCTAACCCACTTTGAGTATTTTTCACCATATGGGACTCTAACCCACTTCTAAGAGTCATCACTCGTATGAGACTCGAACCCACTTTGAGCATTTTTCACCGTATGGGACTCTAACCCACTTCTAAGAGCCATCACTCGTATGAGACTCGAACCCACTTTGAGTATTTTTCACCGTATGAGACTCTAACCCACTTCTAAGAGCCATCACTCATATGGGACTCGAACCCACTTTGAGTATTTTTCACCGTATGAGACTCTAACCCACTTCTAAGAGCCATCACTCGTATGGGACTCGAACCCACTTTGAGTATTTTTCACCATATGGGACTCTAACCCATTTAGGTGTCCACCTTTCCCCAATGTCTGTTATGATTGAGACTCAAACCCAATTAAGGCGCAAATCATTGGTGTCACATCCTCACTTACCGCTTTACATAGCCTTGAAGTGGTATGTGCACGATCATAACTAATTCTGAATACGTGATTAACTCTCAATAACCAATTGGGCTTTCGGAGCAATGCTCCTTACCAGAATATATCAAACGATTCTCATGACATCATATCAATTCTCATGGCATCATAACATGATCCATTCTCATACATAAATCACACATGTTCCATACAAAGCATATTGATTCATTTACCAAGTGGATACTCGTCCACGATACACACCTAGATACCGTTGCATCCAAGCATCACCGTATACTCATTTCCATAACCTAGATTATCTTTCTAAGTTATTAATTGAGTTATTCTCCTAGGTTTCCTCACTCATCTTTGTAGAGTTTTAATCATATCATTTCACATCCAAACATATCAACCATGTTTAACATCCATCATAATATAATTCGTAGAATTTATAAGACACATAATATACTATAACATGGTATCATAGTAATAGCCTTTTTCGTTATCTTACTAACGCATCCGTCCGCATCCAAAACGGAGTTATAATCCTTAATTAATTCACTAATCTATCTTCATATTGGAAAATAATTTAAGGTGTGAAGAGACTAGATATACCCTTAAGTTGGAAAGAAAAACTATGATAAATCTCTTCTCTCTTTTGCTTTTGTGAACTTTTATTTTTCTGCATTTTTATTCTAAGTTCATCATTGTTAATCCAGAAAAATAAAATAAAAGAATATCTGCAAAATAATGAGAAAATTTCATAAAACCTAATTCACCCTATTAGGTTGCACTATGTAGTTACATCAGAATTAAAGTTAAGGTAACTTGCTCCTCGATTTGGGTAGATATGGCTTCCATAAAACTGTTCTTAGCAGATGGTGGCACCAACAACAAACCTCCATGTTTTGCTGCCGAATATTATGAATCTCGAAGATTCGCATACAAATGTACTTATAAGCATCTCGAAGATTTGCATACAAATGTACTTATAAGCAGAAGGAGAAGAAAATTGAGATATTATTGGAAATGGACCATTCATTCCTACAATTGTCATAAATAATGTAGAATAACCAAATGTTAAAGGCGTTTGGTGTAACACCAAATTTTAAATATTTATCAGAGTAAAACAAAATAGCATGCAATTTAGGATGCTACACTACATGTAACACTTTGCATTTATAAAACTAGTAGTAATAACCACATGTCTGAATTGCACAATCTTGTCCCAAACCCTCAAATCCTAAAGATCTTGAGGAAAACCCCACATCGGTTTTCTTATTTTAATCCCTCAAAGATCTCAACTCAATATTCTTGGTACAACAAACCTAATTGTACGACACACCTTGCACAATACACCTAGTCTCAAGGATTTCACTTGATCGCATCTGAATTGCACAATCTTGTCCAAAACCTTCAAACCCTAAAGATCTTGAAGGAAAACCCCACCTAGATTATCTTATTAGAATACCTCAAAGATCTCAACTCAATATTCTCGATATAACAAACCTAATTATACGTTATCAATCCTAATCTAGATGACACCCAATCAAAAAATGATTATCTTTAATTTGATTGTGTGTATGCATAGATTGAATTGAAGATGATAAGATGCTTTAAAATCCTAGATTCATGTAGGTTTTACTCACTATAGAAACCTTACTAGAGAATGATGCATGTATGAAGTATTTATATGAATGAGTGATTTAGGGATAAAGGAATGCAAAGAACTTGAAAAAAATATGATTTTTTGAAAAATTATATCGGATGGGTCGACCTATAAAAGTCATGTGTCGACTTGTTGGATGCATAGGTCGACCTGTCTAAAGTCATGTGTCGATTTATGACTGTTATGTGTTGCATATGTGTCGACCTGTCTAAAGTCATGTGTCGATTTATAATTGTTATGCGCTACCTATGTGTCGACCTGAAGACTCGGCACATGAGGCAAAAGCTACAAGCTTCAATACTGCAGCATACGTGTCGACCTATAGCCAGGAAATTTTTTCCACAGGTCGACCTGTAATTGCATGTGTTGACCTGTAATGCAATTTTTTTCACAAAAATTGATTTTTCATGCATGTGTAATGCAGAGACCTTTTCCAAATACTTTTGTGCTTCCTAATGCTAAGGTGAACATAGAGAATAAGAGGATACCAACCAATACACATTAACGCTAAAGTATCCAAATTTATATATCATACAAACCACATCTAACAGAAGTTGCACTCACAAAAACCAATAATGTATGATAAAGCGTTAAATAAAAGCGAAGAGTAACTCTAACAAGCCACCTTCCACACACATCTATAATGACCACTCTTGATTATGTGTGAGATTTCTATGGTGGATAACATGAGCAAAGAGGGTGAGAAACAACATTCAATATAAACCTTGTAAGATATGTTAAGGTAGGAAACATGCAACATAACACACATTTAATACACAATCAACAAAACAATAACAACATGCACATATATGTATATGAAATGCGACTCACGAAACAACGTGACATTTATGCATGTGGTACCATTATGGATAACACACATATATCTCACTCCTAGATCCTCATAATAGGACTATAGCACACCAATTCGCTACTATCAGCATAAGTAACGCTTCACTGATTCCCATCTGGAACCAACTACTTTCTCCTGAATCTATACCATACGACCAAAGTACACCAAAGCTGGACTAAAATCCATACACCATGATGCATAACTATCAACAACATGCATTATCACCAACAGAATCACCAAAATTATCACCATGCATTTATCACCATTATGCACATCATCATCCTCAATACGTAACAATTAATCAATATTATGACAATTGACAAATAACTCCAAACAACAACATGTCATCAAATGCAAATTCACACAACATTGAATCATGTTAACTCATTATAACATCAACTCATCATTAAGTAAACACAGCGATTCACTTATCAATCTTACATGGCATAACAAACAATCATAGAATTAACTTATGGCTACAAATAAATTATCTCATCAAGCACTACCATGAGGTAGCTCTGCGTGTTAGCTATTCAACACTTCAAACAACACCTCATTTGGACATACGGAACTAAAGTTAAAAATTACAAAGATGAAAAATAAAACGTAGAAACATCATAAAAACAAATTTACAGATTACAAAGATGAAAAACGAAACAGAAAAGATGGAAAAAAAACCCGTGGAGGTAGAAGAAGAGGTGTGCGACAAAGATGAAAACAAACAAATAATATGAAGAAAAAAAATCTTGTGGAGGCAGAAGCAGCAGTGTGCATTGAAGCGGTGTGCAACGAATATGAAAACAAACAGAAAAGATGAAAAAATCCCGTGAAGACAGAAGCAGTGGTGTGCGGCGAAGATGAAACAAATTAAGAAGATCAAAAAACAAGAATCCTAAAGGTAATATGAAAGGTGGAATATGGAATATTGTGTTATTTTCATATTGGGGAAGTGGAATATGAAAGGGAAAAAAATGTTTTTTTGTAAGTTATGAGAATTTAAGTTGGGTTGTGTTTGTTATTTGAAATAATGTGTCGTATTCGTGTCAGTTACATTTTAACTTATTTTTTTGTTGAACACTTCAAAACCGTGTCTGAAACGGTTCATACGTGTATCTGTGTTGGATGCGTGTCTGATGAAGGCACACGCCTTCTGGTAGCCATGTCGAAGCGTCATAGGTTTACCCTATCATAAAATTCAATAAATTTTGGCAGTCTCCTGCAACGTTGTTAAAAATTTGATTGCGATCTAGCTAATGTATCAGACCATTGTACTTAATATCGTGGTTAGTATCACTAAGTATTGAATATGAAGAATGAAATAAATATTAAATTTATCATTGAATAAGTTGAACGAAAAAGTTTCTTTGTAAAATAACTAATTAAGAAAAGCCTAAGATGAGTATGACATAAGTTTCCTCTTTTGTATTCCTTGTTTAACATTCCTTAGTAATTAAACCTTTAACAATTAAACAAACTCATCAATCCTTTGACAGGTAACAATTTAAGGTTAAGCATTTATATTTAGCATAAGTATATGAGTTTTAAGGATCCACCATTATGCCTAGATAGTGGCAAGTTAGAATGCCTAATTCGATACATTTACAAATTTTGATCTCGTTTCAAAAAGTAGATCATAAATCGATTAAACTGGCAATTGTATCCAAATATACAAGGTTATCCTAAAATCATTCATAACAAAAGAGATTATCAATATATTTTATTTGTCATAGAAATAGATTTTTTTTTGCTTGAGCTTAATTATGCCAATTATTATAAGATGAAGTAATATTTTTCTTAGTAGATTTTTATCAAACCTTAGTATAATATACATGAGAATTAAATTTTTTCTAATAAAGATGATATAGAAATGTCATTTAAAAATGTTATAGAATGAGGTTTTCTGTGTTTTTTTAATTAATTTTTTCTCCAATTTTTTTTAATAATTAATTTTAAATGTGTTGAAACTTGTGTCGAATGTAATTCAACATTGAAGTTAGTTTAACTTTGAATTTCATTTGCATTTAATTTTACATTTGCATTTGAATTTAGTTTATATTTCATTTGAGTTTGTTATGGTGGTGACGCATCAGTGAAAAAGGTTAAACTTTAGTCCATACGTAAGCAATATGAGAATTTCAGCAAGAAGAACAATGAGACCGTACTTGATTACATCTCCAGAGTGATTGCGGTTACCAATGAGATGAAGTCTTATGGAGAAATGCTCTATAAACAAGTAATCATTGAAAATTTATTGAGATCACTTACTCCTCAATTTGATTATATAGTTGTAGCCATATAACTCTCTAAAGATACTAGCATCATGAGAATTCAAGAGCTTCATGGTAGTTTAGAGGCATAAGAGTTGCATCTGACAGAAATAATCTCTAAAAAAGAGTTAAAATAGGCTTTGAAAGCTTAGACTCTGAAAGTTTCTTCTGGCAAGAAGAACCAAAAGCAAGCATAGTTAGAGAACAAGAAGAAGTATGATGGTGGTGTTCAGAAGTCAAAACTCTCCAATTCTGAAAAGAAACATCAGAATAGGGAAAATAGAAGTTTGACAAGATAAAGGTTTGGTGCTAGAGTTGCAACAAGTTTGACCATTTTTGTAACACCCTACAACCCTAGTGTGAAATAAGACGAATATAAAATAATGATGCACATAGGGTGCCACTCAATCACAAAATAAACATGCTCTATAACACGGGTTAGATAAAAACATGCAATACTTTAACAACAATCATCACATACTCGCCTTTATATAGGCTCATCGCGGTGGAAAATAATTCAATTAAAGTAATTCAACAACATATAACACCACGAGTCATAATGTCTAATACTCGTATCAACAACATCAGAATAGTAACAAATAATAAAACAAATGATTGCTTGCCCAGTGTTACATATCAGATCAACAAAATCTAAATATCGCATAAAACTTAAAAAAGAAGAACAACATCAACGTCGTCCTTCAGCTTCTAAGCAACTACTCATTTATCCGCTCACATGTACCCCAAAAAAGAGCACAAAATTACACAAACAAAAAAGGGGTGATAATACATTCATAGTATAGAATGATGCAAAAGTATGCAAGAGTTGCCTAAGCAAACATAAAAAGTTATCCAACACAATTCATCCACATCAACTACAAAAGTATTCTTAATCACCAATGTCAACAAAATCAAATATTACATATGCAACAATGGATGCAATGTACTCAAAACCAAGACTTTACATGTATGCGGTACCGTTATGGACAATACATGTCTATCTCGCTCTTGAACTTCCACCATAGTGTGAGTGCAACTTCTTGTTAGATGTATTTTGTATGATGTCAAAACTAGGATACTTTAGCGTTTATGTATATTTAACGGTATCCTCAGATTTATAATGTGCACCTTAGCATTAAGAAGCATAAAAACATTTGAAAATGAGTCGGAAAAGGTTCCATGCATCAAAAATAAGTTTTTATGGGAAGAACAATCTATGTGTCTACACATACGTGCTTTAGGTCGACACATAAAAGAAAATTTTTCTTATGTGTCGACACATCCGATTTTCAGGTCGATTCATATACCTCATTTTTAAAGTTTGTAGTTTCTGTTTGATGTGTCGTCTATACAGGTCGACACATGACCTATACATGTCGACACATAACCTATACAAATCTACACATACATCGAACAAGTCAGCACATGACTTACATAAGTCGACACATGCAACATATTTTTCCAAAAATTAATAATTTGTTCAAATCTTTTGCATTTCTTTTGCCTTCAAACATGTGTGCATATAAATACTTCATACATGCATCATTTTTAGTAAGGTTCTAGAGTAAACCTACATGAAACTGAGATTTCAAAGATTCCCATCATCTTCAACCTCATTCTATGCATACACACAAATAAATCACACATAATTATTCTTTGTTTGGGTACCATATCATTGTAATTAATATTATTGCGAGTATAGCATCACTAAGTATCAATCAAGAATGAAACTTCCATTGCTTGGATCTCTCTCCAAGAGCCCTTCTTGATTATCTCGTTCATGCATCTTTCTCCCACACTTTCTCTCTTCTCCCTTTATCTCTTTCTCTCTGGTTGATTTTATCTCTCCTTTGGGGTAAACTCAGGTCTGAAAGTAATATTGCAACATTGTGGTTGCTAACAAGTTGTTTGAAAATTACAAGATAACCACAACTCAATGTAAGAGAACCAATTAGCAAATTATTCATATTTCAAATTTCAAATAGGTAGATAAGCTTTCAGGCATACCTTATCTCTAAACTATTGCTGCATAAGAAAAAGGAAAAATAGATGTTGGTGTGACATTGAGTTGTCATTGTTGATATCACACACCTATGAGATTCCTCGAAGAAGATTTTATTATTATTGTGGTTTTAAGATATCTATGTTGATTTTCTTCTTTGTATTACACCCACCTCTGATTTAAGGTATGTGTTAATACATTTTTGCTTTTTGATATAGGTTCGATCATTATCAACATCATTACTAAAATTACATTCTTAACAAAAAAATCAACACAAATATCACATACATATAATAATCAAGATGAGCACCATTCTTACATTTATTATTCATTTTTTAGCATAAAGATTACACAATACATTATAACATTACAAATTCACACCATCAGCAACTCCCAACCATTATTATAAATTTATAGTGTAACTATTTCGAGCATTCCACATAACATTTGCAACTCTCACTTTATTGATTAGTAAACTAGTACTATCACAAACAACTGCATATGTTGTTATTTTTGTCCCTGGATAATTTATGCTTTGTCTGACTATATATAAAATATAGTTTGTCGGGTACTTGACTGCAAGTGCACAGTCCAGTCACTTTAGTTTTAAAAGATATCGATCCCACAGGGACCTATGGTCAAACTAGTGTTACTAACGTCACTATGTTTAGCTAAGGGAATGACTAGTAGAAGTTTGGGGGCAAAATAGTAAATCTAAGGAAAATGTAGTTTTAAGAAGGAATTTATGGAAGGAATCAGTATGCAGCGTATTAATTTTCAGGGATTCGATAAGTCACCGGTGAATAGTTTAAATGCCAAATATCTCTTAGTAGAAAATGTTTATTTAAAAGACTTTATCTCACACTCTCGTGGTTGTTGATTCGGCCTATAACTTTTAGTCAAAATGTACGCTCTCGCTGTCCCATTTGAAGTCAAAATTACCTTTTGAAAATAAATAAGTTCTAATTGCTTTTAAAGTGCTCTCGCTGTTTTTAAACTCAATGCTTAATTTTTACTATCCAGCTCGAGTCTCACGCTCTCGAGATTGTTGGTTCTTACCTTAGTTAATTTCCCACTCTCGTGGCAAAACCGTATTAAATAACTTTTCACGCTTTTGTGATAAAGTTCGTTAAATTTAAATTAAAAACTTCAGCCTAAAAGGTTATTTGAGAAAAAGGGTTTTCACCGGTTATTATTAAATCCCATCAAAGTAAGTTGCTACATACCGATACCGATAATTTAGTCTGACATGTTAAATAAGGCAAACACAAGGCATAAACAGATCAACATTGCGGTAAACATGCTTATAATAACAATTGGGCAATAATAATAATAATTCAATAAAAACCTGGAGATCTAAGTAACAGAGTATAGCGATTCTTGGAGTACTTGAGCAGTCCTCCACAAGTCGGTAGGCTTTGCTTCTTCAATACAAATTACTACTAAAATTAAATAAAGTGTAGTAGTTCCCCAGTGTAGGAAACTACTACTATGGCTAACTGGAAAACTGTAGGAAAAGGGGAAAACAGAATTCTATGACTGACTGTTTCAAAGCGCATATTGTGGTCGCGTGTGTAACACCTCAAAATTTGCCCTCTTCTCTTGGGACTAGCATTAACATATTGCATATCATTTTAGGTCATTAGGCATTGCATATTGCATATCATGTGGTTACATTGTGCAAATCATTCTCCCAAGTCTTGATCAGAAGATGAGGAAGTCAGAGTGCAAGCTAGGGTTTATTGACTGATTATTGGCCATCTGAGGATGTGGGCTGTGAATTAGGGTTTTATGATTCTCAAAGGATATTGGTCTTCATCTTGATTGAAGTGATACATAATCATCATCATGGTTTGATTTCATCAAGTGTTGGATCAGATTCATTGAGATTAGGGTTTTGACCACTGGTCAACCCTAATCAGTTGCATTGGGCCAGTCAAGGCATGATCAGGAGATGGGGTCTATGATGGAGAGGGGGATCATTCTATGATTATATTGTGCTTATTGAGACTAGGGTGTCACCCTTGAGCCATTTCATCAGGAGATTGGAGCTCAGATTGATCTATGCATGGCCAGATTCTTCTATCAGATGAAAAGTCAACTGTGGTCAACTGTACATGATCTGATGGATTTGGAGGTGGAAATGAGTTGGATACACTTCATTCATGTTGGAACAAGTGTTACATGACATCTCAAAGCTTAAAAATGGAGAAAATCAAGTCAGGACAAAAACTGCCAAAAATAGAAAGTGACTTGTAATTGAAGTTTCCAAAAATGGAAAGTTTTTGACCTCAAGACCACGTGTCCAAGGAAGCTTCAAATGAAAATTTGTTCAACATGAAAGTTGTAGATCTTGTTCTCACCTTTCCAAAAAGTCCAAGAACTTGAAAATCCCATGTATGGTTGGAAAATTATGGCTCAGTGAATTTCAAAAATGACCCATAATTAGGAGGCCATAACTTCCACATGGAGTGTCCAAATTGAATGTTCTTTATATGCACAAACTCCATTTGACATGTACTTTCATGGTGCATAATTGGATTTCTTCAAAAGTGGTCAATGCAAAAAGTCAAATTTCAACTGTACAATTAAAATGACCAGGGGCAAAATTGTCCAACTTGTGAAATAATTGGAATTTTTGGATGGGGATTTTTGCAACACTTCACAAATGGTATTTGAAACTTGATGGAATATTCATTATATGCTAAGGCTTCATGGTTTGGAAAATGGCTTTTGAAATGAACTTGAATAATTGGACACATAGCCATTCACATGTGAATTTCCAAAATACTCATCCAATGAAGGTGAAACAAGTTGCAACAGCTCACACATGTCATTTTGAGAGTGTGTGAGCTGTCCATGAGCTGTCAATGAGCTGGCATGTGAAAATACACTTTTGCCCTTTGCTTGAAATAACACATTTCACTAACACATTCCAATTGATTAATTAGCATGGTTAATCATGGTTTAAGCTAGCATATATATTGTTAATCACATCTAAATCATAACAGAATTGCACCATTCCCAAAATCAGATCTCAAATTCATCACATTCTCTCAAATTCTCAAGAACACATAGAACTTCAATTGACAAGAACTCTCTCATTTCTTGATCAATTTTCGAAATTCTTCTTGCTGCAAACTCCACTCATCCTCTACTTCATCTGTTTTGGAAGTTTGGATCAAGAGGAGCTTCATTCGTGACTGTTCATTTTGGAGGCATCAATGGTGAATTGAGGTTTTCATGCACTAGGAGCGATTGCAACGGAACTTGAGCACTTCACTCACCTCACACATCATCATGCTCCATCTGTTTTGACGCTACAAGCGCAAAGGTCATCGAATCCATCGCTGCCTTCGAAGTAAGGTCAGAAATCGAATTTCGCCATTGCTTGATTGCTTATATGCGTTTGATAGAACATTGAATGTAGAATCCATTGGTGCTATTGGTTTGTAAAATAGTGAACTGTAGCTCATGTTATTGTGATTAGAAGATAGAACACCAAACCCTAACTCCATCGATTCGAAGAATTTAGGAACATTTAGGTGAAATCGTGGACATATTCGCATTCCTTGTTCTGAGACCTTTCCAACGAGTATTGATTTGTTAGTTTTGGTGGAGATTTAATGTTCTTCGCGTTCTTGAGTCCTGGGAAAATGATGAAGCAATTCTGGAAAATATGTGGAGTTTGATCTGTTTTCGCTGGCTGTGAAATTTGAAAGCTGTTTACCGCGCCATTATTACTGTTCATGTTAATTACGACTATGCCACTGTAAAATTCACTTAATTATATTAATTCATAAAAATTCTTAAAAAATCATAATCACTTTAGAAAATTCACCAAAAATTCATAAAAAATCATAAAAATGTGGGGATTTTTGTGTTGACTTCCTTTTTGACTGTAGAATTTTATTGACCTATTGATTAAAGTTGTGCATGGTGAATTTTTAGATTGACTTAGGGTTGGTTAACATGTGTGCCATTTTGATACATTGTGCCATTTTGATTGTGAAATCCTCATGTTTCCAAAGAAACGCTTGAAAATTTTTGTGATGATTGTGGACTGGCTAATGGTGAATTACATGTAAATTTCATGAATTTTGGATTCCTGGTGTTTGAGTTATGAATTTTGGAACCTAGGTGTGACAATTTGTGTCACACCTCATTATGTCAACTTGCTGGATTTATTTGAATGACCTAGGCTTGTTAGAATGGAATGAAATTTTGCATGGATGTTCATTAACATGTTAAGAAGCTATGTGAATTTTTGTGGAATTTTATGTGGCATTTTCAATTTGATTGCTATTTTTCATCTCTGTTGGTCAAATATACCAGTCCATGTGGTACATGTTTGTAATTTGGATGTGAAATGCTCATATGGTATTGAATGAACATGAAATTTGGCTTGCTGGTTATAGACACGTGATAGAACATGATGCTTTTGGTCCCAGTCATTTCTTTATTGTTTTCATTGAATTATGAATTTTTGAAGTGAATGCATGTGTTGATGTTGTGATTTGGCTCATGTAATTGTGTCTGTTTTTGTTGATTTTCATTGACATGGTTTCCTTTGTCCAATTAAGCTAAAATTTGACATGCTGGACCTTGATTATGTCCTGTTTAGGTGTAAATTATTTGAGGATTTTTGGAGTTGTTTTGATATGGAATTTAATGCAATAGTTCTGCTTGGATGTTTGGTGTTTCATTTGAACTAGTTTGGATTGTTTTGTGCATAAAATGAACATGATGAATGATATGGACATGGGATTAATTGTGTTGGCTTTTGTTTGACATTAATTTGACTTTGGATAGAGATCCCTTGCTGTTTAGACATTTTTGTCACCTTTGGACCCTAGGCTTGGCCTAGTGGTCTAGTTTCTAACATTTGATTGATTTTTCAGGATGAAAAGGTGCAATGCTTATGGAGAATGATCCAAGTCAATTCAATTGATGTTGTTTGATGTTTGTACACTAACATAACTTTGTTTTGTAGGTTGTGAAGTTTGGGCTTGAGCTCATAGCTTGCCTTTGTTGTGCATTAGTTTGTATAGTCTGACTGATTAATATTTGCTGTTTATTTTTGTCTGTCTGAGTACTAACTGTGTTTGACTGTTTCCAGGTACTTTTAGTTGCTCAGTTCCTTGTGAACTTTTGCTTTGCTTTGCTTAAGCAACTTGCATTGAGGTATAACTTCCTAACTTCATGTAGTCTGGAGACCCGGTCTGTTATTTGACCGGGCAAACTGTCTGAAGTCCTCCTTAAGAGGCAATGTTTGTGATTGTTTAATATTGTGCCTAAGCAGGTAAAGTCCTTAATCAAGGCAATTGGTGGAAGGTAGGGATATGCAACCTATCCCCCACTATTCAGTTGAGTCTTCTCCTTGCTCCCATTACATGGTTGTAGCATTGAGATCACAAGCCCAAAATCTTGTGCAGTGCACATTGTGTCAGAGTCTCTGAGTATAGAAGGGTTCCCCCATTCTGGACCCATGCTCATTTGTCAGAAGCTCTCCCTGGTCAGGGATAAGAGCTGTGAGGTCTCATCCTCACTTCACCTTTCATCTGCTTCACCTTAGCCTCGTAATGGCAAGGTTAAGAGCAAACACAGCCCGTACAGATGACTTGCTGAAGCAGTCAAACCTATTGTGTGAGCCCACTTGTTTGGTTATAGTGCGTGCTATGTGGATATCTGTTTGAGATGCTTGTTCTCATTTGATGTATGCTTGAATTATTTTGTATGCTTGTATGCTTGCTTCTTTCCTGGATAGGAGTAGTTTGCTTATGCAAGTAGGATAGAAAACTGAACTTAGGGTAACGATGCATGACAACACTAGGCTCGAGTCCAGCTCCCTGGTAGTGTGTCTTCCCCTGGTTTCTGGCTAGTAATTCAGTCCCTTTCAGGGGAACTACATCGCCCTGATCCTTGTTCCAGACGAGGTATGTAGGCAGGTGGTCGTGCGAGACCACTCCGGGCAACCTTTTCCTTTTTTGCGTATGTTTACTTGTTATCTGGTTATGTTTGGTTCGGATGCCGACGTAAGTCCAGTGATTGGCGGTCGGGCTCCACGTTTGCCGTTTTGTGCGTGTTTTGGTTCGGATGCTGACGTAATTCCATCGAGTGGTTGTCGGGCTCCATGTTTGCCATCTGTTTGTGTGTTTTGTGTTGTTTGGCGTGCGTAAGCCGAACTACAGTGGCTCTGATTCTCGTTCCAGACGAGATATGTAGGCATAGGATGCGATGTCCTATCGAGCTCCCTTCTGTTAACCCCACCTGCGTTCCCCTGTGTGTGTGTGATGTTTTAGCAACCTTTTCTTTTCTTAGAATGTGGATCCCGTCGAGTACGACGGACGTGAGGGGTGCTAATACCTTCCCCTTGCGTAACCGACTCCCTTACCCTTTCTCTTTGGTCGCAAGACCATGCTTTTTCCAGGTTTCTCTGAGCGTTTCCTTTCCCTATCTTGGGATAAATAACGCGCAGTGGCGGCTCTGTGTTGTGTTTTTATTTGAGTCCCGCCGGTTGTTTTTTAGCGGATGCGACAGCTGGCGACTCTGCTGGGGACAACACTGATGTAGACCTGTGCTGGTCCATCTTCCCTAAGCGAGTCCTTCCTAGCGTTCTAGGATAGTTTAGGTTGCTTGTTCTGTTTAATTTATTGCGTTTATTATTCTAACCAGTGTATATATTTGCATTAAATATGTGCATGCATCATACTATCATGTTGTTGCCGTCCTCTGTGCAGGTGGTTCCGTTGTTTTGGGGTGGGTGTTCTGAGTGAGGCCCAATACCCAGGCC
Organism: Lathyrus oleraceus; assembly: GCF_024323335.1. Classification (NCBI taxonomy): domain Eukaryota; kingdom Viridiplantae; phylum Streptophyta; class Magnoliopsida; order Fabales; family Fabaceae; genus Lathyrus; species Lathyrus oleraceus. The sequence continues at coordinate 148,121,881 of NC_066581.1, read as the reverse complement.
TGAGTATACACCTAGGATTAGCGTGGTCTCATGTTTCTTCACATGTTGTACGACATGATGCGGAGACATGTCACCACAGCCGGACGAGGTTCATTTGGGAGAGTCTTGCCGGGTGGAGTTATTCCGCTTAGGTTGGATTATCTCTTTTGGGCTATTGACTCCGGTGACCGATCATTTCCCGGATCTTTGGTTTAGACGATCTCAGGAGAGCTACAATGGCACACCCGAAAGGGCAAACCCATTGAGTATCTCTGCCCGATTGTCGAGACTATTATCCGCCTTAGGATGACCTGATTAGAATTTACCTGTGAGGGGAGGGTGATTCTTTCAGATGCATGTTCAGATGGTGACTTTGATGGTGACTAATTGTTCCGTGGATCAGAGTCATATTTATCAGTCGGATTTATGGTCATTTATTGCCGAGACGCCGGAGTGCTGTCCGTGGTATTTATCAGTGGGGATCCGTTTATTTCAGGATTCCCCGGGCCGATTCAGAGATTGTGGTATCTGATCAGAGATTGATGGTGATGATGATGATGATGCATCTGTCTTCCGTTTATTTTGGAACCCTTAAGTCGGATTTGTGGTTACATATTCCTCAGATGGTTGTGATCAGTTCAGAAACCAGGTTTCGGTGCAGATGATCAGATGGCTTGGAGGATGACAACGCAGTGCATTCATTCATCAGCATCATTCTCATTTTGCATTCATCTGCACTAAATCTACGTCTAGCCATATGGGGAGTATTATGGATTGAGAATTTGGTTGAGAGACATCTGGATGTCAAAATGTTATTGGTGAAATATTATCTGTCTCGATGAAACCAGAATCAAAGGACAGAAGCTTCCTCATATGGATAGACGTTGCATTCATGCATATTAACCTGTTTGCTGTTTTGCAGGAATCATTGCTCGTGCTCGTAGAGCTGTACCTTTGCACTCAACACGCCCTCACAGATACTTCACCAGACGCAATACTTGAGGAATGATGAATCCGTCCAACGCCGACGTTCTCGAGCTGAAAGAGAAGATGGGAGAGCTGATTCACGTCATGCAAGAGTTCGCCTTGGGGCAGAAAGTAATTGCCGAAAAGGTGGGGAGGATCGAAGACTGGCTGAAGATGGGGAACATGCAAGGAAACGCTTCGTCATCTGGACCGAAGAAATTCTTTGGTAATGACCAGCACAAGGATGAGGGTGAATCGAGTGCTGTGTACGCTCAGAGAGGACACGGTAGGGGTCGTTACTACCAGCACACTGCTGCAGTAACCATCCCTGCTGGTAAACAGTCAGTCCGACATCAACGTCAGCCACCTCAACAGAGAGCCGGGTATCAAGTGAGAGGTAAAGGGATTGATCGCCATTTTGATAAGCCGCCCGTGACATACGCTGTTCTGTTCAAAAAGCTGATGGATCTTGGGTTGGTTCAGCCGAGGGCGATGGTTCCGATGAGATCAGATCAGAGGCCTCCTAACTATGATGAGAACGCCCAGTGTGAATTTCATTCTGGAACACCGGGGCATAACATTGAGGGCTGTAGAGCATTCAAGAATGTTGTCCAGGATCTGGTAGACTCCAAGGCAATCAACTTTGTGCCGTCTCCAAATGTGAATGCTAATCCCATGCCAGCACATGGTCAGGCGATGGTGAGTGCAATTGCTGAAGATTCGAATTACGCCTGTGGGATGGGTGAAGAGACTGATGGTAACTGCAAGTTTGATGGTTGGATAAAGCCGTGCGCACCAGGGATGGGAATCCAGAACTGGAAGGCTTAAACAGATCAGCACTGACACTCGTCCTGAAGAGTAAATGTTTCTTGTTTTCAGTTTTATCTGCATGAAAGCCATACGTGTTGCCCGACACGTAATGGTTCATTGTAAGGGCCACCTCATGTTCATAATTTGCAACATTTCTGCATCATTAATAAATGGATGTTTTTCAGTCAAAAAAGCGGTGTTCCCTGTTTTTCATTTATTTTTGCAGTTTAAAAACAAATAAAAATGGCAATGTTTTCTGTTTTTTCCTTTTTGATTTGTCTCGTTACGAATTCAAAAATAATTCTCCGGATCTCATTGATAACAATTTGGTTACACCTCATATGACTTCGACAAACCGATCTATCTTGCTGAAGAAGAAGGCGAAGAAGATTGTGATCTGCTGGAATTAGCCAGGTTGTCAAAACAAGAGGAGAAGGTGATTCAGCCGCACGTGAAGCGGGTTGAGGTTGTTATTCCAAGCACCGCCGAGGTCAGGAAGAAGTGAAATTAGGGCCGCTTCAGAGGCGAATCGAGAGCAGAATGGTAGCCTTGTTAAAGGAACATGTGAATACCTTTGCCTGGTCATGTCAGGGTACGCCAGGGACGGATACCGACATCGTTGTGTACAAGCTACCATGGAAAGGAGACTGTCCTCTAGAGAAGCAGAACGCCAGTGCTACTTATCAGAGAGCCATGGTGACTTTGTTTCATGAGATGATTCATCATGAAATCGAATGCTATGTTGATGACATGATAGCAAAGTCCCAAACAGAAGTGGGGCATCTGGCAGACCGGGGCAAGTCGTTTGACCGGTTGAGACAATTCAAACTGAGGTTGAATTCAAGTGAGTGCACTATCAGAGTGCGGTCCGGTAAGCTGCTGGGGTTCATGGTAAGGGAGGAATCGAGGTTCATCCTGCTTTAAAAAAAAAATGCCTGAACCGAGAATGGAATGAGAGGTTCGTGGTTTCCTAGATAGATTGAACTACCTGTCATGGTTCACATCTCATCTAACAGCCACGTGCGAACCTATACTCAAGGTGTTGAAAAAAAAGAGATCAAACGGTCAGGTGAAATAATGATTGCCAAGGGGCATTGAAAAAATAAAAGAATATGTTGCAGGAACCTCTGGTTCTGATACCTTCCGTGGAAGGAGCGATTGTTAATCTGTACTTGACAGCCCTCGAGGGGTCTACGAGGTGTATTGGGTCAGCATGACGAGTCTTGTCGAAAAGAGCATGCAATTTACCTAAGCAAAAAGTTTACCGACTGTGAAACAATACATTCACTGTTCGAGAAAACTTGATGTACTTTGGCATAGGCTGCTCGCCGACTGAGACAGTGTATGCAGGTTCATAACACTTTGTGGATTTCGAGATGGGTCCGATCGAGTATGTGTTTGAGAAGCCAGCATCGACCAGACGGGTTGGGAGAGTGCAAAATAATGTTGACTGATTTGTAAGAAATCAAGGGGTGTATTGTCTGACTACATCACTCCGCAACCCATTGAGGATTATCAACCGACGAAGTTTGAAGTCCCAGATAAGGACATCTCGAGGTGCTCTAATCGAAAGATTGAGAGTAACCGATCCCGGAGGAGGGGCCTGACCCTGAATTTGAACGGATTCTGATGTCTGATGGGGAGGTTAAGGTGAATAAGCTTTTATTGCCCGGCTAACGTTTGAGTGTACCCACAGTGGTGGCGGAGTACGAAGCTTGTAGCCCAGGTACTGAACCTCGAGGAGTGCGTCTACTGGGGCAATTCCTTTCTCATTGGTATATGGGATGGAGGAGGCTGTATTACCTGTTGAGGTTCAGATTCCCTCTTTGAGAGTCCTGATGGACGTGAAATTGTAAGAGGCTGAATGGGTAAGGACCCGGTACGAAGAGTTGAGCCTGATTGAAGAAAAGAGGCTAGCAGCCATCTGTCATGGGCAGTTATACCAGCAAAGGATGAAGCGTGCTTTTGACAAAAAGGTGCGACCTCGGGTATATCACGTGGGTGATACGGTGCTGAAAAGGATCCTTCCTCCTCAAAACGATAGAAGGGGCAAATGGACACCGAATTATGAAGGTCCATTCGTGGTCAAAAAGGTTTTCTCTGGCGGAGCCTTGTTGTTAACGACCATGGATGGCGAGGATTTCCCATCCCCTGTGAATGCGGACGCAGTTAAAAAATACTTCGTATAAAAAGACCCGCTGGGCGAAAAGAATAAAATAGTCCAGGCAAAAATGGGGCATCCCGGCGAACCAAAAACAGAAGAAAGGTTCGGGCAAAAATTAGGGATAAAAAAATAAAAAAATGTACACCCGGCAAGTCGAAAACCTGAGAAGGCGATTTGGGCAAAAAATGGGTATCCCGGTGGACTGAAAACCCGAAAGGGCGGTCCAGGCAAAAGAGGGATTGAAACGAACAACTGCGTCTGGCATGATCGTTTGCGCTTTGGTTAAGGCATCATGGATAATACCCGGTAGGGATCAGTCAGGAACGTCTTGTTCAGAAGGCAGAAAGCACGGAGAGTCTGAGGACATATGGGGTGTAATTGAGTTGGAACTCGATGAGATCACGAGTTTCACATTGCCATTAGGATAGATTTTTCCTTTTGTGCGCAATTACCTCTTTTTAGGAATTGCTTCCTTTTGTATTGCTCAATTTGAGCCACACTTCTTCAAATCAATAAAATGCACATTCAGTCAAATAATTTTGTTTTTGTTTTTCATTACCGCTTTGATTGCAAAAACATCCAGATATTTTTGATGAAGAATCTTGCATTTTTAAAACATACAGGTTTCCTTCCAATGCATGTTTATAAGATGGAAAGCTTGAAATCTTATTTGGAAGGTTGAGTGACCCAAGTGTTGAAATCTTGACACGCCTGGGGCACGGTTTTATCTGACGGTCTGTTTTGCAGGTACTGTTAGATATTCTTCACTCACTTGCAGGTTGTGATGTGGAAGCTTTGAAACAAATCCCCAGAGAGTTCGCTCGGGAACGAATGAATATGGAGGAATGGTGACGAGAAAACGTTGAGACGTACGACGATCCTTGAATGATAATCAAGAAGACTCTTCAAAGTCGGAAGACTTGAAAGTATGTAATTCCCCGCAGGGTCCAGTCAGGGACGAGGAATGGTGAAGAGACGACGCGAGACGTCCGACGACCTTTGGAATTAATCAAGAAGACTCTTCAAAGTCGGAAAATTGAAATTTCTGTGTAAGTCCCCAGGAATTCGCATTCCGTCGATCGCGGCGCGACTTGGAATACAAGATGATGGAGCAGAAAAGGTCTAGACGAGTCTGGGAATTCTCAAAAGTGGAAAACTGATGCGAGATTGGGAGGTGGATGCCGTGGTTCGACGAGTCGACGGGTGTTCTGTACCAACTTTTCTCATTTCCCCAGCTAGGTCCCCAAGCAGAAGTAGAGGACCAGCTCCCCAGCAGATTCAAAGTCTGTAAACTTCTCCAGCCGAGTCAAGATGGTTATCCCGGGCAGGTTTAAACGGTGTTTCCTCAGCAGCCAGGCCTGAAGGTTGCTAATCCCCGAGTGGAGCGGGTTTCAATGAAATATATCTCCAGCAGTGTTCATCCTACTAGTGGATTGGACAAGTTCCCGTAGCAGACGGATTTTTACATTCCCAGCTGAGTTGATTCTACCTATGGATGGCATGGGTAATCCCCAGCGGAGTGGCATTCGCTTCCCTAGCAGGGTCAGGATGGTTATCCCCAGCAGGTGTCAAATCAATGCTTCCCCAGTTGCCAGGCCTGGAGGTGGCTGTTTCCCAGCAGAGTATCTGTGAGCATTTCCCCAGTGAAGTCGTCAGGTATCTGTGAGGGTTCCCCTGAAGCAGAGTCGGGATTGATATCCCCAGCAAGTCAAAAACTGTTGTATCCCCACAGAGTGTTGGTGGTGCTTATCCCCAGCAGTTTCCCGAGCGGATTGGGTGCAAAGGAGGTTCTTCCCCAGCAAGGGTTACCTTTTCCCGGCAGCAGTATTATTCCCCAGCAGGATGGAGTTGGAGCAATGGCGAGTTCCTCAGCGGAGTGTCTCGTGCTCCTCAGAAGAGTCCCTTGAGGGGGATGCTTTTTATGCATTCATCATGTAGAGTAAGCATAGCATATTGCATAGAAAAATAAATCGCGTAGCATTTCCATAATTATGGAGCATTACGCAGAAAAAGATCATGCATCATTGTTGCAAGCATAGAGCTAGTCTCAAGCCGTGGTTACCGTTTGAGAGGTGGTTGTGCCAGAAAGCGAAGATGTTACTCTGTGGAGTTTAGCATCATGACGTCAGATCAGCAATGTTCCCCAGTAGTGCGATATTGGAGGAAATGTTTCCGTCGGACAGAGATGGAAATAAAATCAGAGGACGTTACGCGATCAGCGCGATTCAAGCCGTGGTTACCGCTTGAGGATTGGTTTTATCAGACAGTGAAGGTGTTACTCCGAGGAGTCTAGCATCATGGTTTTAATCAAGGATATTCCCCAGTAGTACGATACTGGAGGGTAAGTTTCTGTCGAGCAGAGATGGGAATGTTAATCAAGAAAGTTTCGGGGTCCAAAAAGAAAAACAAGAAAGAAGATAATCCCCAGCTAAACGCGAAGTGTTTGTCTTCCAGGGTTGAATAGAGAGCAGTCGGCTCAGGGCTTGTCATCCTCAGCATGGGTCGTTGCGGCAATCCGGCCAGTTTCCGATTTCCAGATCGAAGAAGTTCTCAACAGTCAGGACGAAGAACTTGCGGCAATCCGGCCAGTTTCCGATTTCCAGATCGAAGAAGTTTCCGATTTCCAGATCGAAGAAGTTTCCGATTTCCAGATCGAAGAAGTTTCCGATTTCCAGATCGAAGAGGTTCTCCACAATCAGGACGAAGAACTTGCGGCAATCCGGCCAGTTTCCGATTTCCAGATCGAAGAAGTTTCCGATTTCCAGATCGAAGAGGTTCTCCACAGTCAGGACGAAGAACTTGTGGCACTCCGGCCAGTTTCCGATTTCCAGATCGAAGAGGTTCTCCACAGTCAGGACGAAGAACTTGTGGCACTCCGGCCAGTTTCCGATTTCTAGATCGAAGAGGTTCTCCACAATCAGGACGAAGAACTTGTGGCACTCCGGCCAGTTTCCGATTTCCAGATCGAAGAGGTTCTCAACAGTCAGGACGAAGAACTTGTGGCACTCCGGCCAGTTCCGATTTCCAGATCGAAGAAGCTCACGAAGATTAGATCGATGCAGCTTGCGGCAATCCGGCCAGTTTCCCGGTATCCAGACCGAAGTGGTATCCAGACCGAAGTGGTATCCAGACCGAAGTGGTGTTCAGGCCTAGAAAATGAAAAAAGAAGAGAAAATTCCGGGGTCCAAGAAAATCAAAAAGAAATAATAATCCCAGCGGATGTGGTGGTCAAGCCATAGTTATCCCTGCGTTACCATTTATTTTGGTATCCAGGTCGATGTTTTCGAGTTTGTGTCTTCGCCGATGCTGACGGGCGTTGTTAATTATATCCCGATCAGAGTGCAAATTGTTCGTCTGTTCTTGGTATTCAATCACTCTTCATCCTGATCATCTGAAAGCCGAGGCTATTCATATCGACAGGTTCACAGTGGATTGAATAGGGGCAGCTGTAACACCTCAAAATTTGCCCTCTTCTCTTGGGACTAGCATTAACATATTGCATATCATTTTAGGTCATTAGGCATTGCATATTGCATATCATGTGGTTACATTGTGCAAATCATTCTCCCAAGTCTTGATCAGAAGATGAGGAAGTCAGAGTGCAAGCTAGGGTTTATTGACTGATTATTGGCCATCTGAGGATGTGGGCTGTGAATTAGGGTTTTATGATTCTCAAAGGATATTGGTCTTCATCTTGATTGAAGTGATACATCATCATCATCATGGTTTGATTTCATCAAGTGTTGGATCAGATTCATTGAGATTAGGGTTTTGACCACTGGTCAACCCTAATCAGTTGCATTGGGCCAGTCAAGGCATGATCAGGAGATGGGGTCTATGATGGAGAGGGGGATCATTCTATGATTATATTGTGCTTATTGAGACTAGGGTGTCACCCTTGAGCCATTTCATCAGGAGATTGGAGCTCAGATTGATCTATGCATGGCCAGATTCTTCTATCAGATGAAAAGTCAACTGTGGTCAACTGTACATGATCTGATGGATTTGGAGGTGGAAATGAGTTGGATACACTTCATTCATGTTGGAACAAGTGTTACATGACATCTCAAAGCTTAAAAATGGAGAAAATCAAGTCAGGACAAAAACTGCCAAAAATAGAAAGTGACTTGTAATTGAAGTTTCCAAAAATGGAAAGTTTTTGACCTCAAGACCACGTGTCCAAGGAAGCTTCAAATGAAAATTTGTTCAACATGAAAGTTGTAGATCTTGTTCTCACCTTTCCAAAAAGTCCAAGAACTTGAAAATCCCATGTATGGTTGGAAAATTATGGCTCAGTGAATTTCAAAAATGACCCATAATTAGGAGGCCATAACTTCCACATGGAGTGTCCAAATTGAATGTTCTTTATATGCACAAACTCCATTTGACATGTACTTTCATGGTGCATAATTGGATTTCTTCAAAAGTGGTCAATGCAAAAAGTCAAATTTCAACTGTACAATTAAAATGACCAGGGGCAAAATTGTCCAACTTGTGAAATAATTGGAATTTTTGGATGGGGATTTTTGCAACACTTCACAAATGGTATTTGAAACTTGATGGAATATTCATTATATGCTAAGGCTTCATGGTTTGGAAAATGGCTTTTGAAATGAACTTGAATAATTGGACACATAGCCATTCACATGTGAATTTCCAAAATACTCATCCAATGAAGGTGAAACAAGTTGCAACAGCTCACACATGTCATTTTGAGAGTGTGTGAGCTGTCCATGAGCTGTCAATGAGCTGGCATGTGAAAATACACTTTTGCCCTTTGCTTGAAATAACACATTTCACTAACACATTCCAATTGATTAATTAGCATGGTTAATCATGGTTTAAGCTAGCATATATATTGTTAATCACATCTAAATCATAACAGAATTGCACCATTCCCAAAATCAGATCTCAAATTCATCACATTCTCTCAAATTCTCAAGAACACATAGAACTTCAATTGACAAGAACTCTCTCATTTCTTGATCAATTTTCGAAATTCTTCTTGCTGCAAACTCCACTCATCCTCTACTTCATCTGTTTTGGAAGTTTGGATCAAGAGGAGCTTCATTCGTGACTGTTCATTTTGGAGGCATCAATGGTGAATTGAGGTTTTCATGCACTAGGAGCGATTGCAACGGAACTTGAGCACTTCACTCACCTCACACATCATCATGCTCCATCTGTTTTGACGCTACAAGCGCAAAGGTCATCGAATCCATCGCTGCCTTCGAAGTAAGGTCAGAAATCGAATTTCGCCATTGCTTGATTGCTTATATGCGTTTGATAGAACATTGAATGTAGAATCCATTGGTGCTATTGGTTTGTAAAATAGTGAACTGTAGCTCATGTTATTGTGATTAGAAGATAGAACACCAAACCCTAACTCCATCGATTCGAAGAATTTAGGAACATTTAGGTGAAATCGTGGACATATTCGCATTCCTTGTTCTGAGACCTTTCCAACGAGTATTGATTTGTTAGTTTTGGTGGAGATTTAATGTTCTTCGCGTTCTTGAGTCCTGGGAAAATGATGAAGCAATTCTGGAAAATATGTGGAGTTTGATCTGTTTTCGCTGGCTGTGAAATTTGAAAGCTGTTTACCGCGCCATTATTACTGTTCATGTTAATTACGACTATGCCACTGTAAAATTCACTTAATTATATTAATTCATAAAAATTCTTAAAAAATCATAATCACTTTAGAAAATTCACCAAAAATTCATAAAAAATCATAAAAATGTGGGGATTTTTGTGTTGACTTCCTTTTTGACTGTAGAATTTTATTGACCTATTGATTAAAGTTGTGCATGGTGAATTTTTAGATTGACTTAGGGTTGGTTAACATGTGTGCCATTTTGATACATTGTGCCATTTTGATTGTGAAATCCTCATGTTTCCAAAGAAACGCTTGAAAATTTTTGTGATGATTGTGGACTGGCTAATGGTGAATTACATGTAAATTTCATGAATTTTGGATTCCTGGTGTTTGAGTTATGAATTTTGGAACCTAGGTGTGACAATTTGTGTCACACCTCATTATGTCAACTTGCTGGATTTATTTGAATGACCTAGGCTTGTTAGAATGGAATGAAATTTTGCATGGATGTTCATTAACATGTTAAGAAGCTATGTGAATTTTTGTGGAATTTTATGTGGCATTTTCAATTTGATTGCTATTTTTCATCTCTGTTGGTCAAATATACCAGTCCATGTGGTACATGTTTGTAATTTGGATGTGAAATGCTCATATGGTATTGAATGAACATGAAATTTGGCTTGCTGGTTATAGACACGTGATAGAACATGATGCTTTTGGTCCCAGTCATTTCTTTATTGTTTTCATTGAATTATGAATTTTTGAAGTGAATGCATGTGTTGATGTTGTGATTTGGCTCATGTAATTGTGTCTGTTTTTGTTGATTTTCATTGACATGGTTTCCTTTGTCCAATTAAGCTAAAATTTGACATGCTGGACCTTGATTATGTCCTGTTTAGGTGTAAATTATTTGAGGATTTTTGGAGTTGTTTTGATATGGAATTTAATGCAATAGTTCTGCTTGGATGTTTGGTGTTTCATTTGAACTAGTTTGGATTGTTTTGTGCATAAAATGAACATGATGAATGATATGGACATGGGATTAATTGTGTTGGCTTTTGTTTGACATTAATTTGACTTTGGATAGAGATCCCTTGCTGTTTAGACATTTTTGTCACCTTTGGACCCTAGGCTTGGCCTAGTGGTCTAGTTTCTAACATTTGATTGATTTTTCAGGATGAAAAGGTGCAATGCTTATGGAGAATGATCCAAGTCAATTCAATTGATGTTGTTTGATGTTTGTACACTAACATAACTTTGTTTTGTAGGTTGTGAAGTTTGGGCTTGAGCTCATAGCTTGCCTTTGTTGTGCATTAGTTTGTATAGTCTGACTGATTAATATTTGCTGTTTATTTTTGTCTGTCTGAGTACTAACTGTGTTTGACTGTTTCCAGGTACTTTTAGTTGCTCAGTTCCTTGTGAACTTTTGCTTTGCTTTGCTTAAGCAACTTGCATTGAGGTATAACTTCCTAACTTCATGTAGTCTGGAGACCCGGTCTGTTATTTGACCGGGCAAACTGTCTGAAGTCCTCCTTAAGAGGCAATGTTTGTGATTGTTTAATATTGTGCCTAAGCAGGTAAAGTCCTTAATCAAGGCAATTGGTGGAAGGTAGGGATATGCAACCTATCCCCCACTATTCAGTTGAGTCTTCTCCTTGCTCCCATTACATGGTTGTAGCATTGAGATCACAAGCCCAAAATCTTGTGCAGTGCACATTGTGTCAGAGTCTCTGAGTATAGAAGGGTTCCCCCATTCTGGACCCATGCTCATTTGTCAGAAGCTCTCCCTGGTCAGGGATAAGAGCTGTGAGGTCTCATCCTCACTTCACCTTTCATCTGCTTCACCTTAGCCTCGTAATGGCAAGGTTAAGAGCAAACACAGCCCGTACAGATGACTTGCTGAAGCAGTCAAACCTATTGTGTGAGCCCACTTGTTTGGTTATAGTGCGTGCTATGTGGATATCTGTTTGAGATGCTTGTTCTCATTTGATGTATGCTTGAATTATTTTGTATGCTTGTATGCTTGCTTCTTTCCTGGATAGGAGTAGTTTGCTTATGCAAGTAGGATAGAAAACTGAACTTAGGGTAACGATGCATGACAACACTAGGCTCGAGTCCAGCTCCCTGGTAGTGTGTCTTCCCCTGGTTTCTGGCTAGTAATTCAGTCCCTTTCAGGGGAACTACATCGCCCTGATCCTTGTTCCAGACGAGGTATGTAGGCAGGTGGTCGTGCGAGACCACTCCGGGCAACCTTTTCCTTTTTTGCGTATGTTTACTTGTTATCTGGTTATGTTTGGTTCGGATGCCGACGTAAGTCCAGTGATTGGCGGTCGGGCTCCACGTTTGCCGTTTTGTGCGTGTTTTGGTTCGGATGCTGACGTAATTCCATCGAGTGGTTGTCGGGCTCCATGTTTGCCATCTGTTTGTGTGTTTTGTGTTGTTTGGCGTGCGTAAGCCGAACTACAGTGGCTCTGATTCTCGTTCCAGACGAGATATGTAGGCATAGGATGCGATGTCCTATCGAGCTCCCTTCTGTTAACCCCACCTGCGTTCCCCTGTGTGTGTGTGATGTTTTAGCAACCTTTTCTTTTCTTAGAATGTGGATCCCGTCGAGTACGACGGACGTGAGGGGTGCTAATACCTTCCCCTTGCGTAACCGACTCCCTTACCCTTTCTCTTTGGTCGCAAGACCATGCTTTTTCCAGGTTTCTCTGAGCGTTTCCTTTCCCTATCTTGGGATAAATAACGCGCAGTGGCGGCTCTGTGTTGTGTTTTTATCTTGGGATAAATTTTGAAGTGAAGGATCTAGGGTGTCGGGACGGTATCAATCTTGTTAGATCTTTCTCAGTTTGCCTAACAAAACCTCTGCAAGAAAACCTATATACTCGTAGGGTATGCATTTTAATCTTAAGCAAACTTTTTTGTATTGGCTGAAAATATTAGCAATAGAAACAAATAGAGGAGTGATAAGGATTTCCTCCCACATTTAAACAATGCATTATCCTCAATGCGATAGTGTACAGAATAAAAATAAAAGAAAGAAACAAAAATCACTGCTCGTCACTACGCTGCTGGCTTCTGCGTGCTCTGGCTCTTGCTCTTGCACGCTCACCTCTTCCTCACTGGGTAGGATCCAATCCCACATGCTGAGTGTACTCCTGGATGGCATCTACGCGGTAGGTGAGGACACTCATTTGGTCCGAAAGTTCCACCATCCCTTGATCATGCTAGTTAGCATAATCGTGCTGATCCCGCTGCATTTGCTGGATCGCTTGCATCATTTCTGTTTGGCGGTCTTCCATTATTTGATTGTGTCGCAACATCTCGGCATAGATGTTTTCCATGGAGGCGGGTCTTCGTTCGCTACTCTGCTGTCCTCGGGAAGAAGTCTCTGCAGCGTGCTCTTGAGGTGGTTGAGGCATTCCTCGGTCAAGCTCCTCCTCGACTTCATCTGCACCATTACCAGGATTTTCATCATTTGCCTCGGGGGCCTCCAGATCAAAAATCCAATTTTCCATTTCTCTTGGATCTGTGCAGTTCCTGTTGGGCATGATGATACTTCTAACTACCTTGTTTCTGACAACGGGATGATACTTCCCATCATCTCTTGCTTTGATCAGGTGTGAAGCACGACAGTAGTCGATGTCGAGGAATTCTGCTTCCAGGGCTGGTAAGTTGGCTAGCCTATCTCCCAGGTTCAAGCCTAATGCTATGGAGGTGATAATTCCCCCAGAACAAAACGCTTGGCTGCCTCTCATGCAAGCAGCCTGGATGTTGGCTAGTAGAAAAGGAGTAACATTGAATGCAATCTGTGCAAACACATAGTGGAGAAGGAAAAGTTCCTTGGAGTTTACCTTATGGTTGCTGACTCTTCCAAAAACTGTGTGCCCCAGGACTCGTTGAAAGTATCTAATGGCTGGGTTATGGATATACGTTGCGTTAAGCGTATCCCAACTCATTGCGTTCATGTTGGTGAGGTTGTGCCAAACTTGGAATGCTATCTCTGACCATCCTTCTGGGATGCTGCAGTGAATTCCTTCTCCGTGTCGGAAACCAAGCATTCTCGCTATCTGGGTTTGATTAAGGGAATACTTGGTGCCGAACATTCTAAATGTGGCTACACCGGTGATATATTGGGTAGCGCCAGGGGGTGTGATGTAGGAGTAGGAACTTAGAAATTCCAGGGTCAGCGCTTCGTAGGTTGGTTACGGCGTGGTACAGAGTTGCATCAAGCTGGAGTTTGTTAGCATTCACTCCACGCCTTCCAAAAGCCCTAACTCCCTCAGGCATTCATGATTAACATACCTCGTGGCTTGAACGGAGCGTTGATAGAACTTGAGGTAATTGCTTCTTTGGCGTTCACCGGATTTTCCATCACGGAATATGACGGTTGAAAGGTCGGGAGTAGCTCTTTCTTGACGGGCCATTGATGAGTTATATGAAACTTTTGGTGTTGGTGGGTGAGGTGTGTAACACCTCAAAATTTGCCCTCCTCTTCTTGGGACTAGTTTGACATATTGCATTTCATGTTTTAGGACATTAGGCATTGCATTTAGCATATCATCTGGAAATGAGAAGATCATCTTCCAAAGTCTTTCAGAAGATGGAGAAGTTACATGATTCAAGCCTGAGGGTCTCTATGGATTGATTGTCAACCATCTGAGGGTTTGCACTTCAGTTAGGGTTTCTTGATTCTTCAAAGGTCTTGAGCATCATCTTATTTTCAAGGATATATTACCATCATCATGGTCATGTCATCATCAAGGGTTTCATTGTTCATGCTCAAGTTTCTTTAGATTAGGGTTTTGACCTCTGGTCAACCCTAATCAATGACATTCTTTCAAACAGGGCTTCTCAAGGAAATGAGGTATTTGCTGATGATGAGGATCACATGATTGTCATAAGGAGCTTACATGAGCTAGGGTTTCATTTTTGAGCGATTTCCTCAAGTGGTATAGGCTCAAGCTGATTAGGGCATTTCAAGGTCATCTGTGGACCAAAGAGTCAACTGTGCAGTCAACTGAGGGCTATGAGGTGGGGAAACGAGTTGATATACCTCAGTCATGTTCAAAAGAGGTCCACTTGTCATTCTAAACATCTATCTTAAAGATTTTGAAGTCATGGCAAAAGTTTCCAAAAATGGAAAGTGACCTGTAATTTCAAGTTTCCAAAAATGGCAAGTTTCTAGTCTATATTCAACTTGACTTATCAACATCAAAGAAGCTTCAAATGGATTTTTGGTGAACATGAAAGTTGAAGATCTTTCTCTACCATTTTCAAAAAGTCTTATTTCATGATCATCTGATGATTGGTTGAGAAGTTATGGCCAAATGATCGCCAAGTATGCATGGAAGTTCAACATGGCATAACTTTTGATACAAAACTCCAAATTGGTCCATCCTTTTTGCAAAATGCTTGTCATGACCAAGAGATTCCAAATCAACCCTTGCCTTGCATGAAAGAAACTCATATGACCATTTGTTCATACATGTGAATTTTGGGGGGAATTTTGATAATTCAAACTTGGCTCAAGCTACAAGCAATTTAACCATTCCATGATAATCCTTGATTGATTTTAAGTGAAATCAAGTCATTACATGAGGCTTTGCACGTGTGGATTGGCCATGCAAGTTCCACTTGCAATTTTGCACTTCACTTGAATTCTCACTAATCATGTTTAACATCAAGCCTAATTGAGATTTCAGCATCATTAGTGGACCATATATAAGTCAAACCCTAACTGATTTTGCTCATAACAGAATTTGAGATCTAGAATTTTCCATTTCCCTCCAATTTTCTCTCTCTTCAAAACTCAAATTTCTTCATATAATTCTTCAATTTCTTTGCATAATCATGATCATGGAGCATCACTGAGCAAGAATCATCGTTTGGTTTGAAGAATTCTGTCCAGAATCAAGCAGATCGAGCACATGAACATGTTGATGGAAGCTTGAAATTCAGCTAGATCTAAGAGGTTTCAGTGGATTCTTTGTGCACAAAGCTTCGAGGCATAAGCATAGGAGAAGATCTAGAAGTTCTAGAAGCCTGAGGATACGATTTTGGATCACTGCATTTCAAGTAAGTGAAAATTCGACCATCTTCTTTTGTTGATTTCTTGTTATCATTGTGTAGATCTCTTGTAGTGGAGCATGCTGATAGGTTTATATTTAAAAATGGTTAGGAAATGAGCATGTATGATGAGATGGAAGTTTTGATGTTGAATATGTTTGTGCTCGATCCAGAAATTATAGGATGATTAAGGATTAGTGAGTATGATATTTAGAATCAGCATTGAGAGAGCTTTCGAACGGTGTGCATTTCATGAAATTCTGGAAAAAAATTGTTGAGCGCCGTCGTGGATCCAACCGGAGAAGACGGTTGCTCCGCCGTCTGTAAATGCCTAGGGTTTTGTCCAGGTGGCATCCACGTTTGCTCATGCGTGTCCGTTTCATTGGCCAGGCTTGCTTTGACTTTGCCATGTATTGTTTGAATGCTTGCGTGGCTTGCCACATAATAAATGAAACGATGCGTTTCATATCCAGCGCTTCTTGCCCTGTGTAGCGTGCGTTCGATCCTGGCTTGTGTACACATGCTGATTTAATTTGATTTTCTCATGGATCCTCAGGGTGCGTGTTCGATTCCAGTGGTTGTGCATTTGTCATTTTGGATTTTATTCAAATAATCATTTCCTTCCATTTTATTTTGTGATTTCATATTATTTTTATTCAACTTTAAAAAATCATTAAAAATTGAAAAATAGTCCAAATTGAGTCCAATTTTTTTTCAAAATCTTGTTTTAATGCCTAGTTTTTATAGGGTTAATTCCATGATTTGTGCCTTGCTGGATTTTTAATTGTGAATTTTTGATTGAACCTTATGCCGAATTGACATGTTACATTAAATGCTTTGTGAAATGTTCATCTTTAATCCAATTCATCTGAAATTTGGTATGCTTGATCTTCACATGTGATATGATTTTTGAGCTTTGGTTTGGAATTTTTATCATATGCTATCACTGTTTTGGACACATGAATGTGTAGTGTGACAATTTGTGTCACATTTTTGGTATTGCATTTGTGCATTTTTGTTTACCTATCATTTGAGCTCTTCTGGATTTGATTTTTTGCATGATGGTCATTCATAACATGAGTAGCTTGCATAAAAAATTTCATAGCCATTGGATGCATTTCTATTTTGATTTTGATTTTCTAATTTGATTGTCCATTTTGTGCTCATTTATTGGTCTTTGCTTTACATTGATCATTTGATGACTTTGCTTTGTGAATTGATGTTGGTCCTTTTGAGGACATTTTATTGATTGATTGAATGTGAATTATGCAAAAGATTGACTTCTGTTTTGATCATTTGGTTTGGTTTTGAACCTAGTCTTTGAACTAGTGTTTTGTAGATGAACTAATTGTGCTTTGTGTTTCAGGTTTGGACATTAGCCTTGATGATTGGTTTGGTCTCACTTTGTGAGATGCAAATACCTTTAAGCACTAATTATTGTTGTTTTGTAGGTTAATTGATGTGATGAACTCATTTGAGTGCTTGCATTTGTGCCTTGCATTGAGTTGTAAATATTGGAAAGTTCCACTGTTTGTCTGTTGGTTTTCTGATTGAGATATTAACTGTTTAAGCTTTTGTACAGGTACATTAGTGGCTTGATAGCTTTGCTTTTGCTTAAGCTTTGGAATGTGGTTGATACACCACTGAGGTAGTTTAGCCTTCTTACTGCATGTAGTCTGGAAGTCCTGACACCTTTTTGGCAGGCATTTTTGGCTGAAGTCCTCCTTATGAGGCTCTGATTGTGTTTGTTTACATTTGTGCCAAAGACCTCCATGATGAGGCATGTACTTGGTAAGTCCTCCTAAGTGAAGAGGCAATTGACAGATATAAGGGATTAGCGATAAATACCCTGTTATTCAGTGAGTCGTTCTTTATGCTCGCACTACGTGCTGATGCTCTAGAACATGTACCCAAGATCTTTGTACAGTGTCTGTCAAGTGGAATAGGGTCCCTCTTTCTGGATCCCCACACTTTCATTATCATGAGCTCACCCTGGCCAAGGTTAAGAGCATGAGGTCTCATCCTCATTACCATTTTAATCTGCTCACCCTAACTCTTAATGTTAGTGGTTAAGAGCTCTTGTTTATCCTTACAGTTTGGCTTGTTTGTCGAGGTTGATATGACCCCTCTTGACTAAAGCCTACCCATTGTTTAGGCCTCTTGTATGTATATAGAGTGTGACACTTGTCCACTTGTGTTGGTGTTTATTTGCTTTCCTCTGAATTGACTTGCTTCCTGTGTGAGTTAGGTTCTGATTAGAGACCTCAACTTAGGGATATCTGATTGCATGACAACTTTTAGGCTCGAGTCTTAGTTTCCCTATTAGTTTGTTTGCTTCCCTGGTCTCTGGTTAGGAGAGAGTTTCTCCCCTGTTAAGGGGAGCTACGTCACCCTGATTCTCATACCAGATGAGATACGTAGGCAGGAGATCGAGCGAGATCTCTCCGGGCAAGCTTTTTGTTTCTTTTGGCGTCTCAGCGCCCTTTTTTCGTTTTCAACCTTTTTGTTTCTTTTGACGTCTCAGCGTCTCTTTGTGTTTGTGCGACAACTATTAGGCTCGAGTTCCAGACTCCCTATTAGTTTGTCAATCTGATAACCTTTTTCTTTGGCGTTCGCTGGTTAGCGTATGCTATTGTTTGGAGTCGGATGTAAGTCCATATATTGGCATTCTGTTTCCTTGTTTGTGTTGTTTGTTTGGAGTCGGATATAAGTCCATATATTGGCATTCTGTTTCCTTGTTTTGTATTTGTTTGGAGTCGGATATAAGCCCATGTATTGACATTATGTTTCCTTTTGAGTGTTTCCTTTGACGTCTCAGCGTCTCTTTTGTGTTTTGTTTCGGCGTGCGTTAGCCGAACTACGACAGCTCTGATTCTCATTCTAGATGAGATACGTAGGCACAGGATGCGATATCCTAGCGAGCATGTCTCCCTTTTCCCCGAACTACGTTGACTCTGATGTTTGTTTCTGACAAACTACGTAGGCCCAGGATGCGACATCCTGCCGAGTCCACTTCCTCGATCTTCTTTCACCTGTTTATCATTCCAGTTTGTGCAATTTCTTTGAGCAGTTTATTAGCAACCTTATTCTATTCTTTTCCTATTCTTTTGAGCGTGGATCCCGTCGAGTACGACGGACGTGAGGGGTGTTAATACCTTCCCCTTGCGTAACCGACTCCCGTACCTTGTAATCTCTGGTCGTAAGACCGTTCCTTTCCCTTTCTTAGGTTAGTCATGCGCTTCCTTTCTGTCATAGGATGAATAGTGTCGGTGGCGGCTCTGTAAACTGTTTTTTTTTCCGCCGGTTGTTTTTCGCGTTGCGACAAGGTGGAATGTTTGTGAGTTACACGCTTGAAGAAAATGTGAAGAATTTAATAGATGAAGAGCAGAATGTAAGAGAGTGATAATTGGTGAGGAAGAAGGGAGAAAGAGTGCCTGCATTTATAGGCGAGCTCTCTGGAATTCATGACGGTCGTCACAAGGGTGTGACGGTCATCACGCGCAACGGATGCGTAACGGTCGTCTGCAATGGTCATATGCTCGTAACGGTCACTTTCATGCGTGTGACGATCGTGCCAGATCCGTGACGGTCGTTACGTCTGTGAGACGGACGTCACCCTATAGTGACGGTCGTCACACGCTGAATTTCAAAAAGTTTCTCTAACACAGGTTGCAACAGCATTTGATAACAACATAAATGATAACTAAGCATTGAATTTTAACAACACAAATGCAAAAATAAATAAATAAATAGATAGATGAAATAAGCATAAATAAATGAATAGCAATTGAATTAATAAATTGAAATTAAATGTAACATAGGAAAAAAATTGTAGCGATAGCATAGCAAACAAAAGCAATAGAACAAAAGTAATGAAATAAATAAATGTGCTCCCTCCCCACACAAAACAAAGCAGTGTCCTCATTGCTTAGTGCGGGTAGGAGAAATCAGTGGTCAGTAGTATTAGCCATGTTTTTGTCCCAATGCAGCGACAACTTCGTTCAGATGATGAAACTGCTCAACGACTATATCCATCAGGCCTAGAACATCAAAGCGTATGAGATTGATCTCTTCTTTCACAATGGTGATGTCAGCTTGGAAAGCATTCAGACGGGTGATGAGCATGGCATGATTATCAGCATAAGATGGAGGAACCGGTTCAGCAATGTTATAATAGTTAGGAGGTCTTTCAGGGTTAGATTCTTCCATTAGGATAGGGTCATTGATACATTCATATTTAGGTGGGGTCGCAGGAGGTGAAGGTGGATCAATACGGTGTTCTTCTAAGTCGTAGAGTCAGTTATCTCGGGTGTGAACACTCGTTTTCTCATGGTTAGGCAAGGTGAATAGTCGAACCACTTCGTTACTGATTAGATAATCAAAGGTGTCCGTCCCAATGTTTCCTATGATTCTGCGGTTAAAGCAAAATTCAATATCCATTGGACGGATGTTTCCAAAAGGTACAAGCTCATAAAGTGGGCGTACAAGTCCTATGGCGTCTGCTATCATGGTTACTAGGCCACCTATGATTATTGGGGTACGATTATTCTTAGCAAGGTGGACAAATCTTTCCATCATGAATGTCACTATATTGACGTGTCGACCTTGATCGACACATAGCAAGATGAAGACTTCATCGCGGGACACTAAGGTGTTATTCTCTTCCTTACCAAATAAGGTGTGGGCTAGTATTTTATGAGAGTATCAGATAGCAGGGTTATGGATCTTTTGTGAGTGCATCTCATTCGGGTTAGGGTTGGATTCTCCGGATATGCTACCCCAGAAGTCATCGAGGTCAATGTCATCGATAAGGTCCTCCTGGCGGGTAGTAAAAACGAAAGGGCCACCAGGGAATCCTAGGAGGTCAGCAAGGTTTCGACGAGTGTAGGTGAATTTCATGCTAAATAACCTAAAGGATATCAACCCTTTGTTAAGTCCGTAACCATGCTCAGGGATGTATACAAGGGAGCTCAAGAATTCTAAGGTTAGTTCACGGTACGTGACAAACCGTCTCTTAATGGTTGCGTTCTCCCACCCAAGTTGGTTAAACATAAATAGGATGCTATCTCGGATGCCTAATTTATCCCTGGTCGGTCCATCATAATATATGGTCAATGCCATATCCTTCCGGGCTAGATAATCATACCGCCTGCGTTGAACTCTGCCTTTGAAAACTGTCTCTGGTTGTTGCATGATGAAAGTAATTAACTAACTAGTTAGTAATTTTCCTGTTTGTTAGTATCCAATATGTCTAAGTTAGTTACTAGAAGCAACAAGAGTGACTGCAGACAATCAAGAAAAGGGGAGCAAACAAAATAAAGAAGAAAATCAAAGAAGGGAAAATAGAGTGTAAGAAAAAGAACAAAAAGGAAAAAGGGTGGGTTGTCTTCCACTAAGCACTTTGTTTAATGTCGCAAGTTCGACAGTAGTGTCGTGTTGTACTAGGTTTGGGGTTGAGCGGGCAACTCTATGAGTCTGAGACTGTTCGAATAATCTCTGCTTTCTATATTGTGATAGTGCTTTAGTCTCTGCCCGTTTAATATAAAAGGGTCACTATTCCTACCTTTTATTTCTATCGTGCCACTAGTGAGAACTTTGGTGATCTCGAAAGGACCAGACCACCGAGATTTGAGTTTTCCTGGAAAAAGTTTAAGTCTTGAATTAAATAGCAGCATTATGTCGCCGACTTTAAACTCCTTCCTAGAAATGCATTTGTCATGCCATCTTTTGGTTCGTTCTTTGTAGATCCTGGCATTCTCGTAAGCGTCCAATCTCAACTCTTCTAATTCGTGGATGTCCAGAATCCGTTTCTCGCCTGCGGAAGTGTAGTTTATGTTTAGGGTTTTAATTTCCCAATACGCTTTGTGTTCCAATTCCACAGGGAGGTGGCATGATTTACCATAAACTAGTTTGAAGGGTGTGGTTCCTATCGGGGTTTTGTAAGCCGTCCTGTAGGCCCACAAAGCTTCGTTTAGTTTGGTTGACCAGTCTTTTCTGGATATTCCTACGGTCTTCTCAAGAATTTGTTTTATTTCTCGATTCGAGACTTCGACTTGCCCACTAGTTTGTGGATGATACGGTGTTGCTACGCGGTGTTGGACTCCATACTTCAGAAGGAGTTTTCCAAATATATTCGATATGAAGTGGGAGCCACCGTCACTGACTACTAATTTTGGCACACCGAATCTGGGAAAAATAATGTTCTTGAATAACTTGATCACTACTCGTGTGTCATTTGTTGGAGAGGCTACAACCTTGATCCATTTTGAAACATAGTCGACAGCAACGAGTACGTATTTATTACCAAAAGAAGCTAGGAATGGTCCCATGAATTCAATCCCCCATACGTCGAAGACTTCTACTTCTAAGATTCCTGTTTGTGGCATTTCATCGCGTCTTGAGATGTTGCCAGTGCGTTGGCACTAGTCGCATTTTATAACCGCGTTATGGACGTCTTTCCATAGAGTAGGCCAGAAGAGGCCGGATTGCAGGATCTTAGTGCAGGTCTTTGAGGTACTTGCATGGCCTCCACAGGGAGCAGAATGGCAATTGGAGATTATATCATCGATTTCGTCCTCAGGAACACATCGACAGAAAATATCGTCGATCCCTCTTTTGAAAAGAAGAGGTTCATCCCAGTAATACTGTTTTAGATCGTGAAAGAACTTCTTCTTTTGTTGATAAGATAGGTCCGGTGGAAGTACTCCGACGGCTAGGTAGTTGACAAAGTCAGCATATCATGGCAGAGTTGCATTCGCGTGTACTTCTTCCACAGATTCTTCTATTTCTGTATCGTTTAATGTCAGTTCAGACATATCACTTTCCATTTGGGCTATGAGTCGTTCGTAAGGGAAATCGTCATTAATTGGGATTTGTTCAGGCTTGTTCCCTTGGATACGAGATAAGTGGTCTGCTACTACGTTTTCGGTACCTTTCTTATCTTTTATTTCTAAATCAAATTCTTGTAAGAGCAGGATCCATCTTAAAAGTCTTGGTTTGGCATCCTTTTTACTTAACAAATATCTAATAGCGGCGTGGTCGGTATAAATGATAATTTTTGCCCCTACTAGGTAGGAACGGAATTTGTCCAAAGCGAACACGACGACTAGAAGTTCTTTTTCAGTGGTGGCGTAGTTCATTTGGGCTGGATCAAGCGTTCTACTCGCCAGTAAATAGCATGAAGGTTCTTATCTTTCCTTTGTCCCAGTACTGCGCCTACTGCGTAATCACTCGCATCGCACATGATTTCAAATGGTAATCTCCAGTCAGGTGGTTGCATTATGGGTGCGGTGATTAAAGATGTTTTCAGTTGGTTGAACGTTGTTAAGCATTTTTCATCAAATATGAAGTCAACGTCTTTCATTAGTAATCATGTAAGTGGCTTGGTTATTTTTGAGAAATCTTTAATAAAACGTCGGTAAAAACCAGCGTGTCCTAGAAAGCTTCGTATTTCTCGTACAGTTTTCGGAGGTTGAAGGTTCTCTATAATTTCGATTTTAGCTTTATCCATTTCAATTCCTCTGTCAGATACCACGTGACCTAATACAATTCCTTGTTGAACCACGAAATGGCATTTCTCCCAGTTTAAAACGAGGTTTACTTTCACGCATCTTTCGAGTACCATTTCGATGTTAGATAGACATCCTTCAAAACTCTGCCCGCAAACAGAAAAATCATCCATAAAGACTTCCATGATGTCGTTGTCGCATCTCAAAAAATACGATTCCTCACGATGGTCGCGGAAAAAATTTATGTTCGAACAGAGTCGCCACCGAACTTTATTTATCCCAATGAAGGAATATGAAAATATCGATAAAACCTTTAGAAAATGGAATATTGGTCGTCGCAACCATATTCGGGTTCGGGAGTGGATTACGCAAGAGGAAGGTATTAGCACCTCTTGCGTCCGTTGTACTCAACGGGAACCTTTTAGTTCTAATTTGTGTTTCGGGTGTTAATTTATGTTTGTTTGTTATCTTTGGGTTATAAAATATTGAAAATAGAAATGGATGAGAACCTCAGAAGAGAGAAAGGGGAGGTTTTTTATTAGTGTGCTCGCGAAGATACAGTAATCTCCTGCCTACGTATCCTTATGATATAATAAGGAAATCAGAGCATTCGTAGTTCAGGGAACTATGATTGGTTGGTGTCTTTTACCGAACAGCTGTTTAGATCACGTTCTAAAGGCTAAACGTTGACTTGTCTACTCTCGGCGGAGGCTTAAGCATTAGTTTGTTGTGCGCATTAGAAAGGATTAAACAGTGCTCTTTCTGAAAAGAGTTTTGATCACACGAGGGTGACAAGTTGGATTAATGTGTTTGACGTTTTGTTTTATTGGTTTTGATCGCACGAGGGCGAGAAAAGATAACTTTGATGTGTTGAGATATTTTGTTGGATGACGATTACTCGGACAGTCGAGTAAGACAACTCGTATCCTAATAGTCGGGAAAGGGAATAGAAAACTCTAGACCACTTTCTTTTTCATCCTTAATTATAGAAAGGCTTTGATAATAATTAAGGTATTTTGAATGGATGACGATTACTCGGACGGTCGAGTAAGACAACTCGTATCCTAATGACCGGGAAAGGGAATAGAAGACTCTAGACCACTTTCTTTTTCATCCTTAATTATAGAAAGGCTTTGATAATAATTAAGGTATTTTGAATGGATGACGATTACTCGGACGTTCGAGTAAGACAACTCATATCCTAATAATCGGGAAAGGGAATAGAAGATTCTAGACCACTTTCTGTTTCATCTGAGTATTTATGAAAATAAGGTTGTATATGATTGACGTATTTTAGAATGAACGACGGGTGCTCGAATGGTTGAGTAAGACAACTCATATCCAAGCATTTGAGGAGAGGAATTGAAGACTCAAGACCATCTCCCTTTTCATATAGTTTATTATGAAATGATTTGATTAATTTATTAATTTGCGGAAAAATGACAATTGTTCGACTGACCGGGTAAGAGAACTCGTATTCAAACAATTGAGGAGAGGAATTGAAAACTCAAAGCCATCTCCCTTTTCATTTCCAAATCATGAAAATAATTTGATTATGTTAAGTTTGGGCGAGTTAGAAATGACGATTAATTGACTAACCGAGTAAGAAAACTCGTATTCAAATAATCGAGAAGAGGAGTTAAAAACTCAAAACCATCCCCCTTTTGATTTCTAAATGAAATAGTATTTGATTGTGATTGGGTATTTTAATTGAGTGTGAATAAAAATGCACGATATTAGATCGAGGTTTGAATTGGTGTTTGTGAATAAATTGTATTTTATTGAGTGAATCAATCATCCACTCGATTATTCAATAACCGAATAGGTCTCATTGTAAGAAAGCCCAAGAGTAAGTTATGTGAGGTTGATGACGATGCTTGAAAGCGATCGACTTACAAAGGTATTTGAAAAAAATGGCTCGACATTGAATCGAGGATTGTGCGATTTTTATGGTTTGGAAATGAAATGGAATTGAGTTTGTATTATGAAATGATAATGAAAAATGATGGTGAAATAAGTCGGTCAATTTTAAACAAAATTAATTAATTAAAATTCAGTTAAGTCGTCTAATTAAGGTAATTAAAATTAATTATCAAAATTGTTTGATTAAGTATTAATATAATCAAATAATTAAGTTAATAAAAATCAATTAACGAAAATTATCTAATTTAATCAAAACTTTAATTTATTAATTTTAAAAGAAATAAGTGAATATTGAATATAAAATAATTGAATTGAATCGGAAATTGTTTGGTTTTAATAGTTTATGGTTTGGAAATCGATGATGATTGAAATTAAGTGAAATGTCAATTGTAATAGTTTATTTATAGGATATGATAGAGGTAACCAACTTAATTTATTGGACATATTACAATCGGTGAAACAAAATCAAACCATCTATTTAGCAATTAAAACAATTAATGAATTGAACTATTATCAAATGATCAATTAATAAATAATTAGTTTAAAATTTAATTAATTAGTTATTAAATTAGAAAACTAATAAAGAGAGAAAAAAACCAAGTTGGACTTTGTTAAACTTCTAATTAGCACATTTAATAAGACATTGGGCCAAAATCAAGAAGAAATAACTAAGGGAAAAAACCAACAATCCAATAAAGTCATTTTAGTGATAGGCCAGGAAAGCGGTACCGTCCTTAGAGGTATCATAACCAGTATAGCCATCATTTTGTTTAATTGAGAGAACTGGCACGTACGACATGTGTAACACCCTTCTAAAATACCCCAATAATAATTAAAACAACAAATATAAATCAGAGTAGATATGCAATTTCAGGGTGTCACACTTGACACTTCACACCATTCACCAAAATAGTTTGTCATGCTCATTTAATAATCAAAATAAAATATTGCACAATTCGCAGCGGATATGCAAACCATGTAACACATTACATGTAAAATTATTCAACAACCAAATGAAAACAAGGTAAAACATCCCGTCCTGATGTTACATATACCAGAGCATGACCCACTAAGGAACTACACTAGACTTCAAGCACTAGCTTCTACTCAATCACTGCTCGTTACCTGAAACATAGTTGTAAGGGTGAGTTCCTCAATCGATATAATAAGCATTATAAAATATCATGTAATGCTAAGTAATTTAACACATTTCATCACCCAAATCAGATCACACATTCAGCAACGACAACATCAACTCATAATCATACTCAACACAAACACAAAACACACGTATAATATTTGAATACATTCATTCATATTATACGCCATACATACATTATGCAATGAGACTCCATGCATGCGGTACCGACTATTCGTGAACACATAGTTCAACCTCACCGATCAAATCCAGATACGGCTACCAAGCTCACTAGTCCCACTCATTTGAGACCTAGTGACTCACTCACTAATTCCTCACCATGGGAATTAGCTACCACCCCAAGGGCTATGCTATGCACGCTAAATCACCTAGCATGCAAACATCAACAACAATCCACAATAACTCACTCACTAATTCCTCACCATGGGAATTAGCTACCACCATAAAGGCCATACTATGCACGCTAAATCACCTAGCATGCAACCATCAACAACAATCCACAATGGACATATGCTCACACTCTAAGCCATAAACAGTCCATCCACAATTGCATACATAATAGATATATTCACAACATTATGCATACCATCATACATTATCAGCATATTTATCACAGAATCATATCATGTCATGCCAAATAATAAATTACAGTATTAGCACACTCTACTAATACCCCTACTGCTCAAAACAACGGGAAATGATCCCTACTATATCATACACCAATATAGGCCAATCATCAACTATGTACACAATATTTGAATATCAAATTTTCACTTTTCCAACAGTGTTAACCGGTTAACGCCCTGGGTTAACCGGTTAACGCAACACAGAACACGCTTCCTGGCACATTTTAACAGTGTTAACCGGTTAACGCCCTGGGTTAACCGGTTAACGCAAGACAGACAGCAATTTCTCATAATTCATAACAGTGTTAACCGGTTAACACCCTGGGTTAACCGGTTAACGCAAGACAGAAAGCCGTTCCTGCGCTAACACGAACAGAATGCAGAATCCCCCGCATTTTTCGCCGTCGGAGGACTTCCGGACCTCCGATTTCGATTCCATAAAAAGCTACACGTCCAGAAATTTACGACTCACCCACATATAGATTCAATTACAGTTTTAACATAACTTATTCATCACCATTTACAGCATTCCTCATCCCAATTAGGGTCAATTCAATGGCTTATTACTACCCATTACATGTTAACCCATAATACCCATTAAACGACGATAAACCCCCCTTACCTGAGTTAATCCGGCAATTGATTCTTTAGCTTCAAGCTTTTCCCTTCTTCAACCCTTGTTCTCTTGCTCTTCCTCTTTGCCCTTTTTCCACTTTTGAGTCGCTTCTCTGCTTTCACGTGAAAAACCTTTTTACCAAATGGGACTCTTTTCTGATTCCAACTTTATATTCCAATAATAATAATCCAATTATTTAATTAAATTAATAAATATACTATTAACTTAAATTAAATAATTATCATATTTTATCGGGGTGTTACAACTCTCACCCACTAAAAGAGTTTTCGTCCTCGAAAACATACCTCAAGCGAATAACTCTGGATAAGATTCCTTCATCTGACTCTCAAGTTCCCAAGTCACATTGCCACCTGCTGGTCCTCCCCAAGCTACCTTGACCAAAACAATCTCTTTACCCCGCAACTGCTTCAACTCTCGATCCTCGATCCTCATAGGTGATGTTTCAACAGTCAGGTTATCTCTCACCTGTACATCATCTACTTGGACCCCATGCGACGGGTCAGGAATGTACCTCCTCAACTGAGACACATGAAAAACCTCATGCAAATTCGCAAGTGACGGCGGTAAAGCGACACGATAGGCTACCTCCCCTATCCTCCCCAAAATCTGATAAGGACCAATAAATCGAGGTGTCAGCTTCTTCGACTTCAAAGCTCGACCAACCCCAGTTATCGGAGTAACACGAAGAAACACATGATCTCCCTCTTGGAACTCAAGTGACTTCCTCCGCTTGTCGTGATAACTCTTCTGACGACTCTGAGCAATCCTCATCTTCTCCTGAATCATCTTAATCTTTTCCGTAGTTTGTTGGACAATCTCCGGTCCAACCACATCACTCTCACCGGACTCATACCAACATAAAGGTGTCTGACATCTCCTACCATACAAAGCTTCAAACGGTGCCATACCAATGCTCGAATGAAAACTATTGTTGTAGGTAAACTCAATCAAAGGTAAATAACAATCCCAAGCACCTCCCTTTTCCAAAACACAAGCCCTCAAAAGATCCTCCAGTGACTGAATCGTCCTCTCAGTCTGACCATCAGTCTGCGGATGATATGCAGAACTCAATCTCAGCTTAGTTCCCAAAGCCCTCTGCAAACCTTCCCAGAACTTCGATGTAAATCTAGGATCTCTGTCCGAAACAATACTCGACGGAATACCATGCAAACTTACAATTTTCTCAATATACAACTCAGCTAATCTCTCTAACGGATAATCCATTCTGATCGGAATGAAATGAGCCGATTTTGTCAATCTGTCAACAATCACCCAAATAGCTTCAAAATTCTTAATTGTCCTCGGTAAACCAGAAACAAAATCCATACTGATACTATCCCACTTCCACTCTGGAATAGCCAACGGTTGCATTAGCCCAGACGGCTTCTGATGCTCAATCTTTGACTTCTGACAAGTCAAACAAGAATAAACAAAACTCGCAATTTCTCTTTTCATTCCCGGCCACCAAAATAACTTTTTCAAATCATGATACATCTTCGTAGCCCCAGGATGAATACTCAGGCCACTACGATGTCCTTCCTCAAGAATACTCTTCTTAAGTTCGGTAACATCCGGAATACACACCCGATTACCAAATTTCAAAACACCATTCTCATCAACTTTGAATTCACCACCTTGATCTTGATTCACTAGAGTCAACTTATCAACCAAAAGCACATCGGATTTCTGACCCTCTCTAATCTCATCCAGAATACCACTCGTTAACTTCAACATTCCCAATTTAACACTATTGTGAGTACTCTCACACACCAAACTCAAGTCTCTAAACTGCTCAATTAAATCCAATTCCTTAACCATTAACATAGACATATGCAATGATTTCCGACTCAATGCATCAGCCACTACGTTTGCTTTACCCGGATGGTAATTCAAACCAAAGTCATAATCCTTCAGAAACTCTAACCATCTCCTCTGTCTCATATTCAGCTCTTTCTGATCAAACAAATACTTTAAACTTTTATGGTCACTAAAAACCTCAAATCTTGACCCGTACAAGTACTGCCTCCATAACTTCAGAACAAATACCACAGCTGCCAACTCTAAATCGTGTGTCGGATAGTTCCTCTCATGAACCTTCAGTTGTCTCGAAGCATAAGCTACAACCTGCTTATTCTGCATCAAAACACCACCCAAACCCAACAATGAAGCATCACAGTAAACCTCAAATGGTTCCGATGGACTTGGTAATATCAGAATAGGAGCAGTAGTTAACCTTCTCTTTAACTCTTGGAAACCTTCTTCACATTTTGAGTCCCAAACAAACGCTTGCCCCTTTCTAGTCAACATCCTCAACGGTAACGCCAACTTAGAAAATCCCTCAATGAATTTCCTATAATAACCTGCAAGTCCAAGAAAACTCCTTATCTCAGAAACTGACTTCGGAGCTTCCCACTTAGATACCGCTTCTATCTTAGAAGGATCAATAGCAACACCACCTCTTGAAACCACATGACCAAGAAAACTAACCTCTTCTAACCAAAATTCACACTTGGACAGTTTAGCAAATAACTTCTTTTCTCGTAGAACTCCTAAAACCACTCTCAAATGTTCAGCATGCTCTTCTTCAGATTTCGAATACACCAAAATATCGTCAATAAACACCATAACAAACTTGTCTAGGTACGGATGGAAAATCCTATTCATATACTCCATAAATACCCCAGGCGCATTAGTCACACCAAAAGGCATTACATAATACTCATAATGTCCATACCTTGTTCTGAAAGCAGTCTTCTGAATATCCTCAGTTTTCACACGTATCTGATGATACCCCGATCTCAAATCTATTTTGCTGAACACACTCGCACCAACCAACTGATCCATCAAATCATCAATCCTCGGCAAAGGATATCGATTCTTGATCATCACTTTATTCAGTTGCCTGTAGTCCACACACAACCTCATGGTACCTTCTTTCTTCTTAACCAATAACACTGGTGCTCCCCACGGTGACACACTCGGACGAATAAATTTCTTATCCAACAGATCTTCCAGCTGACTCTTCAATTCAGTTAACTCAACAGCAGACATACGGTACGGAGCCATCGATATCGGCCTAGTACCAGGTACCAAATCAATCGAGAACTCAACTTCACGCTCTGGCGGTAATTCATGCATTTCTTCAGGAAACACATCAGGAAAATCACACACCACGGCTAGATCGCAAATCACCAGTTTATCTTTAGCCTCCAAAGTCGCTAACAGCATAAACAACTCTGCCCCATCTGCTACTGCCTCATTCACCTGCCTTGCTGATAGAAACAAACTCTTTCCTTCCTCAATCTCAGGAAAGATCACAGTCTTATCAAAGCAGTTGATATAAACTCGGTTAAACACCAACCAGTTCATACCCAGGATAACATCAATCTGCACTAGTGGAAGACACACGAGGTCCATCCCAAAGTCTCTACCAAAAATACTCAAAGGGCAATTTAAACAAACTGAAGTAGTAGTCACTGAACCCTTCGCAGGAGTATCAATCACCATACTCCCATGCATCTCAGATATCTCTAATTTAAGTTTCACAGCACAATCCAAAGATATAAAGGAATGAGTCGCACCTGTGTCAATAATAGCTACAAGAGGAAAGCCATTAATATAACACGTACCTCGGATCAAACGATCATCTGCAGAAGTCTCAGAACCCGATAAAGCAAAGACCTTGCCTCCTGACTGGTTCTCTTTCTTCGGCTTAGGACACTGTGGGCTAATATGACCCACCTCTCCACAGTTGAAACAAGTCATAGTCTTCAACCGGCACTCTGCAGCCAAGTGACCACCTTTGCCACACTTGAAACACTTCTTCTCAGTACTGGTACACTCATGGATACGATGTCCAGCCTGACCATATATGTAACACTTAGCAGGGGCACTGGAGTCTCCCCCACTAGGTCTCCTCATCCCACTCTGTCTCTGGAAACCTTTGCTAGCTGCATACGGTTTCCCACGATCATTCTGATTCTTGCCTTTCCTATCAACCCTCTGCTGATAGCTCTCCGCTCTGGCCTTGGTATCCTGTTCAAAAATCCTGCAACAGTCAACCAAGTCAGAAAACACTCTAATCCGCTGATACCCAATGGCCTGCTTGATCTCGGGACGTAACCCGTTCTCAAACTTCACACATTTTGAAAATTCCCCAGTAGCCTCATCATAGGGAGTGTAATACTTCGACAGCTCTGTGAACTTAGCAGCATACTCCGTAACAGACCGGTTGCCCTGCTTCAATTCTAAGAACTCTATCTCTTTCTTTCCTCTGACATCCTCTGGAAAGTACTTCCTCAGGAATCTCTCTCTGAACACCGCCCAAGTGATCTCAGCACTCCCAGCAGCTTCCAACTCAGTGCGGGCAGCAACCCACCAATCATCTGCTTCCTCTGACAGCATATGCGTACCGAACCTGACCTTCTGGTTATCGGCACACTCAGTCACACGGAAGATCCTCTCGATCTCCTTCAACCACTTCTGAGCACCATCTGGATCGTATGCTCCCTTGAACATTGGAGGATTGTTCTTCTGGAACTCACTCAGTTGACGAGCAACTCCCATTCCCACAACATTCGGATTCCCTCCAAGTACTCCAGCTAGCATACCCAGAGCCTCAGCAATCGCAGCATCGTCTCTACCTCTTCCAGCCATCTCTATTCTGAGAACCCAACAAGCTAAAACAATAAGTACTGATAGGGTTACACAACACCTATCACATACAGGGAAACAGAATAATTACGACTCGACTCGACCGACTATGCTCTGATACCACTAATGTAACACCCTTCTAAAATACCCCAATAATAATTAAAACAACAAATATAAATCAGAGTAAATATGCAATTTCAGGGTGTCACACTTGACACTTCACACCATTCACCAAAATAGTTTGTCATGCTCATTTAATAATCAAAATAAAATATTGCACAATTCGCAGCGGATATGCAAACCATGTAACACATTACATGTAAAATTATTCAACAACCAAATGAAAACAAGGTAAAACATCCCGTCCCGATGTTACATATACCAGAGCATGACCCACTAAGGAACTACACTAGACTTCAAGCACTAGCTTCTACTCAATCACTGCTCGTTACCTGAAACATAGTTGTAAGGGTGAGTTCCTCAATCGATATAATAAGCATTATAAAATATCATGTAATGCTAAGTAATTTAACACATTTCATCACCTAAATCAGATCACACATTCAGCAACGGCAACATCAACTCATAATCATACTCAACACAAACACAAAACACACGTATAATATTGGAATACATCCATTCATATTATACGCCATACATACATTATGCAATGAGACTCCATGCATGCGGTACCGACTATTCGTGAACACATAGTTCAACCTCACCGATCAAATCCAGATACGGCTACCAAGCTCACTAGTCCCACTCATTTGAGACCTAGTGACTCACTTACTAATTCCTCACCATGGGAATTAGCTACCACCCCAAGGGCTATGCTATGCATGCTAAATCACCTAGCATGCAAACATCAACAACAATCCACAATAACTCACTCACTAATTCCTCACCATGGGAATTAGCTACCACCATAAAGGCCATACTATGCACGCTAAATCACCTAGCATGCAACCATCAACAACAATCCACAATGGACATATGCTCACACTCTAAGCCATAAACAGTCCATCCACAATTGCATACATAATAGATATATTCACAGTATTATGCATACCATCATACATTATCAGCATATTTATCACAGAATCATATCATGTCATGCCAAATAATAAATTACAGTATTAGCACACTCTACTAATACCCCTACTGCTCAAAACAACGGGAAATGATCCCTACTATATCATACACCAATATAGGCCAATCATCAACTATGTACACAATATTTGAATATCAAATTTTTACTTTTCCAACAGTGTTAACCGGTTAACGCCCTGGGTTAACCGGTTAACGCAACACAGAACACGCTTCCTGGCACATTTTAACAGTGTTAACCGGTTAACGCCCTGGGTTAACCGGTTAACGCAAGACAGACAGCAATTTCTCATAATTCATAACAGTGTTAACCGGTTAACACCCTGGGTTAACCGGTTAACGCAAGACAGAAAGCTGTTCCTGCGCTAACACGAACAGAATGCAGAATCCCCCGCATTTTTCGCCGTCGGAGGACTTCCGGACCTCCGATTTCGATTCCGTAAAAAGCTACACGTCCAGAAATTTACGACTCACCCACATATAGATTCAATTACAGTTTTAACATAACTTATTCATCACCATTTACAGCATTCCTCATCCCAATTAGGGTCAATTCAATGGCTTATTACTACCCATTACATGTTAACCCATAATACCCATTAAACGACGATAAACCCCCCTTACCTGAGTTAATCCGGCAATTGATTCTTTAGCTTCAAGCTTTTCCCTTCTTCAACCCTTGTTCTCTTGCTCTTCCTCTTTGCCCTTTTTCCACTTTTGAGTCGCTTATCTGCTTTCACGTGAAAAACCTTTTTACCAAATGGGACTCTTTTCTGATTCCAACTTTATATTCCAATAATAATAATCCAATTATTTAATTAAATTAATAAATATGCTATTAACTTAAATTAAATAATTATCATATTTTATCGGGGTGTTACAACATGCGATATTCAACATCAACTACCATAACTTTCAAGGCACAAAATATAACACTAATATTTAAAGTACTATCAATTGAAACTATCATAATCACAGTTAAAAACAAAGACCAACTAAAATACAATTAAAAGTGTTGTTGCACTAAAACTGAGTTCAAGATCGGAACATCCTACAAAGGAAATCACTGTGGAAAATTAAGAAAAATTTCTAACTCATTTGAAACAGAAACAACGTTAATGGCAAAACCGGAGTACCCAACATAGCATATCATAATTTCAATAGAACAACCATAAATACTTACATGACTCCATGATAATAACAACTGAATTAGGAGATCTGAACCAACGCCTTGTCACCACAGTGCTGTTGCCGAAATCGTGAAGCCATGATTGCATTTGACTTTGTCATTTAGCAACGTCATCTTTGGATCTTCTCAATAAGTTGCTTGGGTTTGATTTGGTTGCTTCTACATGTGTTAAAGATCTGCAGGATGACATGATGTCGAAATGGGTGAAACAGATGCCGTCGAACCTAAGAGCCCGAGGTGGGAACAGACGTGGCGAGATGGAGATTTGCGTGCGGTTGTGTTTGTTGTTGGATGGCCGACGACGATGGAGGTTGGAGGCGGAAGGTCGTTGACGGAAGCTTACGGAAGGAGGATGGTATTGCTGTAGTGTGGATGTGAGGTTGTGACGAATGAGGTATTCTGCAACGAAGGGTGTTCGCCGGAAGAAGATGATGGATGCGTGTTGGCGCGGCGAGGTGTCGGTGTCGGATGGAGGGAGCTCGTCGGAAAAACAATGGTAGCGGAAGGAGTTCGTCGACGGTGTGGATCAAGATCTCGCGGTTGTTGTGGAGGGATATGGATGGTGAAGGGAGACGCGGTGCTTGTGTGATTGCCGGCGGAGGCGCGGTTTCCGGCAATTCAACGAAGGGTGAAGGAGAGATGAACAGTGAGAGACTTTTCTTTTTCGTTTTTTAGAGAGGGTGTTTTAGGAGAGAGGTCACGTGTCTGTGCCTTGCTTTTGTTTTCTTTTTTGTTTCTTTTTAATGTACAGAGAGAGAGAGTCATTGATGAGAGTATTGGTGGGTTTTATTCTCTTTTTTCTCTTTTTTTAATATTATTTTTTTGTTACCGTTGGAAGAAGAGAGAGGGGTATTATTGAGGGCCACTTGACAGCTATGTACCAGTAACAAGAAGATAAGATTGCCACGTGGCACCTGGCAATTGGATTGAAAGATATATTTTTTAATATTTTTTGATTTTCTATTTAACTATTTATTTAAATTTCTATTTTATAATTGGATATTAGAAATGAGTATGGATTGCTAACATGGGCCTTTGATTAATTTGAATCAAAGAAGCACACAAAGAAACACATCTTTTTAAATAAATTAAAATGCCTATAATGTTGTTTTTATATAATTTAATCGTTTTAAAATAATTTAAATCAATTGAATCAAATAAAATTCACAAATTTTTAAATAATCATGATAAAATTAAAATAATAACATGGAAAATTTTATTTATTCAATCTGACTATTTTGACGAAAGAACAAAATTAAAACGACTAAAAATGAATAAAAGTCGGGCAAAATTTTGCTTAAAAAATTAAATCAGATGTATAAAAATGATCAGTGCAAAATATACTTATTGAAAAAATACAACGTTTCTTCAAATTCTGAAATAAGTTTGCACCGGTTAAAAGGCTCAGGCGGGTCAAAACCCAACTGAAACAGCTACTGGAAAATACAACGAGCACATCAGGTTAAACTACATGAACCGTAGATTAATAATACTGGCGTCTGCAATTTTAATTTCGAAACTTTTTATCCGCTGATTTTGTTTGTACTTGAGGAAATGATTCAACCGATTTGTCTGTATTTTCAATAAATTTATTCTAACTGATATTTTAGTTATTATTCATGATGGAATGCATGTCATGCTGTGCATATGATGCAAATTAAAAATGAAATCGATTTTACAAAAATTTAAATATGCACGGACAAAATTGGGGTATGACAGTCGTCTATAAAATCGGCGAAGATTGCCATCATGCATCTTTGAAATGTTGCGGGAGCGTTACATAAGCCAAATGGCATTCGTCGGTAGGCGAATGTACCATAAGGGCATGTGAAGGTAGTCTTTTCTTGGTCGTCAGGATGGATTGGGATTTGAAAGAATCCTGAATAACCGTCTAGATAGCAGAAGTGAGAATGCTTAGCCAATCGTTCAAGCATTTGATCAATGAAAGGTAGAGGGAAATGATCTTTCCGAGTGGCTTTGTTTAGTTTTCTATAGTCAATGCACATTCTACTTCCGGTCACAACTCTTTGTGCTATGGACTCGCCCTTCTCGTTCTTAACAACTGTAACACCTCCTTTCTTGGGTACTACATGAACGGGGCTAACCCATTGACTATCGGAGATCGGGTATATGATTCCAGTGTCTAGAAGTTTCTTTACTTCATCCTTGACTACGGTACTTAGGATTGGGTTGATCCTTCTCTGGTGTTCTCTAGAGGTTTTACAATCTTCCTCCAGCATAATGCAATGCATATAGATAGAAGGGCTTATTCCTTTAAGATCGACGATGTTATATCCTAACGCTGTTGGATATTTTCTTAGGACATCTAGTGATTTCTCAATTTCCATCTGTCTTAAGTCAGCGTTGATTATTACTGGTCTTTTCAGTTCAGTGTCTAGGAATTCATATCTTAGGTTCTTTGGTAGTGTTTTTAGTTCCAAGTCAGGTTTCTTTGGGCATGGAATGTGATCGGGTGTAAGTGTTAAGCATTCACTTAGACTTTCCTTTTGGTATGGTTCATGCCAATTATTGTCTTCAAGGATTGGAGGGATTTGGATTTTCATTATTTCAGAGTATGTGGTTTCTTCCATCTCCATCTCTCTCACACATTCGTCTATGACATCAAGTAGATAGCAGGTGTCGTCTGTAGCCGGCGCTTGTAAGAATTGGGTCAAGATGAATTCAACTTTTTCCTCTCCAACTTCGAATGTCAGCTTACCTCTATTTACGTCTATTATTGCTCCTACGGTAGCCAAGAATGACCTTCCTAGTATGATAGGTGTACTGGCATCTTCTTTGATGTCCATGATTATGAAATCGGTAGGAATGTAAAATTGTCCTACACGAACAGGGACATTCTCTAGTATACCGACATGATATTTGATTGAGCGGTCAGCTAATTGAACAAACATCTTGGTCTGTCTTAATTCTCCCATACCGAGCCTTTTGCAGATGGTTAAGGGCATTACACTAATATTGGCTCCTAGATTGCATAGAGCTTTGTCTATGACAAATTTTCCAATGACATAGGGTATGGAGAAACTACCTGGGTCCTTTAGTTTGGGAGGCATGTTATTCTGGATTATGGCGCTACACTCGGCAGTAAGTGTAACTATTTCGTCATCCTCAACCTTTTTCTTATTGGATAGGATTTCCTTAAGAAATTTGGCATAGGAGGGCATTTGTGTGGTGCCTTTTGTAAAGGGTATCGTAATGTTTAGTTGCTTCAGAAGCTCAACAAATTTCCTAAATTGACTCGCAGTTTTAGAACTTTTGAGTCTTTGAGGATACGGAATGGGTGGTTTATAAGGAGGTGGAGGCACATAAGGTTTCTCTTTCTCTTCGGCCTCCCGGGTATTATCTTCTGCTTCCTTTGGTTCATTCACCTGCTCAGTTGAGGTTTTATCTGGTTTTTGGTACATGGCAGGGTTTTGGAGTCTTGGATCTACGGGTCCGTCTACTTCTTTTCCACTCCTCAGTATAACGGCATTTGCATGTCCCTTTGGATTAGGTTGCGGTTGTCCAGGAAATATCCCAGTTGGAGCGGCTGTAGATGCTTGGTGTTGAGCCACTTGTGAAATCTGTGTTTCAAGCATTTTATTGTGGGTGGCTAAGGCGTCTACTTTATTCGCTAGTTGTTTAAGTTGCTCGCTAGTATGTATGTTTTGGTTCAAGAAGTCCTTGTTTGTTTGAGCTTGGGTAGCTATGAAACTTTCCATCATCAATTCGAGATTTAACTTCCTAGGCATGTTAGGAGCATTATTAGCTGGATTTTGATATCCAGGCGGAACAGGTGGTGCTTGGCCAGGTGCATACAGGGCATTGTTATTCTTATACGAGAAATTAGGATGGTTTTTCCAACCTGGGTTGTAGGAATTTGAATAGGGATTTCCTTGTGCATAATTCACTTGATCAGTTGGGACTCCTGCTAATATTTAACATTCTTGTGCAATGTGTCCAGGGTTTCCACATAACTCACAGTTAAGAGTTACAGTAGCCACGATGGTTGTGGGTGGTATGTGTAGAAGCTTGCTTCAATCCAAAAGAATTTTGATAAAGACAACATGTATCAACGCAAAAAGATAAGAGCTTAAAGAGAACTCAAAGCATCAAGTTAATCAAGCCACTTATGCATAGCAACATTTGGTTCAAGCTTCATTATCAATCCAACACTTTTGCAAATGTGTTGAATCACTTCTAAGGTATATCTAATTCACTTTTAAATTAGTATACAAGTGTTCAACAGTCATGTTTTGCATTTCCATATTTAACCTAACCATTTGTTAACATGTTGAAATGAAAAACACATTTTTCTTAAGATATTTTTCTGTGTTTCAACAGTGTTAACCGGTTAACCATATGGGTTAACCGGTTAACGGCCCCGTTTTTAAAAATTCTCAAGTTAACTTTATATGCGTTAACCGGTTAACCCATTTGGTTAACCGGTTAACACTGTTCGTTTCAGTTTTTCTTGGCCTCTTTTCATGCAAAAATGTTTTCAAATACTTATACCTTTTCACTAATTTTTATGAAGAAAATTATACCTCTTTGAAAAGGTGTTTTGATCAATATAAATTCTGGATTTTAAAATGAAAAAAATACCTCCAAGAACTTTCAATAAAAACTCAATATAATCACTCTTTCATATTTGTCAATTTCTCATAAAAGTGTTCATAACCAATTTTTTGAGAAGAAACTTTTTAACATTCTTGTTTCATCTCATTCCATCTCTTGTTGAACACTTATATATTATTCATTGAGTGAATTATTTATCCAAGGAGAAGATCAATCAAGAGAAGATTGATAGTACTACACTTTATTCAAATCATCAAAGAAGATTTATTTCTATTTGACTTGTGATCCAGGATTGTTGGACACAAGGGTTGGTGTTGCAAGAGGATTGTTCTTGCACACTTGATTACCTATAGGTTAGATAGTAAGCATCACCATTGGTGTGAGTAGGCTGTACAATAATTCTAACTATAGTGAAATCTCTTTCGAGTTGAAAGGGGAGTGGAGTACCTTCGGAGTGTGAAGGGAACCACTATAAATTTCGGTGTCTTTTTACTTTCCGCAATTTATTTTTCAGCACTTAAACGAAAAATAACCAAGAACTGGAAACAAGATCGAAGAAATTTTTACCACCTAATTCACCCCCCCTCCCCCTCTTAGGTGCTTTTACAACTTACAATTGGCATCAGAGCAAGTTATAGGTAACTTGTTCCTAGAGATCCAGCATGGCTTCCGCAAGCATAAACCCGGTTTTCAAAGATGGTGGAAGTAGCAACAAGCCCCCACTCTTCTCCGGAGAATATTTTGATTTCTGGAAAATCAGAATGAAGGCACATCTTGAGGCCCAAGGAGAAGGTATATGGGAAGCAGTTGAAGAAGGTCCACACAAACCGGTGAATATGGTGAATGGAGTTGGTACCGCAAAGTTGAAAAACACCTATGACGAAGATGATAGGAAAAAGATTCTGAATGAGAAGAAGACAATCAACATACTCCAAAGCGCTCTTAGTATGGACGAGTTCTTCCGTATATCTCAATGTAAATCGGCAAAGGAAATTTGGGACACCTTGGTAGAAACACATGAAGGAACTGCCGAAGTGAAGAGATCGAGGCTAAACACTCTAAGTCAAGAATATGAGATGTTCCGCATGCAGCCCGGTGAATCTATAGTTGCCTTACAAAAGAGATTCGTCCATCTAACAAATCACTTGATTGCTCTCGGTAAAACCTTCACCAATGATGATCTCAACCTGAAAGTCCTAAGATCTTTGACAAGAGAATGGCAACCGAAGGTGACCGCTATTTCGGAAAAGAAGAGTCTCTCAACGATGACATCCGCATCTCTATTTGGCAAACTTCAAGAACACGAATTGGAACTTGGAAGGCTCGAGAAGCACGAAAGTCAAGAAAAGAAGTCCAAGGGAATTGCCTTGAAGGTTGATTCAAAAAATGACAAAGATGATGAGATGTCCGAAGATGAGAACTTTATGCTTCTTGTGAAGAAGCTTGGTAAGTTTTTTAATAAAAATCAAAATTCCTCTTATCCTAAAAAGAATAAACATTTCAGGAAAAAGGAAGCATCCACATCAATGCAAGACGTCACTTGTTATGAATGTGGAAAGCAAGGTCACATAAAGGCGGATTGCCCGAAACTTGCAAAGAAAGGAGGATTCAAAGGCAAGAAGGAATTCAAGAACAAAAAGGCTTATGTTGCTTGGGACGATAATGAGATAAGTTCATCTTCGGAATCGGAAAGCGATGAATGTGCGAACATGGATCTTATGGCTTCACATCACTCCGATGAAGAAATCGATGAGGTTAGTAGCAACTTTTCAGTTTATGACAATGACGCACAAGATGTTATAGATGAACTTTTAAAAGAATGCAAGACGTTGTATAAAAGTATTTCATCCCAAAAGAAACAAATTTCATCTTTAGAAGAAAATAATATTGCTTTGGAAAAATATATTGAAAGTGAAAAACAAAAGTTGATGGATGAAAAACAAAGTCTTGTATGTAAGAATTGTGAGTCTTTATCTTTCCAAATTGTTCAACTTAAAAGAGTTTTAGAAAGATATGAAAAAGGTCAAATTGGCTTGGAGGAAATTCTTAAGCACCAAAGGTATTCTAATGATAAAAGTGGATTAGGATATTCTAAGTTTTCCAAACCAAGCACAAATGAGACCATTTTTGTTAAAGCAAGTGAACAAGTTGTTAAAGAGAAAGTAAACAATTCTAAAAGTGTGCATCAAAGTCATAAAAAGAAAATGATTGCTAAGAAGAAGAATTATGTTCCTAGATATAGAAGTCATTTTTAACCTACTTGTTTTTACTGTGGAATCAAAGGCCACACACCTAATGCTTGTTATGTGCGAAACTTTGGCGTTGCAAAAGGGAATTATGTGTGGGTTAAAAAGGGTACTAACTACCAAGGACCCAAAGCAATTTGGGTACCTAACAAAACTTGATTTTGTTTTGTAGGTATGCTTGAAGACAACTTCGAATCAATGGTATCTTGATAGCGGTTGTTCAAAGCATATGACGGGCGATGTCAACAAATTTTCACATCTATCTGTAAAGGCCAAAGGATGAATGTTTAATAGAACATGAAGTCACCCATGACATTTTGCTAAAAGGTAAAAGGGTTAATAATATTTTTATGACTTCATTTGATGACTCTTCCTCGAAGGTAAAATGCTTAATGACGAACAACAACGAGGCTTGGCTATGGCATAAAAGATTCGCTCACATTCACATGGAGTACATGAACAAGTTGATAAAGCATGATCTAGTTGTTGGTCTTACAAAGATTAAGTTCATCAAGGATAAGCTATGTGACGCATGTCAAAAGGGAAAGCAAACCAAGACAACTTTCAAATCCAAGAATGTTGTATCTACGTCTAGGCCACTTCAACTCTTGCACATGGATCTCTTTGGTCCATCAAGAACGAAAAGCTTCGGAGGTAATGTTTACGCTTTAGTTATTGTTGATGATTTCTCTAGATATACGTGGACATTGTTTCTAGTGCAGAAAAGCAATGCTTTCAAGGCTTTCAAGAAGTATGCGAAACAAATTCAAAATGAGAAGTCCCTCACAATAACCTCCATAAGAAGTGACCACGGTGGATAATTCCAAAACACATTCTTTGAAGAATTTTGCGAAGAGCACGAAATTTCCCACAACTTCTCCGCACCACGAATGTAACACCCCGATAAAAATAAGATAATTATTTAATTTAAGTTAATATTATATTTATTAATTTAATTAAATAATTGGAATTATTGGATTATTATTATTATTATTATTATTATTATTGGAATAATAATTATTGGAAAATATATATAAGTTGGAAATAAGAAAAAGAGTCCCATTTGGTAAAGAAAGGGTTTCACGTGAAAAGCAGAGAAGCGGCTGAAAAGAGACAGAGCAAGAGGAAGAAGGTTGGAGAAGAGAAAAGCTTGAAGCTTAAAGATTCGCCGGATTAACTCAGGTAAGGGGGGTTTATCGTCGTTTAATGGGTATTATGGGTTAGCATGTAATGGGTAGTGATAAGCCATTGATTTGACCCTAATTGGGATGTTGAATGCTGAAAAAATTGTGATGGATAAGTTGTGTTAAAACTGAAATTGACTCTGTAATTGGATGAGTCTTGATTTCCCGAAAGTGTAGCTTTTTACGGAATTGAAATCGGAGGTCCGGAAGTCCTCCAACGGCGGAAAATACGGAGAATTCTGCTTCGTGTTAGCGCAGGAACAGCTTTCTGTCTTGCGTTAACCGGTTAACCCAGGGTGTTAACCGGTTAACACTGTTAGGAATTGTGAAGTATTGCTGTTTTGCTTGCGTTAACCGGTTAACCCAGGGTGTTAACCGGTTAACACTGTTGTGATTTGTGAAAATTGCTGCTCTGTTTGCGTTAACCGGTTAACCCAGGGCGTTAACCGGTTAACACTGTTGAGTTTTGCCAGAAAGCGTGTTCTGTGTTGCGTTAACCGGTTAACCCAGGGCGTTAACCGGTTAACACTGTTGGAAATTGGAAAAATTGATATTTTAATGTT
Source organism: Lathyrus oleraceus (assembly GCF_024323335.1). Taxonomy (NCBI): domain Eukaryota; kingdom Viridiplantae; phylum Streptophyta; class Magnoliopsida; order Fabales; family Fabaceae; genus Lathyrus; species Lathyrus oleraceus. The sequence continues at coordinate 148,078,921 of NC_066581.1, read as the reverse complement.
GTGAACATAATTGGTGATTGGCCTATATCGGTGTGTGATATAGTAAGGATTATTTCCCGTTGTTTTGAGTAGGATAGGTGTTAGTAGAGTGTGCTAATGCTGTGATTGTATTATTTGGCATGACATGATATGATTATGTGATAAATGTGCTGATGATGTGTGAAAATATGCATAATGTGGTGAATGTATATATTATGTATGTAATTGTGGATGGACTGTTTTATGGCTTAGAGTGTGAGCATATGTCCATTGTGGATTGTTGTTGATGTTGCATGCTAGGTGATTTGGCATAGCATAATGTGGCCTTTATGGTGGTAGCTAATTCCCATGGTGAGGAATTAGTGATGTTAGTCATTTAGGACTGTTGTTGATGTTTGCATGCTAGGTGATTAGCGTGCATAGCATGGCCCTTGGGGTGGTAGCTAATTCCCATGGTGAGGAATTAGTGATGTGAGTCACTAGGTCTCAAATGAGTGGGACTAGTGAGCTTGGTAGCCGTATCTGGATTTGATCGGTGAGGTTGAACTATATGTTCACGAATAGTCGGTACCGCATGCATGGAGTCTCATTGCATAATGTATGTATGGCGTATAATATGAATGGATGTATTCCAATATTATACGTGTGTTTTGTGTTGGTGTTAAGTATGAATTGAGATTATACGTGTGCTTTATGTTGGTGTTGAGTATGATGTTTGAGTTGATGTGCCGTTACTGAATGTGTGTTATGATTAGGGTGATGAAATGTGTTAAATTACTTAACATTGCATGATATTTTATAATGCTTATTATATCGATTGAGGAACTCACCCTTACAACTATGTTTTCAGGTAACGAGCAGTGATTGAGTAGGAGCTAGTGCTTGGAGTCTAGCGTAGTTTATTAGTGAGTCATGCTCTGGTAGATGTAACATCGGGACGGGATGTTTTAATTGTTTTCATTCGGTTGTTGAACAACTTTACATGTAATGTGTTACATGTTTTGCATGATTGATTTGATTTCTATCCGCTGCGAATTATGCAATGTTTATTTGGATTAAATAAAGAGCATGACAGTTATTTTGGTGAATGGTGTGAAGTGATTGTGTGACACCCTTAATTGCATATCTACTCTGATATATATTTGTTGTTTTAATTAAATATTTGGGGTATTTTAGAAGGGTGTTACATTAGTGGTATCAGAGCATAGTCGGTCGAGTCGAGTCGTAATTATTCTGTTTCCCTGTACGTGATAGGTGTTGTGTAACCCTATCAGTACTTATTGTTTTAGCTTGTTGGACTTTCAGAATAGAGATGGCTGGAAGAGGTAGAGACGATGCTGCGATTGCTGAGGCTCTGGGTATGCTAGCTGGAGTACTTGGAGGAAATCCGAATGTTGTGGGACTGGGAGCTGCTCGTCAACTGAGTGAGTTCCAGAAGAACAATCCTCCAATGTTCAAGGGAGCATACGATCCAGATGGTGCTCAGAAGTGGTTGAAGGAGATCGAGAGGATCTTCCGAGTGACTGAGTGTGCCGATAACCAGAAGGTCAGGTTCGGTACGCATATGCTATCAGAGGAAGCAGATGATTGGTGGGTTGCTGCCCGCACTGAGTTGGAAGCTGCTGGGAGTGCTGAGATCACTTGGGCGGTGTTCAGAGAGAGATTCCTGAGGAAGTACTTTCCAGAGGATGTCAGAGGAAAGAAAGAGATAGAGTTCTTAGAATTGAAGCAGGGCAATTGGTCTGTTACTGAGTATGCTGCTAAGTTCACAGAGCTGTCGAAGTATTACACTCCCTATGATGAGGCTACTGGGGAATTTTCAAAATGTGTGAAGTTTGAGAACGGGTTACGTCCCGAGATCAAGCAGGCTATTGGGTATCAGCGGATTAGAGTGTTTTCTGATTTGGTTGACTGTTGCAGAATTTTTGAACAGGATACCAAGGCCAGAGCGGAGAGCTATCAGCAGGGGGTTGATAGGAAAGGCAAGAATCAGAATGACCGTGGGAAACCGTATGCAGCTGGCAAAGGTTTCCAGAGACAGAGTGGGATGAAGAGGCCTAGTGGGGGAGACTCTAGTGCCCCTGCTAAGTGTTACAGATGTGGTCAGGCTGGACATCGTTTCCACGAGTGTACCAGTGCTGAGAAGAAGTGTTTCAAGTGTGGCAAAGGTGGTCATTTGGCTGCAGAGTGCCGGTTGAAGACTGTGACTTGTTTCAACTGTGGAGAGGTGGGTCATATCAGTCCACAGTGTCCTAGGCCGAAGAGAGAGAACCAGTCGGGAGGCAAGGTCTTTGCTTTAGCGGGTTCTGAGACTTCTGCAGATGATCGTTTGATCCGAGGTACGTGTTATATTAATGGCTTTCCTCTTGTAGCTATTATTGACACAAGTGCGACTCATTCCTTTATATCTTTGGATTGTGCTGTGAAACTTAAATTTGAGATATCTGAGATGCATGGGGGTATGGTGATTGATACTCCTGCGAAGGGTTCAGTGACTACTACTTCAGTTTGTTTAAATTGTCCTTTGAGTATTTTTGGTAAAGACTTTAGGATGGACCTCGTGTGTCTTCCACTAGTGCAGATTGATGTTATCTTGGGTATGAACTGGTTGGTGTTTAACCGAGTTTATATCAACTGTTTTGATAAGACTGTGATCTTTCCTGAGATTGAGGAAGGAAAGAGTTTGTTTCTATCAGCAAGGCAGGTGAATGAGGCAGTAGCAGATGGGGCAGAGTTGTTTATGCTGTTAGCAACTTTGGAGGCTAAAGATAAACTGGCGATTTGCGATCTAGCTGTGGTGTGTGATTTTCCTGATGTGTTTCCCGAAGAAGTGAATGAATTACCGCCAGAGCGTGAAGTTGAGTTCTCGATTGATTTGGTACCTGGTACTAGGCCGATATCGATGGCTCTGTACCGTATGTCTGCTGTTGAGTTAACTGAATTGAAGAGTCAGTTGGAAGATCTGTTGGATAAGAAATTTATTCGTCCGAGTGTGTCACCGTGGGGTGCACCAGTGTTATTGGTTAAGAAGAAAGAAGGTACTATGAGGTTGTGTGTGGATTAAAGGCAACTGAATAAAGTGACGATCAAGAATCGGTATCCTTTACCGAGGATTGATGATTTGATGGATCAGTTGGTTGGTGCGAGTGTGTTCAGTAAAATAGATTTGAGATCGGGGTATCATCAGATACGTGTGAAAACTGAGGATATTCAGAAGACTGCTTTCAGGACAAGGTATGGACATTATGAGTATTCTGTAATGCCTTTTGGTGTGACTAATGCGCCTGGAGTATTTATGGAGTATATGAATAGGATTTTCCATCCGTACCTAGACAAGTTTGTTGTGGTGTTTATTGACGATATTTTGGTGTATTCGAAATCTGAAGAAGAGCATGCTGAACATTTGAGAGTGGTTTTAGGGGTTCTACGAGAAAAAAAGTTATTTGCTAAACTGTCCAAGTGTGAATTTTGGTTAGAAGAGGTTAGTTTTCTTGGTCATGTGATTTCAAGCGGTGGTGTTGCTGTTGATCCTTCTAAGATAGAAGCGGTTTCTAAGTGGGAAGCTCCGAAGTCAGTTACTGAGATAAGGAGTTTTCTTGGTTTGGCTGGTTATTATAGGAAGTTCATTGAGGGATTTTCTAAGTTGGCGTTACCGTTGACGATGTTGACTAGAAAGGGGCAAGTGTTTGTTAGGGACTCAAAGTGTGAAGAAGGTTTCCAAGAGTTAAAGAGAAGGTTAACTACTGCTCCTATTCTGATATTACCGAGTCCATCGGAACCATTTGAGGTTTACTGTGATGCTTCGTTGTTGGGTTTGGGTGGTGTTTTGATGCAGAATAAGCAGGTTGTAGCTTATGCTTCGAGACAACTGAAGGTTCATGAGAGGAACTATCCGACACACGATTTAGAGTTGGCAGCTGTGGTATTTGTTCTGAAGTTATGGAGGCATTACTTGTACGGGTCAAGATTTGAGGTTTTCAGTGACCATAAAAGTTTAAAGTATTTGTTTGATCAGAAAGAGCTGAATATGAGACAGAGGAGATGGTTAGAGTTTCTGAAGGATTATGACTTTGGTTTGAATTACCATCTGGGTAAAGCAAACGTGGTGGCTGATGCATTGAGTCGGAAATCATTGCATATGTCTATGTTAATGGTTAAGGAATTGGATTTAATTGAGCAGTTTAGAGACTTGAGTTTGGTGTGTGAGAGTACTCACAATAGTGTTAAATTGAGAATGTTGAAGTTGACGAGTGGTATTCTGGATGAGATTAGAGAGGGTCAGAAATCCGATGTGCTTTTGGTTGATAAGTTGACTCTAGTGAATCAAGATCAAGGTGGTGAATTTAGAGTCGATGAGAATGGTGTTTTGAAATTTGGTAATCGGGTGTGTATTCCGGATGTTACCGAACTTAAGAAGAGTATTCTTGAGGAAGGACATCGTAGTGGCCTGAGTATTCATCCTGGGGCTACGAAGATGTATCATGATTTGAAAAAGTTATTTTGGTGGCCGGAAATGAAAAGAGAAATTGCGAGTTTTGTTTATTCTTGTTTGACTTGTCAGTAGTCAAAGATTGAGCATCAGAAGCCGTCTGGGCTAATGCAACCGTTGGCTATTCCAGAATGGAAGTGGGATAGTATCAGTATGGATTTTGTTTCTGGTTTACCGAGGACAAATAAGAATTTTGAAGCTATTTGGGTGATTGTTGACAGATTGACAAAATCGGCTCATTTCATTCCGATCAGAATGGATTATCCGTTAGAGAGATTAGCTGAGTTGTATATTGAGAAAATTGTAAGTTTGCATGGTATTCCGTCGAGTATTGTTTCGGACAGAGATCCTAGATTTACATCGAAGTTCTGGGAAGGTTTGCAGAGGGCTTTGGGAACTAAGCTGAGATTGAGTTCTGCATATCATCCGCAGACTGATGGTCAGACTGAGAGGACGATTCAGTCACTGGAGGATCTTTTGAGGGCTTGTGTTTTGGAAAAGGGAGGTGCTTGGGATTGTTATTTACCTTTGATTGAGTTTACCTACAACAATAGTTTTCATTCGAGCATTGGCATGGCACCGTTTGAAGCTTTGTATGGTAGGAGATGTCGGACACCTTTATGTTGGTATGAGTCCGGTGAGAGTGTTGTGGTGGGACCGGAGATTGTTCAACAAACTACGGAAAAGATTAAGATGATTCAGGAGAAGATGAGGATTGCTCAGAGTCGTCAGAAGAGTTATCACGACAAGAGGAGGAAGTCACTTGAGTTTCAAGAGGGAGATCATGTGTTTCTTCGTGTTACTCCGATAACTGGGGTTGGTCGAGCTTTGAAGTCGAAGAAGTTGACACCTCGATTTATTGGTCCTTATCAGATTTTGGAGAGGATAGGGGAGGTAGCCTATCGTATCGCTTTACCGCCGTCACTTGCGAATTTGCATGAGGTTTTTCATGTGTCTCAGTTGAGGAGGTACATTCCTGATCCGTCGCATGTTGTCCAAGTAGATGATGTACAGGTGAGAGATAACCTGACTGTTGAAACATCACCTATGAGGATCGAGGATCGAGAGTTGAAGCAGTTGCGGGGTAAAGAGATTGCTTTGGTAAAGGTAGCTTGGGGAGGACCAGCAGGTGGCAATGTGACTTGGGAACTTGAGAGTCAGATGAAGGAGTCTTATCCGGAGTTATTCGCTTGAGGTATGTTTTCGAGGACGAAAACTCTTTTAGTGGGGGAGAGTTGTAACACCCCGATAAAAATAAGATAATTATTTAATTTAAGTTAATATTATATTTATTAATTTAATTAAATAATTGGAATTATTGGATTATTATTATTATTATTATTATTATTATTATTATTATTATTATTGGAATAATAATTATTGGAAAATATATATAAGTTGGAAATAAGAAAAAGAGTCCCATTTGGTAAAGAAAGGGTTTCACGTGAAAAGCAGAGAAGCGGCTGAAAAGAGACAGAGCAAGAGGAAGAAGGTTGGAGAAGAGAAAAGCTTGAAGCTTAAAGATTCGCCGGATTAACTCAGGTAAGGGGGGTTTATCGTCGTTTAATGGGTATTATGGGTTAGCATGTAATGGGTAGTGATAAGCCATTGATTTGACCCTAATTGGGATGTTGAATGCTGAAAAAATTGTGATGGATAAGTTGTGTTAAAACTGAAATTGACTCTGTAATTGGATGAGTCTTGATTTCCCGAAAGTGTAGCTTTTTACGGAATTGAAATCGGAGGTCCGGAAGTCCTCCAACGGCGGAAAATACGGAGAATTCTGCTTCGTGTTAGCGCAGGAACAGCTTTCTGTCTTGCGTTAACCGGTTAACCCAGGGTGTTAACCGGTTAACACTGTTAGGAATTGTGAAGTATTGTTGTTTTGCTTGCGTTAACCGGTTAACCCAGGGTGTTAACCGGTTAACACTGTTGTGATTTGTGAAAATTGCTGCTCTGTTTGCGTTAACCGGTTAACCCAGGGCGTTAACCGGTTAACACTGTTGAGTTTTGCCAGAAAGCGTGTTCTGTGTTGCGTTAACCGGTTAACCCAGGGCGTTAACCGGTTAACACTGTTGGAAATTGGAAAAATTGATATTTTAATGTTGTGAACATAATTGGTGATTGGCCTATATCGGTGTGTGATATAGTAAGGATTATTTCCCGTTGTTTTGAGTAGGATAGGTGTTAGTAGAGTGTGTTAATGCTGTGATTGTATTATTTGGCATGACATGATATGATTATGTGATAAATGTGCTGATGATGTGTGAAAATATGCATAATGTGGTGAATGTATATATTATGTATGTAATTGTGGATGGACTGTTTTATGGCTTAGAGTGTGAGCATATGTCCATTGTGGATTGTTGTTGATGTTGCATGCTAGGTGATTTGGCATAGCATAATGTGGCCTTTATGGTGGTAGCTAATTCCCATGGTGAGGAATTAGTGATGTTAGTCATTTAGGACTGTTGTTGATGTTTGCATGCTAGGTGATTAGCGTGCATAGCATGGCCCTTGGGGTGGTAGCTAATTCCCATGGTGAGGAATTAGTGATGTGAGTCACTAGGTCTCAAATGAGTGGGACTAGTGAGCTTGGTAGCCGTATCTGGATTTGATCGGTGAGGTTGAACTATATGTTCACGAATAGTCGGTACCGCATGCATGGAGTCTCATTGCATAATGTATGTATGGCGTATAATATGAATGGATGTATTCCAATATTATACGTGTGTTTTGTGTTGGTGTTAAGTATGAATTGAGATTATACGTGTGCTTTATGTTGGTGTTGAGTATGATGTTTGAGTTGATGTGCCGTTACTGAATGTGTGTTATGATTAGGGTGATGAAATGTGTTAAATTACTTAACATTGCATGATATTTTATAATGCTTATTATATCGATTGAGGAACTCACCCTTACAACTATGTTTTCAGGTAACGAGCAGTGATTGAGTAGGAGCTAGTGCTTGGAGTCTAGCGTAGTTTATTAGTGAGTCATGCTCTGGTAGATGTAACATCGGGACGGGATGTTTTAATTGTTTTCATTCGGTTGTTGAACAACTTTACATGTAATGTGTTACATGTTTTGCATGATTGATTTGATTTCTATCCGCTACGAATTATGCAATGTTTATTTGGATTAAATAAAGAGCATGACAGTTATTTTGGTGAATGGTGTGAAGTGATTGTGTGACACCCTTAATTGCATATCTACTCTGATATATATTTGTTGTTTTAATTAAATATTTGGGGTATTTTAGAAGGGTGTTACAACGAACACCACAACAAAACGGTGTCGTAGAAAGAAAGAATAGATCTTTGGTGGAGCTCGCAAGAACAATGCTCAGTGACTCCAACCTTCCTAAATATTTTTGGGCGGACACAGTTAGCACAACATGTTTTGTAAGCAACCGTGTCAACATTCGGCCGATTCTCAAAAAGGCTCCGTATGAGCTATTCAAAGGAAGGAAGCCCAATATATCTTTCTTTCACATTTTTGGGTGCAAATGTTTTATCCTCAACAATGGTAAGGACAACCTTGGTAAGTTCGATGAGAAATCCGACGATGGTATCTTCCTTGGCTACTCCCTATCTAGTAAGGCATTTAGAATTTTCAATAAAAGAACTCTTTCTATTGAAGAATCAATGCATGTATCTTTTGATGAAACTAACCCCTCGAAAGAGGATAACATTATTGTTGACGATGATGATGATATAATAGATATGTCACAACAACAAAAGGAAGTTCCAAATGATCAACCAATACCACAAGGAGATGACTCACCAATCATTGAAGAACATCATGATCTACCGAAAGAATGGAGAACTCATAAAGATCACCCGATCGATAAAGTTATTGGTGATATTAGCCAAGGCGTTGCAACACGACTAAATCTCAAGGATGCTTGTCTCAACATGACTTTTGTATCTCAAATAGAACCAACCAAAGTCGATGAAGCCTTAGGCGACGATCAATGGATAGTAGCAATGCAAGAAGAACTCAACCAATTCGAAAGGAATCAAGTTTGGAGTCTTGTACCAAGACCGAACAACAAGCACATCATAGGAACAAGATGGGTGTTCAAGAACAAACTTGATGAGAATGGGATCATAGTTCGTAACAAAGCAAGATTGGTTGCACAAGGATACAACCAAGAGGAAGGAATTGATTTTGATGAGACGTTCGCTCCGGTAGCAAGGTTAGAAGCAATTCAATTATTACTTGCTTATGCTTGTTCTATGAATTTTCAATTGTTTCAGATGGATGTCAAAAGCGCTTTCCTGAATGGCAATATCAATGAAGAAGTCTACGTCAAACAACCTCCGGGTTTTGAAGACTTCAAGAATCCTTCACATGTTTACAAGTTGAAGAAAGCACTATATGGATTAAAGCAAGCACCAAGAGCGTGGTATGACCGCCTCAACAACTTTCTATGTGAAAAGGGATTTGTAAAAGGAAAGGTTGACAAGACTTTGTTCCTAAAGAAGATCAAGGGTAACACCTTATTGGCTCAAGTCTATATCGACGACATCATCTTCGGTTCAACAAACAAAGATCTTTGCGAAGAATTTTCATTTATGATGCAAGGAGAATTCGAGATGTCCATGATGGGAAAATTGAACTATTTTCTTGGACTACAAATCAAGCAAACAAAGGATGACATCTTCATCAACCAATCCAAGTATTGTAAGGAATTGTTGAAAAGATTCGATATGGATAGTTGCAAAGTGATGTCCACTCCTATGGGATCCGGAACGTACGTTGATCAAGATGAATCCGGAGTTTCAATAGATATCTCAAAATATCGAGGTATGATTGGTTCATTACTATATTTGACGGCAAGTCGTCCTGACATTATGTTTAGTGTATGTTTGTGTGCACGCTTTCAAGCAAATCCGAAGGAATCGCATCTCACCGCCGTGAAGAGGATTATGAAGTATCTCAAAGGAACAATGAACGTCGAACTATGGTATCCAAAAGGTAGTATATGTTCCTTGATTGGTTATTCTGACGCTGATTATGCAGGATGTAAGACCGATAGGAAAAGCACAAGTGGTACTTGTCACATTCTCGGGAATGCACTAGTGTCGTGGGCATGCAAAAAGCAAGCCTGTGTCGCACTTAACACGACCGAAGCGGAGTACATTGCAGCAGGCAGTTGTTGTGCACATATTTTATGGCTCAAGCAACAGCTTCTTGATTTTGGTGTAGATCTCGGCTGCATTCCTCTTCGATGCGATAACACAAGTGCCATCAACATCACAACGAACTCGGTCATGCATTCAAGGACAAAGCACATAGATATCCGACATCATTTCCTTCGAGATCACGTGCTTAACGGAGATGTAGATGTTACGTTCGTGGATACACGTAACCAACTTGCCGACATATTCACAAAACCATTGGCTAAAGAGCAATTTTTCAAGATTCGGCAAGAACTTGGTATTCTCAATGAAGGTGACATTTAACCTTTTCTTAAAATTGCTTGTTATGTGTTATAGTAGCTTAAAATATGCTTATTTTCACTTTTGTGTTATGTAATGCTAGCACTCTTTTTTCGCCGTTTTTAGTTTTTCTTACTTTCGTATGTCCGAAAATTATTGGTTTCAAAATATTTTTTGATCGAAAGTTGCGTATTGATAAGTATTAATACTTTGTGAAAATCTTTTCCCATTTATTCAAAACAAAGCTACTGTTTTTTTTAAATTTTTTTGAAAATTTTAGCCCGTTAACCGGTTAACGGAATAGGTTAACCGGTTAACGCTTCCCAGACAGCAGTTCTGCGTTGCTTTTTTAAGTACAGAATGTTTAAAAATTTTATTTTATTTAGTTTTGGTGTGCGTGTTATTTATGATGCATGTGCTTTAATCCTTACCAACACCTCATAACTCCTATTCTTCCTACTTTGACTCACCATAAACATTGTTCCAAAAATCCCTCTACAAACCCTAGAATCTCCACCTTCATCCATGACTCCTCCAAGAAAAGGAAAGGCTCATGTGTCAGTGTCAAGCAGTGAAGAGGAAGAGATGCAAATGGAAACAGCAAAGAAGAGAAGAATGGATTTCAAGGTCAGGGTCAGACATCTTCTCAAGGGTAAGTATGTGAACCTAAAATCCTTCACACCTTTTACTTTCACCTTCCCTGAGCTGTTGAAATTTCAAGGGATGCATGAGTTTATCACTGATAATGGAAAAATTTACCCTGATTTGGTAAAATCTCTTTTGAACCATTTCACTTTAAACCTGGATGATAATGATAAACATATGTTGTCTGCTACTGTGAGGGACTGTGAGATTGAGACAGACCTAGGTATGCCGACTGCTTCTCTTAGGATTCCATATTCGGGATTTTTTCTCCGGAAAGGGTTAACCATGTGGATGGCAAATGGGTTAAATATGACAAAATGGAGTATTATTACTCAATCTGCAAGCTTCCAAGGGTTGTTATTATTTCGGGTCAGTGTACTTCTCGCACACTCTGTTATGCGAAGAATTTGTCAGTTGATGATCGGATGCTACATTATGTTATCTGTCATGTTTTGTTGCCAATAGACTCAAATCTTTCTCAAATCAATGACTTGGAGATGCAGGTTATATTTTCTGTGAAGAACAAGATCAAAGTTAATTGGCTTCCAACTATGTTGTACCATCTCAAACAACAACTCACCTTAAAGACTAGGCTGCCCTATGGTCGTCTTATTTCAAGAATTTTGGAATCTACCGACATGGAAATCAGAAGAGAACCGTTCATTGCAATGACCACAACCGCAAATGAGATCAACGGAGTTACAATCATGAAGAATACCGACATAGTTCAATGCAACGACAGATCGTACAAATATGATGACGGGTCCTCTTCATCCAACTTTCCTATCCCGGAAGGTGGCATTACCAACGAGTTCCTTTATACCACCATGATGAGCCAACACCGTGAAACTACCTGTGCAATCAAAAGCCTCTGTAACCTTGTGTTGAGTTCCCGTAACCTTCCCGAGGATGATGATGAAGGCGACGCCGGTAGTGAAGCGGAAGGAGAGGATAGTGAGGACATGTCGGATGAAGATTAAAGCACCATGTCTATTTGTGTTGCTGTTATGTTTTCTTATGTTTTTTCGTTCTAGTTTATGACTATACATGATGCTCGGTTTTATGTTTACCGTACTCTTAACCGTTTAATCCAATTATGTTTATGTTATCATGTGTGTTTGAATGCTTATACTATATTAATGATCACATAATGCTTGTATGCTTATATGCTTTTCTTTTCCATAAGCTTCTTCCTTTTTGCTAATGCCAAAGGGGGAGAAAACCTGTTTCTCTAATATTCTCTCTATGCAGAATTTTTTGTGTTATGCTTCTCATTTATGGGGAGTTCTTGAACTTAGGGGGAGAATCAAATTAGAGAAACTTCACTCTTAAGCATCTTTCTCAAAGTTGGTTGTCATCATCAAAAAGGGGGAGATTGTAGAAGCATGCTTCAATCCAAAAGAATTTTGATGAAGACAACATGCATCAACGCAAAAAGATAAGAGCTTCAAGAGAATTCAAAGCATCAAGTTAATCAAGCCACTTATGCATAGCAACATTTGGTTCAAGCTTCATTATCAATCCAACATTTTTGCAAATGTGTTGAATCAGTTCTAAGGTATATCTAATTCACTCTTAAATTAGTATACAAGTGTTCAACAATCATGTTTTGCATTTCCATATTTAACCTAACCATTTGTTAACATGTTGAAATGAAAAACACATTTTTCTTAAGATATTTTTCTGTGTTTCAACAGTGTTAACCGGTTAACCATATGGGTTAATCCGTTAACGGCCCTGTTTTTAAAAATTCTCAAGTTACCATTATATGCGTTAACCGGTTAACCCATTTGGTTAACCGGTTAACACTGTTCGTTTCAGTTTTTCTTGGCCTCTTTTCATGAAAAAATGTTTTCAAATACTTATACATTTTCACTAATTTTTATGAAGAAAATTGTACCTCTTTGAAAAGGTGTTTTGATCAATATAAATTCTGGATTTTTAAATGAAAAAAATACCTCCAAGAACTTTCAATAAAAACTCAAGATAATCACTCTTTCATATTTGTCAATTTCTCATAAAAGTGTTCATAACCAATTTTTTGAGAAGAAACTTTTTAACATTCTTGTTTCATCTCATTCCATCTCTTGTTGAACACTTATATATTATTCATTGAGTGAATTATTTATCCAAGGAGAAGATCAATCAAGAGAAGATTGATAGTACTACACTTTATTCAAATCATCAAAGAAGATTTATTTCTGTTTGACTTGTGATCCAGGATTGTTGGACACAAGAGTTGGTGTTGCAAGAGGATTGTTCTTGCGCACTTGATTACCTATAGGTTAGATAGTAAGCATCACCATTGGTGTGAGTAGGATGTACAATAATTCTAACTATAGTGAAATCTCTTTCGAGTCGAAAGGGGAGTGGAGTACCTTCGGAGTGTGAAGGGAACCACTATAAATTCCGGTGTCTTTTTACTTTCCGCAATTTATTTTCCAGCACTTAAACGAAAAATAACCAAGAACCGGAAACAAGATTAAAGAAATTTTTACCATCTAATTCACCCCCCTCTTAGGCGCTTTTACAACTTACAGTATGGTCAAGTTGTCTAATTTTTGGACAAGGGCATCTACCTTTGCATGAACATGGTCAAGGCTACTGATTTCGTACATTCCACCCTTAGTCTGGGACTTTTCCACTAGAGTTCGTTAACCTCCCCATTGGCAATGGTTTTGGGCCATGTTTTCAATGAGTTGATAGGCTTCGATGTATGGCTTATCCACAAGTGCATCGCCCGCGGCAACGTCTATTGTAAGTCTTGTGTTATACAGAAGCCCATTATAAAATGTGTGAATGATCACCCAGTCTTCTAGACCGTGATGTGGACATATCCTCATTATGTCCTTGTATCTCTCCCACGCTTCGTAGAGAGATTCCATATCTTTTTGTCGAAATCCATTGATTTGAGCTCTCAGCATAACAGTTTTGCTCAGCGGAAAGTATCGGGATAAGAAGACGTTCTTCAGTTCTTCCCATGTTGTAACGGAGTTGGAGGGCAAGGATTGCAACCAAGCCCAAGCTCTGTATCTTAGTGAGAAAGGAAAGAGGAGCAGTCTTATTGCATCTTGAGATACACCATTCGCTTTTACAGTATCGGCGTACTGCACAAACTTGGTCAGGTGTTCATTAGGATCGTCTGTTGGATTTCCAGCAAATCGATGTTGTTGGACGGCTCATAAGAGTGAGGGTTTCAGCTCGAAATCATTTCGATTTATAGCGGGGGCAGCAATGATGTTGTGAGGTTCTTGTTGAGACGGGGTAGCGTAGAATTTAAGAGGACGATTCTGGGGTCCTTCTTCAGCCATGTTTGGGTTTTCTTCTGATTTAGGAGGAAATGAGATATCGGCAATACCGTACTTTTGTTGATATTCGTGTATTCGGCGTCTCACGTATAAGAAACGCTCTAATTCAGGGATTGGTGGTGCTAAGTTATCGCCTTATGAGCGAGTACTTGGCATACGATCAGGGAAAGAAGGGAGAAGATTAGTTTTTATTTTTACCTTAGTCTATACCGTGCAACGAAAGAATCGCACTATTCGACTAAAACAGGTCCCCGACAACGGCACCAAAAACTTGATGCTTCGTCTGACTATATATAAAATATAGTCTGTCGGGTACTTGACTGCAAGTGCACAGTCCAATCGCTTTAATTTTAAAAGATATCGGTCCCATAGGGACCTATGGCCAAACTAGTGTTACTAACGTCACTATGTTTAGCTAAGGGAATGATTAGTAGAAGTTTGGGGGCAAAATAGTAAATCTAAGGGAAATGTAGTTTTAAGAAGGAATTTATGGAAGGAATCAGTATGCAGCGCATTAATTTTCAGGGATTCGATAAGTCACCGGTGAATAGTTTAAATGCCAAATATCTCTCAGTAGAAAATGTTTATTTAAAAGACTTTATCTCACACTCTCGTGGTTGTTGATTCGGCCTATAACTTTGAGTCAGAATGTACGCTTTCGCTGTCCCATTTGAAGTCAAAATTACCTTTTGAAAATAAATAAGTTTTAATTGCTTTTAAAGTGCTCTCGCTATTTTTAAACTCAATGCTTAATTTTTACTATCCAGCTCGAGCCTCACGCTCTCGCGATTGTTGGTTCTTACCTTAGTTAATTTCCCACTCTCGTGGCAAAACCGTATTAAATAGCTTTTCACGCTTTTATGATAAAGTTAATTAAATTTAAATTAAAAACTTCAGCCTAAAAGGTTATTTGAGAAAAAGGGTTTTCACCGATTATTATTAAATCCCATCAAAGTAAGTTGCTACATACCGATATCGGTAATTTAGCCGGACATGTTAAATAAGGCAAACACAAGGCATAAACAGATCAACATTGCGGTAAACATGCTTATAATAACAATTGGGCAATAATAATAATAATTCAATAAAAACCTGGAGATCGAAGTAACAGAGTATAGCGATTCTTAAAGTACTTGAGCAATCCTCCACAAGTCGGTAGACTTTGCTTCTTCAATACAAATTACTACTAAAATTAAATAGAGTGTAGTAGTTCCTCAGTGTAGGAAACTACTACTATGGCTAACTGGAAAACTATAGGAAAAGGGAAAAATGGAATTCTAAAAAGAATGACGAATAAAATAAGGCAACGGAAATAAGGTTGCTGAAAAGAAAAATACTAAAAGCTAGAAAGCTGTAAAACTAAATTGCAGAGCGTAAGTGTAAAAAAAGGCGTTCTCAATTTTTCCCATTCTGGTCCTTTATATAGTGTCCATTAGGTCTTGGTGGTTGAGAAAATCAAGGGAGACTTGGTTTTGAATGAGGAATCCGTGGGAATAAGTTTGTTGGAGGAGATTTAGGCACGTTTAGGTGCTTGTGGATGACTGTTTCGAAGCGCATATTGTGGCCGCGTGACGCTCGTCATGGGTCTGTGACGGTCGTCACAGTCTGGGTCGTGACGAGCGTCATGAATCTGTGACGGTCGTCACATCAGCAAAATCTGCAAACTCTGCTTTTCTGGTTTTTCCGTGCTTTTCCACGTGTTTCTTCTTCTTTTTCTTCCTTTTCTTCATTTTGCTCTTTAGTGCATGGAGATTCAAATACCTGCAAAAACAACACAAATACTTGCGCAATAATCGGGATATTAATCAAAATGGTGTGATCTTTGAGTGTAAATTAAGGCAATTATCTGATGTGTTTTCGCGTTATCAATAATTAACAGCGGTATTGAAAGTTAATTAACAACCACATAAAATTGAAGATGTTATTATCCATTTTTGTTTATATTGTACCAAGAAGATCTTCTCGATAAAGCCAATGAATTCTCGTGGATCAACAAGTTTTGTCTGCTTATAAGTATCATTTTTGTTCAGCTTCTGCAAAAAGATGATATATATATATATATATATATATATATATATATATATATATATATATATATATATATATATATATATATATATATATATATATATATATATATATATATATATATATATATATATAAAAGCTAAAACGAATTCTTTTTTTATTTTTATAACTTTAGCATCATACTTTAGTAAATAAAATAATTTGATTCAAAGGTATTATTCCATGTACCTCATCCCATGTTGCAAATGCTGCAAATTTAGGTCTTCCAACTGTGTTGTCATACTTATACACAATATCCACTTATATTATATGATTAATGACATCACCATTTTTAATAGTGTATATATAAAATAAAATTTTGGTCAAGATTACACCATCATTCCAAGATTATCAAGTGTATATTTGCTATGAGTATAGGAAATATGTATCGAATTTTTCAAAGTAGCATAAATCTTCAACCTACCGAATTAAATCCACCAAGGAAGAATGAACCATCAAATTTGCCAAGAGCATTCTCCAAATAGTCAAATGAACCACCTGATTCAATGATGAATTTTTATAACTATAACACATATTTTATATTTTTAAAATTATTATTACTGTCTTTCATTCACTTAAAAAACACAATATCTGTATGTAAATCTTATCTGAAATAACAAAAATGTTGATATTTTTAGATTGAACGCTAATACAATCCGAGCTCGAAAAGTTTTATAGTTGTGTTTATGATTTTATAGTAGTTATTACCATTTTATCTATGCACCCCAAAAAACACAATCTCTTACTTGCTTGTGTCATGGGATCACCCTTGAACGAACCATACACATCTTTGGTAAAAGTATCAACATACTTTATTAACTCCTCTTCAAATTCCTTCTTGGGTGGGTCCTAAATAAAATCTTCTTAATTAACATCAATTCTTATCTCCACTAGTTGATGTTAAAATAAGTTAGAATATAGTGATATTGCTTTTGATCTTACATTAGGCACTAACGGTGGTTCTTCAAAATTTGCATCAACATATTTGATCCAGTCAATACTTTCACTTATAACCTTACCATTGTGTTTGTGACATGGCACCTGCGATAGAATTAAGGTGAAACATTTAATATATTTTTTAAAATTGTTGATTTATAAATAAATACAATTGCTCAGGATTGAACTTTATACCGTTAATTTTTACTCATTTAAGTTAATTAACACATTTCAATTGAAAAACATATAACATATGACCATCAATTAATCAATGGAAGAAAATAGTTATGCAAGTTGATTTGATGCTGTTAATTTATCTTTAAGATTACAACACCTTATTTTCTGGGTGGACCTTCTCTTTGTACCAAACATGCTTGTTCTGAAGATCAAAAGGAATCAATTTGATCTTGTCTTGTAGTCCCTGGTGTTCAACAAACAAATAAATAAATAAACCAAACTCTCAATAATGGTTGTGTAATAGCAATGAACATAACCATAATAAGAATGCAAATTCAATAACCTTATGGTTCCTAGTGATCCATACTCGTTGGACAAATGGGCATGTATAACTCATGTATAACCTAATAAAAGATAAAAAAAATTGAATAATATATGAGCATATGCAAATTAACCTGTAATAAAATTCATAAAAAAAGTGAGAAAATGAATTAACCTTGTAGTTCCATCAAAAAAAGGTGGTGGTTCGGAGGTGGGAGAAAGAGTTTGAGGACGAATTTCTTGCACACCTCTAGATTATACAAAATATGAATTCAGATAATAAACAACAACAAAAATTGTGAACAAATAATATTAGAAAACATAACATTCTTACATAGTTGTCATATTGATCTAATGATATCGAGATGATATGATTATGTTTTGAAACCATTGTTTAGTTTTTATATATGATTATTAATTAGTGGAATGCAGCTTTTTGGTCTTTGATGTGAATTAATTAATATTAGTGTAATGCAATTTTTTGGTCTTTGGTCTTTGATAAGAATTAATTAATATTAGTGTCAATTTGACAAATGCAAGTTTGAATATGAATAATTTTGAATCGTGACAGTGTAG
This sequence comes from Lathyrus oleraceus, assembly GCF_024323335.1. Lineage (NCBI taxonomy): Eukaryota > Viridiplantae > Streptophyta > Magnoliopsida > Fabales > Fabaceae > Lathyrus > Lathyrus oleraceus. The sequence continues at coordinate 148,060,976 of NC_066581.1, read as the reverse complement.
TTATATAAGAGATTATTAATATATTCTATTTGTCATAGAAATAGAAATTAATTTTTTATTTTATGGCTGCCAATTATTATAAGGTGAAGTAATATTTTTCTGGGTAGATTTTATTCAAACCTTAGTATAATATACAAGGGAATTGATTTTTTTTCCTAATAAAGATGATATAGAAACGTCATTTAAAAATGATATAGAATGAGGTTTTTTTGTTTTTTTTTTATGGATAAATTATTTTTTCTTCAAAAGTGTTTTTTAATTAATTTTTCTCCAAAAACATTTTTTTTAATAATTAATTTTAAATATGTTGAAATTTGTGTTGAATGTAATTTAACATTAAAGTTAGTTTAGCTTTAAATTTCATTTGCATTTAAGTTTACATTTGCATTTGAATTTAGTTTGTATTTCATTTAAGTTTGTTATGGAGGTGACACATTGGTGAAGAAGGTCAAGCTTTAGTTCCTACGTAAGCAATATGAGAATATCAGCATGAAGAACAATGAGAAAGTATTTGATTACATCTCCATAGTGATTGTGGTCACTAATTAGATGAAATCTTATGAAGAAACGCTCTCTAAACAAGTAATCATTGAAAATGTATTGAGATCATTTACTCCTCAATTTGATTACATACTTGTAGCCATAAAACACTTTAAAGATACTAGCACCATGAGAATTGAAGAGTTTCATGGTAGTTTAGAGGCATAAGAGTTGCGTCTGACTGAAAGAATCTTTGAAAAATAGTTAAAACAGGCTCTGAAAGCTTAGACTCTGGAAGTTTTTTCTGGCAAGAAGAACCATAAGCAAGCATGGTTAGAGATAGGGGTGGCAAAACGGGTCGTGGCCCGCCCCACCCGCCAAAAAATGACGGGTTGGGTTGGGATTTTGTGCCCGCCAACCCGATCAGCCCGCCCCTCTTTAAGCTCGCATGCCTTAAGTCCGCAAAAAAATGGTGGGTTGGCCCGCCAGCCTGCCAACCTAGTGATCAAGCACTCAAAATATAATTTTTATATATTTATTAGTGAATATATGCAATATTTTTTTAAGTAAAATTTATTAAAAATATATTTTATAAAAAATATTTTAAAAAATAAGTGAAAAGTATAATTGAAATGTAAAAGTAAGCATATTAATATATTAAAAATATGAAAAATAAATATAAACAAAAATTGGCGGGTAAGCCCGCCGCCTGCCAACCCGCCACCTTTGAGGGACGAGCTAGTTTTTAAGCCCAACTTCAATTGACGGACTTGCCCGTGTTACGCTGTCGCATGCGGATCAAAAACGAGTATTTTTGACAAAACGTAGTTAGCGACAAATTGACTCGGATTATCGTTCTCACAAGGATTCTTGAATGAATTAACCAATGAAAGTAACGATTAATGGGGTTTTGGTTGGTTTAGGATTCAATTAAAAAAAATAGATTAAAATAAGTGATTATTGAAATAAGCTGTAGCAACAACTTACTGATTCGGTCTTTGCCTATCATCGACTATCGTAATTCCAACCGCAGATTAAATATTCCTATTCTATTATAATATCAACTGACAAGCGCAATTGATGGTATAAGTTGTATGTTCCTATTATCCGAATTAAGCAAACAGGATTAAGTTTCATGAATTAAGCAAACATGAATTAAACGGACTCGATAACGAATTAAGCAAACGAAATCGTGACTATAGTTAGGATCACACAATCAATCGGATTAAATCAATATAGCATATGTAAATCAGATTAAGCAAACAAAATACATATATTAATATTGAAAGGAATAAAAAACCCGAATAAGAATTACTAAAATCTCAAGGTATCGGAACCCGAATACAGCAAATTGTTTGGATCGATTAGTTCTTCATGAGAATCCTTGCCAAAACTTTCAAGTCTTTCGTGAATAGTGATCATCCCCATGTTAGGCGGCTGCTAGGTATATGGAAAACAAGGAATTTAGTTTACAACCCAACTGGATCGAAAACATAACCCAAGCCCAAAACTAATGACCCAAAACTTAAATAAAACTAATGCTGCACTTCAACGAATTTTCTGGCCAAGCTACAGTCTGATTCAGCTTTCAACTTCTGAACAAAAGTTGTAGATCTTTTTCTTAGCTTTACATCGACTGGTAGCACGTCTCAATCCGATACTCTTAGCTCAAGATATGATTTTTCTCACGAAAGCTGCTAATGCTGAAAATTAAATACGAAAATTAAATAAGTGCAAAAATAAAATAAATTATGAAAACACATTAAAACATAAAAATAATCAAAGCAACCCGAAGAAATGCTTAAGTACAAACATGGAAGAAGGTGCATCAAAATGCACTGATCAAATTCCCCCACACTTGAACTTTTGCACTCCGAGCAAAATGAAAAACAAAACAAAACACAAACACATCAACGGTTACTCATTCTAGGCTACCAGTCATCTTCGGTTAAGTTTGCTTCGATAGATACTAATCTTGCACACTAAGGACATTGTAAGAACACTAATCCACAGTTATGCAGACATAAACCTCCTGAATACACAAATCAACTTGAATCATGTTATTATATTAAAGCCTAAGTTACTCATCCTTCTTCGGCTCTTTTTCATTCAGGCGCAATCACATTAAGCCTGTTATCTCCACACACTCATAGCAAGGCGACCGGTTAGTGACTCTGATCCTTTTCTGCACGGGGTTCTGGTACTTAAGTGGCATAACCCTTTGCTTATTCAGTTGTAGTTGCGGGGGATCGGACCGTAATCCGCCCTACCAAGTTCAGTACCAGAAACCACTGAACCAACTGATAACTAGTCTTATTTTCAAATTTTTATTTTGAAGGTTCTACATCCGTTGGGTTAAGTGACCGGGTGAGGGTCACCAAACTTAGAAGGTGCATTCCTTGTTTTTTTTTTTGAGCACTCACTTATATTCATCGGCTTCCCTGCGTAGAGTGCGTGTGAGATGGTGTTGACTGCTGAAATAAACTACTCAAGAGCTGTCAGAGGATGAGAATGTAAGGCTAAAACATAATAAAAATTCAACTCAATTTCCATATGCAGGAGACTTACGGTGTTAAAACAATGCTGATCTTGTGAACTTTTCCTAAGTCTCTACAAACTAACCTCAAATTATTCTATAGCCTAAAACTTTCAACAAAAATGCAATTTTTTTGTTTTTAGAAAGAAAACAAAAACAAAACAAAACAAAGAACAAAAACAAAGAAAATAAAGTATTCCCTCCCCCACACTTAAAATATGCATTGTCCTCAATGAAAGAAACAAACATAAAATAAGAGAGAGAAGAGAGAGGAAAGAACACACCCGAAGAATCAAGGAGGATGGGTGATCACATAAGCACCCTTTCCCAAAGAGATATATTCTACATTTTCTTCTTCCAAAGTGGGGCTGTCATGGAATAGCTTTGGGTAATGTCCATTGAACTTGAAATTTTTATTAGTATCTTCGTCTTTTATTCCAGGATCAAAGAATCTTGTAAAAGTAAAAGTGTCAAATGGACACGTGAAGGTGATCTGATCTGCAATGTCAGCCAATGTCCAACCAAATTCCTTTTTATGCTTCCTTAAAACCTGCAAAAGCTTATTTTCTTGATCGAAATCAAGGTTAGAAGAAATTATAGCCGGTAGTTTTTCATTCATCTCTAAATAAGCATATTTCATATTTTTAGGAAGTTGCTTCAACTCGAGGGAAGGTGGCTGCTCAATAGAAGGAGTGTTTGGGGAAGCCGGGATGTCAAGAGCTTTATCTACATGAACAACTTTATTTGCAACCTCATATGCAGTAAGAATATCAACTTGCAAGGCAACCTCAATTTCAGCACAAACAGAGCAAATTTTAATTTCAGTACAAATATCACAAGAATAAACATCATCAAAACCAGACAATGATGGAAAATCAGATGCAAACAAATCACTACAAGTATCATCAACAATTTCAGAAATCAAATCTATTTGAAAAACAAAATGTTCTTCCAAGGGTTGTTGGTTTGATCCTTGAGCTTGCTGCATGGCATTCACCAAAGTGGCAAGCTGCCCAATCTGTGTTTGCAAAGTCTTTAAAGTAGAATCTACTTGTTGTTGAAACTGAAGATTATTTGCAGCCATTTGTTTGATAATATCTTCTAGTGAAGGTCCAGAAGGTGCAGAGCACACAACCTCAAATTCCTTCAGATGCTCATGCGGATCCTCACCTGTAAGACCACTAAACCTTGGAAACAAGTGTATTAAACCAGATTTCAATTCAAAAGGAACCGAAACATCAGAATATTCAATACAAAAGTCATTATAATTAACATCAGGAGCAACAAACTGCCTTAATGTTCTTTGATCATCCATGTATTAAAAATCACAGAAATACCAACTATGTCCGAAATAGACAAAAACAAATAGAAAAAAGAAAAACGATTAAAATAAATTCAGAAAAATACAAAAGCACCAAACTTACTCTAATGACGTGAAATAAAAATTTTGAGATTTTTTTTTGGATTTTTTCGACACTATGAAAACAGTAAAAAATTAATTAAAAATAGAAAAACAAGGAATTTGGCAAATTTGACGTCAGAGTCCCTTACTCTGGAGTATTGATCGCACGATTTTTCTGCTTCCAGTAGGCAAAAAATTTATACAATCAAACACAAATTTTCCAAAAACCGGTTTTTTCTGACTCTAGACGCAACTCCGAATGCAAAACTGTAAAAAAATTCGGAAAAATAACAGGAAATTGCAGAACAACAAAACACACAATACTTAAAACTAAACTATTGGCTAATTCGACAAGAATCCCCGACAACGGCGCCAATTTGATCCGTTGTCGCGCGCGGATCCAAAACGAGTATTTTTGACTAAACGTAGTTAATGACAAATTGACTCGGATTATCGTTTTCACAAGGATTCTTGAATGAATTAACCAATGATAGTAACGATTAATGGGGTTTTGGTTGGTTTAGGATTCAATTAAAAAAATAGATTAAAATAAGTGATTATTAAAATAAGCTATAGCAACAATTTACTGATTCGGTCTTTGCCTATCATCGACTATCGTAATTCCAACCGCAGATTAACTATTCCGATTCGATTATAATATCAACTGACAAGCGCAATTGATAGTATAAGTTGTATGTTCCTATTATCCGAATTAAGCAAACGAGATTAAGTTTCATGAATTAAGCAAACATGAATTAAACGGACTCGATAACGAATTAAGCAAACGAAATCGTGACTATAGTTAGGATCACACAATCAATCAGATTAAATCAATATAGCATATGTAAATCGGATTAAGGAAACAAAATACATATATTAATATTGAAAGGAATAAAAAACCTCAATAAGAATTACTAAAATCTCAAGGTATCGGAACCCGAATACAACAAATTATTTGGATCGATTAGTTCTTCATGAGAATCCTTGCCAAAGCTTTCAAGTCTTTCGTGAATAGTGATCATCTCCATGTTAGGCGGCTGCTAGGTATATGGAAAACAAGGAATTTGGTTTACAACCCAACTGGATCGAAAATATAACCCAAGCCCAAAACTAATGACCCAAAACTTAAATAAAATTAATGCTGCACTTCAACGAATTTTCTGGCCCTGCTACAATCTGATTCAGCTCTCAACCTATGAACAAAAGTTGTAGATCTTTTTCTTAGCTTTCCATCGACTGGTAGCACGTCTCAATCCGATACTCCTAGCTCAAGATATGATTTTTCTCGCGAAAGCTGCTAATGCTGAAAATTAAATACGAAAATTAAATAAGTGCAAAAATAAAATAAATTATGAAAACACATTAAAACATAAAAATAATCAAAGCAACCCGAAGAAATGCGTAAGTACAAACATGGAAGAACGTGCATCAAATTGCACTGATCAAATTCCCCCACACTTGAACTTTTGCACTCCGAGCAAAATGAAAAACAAAACAAAACACAGACATATCAACGGTTACTCATTCTAGGCTACAAGTCATCTTCAGTTAAGTTTGCTTCGGTAGATACTAATCTTGCACACTAAGGACATTGTAAGAACACTAATCCACAGTTATGCAGACATAAACCTCCTGAATACACAAATCAACTCGAATCATGTTATTATATTAAAACCTAACTTACTCATCCTTCTTCGGCTCTTTTTCATTCAAGTGCAATCACATTAAGCCTGTTATCTCCACACACTCATAGCAAGGCGACCGGTTAGTAACTCTGATCCTTTTCTGCATGGGGTCCTGGTACTTAAGTGGCATAACCCTTTGCTTATTCAGTTGTAGTTGCGGGGGATCGGACCGTAATCCGCCCTACCAAGTTCAGTACCAGAAACCGCTGAACCAACTGATAACTAGTCTTATTTTCAAATTTTTATTTTGAAGGTTCTACATTCGTTGGGTTAAGTGACCGGGTGAGGGTCACCAAACTTAGAAGGTTCATTCCTTGTTTTTTTTTCGGAGCACTCACTTATATTCATCGGCTTCCCTGCATAGAGTGCGTGTGAGATGGTGCTGACTGCTGAAATAAACTACTCAAGAGCTGTCAGAGGATGAGAATGTAAGGCTAAAACATAATAAAAATTCAACTCAATTTCCATATGCAGGAGACTTACGGTGTTAAAACAATACTGATCTTGTGAACTTTTCCTAAGTCTCTACAAACCAACCTCAAATTATTCTATAGCCTAAAACTTTCAACAAAAATGCATTTTTTTTGTTTTTAGAAAGAAAACAAAAACAAAACAAAACAAAGAACAAAAACAAAGAAAATAAAGTATTCCCTCCCCCGCACTTAAAATATGTATTGTTCTCAATGAAAGAAACCAACATAAAATAAGAGAGAGAAGAGAGAGAAAAGAACACACCAGAGTAGTCAAGGAGGATGGGTGATCACATAAGCAGCCTTTCCCAAAGAGATATATTCTACATTTTCTTCTTCCAAAGTGGGGTTGTCATGGAATAGCTTTGGGTAATGTCCATTGAACTTGAAATTTTTATTAGTATCTTCGTCTTTTATTCCAGGATCAAAGAATCTTCTAAAAGTAAAAGTGTCAAATGGACACGTGAAGTTGATCTGATTTGGAATGTCAGCCAATGTCCAACCAAATGCCTTTTTATGCTTCCTTAAAATCTGCAAAAGTTTATTTTTTTGATCGAAATCAAGGTTAGAAGAAATTATAGCCGGTAGTTTTTCATTCATCTCTAAATAAGCATATTTCATATTTTCAGGAAGTTGCTTCAGCTTGAGGGAAGGTGGTTGCTAAATAGAAGGAGTGTTTGGGGCAGCCGGGATGTCAAGATCTTTATATACATGAACAACTTTATTTGCAACCTCATCTGCAGTAAGAATATCAACTTGCAAGGCAACCTCAATTTCAGCACAAACAAAGCAAATTTTAATTTCAGTACAAATATCACAAGAATAAACATCATCAAAACCAGACAATGATGGAAAATCAGATGCAAACAAATCACTACAAGTATCATCAACAATTTCAGAAATCAAATCTATTTGTAAAACAGAATGTTCTTCCAAGGGTTGTTGGTTTGATCCTTGAGCTTGCTGCATGTCATTCACCAAAGTGGCAAGCTGCCCAATCTGTGTTTGCAAAGTCTTTAAAGTAGAATCTACTTGTTGTTGAAACTGAAGATTATTTGCAGCCATTTGTTTGACAATATCTTCTAGTGAAGATCCAGAAAGTGCAGAGCACACAACCTCAAATTCCTTCAGATGCTCATGCGGATCCTCACCTGCAAGACCACTAAACCTTGAAAACAAGTGTATTCAACCAGATTTCAATTCAAAAGGAACCGTAAAATCATAATATTCAATACAAATGTCATTATAATTAACATCAGGAGCAGTAAACTGCCTTAATGTTCTTTGATCATCCATGTTAAAAATAACACAAAAATACCAACTATGTCCGAAATAGACAAAAACAAATAGTAAGAAGAAAAACGATTAAAATAAATTCAGAAAAATACAAAAGCACCAAACTTACTCTAATGACGTGAAATAAAAATTTTGAGATTTTTTTTTGGATTTTTTCGACACTATGAAAACAGTAATAAATTAATTAAAAATAGAAAAACAAGGAATTTGACAAATTTGACGTCAGAGTCCCTTACTCTGGAGTATTGATCGCACGATTTTTCTGCTTCCAGTAGGCAAAAATTTATACAATCAAACACAAATTTCCCCAAAACCGGTTTTTTCTGACTCTAGACGCAAAACTGTAGAAAAATTCGGAAAAATAACAGTAAATTGCAGAAAACAAAACATACAATACTTAAAACTAAATTATTGGCTAATTCGACAAAAATCCCCGGCAACGGCGCCAATTTGATCCACTGTCGCGCGGGGATCAAAACCGAGTATTTTTGACTAAACGTAGTTAATGACAAATTGACTCGGATTATCGTTCTCACAAAGATTCTTGAATGAATTAACCAATGATAGTAACGATTAATGGGGTTTTGGTTGGTTTAAGATTCAATTAAAAAAATAGATTAAAATAAGTGATTATTGAAATAAGTTGTAGCAACAATTTACTGATTCGGTCTTTGCCTATCATCGACTATCGTAATTCCAACCGCAAATTAACTATTCCTATTCGATTATAATATCAACTTACAAGCGCAATTGATAGTATAAGTTTTCTATTATCCGAATTAAGCAAATGGGATTAAGTTTCATGAATTAAGCAAACATGAATTAAACGGACTCGATAACGAATTAAGCAAACGAAATCGTGACTATAGTTAGGATCACACAATCAATCGGATTAAATCAATATAGCATATGTAAATCGGATTAAGCAAACAAAATACATATATTAATATTGAAAGGAATAAAAAACCTGAATAAGAATTACTAAAATCTCAAGGTATCGGAACCCGGATACAACAAATTGTTTGGATCGATTAGTTCTTCATGAGATTAAGTTTCATAAATTAAGCAAACATGAATTAAACGGACTCGATAACGAATTAAGCAAACGAAATCGTGACTATAGTTAGGATCACACAATCAATCGGATTAAATCAATATAGCATATGTAAATCGGATTAAGGAAACAAAATACATATATTAATATTGAAAGGAATAAAAAACCTGAATAAGAATTACTAAAATCTCAAGGTATCGGAACCCGAATACAACAAATTGTTTGGATCGATTAGTTCTTCATGAGAATCCTTGCCAAAGCTTTCAAGTCTTTCGTGAATAGTGATCATCCCCATGTTATGCGGCTGTTAGGTATATGGAAAACAAGGAATTTGGTTTACAACCCAACTGGATCGAAAACATAACCCAAGCCCAAAACTAATGACCCAAAACTTAAATAAAACTAATGCTGCACTTCAACGAATTTTCTGGCCCTGCTAGAGTCTGATTCAGCTCTCAACTTCTGAACAGAAGTTGTAGATCTTTTTCTTAGCTTTCCATCGACTGGTAGCACGTCTCAATCCGATACTCCTAGCTCAAGATATGATTTTTCTCACGAAAGCTGCTAATGCTGAAAATTAAATACGAAAATTAAATATGTGCAAAAATAAAATAAATAATGAAAAAACATTAAAACATAAAAATAATCAAAACAACCCGAATAAATGCTTAAGTACAAACATGGAAGAACGTGCATCAAAATGCACTGATCAAATTCCCCCACACTTGAACTTTTGCACTCCGAGCAAAATGAAAAACAAAACAAAACACAAACACATCAACGATTACTCATTCTAGGCTACAAGTCATCTTCGGTTAAGTTTGCTTCGATAGATACTAATCTTGCACACTAAGGACATTGTAAGAACACTAATCCACAGTTATGCAGACATAAACCTCCTGAATACACAAATCAACTCGAATCATGTTATTATATTAAAGCCTAACTTACTCATCATTCTTCAGCGCTTTTTCATTCAAGCGCAATCACATTAAGCCCGTTATCTCCACACACTCATAGCAAGGCGACCGGTTAATGACTCTGATCCTTTTCTGCACGGGGTTCTGGTACTTAAGTGGCATAACCCTTTGCTTATTCAGTTGTAGTTGCGTGGGATCGGACCGTAATCCCCCCTACCAAGTTCAGTACCAGAAACCGCTGAACCAACTGATAACTAATCTTATTTTCAAATTTTTATTTTGAAGGTTCTACATCTGTTGGGTTAAGTGACCGGGTGAGGGTCACCAAACTTAGAAGGTGCATTCCTTGTTTTTTTTTTCCGGAGCACTCACTTATATTCATCGGCTTCCCTGCGTAGAGTGCGTGTGAGATGGTGCTGACTGCTGAAATAAACTACTCAAGAGCTGTCAGAGGATGAGAATGTAAGGCTAAAACATAATAAAAATTCAACTCAATTTCCATATGCAGGAGACTTACGGTGTTAAAACAATACAGATCTTGTGAACTTTTCCTAAGTCTTTACAAACCAACCTCAAATTATTCTATAGCATAAAACTTTCAACAAAAATACAATTTTTTTGTTTTCTGAAAGAAAACAAAAACAAAACAAATCAAAGAACAAAAACAAAGAAAATAAAGTATTCCCTCCCCCACATTTAAAATATGCATTGTCCTCAATGAAAGAAACAAACATAAAATAAGAGAGAGAAGAGAGAGAAGAGAGAGGAAAGAACACTCCCGAGTAGTCAAGGAGGATAGGTGATCACATAAGTAGTATTTCCCAAAGAGATATATTCTACATTTTCTTCTTCCAAAGTGGGGCTGTCATGGAATAGCATTGGGTAATGTCCATTGAACTTGAAATTTTTATTAGTATCTTCGTCTTTTATTCCAGGATCAAAGAATCTTATAAAAGTAAAAGTGTCAAATGGACACGTGAAGGTGATCTGATCTGGAATGTCAGCCAATGTCCAACCAAATGCCTTTTTATGCTTCCTTAAAACCTGCAAAAGCTTATTTTCTTGATCAAAATCAAGGTTAGAAGAAATTATAGCCGGTAGTTTTTCATTCATCTCTAAATAAGCATATTTCATATTTTCAGGAAGTTGCTTCAGCTCGAGGGAAGGTGACTGCTCAATAGAAGGAGTGTTTGGGGCAGCTGGGATGTCAAGAGCTTTATCTACATGAACAACTTTATTTGCAACCTCATCTGCAGTAAGAATATCAACTTGCAAGGCAACCTCAATTTCAGCACAAACAAAGCAAATTTTAATTTCAGTACAAATATCACAAGAATAAACATCATCAAAACCAGACAATGATGGAAAATCAGATGCAAACAAATCACTACAAGTATCATCAACAATTTTAGAAATCAAATCTATTTGAAAAACAGAATGTTCTTCCAAAGGTTGTTGGTTTGCCCAATCTGTGTTTGCAAAGTCTTTAAAGTAGAATCTACTTGTTGTTGAAACTGAAGATTATTTGCAGCCATTTGTTTGACAATATCTTCTAGTGAAGATCCAGAAAGTGTAGAGAACACAACCTCAAATTCCTTCAGATGCTCATGCGGATCCTCACCTGCAAGACCACTAAACCTTGAAAACAAGTGTATTAAACCAGATTTCAATTCAAAAGGAACCGAAACATTAGAATATTTAATACAAAAGTCATTATAATTAACATCAGGAGCAACAAACTGGCTTAATGTTCTTTGATCATCCATGTAAAAAATAACACAGAAATACCAACTATGTCCGAAATAGACAAAAACAAATAGAAAGAAGAAAAACGATTAAAATAAATTCAGAAAAATACAAAAGCACCAAACTTACTATAATGACGTGAAATAAAAATTTTGAGATTTTTTTTTGGATTTTTTCGACACTATGACAACTGTAAAAAAATTAATTAAAAATAGAAAAACAAGGAATTTGGCAAATTTGACGTCAGAGTCCCTTACTCTGGAGTATTGATTGCACGATTTTTCTGCTTCCAGTAGGCAAAAAATTTATACAATCAAACACAAATTTTCCAAAAACCGGTTTTTTCTGACTCTAGACGCAACTCCGAACGCGAAACTGTAGAAAAATTCGGAAAAATAACAGGAAATTACAGAACAACAAAACACACAATACTTAAAACTAAACTATTGGCTAATTCGACAAGAATCCCCGACAACGGTGCCAATTTGATCCGCTGTCGCGCGCGGATCAAAAACGAGTATTTTTGAAAAAACGTAGTTAGCGACAAATTGACTCGGATTATCGTTCTCACAAGGATTCTTGAATGAATTAACCAATGATAGTTACGATTAATGGGGTTTTGGTTGGTTTAGGATTCAATTAAAAAAATAGATTAAAATAAGTGATTATTGAAATAAGTTGTAGCAACAATTTACTTATTCGGTCTTTGCCTATCATCGACTATCGTAATTCCAACCGCAGATTAACTATTCCTATTCGATTATAATATCAACTGACAAGCGCAATTGATAGTATAAGTTGTATGTTCCTATTATCCGAATTAAGCAAACGGGATTAAGTTTCATGAATTAAGCAAACATGAATTAAACGGACTCGATAACGAATTAAGTAAACGAAATCGTGACTATAGCTAGGATCACACAATCAATCGGATTAAATCAATATAGCATATGTAAATCGGATTAAGCAAACAAAATACATATATTAATATTGAAAGGAATAAAAAACCTCAATAAGAATTACTAAAATCTCAAGGTATCGGAACCCAAATACAGCAAATTATTTGGATCGATTAGTTCTTCATGAGAATTCTTGCCAAAGCTTTCAAGTCTTTCGTGAATAGTGATCATCCCCATGTTATGCGGCTTCTAGGTATATGGAAAACAAGGAATTTGGTTTACAATCCAACTAGATCGAAAACATAACCCAAGCCCAAAACTAATGACCCAAAACTTAAATAAAACTAATGTTGCACTTCAACGAATTTTCTGACCCTGCTACAGTCTGATTCAGCTCTCAACTTCTGATTAAAAGTTGTAGATCTTTTTCTTAGCTTTCCATCGACTGGTAGCACGTCTCAATCCGATACTCCTAGCTCAAGATATGATTTTTCTCGCGAAAGCAGCTAATGCTGAAAATTAAATACGAAAATTAAATAAGTGCAAAAATAAAATAAATTATGAAAACACATTAAAACATAAAAATAATCAAAGCAAACCAAAGAAATGCTTAAGTACAAACATGGAAGAACGTGCATCAAAATGCACTGATCAGCCAGTCCCACCCTTTTTTTGTGTGGGCTTAAGGTGTGGCGGGGCGGGGCCAGGAAGGCGACCCGTTTTGTCACTCCTAGTTAGAGAGCAAGAAGAAGTATGGTGGTGATGTTCAGAAGTCAGAACTCTCCAATTCTGATAAGAAACATCAGAATGTTCATAAGCGAAAAGAGAAGTTTGACAAGAGAAATGTTTAGTGCTACAGTTGCAACAAGTTTGGTTTATTTTGTAACACCATAACTACCCCAGCGCGAAATAAGACAGAAGTAAAACAACGATTCACATATGATGTCACTCAAACATTACATAAACATGCTTTGTAACACGGGTTAGATAAAAACATGCAATACTTAAACAACAATCATCACATACTCGCCTTTATATAGGCTCATCGCGGCTGAAAATAATTCAATTAAAGTGATTCAACAACACATAACACCATAAGTCATAATGTCTAATACGCGTATCAACAACATCAGAATAATAACAAATAATAAAACAAATGTTCTCCCACTATTACATATACGATCAACGAAATCTAAATATCGCATAAAACTTAAAAAAGAAGAACAACTTCAACGCCGTTCTTCAGCTTCTAAACATGTACTCATTTACCTGCTCGTTTGTACCTCAAGAAGGAACACAAAACCATACAAACAAAAAGGGTGATAATACGATCATAATATATAATTGTGCAAAAGTATGCAAGGGTTCCCTAAGCAAACATCAACAATTATTCAGCACAATTCATTCACATCAACTACACAAGTATTCTCAATCACCAATGTCAACAAAATCAAACAGTTACATATGCAACAATGAATGCAATGTACTCAACACCAAGATTCTACAAGCATGTGGTACCATTATGGACAACACATGCCCATCTCGCTCCTAAACTTCCACCATAGTGCGAGTGCGACTTTCCATTATATTTATTTTGTAGGATGTTAAAACTAGGATACTTTAGCGTTTATGTATATAGAACGATATCCTTTGATTCTCAATATGCATCTTAGTATTATGAAACATAAAAACATTTGGAAACGAGTTAGAAAATGTTTCATGCATCAAAAATAAGTTTTTATGGGCAAAACAATTTATGAGTCGACACATAAAAGAAAATTTTTCTTATGTGTCGATACATCCAATTTTCAGGTCGACTCATGTACCTCATTTTTAAAGACTGGTATATTTGGTTTGATGTGTCGTCTATACAAGTCGACATATGACCTATACAGGTTGACACATGACCTATACAGGTGTTCGCATGTGGTGTTCGCGCAAACAATCTCTAGCCTCCTATTGAGGTTTACTTGCCGGATCGACTACAAAATCCTAGACTAATGTGTTTAAGTATTTGGCCTCCTGGATAACTGTCACCTTGGGTCTGTATCTGATAGGAAGACTCCTAAGAATCTTCTTGGCATGATTAAATGTACTATAGCTCTTGTTCAGAACCTGAAGTACTGATACAAGAACTTGGAACCTTGAGATCATGGTTTCAATGTCTTCATCATCCTTCATTTTTAATAGCTCATACTGTTGAACTAGAAGGTTAGCCTTAGCTTCCTGAACTTGCTGATTCCCTTCATAAGTAGCACATAGGGATTTAGAAATGGTCTTGGTAGTAGATTTAGCAATGATCTTGATGTACTCCGACTGAGGTAGAGCATAAACCAATATGCCTCTAACTCTATGATGTTTTTTATAGATTTTTTTCTGAGCAGGTGTGAGAGTTTTTCTGTCAACAAACATTTCTACTCCATTAACTGAAATATCAATGTCATCTTCCAGAATATCCCATAACTCATCATCAGGACCTATGATATGAGTATACATCTTGACCTTCCACCATTCAAACTCATTAGAGTCTCCATTAAAAGTTAGAGGTCTAGCTGTATAATTCTGTTCTTTTCTGAAGTTTATAATCATGATTAATAACATTATGTGGATGAGGAGGACCACTATCAGATTTAGAAACTTTAGACATGATTCAATATGTTTTTTTCAGGATCTTTTTCGCACCACTGTTAAATGTTTAGCACAAATTGTGCTTCGATGCCAACTGAAGGTGAGAAAAACACAAAAAGGGGGGTTGAATTGTGTTGATTTTGTCTTTCTTTCTAAAGTTCTTGTCAGATTCTAAACACATGATATAGAATCCGAATCAGAGATAAGAGGTAGGCAACATATAAATAATGCAAGAAATAAGAGAGATACACAGACTTACCCTAATTTCTCTTACAACTCGAGAATAATCAAGTCCCCTTGTACTAACAAGATATTTTCATTATAATCACATAAGGTTATAATTTTCTCAAGCACACAAGCAAGAGACTTCTAATTCTCAAACACAAAGTAAGAGACTTATATGCTCAAACACACAAGCAAGATATTTTCAATGCTCAAACACACAACCAATAAACTTTTATGCTCAAGCACATAAGCAAGAAATTTCAAATGCTCAAATACTAAGAAGACAAAGTAGGCTCAGAAGTAGACAATGACATATCAGAGTCACCTTGGTCATTAAGCTTTGTGTAGTCATCAAGTTCTGATCAGCAGAGGGAGACTTCTTCAAAGTCTGGTCTTTAGAGGTTGACTTCTTCAAACTTTAAACGTAAGACATTGACTTTATCAGAAGTAAGCTTCTTCAGAGTCTGGTCTTCAGCTTCTGATCCATAAGATTTTGGTCTTTAAACTTCTCATAAGATGTTCATAGTCAAAACTAATACTTGGATTGTTCATGAAATTTAGTCTTTGGTCTTGCACACTTGAACAAATATATACTCAATTTTTCTTTAAATACTTTGTTATCATCAAAACATAAGGGATATATGATAAACCAATTTTGTTCTAACATCACCATCAAGAGTTATGAACACCTCACCATGAGGGATGTGGAAAGAGATGCCTTTTTATGCCATCTCTCCACAAAATTCATTAACATGCCATGGTGAATGATCTTGTATCCAATGGCTCATAAACATGTCAGCCCAGAGTAACAAAATACATCTTGAAACCATGTGACTACATTCTATTCCAAATTCAAAATATTTTTAGCATGATTTACAGATTTTATCGTTCCATGCTCCTATAAAAATTAATATATCAACATCAGTCTCAACTCAATTAGTATGAAATAGGTGTAACGAAAAGTAAAAAAAAATATACACCTCTTTCTCACACATGCCTAGTAACATGTTTTGCATAAAGAAGAAGTAAGGAGGTGTCACAAGGGCCTCTTAAAAAACTATCAGGAACGAGAGCAACAACAAGAAGTTCTTCTTGATGGGCTTCAGGTGCTTCATAAGCTACAAGGTCATCATGAGACACGTGCCCTCAGGAGGTCGAAGTCTGAGACACGCGACCTTGTGAAGCCTAAGACACACGACCATGTGAAGTCGACATTTCCGCGTCAAATGAACTAGCACTAACTCGTGGCCTCGAGCGCACTGCCCTCTCCCTACGAACTGACGCATGTTGGAATACATGGTCGTGCCTCAATCTATCCTAATTTTCAGCCATTGTTCCTATAATACAAACCAGGAAATCACATCAAAATCAATGCAAGTCAAATCTAGAGATGCATCTCCGTAAAACAATAAATGCGAAAATCAGAGATGCATCTCCGTAAAAAAACGCGATTGTAAAAAATTCCCTAAACACCAATAATGTGAATGCATGACTATACAAACTACCAATTTTAAATGTAACCGCGAAAGTAATGCATTTTAAACAACCTAGGTTACCTAAAACATGCATAACAACTCAAAAATAGAAAGGAAATGAAAAACTTACCAATTGAGTGTTGTTGTGCGAAAACTCAAATGAAGTGAATGAAATATACTTGGATCGATTACAATAAGTTAGACATAATGTTAAAGCTTGAAAAATGACGCACTTGAATTTTACTCACAAGCTTTTGAAGAGTTTGTGAAAGTGTAGCAAACAAAGAAGGAAGAGTTATTTTAATTTTAACCGTCCGAAGATGCATCTTTGTAAAATCCGTTGAACATAAATCATTGAGTTTTAAAATAAAGGTTATTACAAAGATGTATCTTCAAAAAATTAATGAGTGTAATTTAAATGTGTCCGAAAATAAATCTCAAAAATCTAAAATATTTTGTAAACATCGAAATGAAGGATGTTCGTATGGGGGAGAAAAGTAACCTCCTAAATTATGGAGGAGGCTCCGAATATGATGATATCCATGGTCCATTCCCCATTGGGGTACCTAATATAGTAAAAGCCAGACAAAATAAATTATTATGGAACCAATAAATCTGAATATATTTCCCTAAAAATAAATAAATAATATTGGACCTTGTTGTATTTTATATCTTTACACGACCTTATCAAAACACAACGAGCCATACTATTGCCTCTCGAACTTTAGGTCCAATTAGTATCGGGTTCCTTTCCAAGCCCAATCTCTCTCTTTCTCTCTCCTGAAAACCCTAGATCTCGCGCGGCGCCGCCGAGCCGCGTTCCAGTCAGATTCCGTCGACACCGCTGGTAGATCTCAAACCCGAATATTCTAATTTGTCAATTATTTTTGAGAATTCTCTTCATCTGATTCCTTTTTCACTTCTACTCAAGTTTTGTCAATAATCGCTTTTGTTGCAAGTCGTTATTCCTTTTCAGCTTTTCTTTCTGTAAACTGTGTTTGGGCGGTTCTTACTTAATTTGAAACTAGTAGATCGATCCTATATTGCCTCTCTTTTTATTTATCCAATTGTAGTGTGATATTTTATATATATGTATAGTAGTGATTAGTTGAAACTTGAAACTGGTTTTGAGTTTATGCTTGATTTATTACATCATGCGGGCTCTGGATACTGGAAAGTGCTTGTGATCTATGTACTTCTTCCATTTGACTGTTGGGTTGTTCTTATTGAGATGGGCCTATCCGACCCAACAATGGGCCCAATTATCCTTTGGGTTCATCGAGAGTTGTGTATATTATGGCTTAATTACATTTGTGAATATATGTCGAAGAATTAAACGCAAATATATACTTGGATAAATAGTAACGAATTTACGGATTGTGGGTATTGTTGCTATCGTGTCCTTGGGTTGGGCCTTATTATTTTATTAACAAATTCAAAATGCATTTTTTTTATCTGACAATCAAATGTGATTCATGTTAAGAATATCTGATGCTGAGAACATTTTTATGTTGTTCATTCATTAATATTTAATGTAGAGCTTTCCTTGGTTTTTTTCCACCCAATGAAAGTTGCAGTAGTTCATCTGCACAACCCAGCCAAGAGAAGTGAAATGGTGTAGAGAGAAAAACAAACTGCACTGGTTGCTTTCATGCATGAGTTGCGTATTCTTATCCTTGGAAGGATATATGTAAAAAATAAATATTTCTGGTTTGCCTTCTTTTTATGTATAAATATTTTCTAATTACTAATGATAGGACAAATTTGTAAACAAAGAGTTCACGCATTGAATAAATTGTGTGTTATGCTTATGCGTGGTACTTAGGGGTAGCAGCGCAGTTTGTTGAAAATTCTTTTAAAAAATGTAATTATCTCCCTGCATTTTCTACTGATGGGAATTAAACCCTCACTCTATGCTTTTTCTTAATTGCGCTGCTTAAATTGCATGCTTTATTTAAATTAATAGATTTGTTGCTTTGGATGTTCTGTATTACTTTTCACTATTTCTTTCCATGTAGTTCTTGATTTCTCTGCTTTCCAAATATTCATTGTAGACAAATGCTTATATGGCTGAATGTTTATGTTAATTTTAAGTCTGTATATTTTTCTTGTGATGCATTATATCTCGAGACCTCATGTCCTACTGATGCCATGTTTATCTTCACATACACATGGTACCGGTGTAATTGTGATTGATTACATAAATATTTATTTCTTCTGGGTAAGGCAGGAGGACATATACTAATAGGATGGCTACCCTTGAAGAAGGTGAAGTGGTGGTGACCCCTGATGTAAAAGATGAGTCGATCAATGCCGACAAGATGGATGTTATTGAAGACAAATTAGTGGTGACCCCTGATGTAAAAGATGAGTCGATCAATGCCGACAAGATGGATGTTATTGAAGACAAATTAGTGGTGACCCCTGATGTAAAAGATGAGTCAATCAATGCCGACAAGATGGATGTTATTGAAGACAAATTAGTGGTGACCCCTGATGTAAAACAAGAGCCAAACAGCCCTGGCTCTCAACCTGGCAACGATCTTGAAAATTCTGAAATTCTGTCTAACAATAATGTGGAAAATTTGGAGACACAGCCCATCAAGGATCTCTGCAATTCTGAAGCACACCCTAATGAAAGACTTTCTACATCTGAAACCCTGCCTACCGATGGTGATGCAGATGAGTTGGACAACACAAAAGAATGTCAGGAAAATGAGCTGGAGAATTCTGAATCACTGAACAACAACCAGGTTGGCAATGCTGGTGCTGCAGAAGACAATCAGCCAATTGATTTGGAGGCAAGACTTGATACCCCGCAGGACAACTCTGAAGCTGCACCTGGTGATCTGCTTGTTGGTTCTGAAGCTACTACTGACAAGAAGGCTTCCTTAGAGGCACAGCCCAGCAACCAGGTAGTTGATTCTCAGGCATTGCCAAGCAATGCTGTGGTTAATTCTGAAATGCAGACAAGTAATGAAGCACAACACAGTGATGAGGTGGTTGCATCTGAAACACAAAATAGAGATGAGTTGGTTGAATCTGAAAAACAGCACAACAATGAGAGTGCGCTTGTATCTGAAACGCAGCGCATTGATGAGATTATTGTTACTGAAGCACAACACAAGACTGAGGTGGTGATATCGGAAACGCATGACAATGATGAAATGGTCATGTCTGAAGCACAGCCCAGCAGTGAAGTTGTATTGTCGGACTCACAGCAGAGCAATGGGGTGGTCATATCTGATTCACAGCTGAACAGTGAGGTGGTTTTTTCTGACACTCAGCCCAGCAATGATACCGTCATACATGAATCACAAATTAGCAATGATGTGGTTGTGTTTGACACAGAGCCCAACAATGAGAATGTCATTCATCAAGAAGGGGTATGCAATGATGCAGTTGTGTCTGACACACAGCCCAACATTGATGTAGTCATGTCTGACTCACAGCCCAACAATGAGAGTGTCATGCACGAAGCAGGGATCATCCATGATGCAGTTGTGTCTGGCACACAGCCTAACAATGAGGAAGTTATGTCTGACACACAACCCAACAATGAGACTGTCATTTACGAGGAACAAATCAGTAATGAGACTGTAATGCACGAAGCACAAATCAGCAATGATGTGGTTGCATCTGAAGCTCGGCCTGAGAATGAGTTAACCAATTCAACAATGTATCCCAATAATCAGATATCCCATCAAGAAATTCTTCTTGATAATCATCAGTTTGCTAATCTCCATATGATTCCTGAAGATCAACTGCCTCAACCTGAATCATTGCCTAATACTGAATCGCCGCATAGCTCTGAACCAGTGGCAGACAGTCACGACACAGATGTCAAACAAGTATCCCATAACCACTTGCAAGAGTATGATACACTGCCAAATAACCATCTGGACCATCATGAGGCACTGGCCAACCATCAGTTGGCTATCTCTGAAACACTGCCCCATGATCAGCTAGCCAATTCCCAAATGATGACTCACTATGACCTGGCAAATAGTGAAACGTTTCACAGCAGTCAGATCAGTTCTCAAGCACACTATGAGATAGTCAATGCTAACGATTTTCCCAGCTATGAAATAGTAAATGCTGAAACTCCACCAAACAATGAAGAACATACCCCAGAGACACAGCCGAATAAGAGGAGGAAAAAGAAATCTATAGTTTGGGAACACTTCACCATAGAAACAGTTAGTGCTGACTGTAGAAGGGCATGTTGCAAGGAATGCAAGCAAACTTTTGCCTACAGTACTGGCCCTAAAGTTGCTGGTACCAGCCACCTTAAACGGCACATTGCCAAAGGTGCATGCCCAGCTCTTCTGCGTAGTTTAGATCCAAATCAGTATGCCCCATATACCCCGCGTTCAAGGGGAAGTGGTGCTGCTGGCAATGCTAGCAATACACCAAAACGGCGTTATAGAACTGCTAGCACGCCTTACGTGATTTTCGATCAAGATCGGTGTCGTCAAGAGATTGCTAGGATGATCATTATGCATGATTACCCCCTTCACATGGTTGAGCATCCAGGATTCGTTGCATTTGTTCAAAATCTGCAACCTCAGTTCAACATGGTGAGCTTTAATACTATTCAAGGAGACTGCGTCGCAACTTACCTGACGGAAAAGCAAAACCTTATGAAGTATTTTGATGAATTACCAGGACGTTTTGGCCTGACGCTGGACATGTGGACCTCAAGTCAATCTGTAGGGTATGTGTTTATCACAGGACATTTTGTTGATAGCGATTGGAAGTTGCAGAGGAGAATTCTCAATGTTGTGATGGAACCATACCCTGATTCTGACTCTGCTCTCAGCCATGCTGTATCTGTCTGCATTTCTGATTGGAATTTGGAGGGAAGGTTATTTACTATTACTTGTAATCAGCCACTGACTGAAGTCACCATTGAGAATCTCAGACCTCTACTCTCTGTGAAGAATCCACTTATCTTCAATGGCCAGTTGCTAATTGGAAGTTGCATTTCCCGTACTTTAAGCAATGTTGCATATGATTTGTTAGGCTCAGCACATGGCATTGTTAATAAAATCCGGGAAAGTGTGAAATATGTGAAGACTTCAGAATCACATGAGGAAAAATTCATGGATCTTAAGCAGCACCTTCAGGTACCTAGTGAAAGGAGCCTTTTTATTGATGACCAAACCAAATGGAATACAACATATCAAATGTTGGTTGCAGCTTCTGAACTGAAGGAAGTGTTTTCTTGTTTAGACACTTCGGATCCTGATTACAAAGGAACCCCATCTGTTCAAGATTGGAAGCTTGTTGAGACCCTTTGCGCATACTTGAAACCCCTTTATGATGCAGCAAACATTCTTATGACAACAACTTATCCCACTGCTATTACATTCTTTCATGAAATTTGGAAATTACATTTGGATCTTGCTCGTGCTGTTATGAATGAGGATCCCTTCATTAGTGACCTTACTAAACCCATGCATGAAAAGATCGATAAGTACTGGAGAGATTGTAGTCTGGCTTTGGTGATTGCTGTAGTTATGGATCCTCGTTTCAAGATGAAGCTTGTTGAGTTCAGTTTCACAAAAATATATGGTGAGGATGCTCATGTGTATGTCAAGATTGTTAATGACGGAATTCATGAGCTGTTTCGTGAGTATGCGACCCTTCCTCTTCCGGTAACACCGGCATATGCGGAAGAAGGAAATGCTGGAAGTAACATGAAGATGGATGGGTCCCCGGGAGGAACTTTGTTGTCAGATAACGGTCTTACAGACTTTGATGTCTACATCATGGAAACTTCTACCCATCAGACGAAGTCTGAATTGGATCAATATATGGAAGAATCACTATTGCCGCGAGTGCCAGACTTTGATGTATTAGGTTGGTGGAAGCTAAATAAACTTAAGTACCCGACACTGTCTAGGATGGCCCGAGACATATTGTCTATTCCAGTTTCTACTGTTCCTCATGACAACGTCTTTGACAAAACGAGCAGAGAAATGGATCATTATCGAAGTTCCTTGCGTCCAGAGACAGTGGAAGCACTTATTTGTGCCAAAGATTGGATGCAGTATGGAGCACCCGAATCTGCGACTGCACTTGTGAAAATGGAAATCTAGATTTCATGTTGTGATGGAAACCTAGATTTCATGTGGTTGTATCCATTATGTTTTTAGGTTCTCTTGTATTTTACTTTTAACTTAGTTCTCTTTTAGGCTATATTGTAATATTTGAGAGATTATTTGGATGATTCATCTTGAATATTTAAACTTTAAACTATGATCTAACTTTTCTTTGATGCTAGAAATAGAAATAGATCCTTCCTTTCCGTATACAAGTCCTCAACAGAAATATTCAAGAACTGCAGATAATTGGATTTGCTCCATCAGAAATCAGCCTAAATTGAGGTGGCAATAACTGGAACGATTTGCTCCAGCTAAAAATTGCGACACTCCCATGAATAATTTTCTGCAGTTTGATGGAACCAAAGGTAAAAATAATAGAATAGAAAAATCATGTTTATTTGCTTATTGGTAGTCATGTTAGTTAATTTGATCTTGTTACAATTAAGAGTTTATCAGAGCTGCTAATAGAATTCACATTCTGATCATATATGTTTTAACTGTTCTGATTCTGATTTTTGTCCCTTTTTTTTTTGTTTTTCATTGGTTTTTTTTTATAATAAAGTTTATACACAAATAGAAGACAATCAGGAATAAGTGCCGCCACTTCTATTTTATGGTAAAACCAATCCTTATGATTCAGTTGAAGTAATTTTCTACTGTTTTCCGTTGTAACATTTTGATTACTGTGTTTGTGCTTAAATTAAAACCATGTTTATGACATGATGTTGCCGGATATATATATATATATATATATATATATATATATATATATATATATATATATAAACGTTCAATTTCTGAATCGTGAGACACACCTCTACCTAGTCTCCATGAATAGAATTTGATCCAAGTCTGAACGAACAAAGCTGTTGGAAACGCTCACAACTTTTTAGTGCAACTAGGGTTTTGTTTTTTAAGTTATTGAATCTTTAACATACAATTTCTATTTGTAAAATCAGTTAAGTTAACCTAAGGCATCGAGTTTATTGTGGTTGGAGTTTTCTTTTATTTTAGGTTGGTGTGTTGTAGGAACACAATCATAGAATAAGTCTTATTTATTTAATCTCTCACTAATGTTCCCTTGTGTGTGATTCGCCAAATCGCTTATTTAAATTATAGATAATGACTAGTATATTAATAGAAGATTGTTAGTATACTCTAAGATTCAAGGATCATATTTCCTTCTTCCTTCTATTATATTTAATTTTTTGACAGTAGAGATTCATCATTTTACTGCGGAATTGAATCCAAAACTTTCACCGATTTTAACCGCCTTTGAAATGATGTGAAATGGTTGAAATAACGGTTAGGAACAAAATTGATTTGTCTCATATCCATTGATTTTGACGATAACAAAGTATTTAAAAAATAATTGAATTGATTTGTCTCATATCTATTGATTTTGATGATAACAAAGTATTTAAAAAATAATTGAATATACTAATATTTGTTCAAGTGTGCAGGTCTATAGACTAAAATTTTATATAGAATTCAAGTATTGGTTTTGACTGTGAATATCTTAAGATAAATTTAAAGACTAGAATATGATGTATCAGAAGCTGAAGACCAGACTCTAAAGAAGTCAACTTTTGATGAGGTCAACGTCTGAAGGTCAGAATTAGAGTCAGCCTCTGAAGATCAAACTTTAAAGAAGTATGCTTATGATAATCAAAACCTGAGCTAGTTAAAGCGCAAGGATCAAGGTGACTTTAATGCATCATTGTCAACCTATAAGTGTACTTTGTCGAGTGAAGATCTAAACTTTATTTCTTTATAGAGTCTGCTAGGATATAATCACTAATTTCTTTTGTAGCAAAGGGATTTCAAACTAACTTTCACCAACCTTGACTATTTGATGAAACATCCCAACATCTCTTTTGAAGCTTCTCAAAGACTATATTGTGTTGAATCTTCAACGACTTTTTTCTTCTCTGAAGTCTTAAAGAAAAAATATACGAATTTACACTCAATAAGAAGTTACTCTGTCAAAATAGAAGTATAAGTTGAACTTAGAATTTCTTATTCTTGTATATTTTAGAAATTTCCAACTCTTAAAAACGTCTATTTGCATTGTATTCTTTATACATTGTATATCAAGTGTATTTTTTCAAACAATCATTTATCAGTTAGGTAGATTGTTAGAAGTCTCTTACTAAGTGTTTGAGCATTTGAAGGCTCTTGTTTGTGTGCTCGAGCATTGGAAATCTCTTGTTTGTGTGTTTGAGCATAAAAATCTCTTACTTTAGTGTTTGAGCATTTGAAGTCTCTTGCTTGTATGTTTGAGCAAATTGTAATTTTGTTTGATTATAGTGAAAATCTCTTGTAAGTATAAGGGAACTTGATTAATCTAAAGTTGTGAGAGGAAACAGGATAAATTTGTGTGTCACTGTTCTTTATTGTATTTCATATCTGCTGCTTACCTCTGATTGAATTTGATTTTTGTGTTTAGAATCTGACCAAAGAGTTTTAAAAAGAAAGAAAATGTTAACACAATCAAACCATTCTTTTTATATTTTTCTCACCTTCAGTTGGCATCGGAGTAAGGTATATGCTTAACACTTAACAACAGTTCAGAAAAGATCTTGAGAAAAACATATTGAATCATGTCTGGTGTTTCTGATACTGGATGTGGTACTTCCAAAATCCACATGCTGCTATTAATTCATTCTGATTATAACAATTCAAAAAAGAACAATTATACAACTAGACTTTCAAACTTTCGATAAATACTTTACTGAATTTGAATTGTGGAAGAGCAAGATATATGCTCATATCATAGGTCTTGATGATGCGTTGTGAGATAATTCTAAAATATGACATTGTTATTCCAGTCAATGAAGTTGGAATTGTGAGAGAATTCTTTACTTTGAATTAATTTTTAATGATAGCAAATTGTGTGATCATCATCCAAATGTTGGTTGTGCATTACATTACATGATACATTTGTGTTTTATTGTGTTTTCATTCCACTCTATTGTTGCATAACTGTACATATAGACCTACATTGATACTTCTCTTAAAATAACAGTTAAAATACATTTTGTGTCAGTATGCATCAACACATAAGCCTCTGCATCGATACATACTGCATGTGGTATATCACAAAACTCCTTCTGTTCAGTATGCATCGATGCATACGAGTCATGCATCAATACATGAAAGGCAAAAGGCTTTATGCATCGATCCATACGATCCCTGCATCGATACATGACCAATTGAAACAGGTTGTGTATCAATACATACGCATTAGGCATCGATACATACTAGTGGAAAAATCACATGCATCAATACATACGAATTATGCATCGATACATGATTAATCCATTTCACCAAAAATTCACTTATCTTACAGTATGCATCGATGCATACTCTCATGTATCAATGCATAAGTTTGTTTTATGTTCTAAACAGCTTCTGTGGTTGCATATATAAGACAGGTTATGACAGCAGCAAACGGTACGAATTCATTGAGGAAAAACAATTGAACACAAGATCAAAAAGCAGTGTTGGAGCAATTGTTTTGAGAGCAAATAGAAACCTGAAAGAGACTTCATCTTCTTCATCTTCTCAATCACTTTTCTTCAAGAACATTTACACATAACCATTCTTGTTCTTTGGATAAAAAGAAGCATCAAGATAACGTTCAGTGGTACGATTAAGGATCTAGCTGTGGTTTTCAGTGGAACGATCAAGGATCTAACTGAGTTGAAGATTGAAGGGGGTTTCTAGGAAAAACCTACTGGTTTGTCCTTCAAGAACTGGAGTGTTCTTGAGGGTTTGGGAGTCACGTTTGCAGAACATATTCAGCCGCAGCGTTGCGTTTGGAGATCGGGGGATTTCGCAAGCAGGTCGTGGAACCGGTGAATTGTTTGCAATTTCGTGCAGGAAAATCTTGATCGTGCTCAGATCAAGTGAAGGTTCATACAAGAAGAGGTTCTTAGAGTTTAGAATTCTGTCTTTGTATCATAACCTTGTATCAACGGATTCGGCAATAATTGATAATCAAAGTTCTCAATTTCATTTGAAATTGAGAGGGAGACGTACCCACACGCGAGGACGACGTGGGGAACTTCCTTACCAAATCTCTGCGTATCGTATTCTTACCTTATTCCTCTTTACGTTTTAAAACTGTTTTAGCAATTCCAGTTAGTGTGTTGTGATTGTTCCTTTTGCAAGACAGCAGTGGCAAGAAAACTTTTAAGCAAACTTCATTGCTGTCCATCATTGATCACACACACACCAACTGTTTGACAAAACGGTTAGCTAGTTGTTATTCATTGGAAATAGACTTTAATGATAAGTGCATTCAGTTAGTTAAAATTCTGGTGTGGATTGTCTCTGTCATTCTCATTAAAATCCAGCATTAAACTTGTGTGTCCGGTTTTCTAGTAGCGGTTTAGAATAGACGGAAGTCGATTCGGGACTGATTTTTCCGCCAACTTTGAAAACTCTGATAAAAACTTTAAATCCGTTAAATTTTAAAGAGGTGATCTATTCACCCCCCCTCTCGATCACTAGCCACACCGTCTAACAGGAATGATGTTTGATAGAAAAACTCTCACACTAGCTCAGAAAAAGACCTATAAAAAGCATCATAGAATAAGAGGCATCTTGGTTGATGCTCAATCTCATTCGTAGTACATCAAGATCATTAATAAATCTACTAATAAGACCATTTTCAAATTCCTATGTGCTACTTATGAAGGGAATCAATTCATTTCTCTCTTTTGACCTCAAGCTTTCATATTTATTTCAAGATATTAAATTTTTCTCTCCTCCATCCAGATTCATTCAATGTATTAAACTTTACATTTTAATTTTTCTTTCTTTATTTTTGTTTATTTGGTTTTCGTTTTGCAATTTAGTTTTTGTTTTTAATTTATATTATTAGCAGATTAACTCAAGAAGTTGCTTCTTCAAAAAAATTATCTTGTTGTTTCATTAAAGTATTTTGGCAATTTTAGAATTTAATATATAAACAATATTGGTGTGGCGGTTTTTATATAGTTTTTTTTTTAATTTTATTATGTTCATATGATTTATTAGGTTTATTAATATAAAAATATATATTATTAGGTTTATTAATTTGATTTTTTTAATGATATATTATTGAAGAATATTTATATGTATTAACATAATATTTTATAATATATTATTTTAACAAAAAAGTAAAAAAAAAATATATATCTATATATATATATATATATATATATATATATATATATATAACATATAATATATATATATATATATATATATATATATATATATATATATATATATATATAATTATATGTTATATATATATATATATGTATTATATATTTATTATATGTATTATACGTTATATGTTAAATTAAAACAAAAACAGAATAATATATTTATTTACAATAATATAATATATAAGTTTATTAAAAATGAATTAGTATGAAATAATTTTTTTAAAACATAATATATATTAAGTAAATAAATATATGTTTTTTTAATTAAATAAGTATATATTTTTTAATTAAATATTTTAAATAGGTAGTATATATTAAGTAAGTTAGTATATTTATTAAGTTATATATATATATATATATATAATATATATATATATATATATATATATATATATATAGAGATAGAGAGAGAGAGAGAGAGCGAGAGAGAGAGAGAGAGAGAGAGAGAGAGAGAGAGAGAGAGAGAGAGAGAGAGAGAGAGAGAGAGAGAGAGAGAGAGAGAGAGAGAGAGAGAGAGAGAGAGCGGAGAGAGAGAGAGAGAGAGAGAGAGAGAGAGAGAGAGAGAGAGAGAGAGAGAAGTAAATAAAATTTTATTAAGAATATATATTTTTAAATAAATAAGTAAATAGTAGTATTTGAGTAAGTATACTATTAAGTAATATAAGTATATATTTTTTAAGTAAATATTATTAAGTAAATATATTATTAAATAATATATATCAAGTAAATATATATTTTTTTAAGTATATATTATTTTGTAGGAAATATATTATAAGTAAGTAAATATATATATTAAATAATATTTTTATTTAAATAAGTATATATATTAACTACAATTATATAGTTATGAAATGTAGTATTTATAGTAAGTATATACAGTAAGTAATATTTTTATTTAAGTAAGTAAATATAATTTGACTAAAGTTATGTTTAAAATAAAGTGTAAAAAATTTATATGATTAAGCATAGTTATTAGGTTTGTTAATATATGTAGTTAATGTTTTACTAAAATTATCGAAGTTGGTCGATATATTAAAATCACATTTGTAATTATAAAAATAATTATTGTATAAATGTGCAGTATGAAATATTTTCAGTATTATCATAGTTAGATGTACAATAGAATGTATTCAGGAAGACATGCACTTAAACCAAATTTTGAGAAATGAGTTAAAAGGTTTATCACGTGGGCATTTGCTCAAGAATGTAGCAAGGGAGGATTAAGATGTCCTCGTCTTAAATGTGAATGTAAACTTATAATTAGTGACTCAAAGGAAGTAGAACGTCATTTGAAGATAAGGGGTTTCATTGAAAATAATGGAGAAGAATTGTCGGGTAACGTACCAGAGACTACTAATACGCATGCTTCAAGTAGTCGATCAAATATGGAATATGATGAACAATTTTATCCGATTGATGAGATGTTTGGAGATGCTTTTGGGATGAATGTGACCTATGATGAACCTGAAGATTTTGATGGGGAAAAGTTATTGAATGAGGAAGCGCAGAGATTTTATCAGTTGTTGAAAGAAATGAATATATCGTTGTTTGATGGGTCATCAGACTCAAAATTATCAATATGTATAAGATTATTGGTCGCCAAGTCAAATTGGAATGTTCCTTATCAGTGTTTGGAATTCTTTGCAAAAATGATGTTGGACGTGACTCCTACGAAAGACAACTTGCCTAAAAGTTTTTATGATGCAAAGAGTTTGGTGTCGAAGTTGGGTTTAGAAGTAAGAAAAATTGATTGTTGCATTACTGGTTGCATATTGTTTTATGACAATGAGTTTGGTACTAATGATGGAGCGTTGGAGGAATGTAATTTCTATAAGAGTCAAAGATATAAAGTTCGCAGTAAAACCACTAATCGTACGCAAAAACGTGTAGCAGTGAAGTCTGTGTTTTATCTTTCGATAATACCAAGGTTAAAAAGAATAGTTGCTTAAATGCATAGTGCAAGTTAATTGACATTGTGTCGTACCTCGAAAAAATGAGAACACGACTTAGCGAAGCGCAATCGCACTCTCGCATGATGGACTGAACAAAGTTGCCACCAAACTTTATTTATTCCTAAAAAGGAAAGGGAAAATATCAATAAAACCCTAGAAAGAACGACAATGGTTATGGTCGTCGCAACCAAATCAGTGTTCAGGAGTCGATTACGCAAGGGGAAGGTATTAACATCCTTCACGTCCGTTGTACTCAACGGGAATCATTATGTTAGTTGTGCGCGTTAGTGTTAGTTTGAAATATTAGGCTTCTCAAGTTATTAGGTGGGAAAGAAAGAATAGAAGAGAAAAGAATGTTTTTGGATTTTGCAACGATGAGGACTAAACATAAGTTTTTTATTAATGGGCCTGACAAGATTTACGAATCCTGCTCCTATGTATCTCCAGGTGCAATAAAGAACTCAAGGCTTACGTAGTTCAGGGTAGAAAATGTTTGTTTGTTGGTCAAATTTAGCGAAAGCTATATTGTATTAATCGACGAAACACATTGTTTTACCCAAAAAAGATGAGAAGCAGACGTATGCATCACATTGAATGGATTTACAAATCAACATTCGGAAAACATCACTTATCTCAACTAAACAATCATGGATGAAACATTGCTTTACATAACCTTAAGACAAGATATCTTTCGTTTATGAAAAGATTTTTATGATCAATCGCACGGCGGCGAAAAAGAGTTTAATTGGTTGAATGTATGTTTGGGCTTGAAAGACGAGTATTTATGACTTGCAAGCTCTTACAACTTGGGTCTAATACTCGGGATTACGACTGGACCTTTCACCCAGGTAATCTTTTTCTTTCAATTTTATTGAGAAAAGAAGTTTGAATATTTACAAGTATTTTGAAGAGAAGACGAATACATAAGGCTTACAAGCTCTTACAACTTGGGCCTAATATTAGGGATTACGACTGGATACTCCATCCAAGGTAATATTTTTCTTCATATTTTATTGCAAAAAATGGTTTGAAATGTTTGAGGGTAATTGAAAAGAAGACGAATACATAGGGTTTACAAGCTCTTACAACTTAGGCCTAATATTCGGGATTACGACTGGATATTCCATCCAAGGTAATCTTTTTCTTCATATTTTATTTAAGAAAATGGTTTTTGAAAATTATTTGAGTTCGTGAGATTTTGAAAACTAACTTGATATTGATCAATAACTCATTGTAAGAAGGCTCAAGAGTATGCCACGAGACTAAAAGCCAACCGAAATCAAGAGCAAACTGAATTTAGCTCTAAGCTAATTTAGGGTGGATTCATACATGAATCACTTTATAAAGAGCCGTACAAACAAATATATGCATTTGAACGGTTCTCGAAAGCAAAATTGAGTTTTAACTCCGAAATCGCAATGCAATAATAAATCAAGCAGCAAATCAATTATATTATTATCATTACAGCAATGTTACAATTTTTACATCAACTCAACGTAATCGAGAAACAAAAAGCTAACACGACACACACACATGTTATCCACAATAAATTTGTACTACTACAAAATCAACATAAAACTAAAAATAAAAGAATATATGAAAACAATATATATATATATATATATATATATATATATATATATATATATATATATATATATATATATATATATATATATATATATATATATATATATATATATATATATATATATATATATATATCCCTTTTTTTGTCAGAAAAACATGAGATCTAGTTTTTTTGAGAGGCCAACACTCTTTTTTTCTTCAAAACCTCACTACTTAGCCAATAATGAGCGTCGTTGGTATCAATTGGTTGGTTCTCCTTTTTCAACTTTCAGTAAAGCAATATGGATAGGCTAGGGTTTCTATAATTTAAATAATACCAAAATACCCTTAGTGAGATTATTAGTGTAAAAAAGAGTTAGAAGCAAATTAAATCAAATAAAATTACACTCATTTAAATAATCAAAATTAATTCAAAACAAAAACATAAAAAAATTATTTATTTATTTTGAATATTTTAACAAAAAAAGAACAATAAATGGACTAAAAAAAAATAAAAATCAGATGCAAAGATGCCCAAAAAATTAAACTGAACGCATCAAAATGATTAATGCAAAATAAACTTCTCAGAAACATACAGCGTTTGAGTCAATTTTAAATTGAAAAATGACCGATTAAATGCTCAGACGGAACAAATGTGATCGAAAAATTAGCCGAAAAATAAATCGAGCACACCAGGTTAAACTACGTGAGACGTAGATTAATAAAACTGATGTCTTCAAATTTGATTTTGAAACTTTTTTGCCCGCTATTTTGACACACATTTGATAATTGATTCAACCTATTTTTCTGTAAATCCGAAAATTTATTTCGACTGACATTCTAGGGATTATGAGGTATGCAATGCATGTTATGATATACAAAGATGCAACGACTATGACGAATGTGTGTAAACTGGTGATTCAGGGTCCAAATCAGGGTGTGATACATTGCATCATACAAGAGTCTAAGATATAAAGTTCGCAGTAAAACCACTAATCGTAAGCAAAAACGTGTATCAACGAAGTCTGTGTTTTATCTTTCGATAATACCAAGGTTAAAAAGAATAGTTGCTTCAATGCATAGTGCAAGTCAATTGACATTGCATCTTACAAACAAAACAAGTTCAAGCATTATGCGACATCCATCTGATGGCGAGACATGGAAGCACTTTGATTAAATACATCATGATTTTGCTGTAGAACATAGAATAAACACCACAAGACAATACTTACAAAAGTTGCCTAGCGCTGAAGTTTACACGCTGTTTGTTAGTCTGCATAACAGGTCTGCATCAAGACGTGTTGTCCCCTGCACGCTGATATGTACTACCTAGTATTGGTACGAGAGGATAAGAATAGGGACTATGTTGATTTTCATGGGCCAAAGCAATGAATAATCACAAGGCCCATGATCAAATGACAAGAGGAAACCCTAAAAGCTAGGAGGATATAAAATAACCACTTTGGAGAAATGGAAGGAGATTCAGAAGTCGAGAGACTTGAGAAATAACTTAGAAAAATATCTCGTTTGGAGAAGAATAAGTCTAAACCAAAAGCGAATAGATCCTTTCATCTTACCTTTTTCGAAGATGTGCTTAGCTAGCAGGCATGACAAAATTGGCCTATTATTGATTGAAAGATTGTAAAGAGTATAAGTGTAACACTTATATTTTCATTTTCTTTTCATTAGTGTTTAGAAATGTTAACTTTGAGAGATTGTGTTGTTGTACTTATTTTGCTCACCATGAGCTAATCTCTTTTGCTCCATAGCTCATTGCTCAAAGCCATATCAAGCTTCTCAAAAACACAACGACCACCATGAAAAATGGATATTCTCCAAGTATATTTCGGCCTTACAGACCCTAGATCCAAAAGCTTATGTTCATTGAATCATCCTCTAAAAATATTGCACATTCGAATGGACACCAATGCTCCATCTTTCTTCTCAGTTGCACGAGTAATATCGTTAAAATCCCCAGCCAACAACCAAGGTTCATTCATATTTTGAGAGATAACTGCCATATTTGCCCATAACAAACATTTATTCTCCTCATTGGGGATAACATATATTATTGTCAATAACCATATATTGCCTTAAGGATATCACACCTTCATATGGATAAAATGAAACTTCTTCCTGCATAGTTCAACACAAATTTGTGTCTTTTCCAAGCCACCATTACACCTCCAACATAGCCTTGGTTACTCATATCTAATACTTTGTCATTAATTAGTCGCAGGAAAGTACCTTATAAGTTGATAGGAGTGCACTGAGTCTTCATAATGACAAGTATGACCGACTTATGCATCATAACACATTGCTTACAATAACGATAAAAAGATGTGTTGGTTGCACCTCTACAGTTCCACACAAAATATTGTTTTTTGTATTAATCATTGAGAATATATTCATAAAATGAAAATCACTAATCAACCAATCTACTGGTTATCCTTAGGTGTTTATGCCACGTCTTTCATATCTAATTCATTTTCCACATTTGGTCTTTGATCATTTGCATTCATAAAAACTTCATTTTCTCTAATTTCCCCCTTTTCTTAATAGCATTAGCCGGAGAGGATGTAATGTTAACATCTGGTGGTATGACTGTGTTAGGAGTAACTATCCCCATCCAATTCCTGTTAATAAATCCAAATAAAGATTGTCCACAACTGTCGCATCGCGCGAAAAACCGGCGGGAAAACAAGAACAACAGAGCCGCCACCGTGCGTTATTTATCCCAAAAGAGGGAAAGGAAACGCTCGAAGTAAACCTGGGAAAGAACATGGTCTCGCGACCAAAGAGAATGGGTTCGGGAGTCGGTTATGCGGAGGGAAGGTATTAGCACCCCTATGCATCCGTAGTACTCTACGGGATCCGCGCACAAAAGGAAAGAAAAATGGTTGCTATAACACTGCTCACACTCACACACACTGGCTGAAAGAGACAAAAGAGACTGACTGAAACTGAACTCGGCAGGATGTCGCATCCTGGGCCTACTTAGTCTATCAGGCATAGACATCAGAGTCGAAGTAGTTCGGACTGGGGAAACGACACATGCTCGCTAGGATGTCGCATCCTATGCATACGTATCTTCTCGGACGAGAGAAGAATCAGAGCATTCGTAGCTCGGCTAACACGCGCACAAACAAAACAAGACACAGGCAAAGGCAAACGTGGAGCCCGACTGCCAATCACTGGACTTATGTCAGCATCCGAACCAAAACACACACAAGAAGGCAAACGTGGAGCCTGAATGCCAATAGCTGGGCTTACATCAGCATCCGAACCTAAACACACCCACACTGGAACCCAAATGCCACTCGATGGACTTACATCGGCTTCCAAGCACACGACAACACAACAGGTTAATAGGGAGTCGGGGACTCGAGCCTATAACTGTCAAGCACACACTCAAACAGACAGACAACAAATTGCTAGGGAGTCAGGCACTCGAGCCTAGCAACTGTCAAACAACACACACAAAAAAGAAAAAGGGCGCCCGGAGAGATCAGCTCAATCTCCTGCCTACATACTTCATCTGGTATGAAGATCAGGGCGATGTAGTTCCCCTACGGAGGGACAAAGGTTCTAGCCTAACCAGATAACAGAGGGAGACACAACTCTAGGGAGACTACGACTCGAGCCTAGACGTTGTCATGCAAAATCAACCCTAAGTTAAGGTTTCTAGCTAAATGGCACAAGGGCCAACCTATCCTAAGTATGGCTCACACAGGAAGCAAGCCACACACACACTTAACTCGCACAGGGAGCAAGCCAAGTAAAACCTACTTGCACAGGAAGCAAGTCTAAACTAATCCTAACTTGCACAGGAAGCAAGTCAAACTATCCTAAAAGCACAGATAGCACACACTATACACAAACAAGTGGCTCAAACAAGGGTTAGGTTTTAGTCAAGGGGTCATATCAACCTCGACAAACAAACCTCTGGAACTGGGTGAATGTTGCTCTTAACCTTGCCATTGAGGGGCTAAGGTGAAGCAGATGAAAGGATGAAGTGAGGATGAGACCTCACAGCTCTTATCCCTGGCCTGGGAGAGCTCGAGACAAGAATGTGTGGGTTCAGAAAGTGGGAACCCTTCTACACATTAAAACTGACTCAACTGTACAGTTGTACAAGATCTTGGGTTTGTATCTGCAATGCATCAACACAGTGGTGTGAGCAAGGCAGATGACACACTGAATAGTGGGGGATAGATTGCATATCCCTACCTTCCACCAATTGCCTCTTCACTTAGGAGGACTTTGACTCTATGCAAGGACAAAAGTAAACAATCACAAACCTTGCCTCTTAAGGAGGACTTCAGACAGTTGCCTGGCCAAGTAACAGGCCAGGTCTTCCAGACTACATGAAGTAAAAAAGACATACCTCAATGCAAATTGCTTATACAAGCAAAGCAAAGCAAAAAGTTCACAAGGAACTAAGCAACTAAAGCACCTGAAACAGTCAAGCAGAGGTTAGTATGCAACTTCAATCAAAACAAACAGAAACAGACAACAACAGTCCATTAAAGGCACGTGGATGTGCAAGGCACAAGGCTTTAGGGCATGTGAGCCAAGCCACCTACAAAACAAAGAGGTTAGACAATGATACTTGAGCAAGCTCAATCAAATTAATTGGTCTCAACGGCCATTTGATGGTCAACCTGAACACACAAACTCAAAGGTGAGTAGCAGGACCACTAGGGCAAGCCTAGGGTCAAAAGTGAATGATAATGTCAAAACAGCAAAGGATAAGCATCCAAAATCATGTTCAAACCATTAAGAAACAAAACCAATTGGGTTCACATTCATATCAATCATCATCATCATTTCATGAACCATTTAGGTCAAAGTATAGCAAACAGAAGCTCATAGAAGTCAACAGCAAGACTTAACTCAAAAGCAATCTAAACATTTTCCAAAAATCACCAAATAAATCATGATCAAACCCAACACATAGCATGGTGAGCATGTCAAATTTCATCCCATTTAGACAAGTGGAAGGCAGTCAATGAAAATCAGAAAGTCAAAGCCAATTTGAACATGCTCAAAGAAGTCAACCAAACATGCATCAACTTAGAAAAATCATAAGTCAAGAATGGTGTATGATGAATGAATGGGATCAAAACCATGGTGAAGATGAGGATGTCTAGTTATCTCATGTAAAATTTCATGTCCATCTAATGAAGTATGAGAATTTCACAAATGAAATGGGAGCATGTGTCACACAAGGGCAACACTTGACTAGGCAGAGAAGGAAAATCTCAAACAAATGGAAAATAGTTCAATTAAATCCAAGAAAAATCACAAGTAAACTAGACATACAAGAGTAGGCTCATGCAAAATTTGGGGTCATTTGGATGTAAGGAAGTATGTGAACAAAAATTGTGAAAGTGTATGTTATCCATGTAGCAACAAATGTAACACATGTCTTCAAAAAATCATAACTCTCAATCCACAAATGATAAATGCACAAACTTTATATGGAAATGAAGGTCAATGTGTCTAGTTTCACCACAAAAAATTTCAAGCTCATTGGATACAACATGACAATTTCACAAAAGGAATGGCTCCATGTATCATTTTAGCATACATGTTGGGAAATCATTTATCATTTAAAATCCAGCCACTGAAAAATTAATTAAAATTCACAATAAAATGAAGGACACATTCATGAGTTTAATGCAAAAAGTCCCACAATTTTTGGAGTTAAAATGAATTTAAAATGAATTGTTGAAGTTGGATGGATAATTGAACAAAGTATGACACACATAGCATGGCAAATGGTCAACAATGAGTCAACGGATGGCAGAAGTGTAATTCTGGGCTCATTAATCAAAACTACTGCGTTTTGGCAAGGCAAATAAAATGTTCCTATTGGCTCCCAGCCAATGGAACAGTAACACGGCCAACAAGTTGAAAATTCTGAGTTTCACATGAACCCTTAGGGTTTACAACAGCCATGGCAAGCTTCATGCACATTTAAATCAACATCCAAACAAGTTCAAACATCAACCACACAAAAGCATGGCAGTTGGGCAATGTTCACTCATCGAGCAATCAACAGCATACCACATGGTCTCATGGATTTTTAGGACAAATGATCAAAGAGTTTCAAAACTGCAGCAAGGTCTTAGCATGGCATCATGTATTCATCAATCATCCAAACAAAATTCAATCAGCACACAATCATCATGGTAATGACAGCATGTTCATGCAATAACAGCAAACGTGACTTTGGAAACAAACTAAGGTTTTAAAATAACAGCAGCATGTATGTGCATCAAGTTCATCATATAACATTTAAACAGCAACAACCAAACATGACAAGCACAATTCAATGGATTTTTCTGAACATAATCAAAACAGTAGCAGGGCATTAACATTCATCATCCATCATGAACAAAAACGCATCCATCCATTAGCAATCACACAACGGCCATGCAACACTATCTTCATGCAATTTTAACCAACAATAAAATAAACATTAACCATGAGAAATTCTGGACAGGGTAAGTTTAGACAGCATGGTTTCAACATCAATATTTCTTCATTCAATCCAAATTCAAATGGCATGGATCAACACAGCATGGTAGTAACAAGGTAACAATGTTCATGCAGCAACATTATAAACAACAAAACATCACAAACATGAGGGATTCGAGTTCTTACTTGGTTGTGAAGGAAACCAAGATGCAGTGTTTGTTCTGATGTTGCAGCCTGAAATAAACCTTCCTTATGCTTTAGAGTGGAGGGTTCTTGAAGTCTTTTGGCTCAGGTTTTGACAGAAGAATGCAAGGCAAGGCTTGGTGCTTTTCAGTTTTGACAGGTTTTGCAAGTGAGGGCAAGGTTTGTTATGTTGGTTTTGAGCTACAAAACAAGTGTGTATGCTGCTCTTACAGTTTTTGATGACAGGGAAAAAATGCAAAAATGGCCAAGGCAAGGTAAATGGTTCTGCTATGTGATGTTTACAAACATTGTGTTTTGGTCATGGGAGATCCAATGCAAAATGACCAGCAGTGTGTGTTCTTTAGAATGACAGTCCCCAATCAATTTGCCTTGGCCCAAAGTAGTTTTTGTGTCATGCTTGTTGATTAAGTTATGCTGGATTGTTGGTTATGTTTTGAAGTTTTTGACAGGATCCTTGGAATGCAAACAGCAGGTTGTTTTGAGGAATGGCCAAGTTTTTTTTTAGTGTAGTGTTGTGATAGGTTTATGGAAAAGAAATGCCAAGGGTTTTTTGGTGAATGGTTTTGCGATGCAAAACAAAAGCTCAGGCAGCTTTTTGTTTTGGACAGGTTTTTCTGGACAGAAAAATGCCAAGCCAGGTCAGGGTATGGTTGGCCAAAGAGTGAAGATGATTGTCTATGGTCTTGTGGTTGCTGTGGACATTGGACAGAAAAACGCAAGAATGCCAAGAGCCCGGCAAGGTTGAGAATGAGGGAGTGAGTGTGAAAAAATTTAGAGGAAAGTGAGGGCAAGGTCTATTATGTGCTGGCTGTTAGCAGGTGATTTGTTGCATTTTTTACAGAAAAGTGAGGGCAAGGTCCATGTCATTGTGGTTTTGGGCTGCTGTACGGTGGTATGGAATGCAGATTAGCAGGGTCAGGTTTTGGCTTAGGTGCTTTTGTT
Source organism: Lathyrus oleraceus (assembly GCF_024323335.1). Taxonomy (NCBI): domain Eukaryota; kingdom Viridiplantae; phylum Streptophyta; class Magnoliopsida; order Fabales; family Fabaceae; genus Lathyrus; species Lathyrus oleraceus. Next base: position 148,021,675 of record NC_066581.1, on the reverse strand, counting down.
TATGGCAGAAGAAAACAAGGTGAGGGCAGGGTTCTCTTGAGAAGCAAATGCCAAAGTTTTTTCCTCCTTCTGCTGCAGTGCTGTGTCAGACCCTCTTTTAGAGGAATGGCCAAGTTAAGTGGTTGCCAATGCTGTGTTGCTATATGTCTTCTGTTACTTTTGATTTTGGCCCAAGAAATGGTTTTTGTGTGATGCCCCTTGCTGCTACCCGTTTCGTGACAGGAAGTACCCATACCATAGGCTGTTGAGTGCTGCTGTTGCTGTCCTTTTGTTGACAGAAAATCCTCTTGCCAAAACCTGCTGTTGGCTGTGGTTTTAATGCTAAGTCAAAATGAATGAAGTCTCTTTGGCTTTTTGCTGTAACATGTTACTCATGACAGGAAAAAAAAGAGGGAAAGCCATGCTGTTACTGTCTGGTTTTGACAGAAAAACCTGGGCAACAATCTGCAATGTGATGGTACAAGTATGGTTGCAAGAGGTATGGTTCATGAATTGGACATGTCTTTTTGCCAAAATTCAAGTGAGCAAGCATGGCTATGTGTACTTGTAGGTTGTTTGGCTGCATAATGAGGTCTCAACATGACAGAAAAATGATCAAGAATGCTGCACAATGTGTGTCCTCTTGAGGTACAAGGCAAGGCATGGACCAGTATGGTGCAAGTATGGTTAAATGATACTTTTCTTACAATTCAAGCAACCAAGCAATATTCACATGTGCTGCATATTTTGACTTTGCAAACACCTTCTAAATGACATTTATGAGCTGTTCCCATTGGCCAAATGTTGAAAAAATGTTTGAGTCAAAAAGTCAACTCTTGGTCAAACTTACATTTAAATGAAAAAGGTCAAAATTTGCCATTTTGATTGGTGAAGTTTTAGGTCATGAAATTTATATTTTTGGAAAGAGGATGAAAAATGTGATTTGTAGGAAAAAACCCCACCAAATTTGGCCAAACGGTTTGGGAGATATGGCCCTTTGAAGTTCAAGATTTTCTGAAATCGATTCGATCATAACTTGCCAACCACACATGGGAATTGAGAGTTCTAGGACTTTTTGGAAATGGGAGAACAAGATCTTCAACTTTCATGTTGGGCAAAAATTCATTTGAGGCTTGTATCATGATGTAAGTTTGAGGGTCAAAACTTTCCATTTATGGCAGTTTTCAATTACAGGCCCAGTTTCTATTTTGGGAAAATCATGATCTGGCTTCAAATTCTTCCATGATGGTGTTTGGCATGATGTATGATGACTATTTGGACATGAATGAACCCTCACAAACCAATTCCAATCATCAAATCACCGATTAAATGGACAGTTGACCAACAGTTGACTTTTAGGGTTTCTGAATGATTGCGCATTGACTGATGACTTCCAAACCCTAATTCCTTGAGAATTTGACTTCAAATGATGTCCCAGGTTGTTTGAACTCTTGATTATTGACCATGGTGCCCAAATTCCACAAGAATGACCACCATCCATTGCTTTGACTGACAGTTGACTTTTTTAGGGTTTTGACTGTCTGTATGTAAACTGATGACCTCTGAGCCTTCAAACCTTGACATGAACACTTCAAATAGACCTCCAAGTTATGTGAATTTGTTGGACAAACCCCAAGGCCTTGATTCAATGAGAAATTCCTTTGACCTAATTCCTTGACTGTCTTGCACTTGAAGCAACTGAAGCAATGCAAATGTTATGCAATGGGCCATGATATGCTATGACCTAATATGAAAATGTATGCATAATGATAGGTGCAAATTTGAGGTGCTACAGCTGCCCCTATTCAGTCAGCTGGGAACCCGAATGGATGAGAGCAACGGCTGTCAGACTTTCAGGGTAAGCAGGGATTGAATACCAAAGAACCGTAGAATTTGCACAGACTGGATATGATACAAAGAACCACGTCATTTACCGATGACGACTGCAATTGACAACTTCAGAAAAAGCAAAACCATTTACCGATGGTTGGAGAACTGGAAACTTGATATTTACCGATATCAACTTCAGCATGACCATTTACCGATGGCGGCTGGGGAAAACAAACTTCTGAAAAGCAAAACCAATTACCGATGGTTAGAACTGGGACCTTGATATTTACCGATATCAACTTCAGCATGACCATTTACCGATGGCTGCTGGGAAACAGATTTGATGTGGAAAGGAAGCAAGACCATTTACCGATGGTGGCTTCAAAGAAACTGGACATTTACCGATGTCGATTTAGCAAGACCATTTACCAATGGCTGCTGCAACTGGGAATTCGATATTTACCGATATCGAAGAAAACTGGGCCATTTACCGATGGCGTCTCCACTTGGGGAGGGACAAGGTCTTCGTGGTGTAATTAGACAAGACGTTTACCGACGACTTCTGGGGGATTTGATTTTATTGACCAGATATTTAACGATGACTGGGATGAGATTCGATGTTTACCGACATCGGAAGATGATGTTTACCGACATCCAAAAGAATGACCAGACATTTACCGATGACTGGGATGGGACACGATGTTTACCGACATCGAGAGATGATGTTTACCGACATCCAAAGAAATGACCAAACATTTACCGATGACTGGGAATGAGAAATTTATTGGGGAGATACGAATATTTGCAACTGGAAACCAGATAGGACATTTACAGATGACTCTACTGGGGATTTCTAGTTGGGGATTATCAGACATTTACCGATGACTGAGGAAAAACTCGATGTTTACAGACATCGAAAGATGATGTTTACCGACATCAAAAATGACCAGACATTTACTGATGACTGAAGGAAGACTCGATGTCTACAGACACCGAAACAATGGTGTTTACCGACACCAAAAGAAGAAACACACACGGGTGCTGACATGACACTTACTGGTATCACAAGAACGACATCTGAGATATGTCAAGGCAAGGTTGACCACTTGCTGGGGGTCTCACTGGAGAGAAACAAACTTTCTGTCACCATCGGGTGAGGAAATAAACCTCTGTCACCATCGGGTGAGGAAATAAACCCCTGTGGGGAATAAACAATTCTGAATGCTGTCAAGAGCAACTGTAGCAGTCTTGCTGTGCTGATGTTGAATGAAATGATCCGCCTCTGCCGGGGATACGGTCTGGTGAAGTTAACACATGAATGCATATGTTTGAATTTTTCTATGGCGTAATGCTCCATATTGAATGGGAATGCTACGCGATTTTTGAGGATGCAATGATTACTATATGCAAAATGCAAATGAACCCTGGCTAGGGAGCCGAAATGATCAGATACTCTGACTCTGTGGGGAGTCTCTTCTCGGGGAAATACTATGCGGGGAATTCTGCTTGGGGAATGGCAAAGCGACTTCATACTCATGTTGAAGAATATCCCTGCTACTGGGGAAAGATAAACTCCGCTGGGGATATCCTTCAGTCCACAGATAGAAAAAATACTGGAGATAAAAATTCAATGAACTGCCTCACTCGGGGAGGAAATCGGCAAATACAGGCCTACTGGGGATAGGCAATCTTTAGATCTGTTGGGGAACAGAAGGCACTATCTACGGACGTCTTCGCAGGGGAACACAGCTCTGGCAGCTTCCAAACTTGCTTGGGGAAAATATCTGTTGAGGAAACGTCCTCACAGAGGCCAACCTGAAAAACAGCACAACAAACTGCCCCCAGGGGATACATGGACAAGATACGCTCAAGCGTCCTCAACATTCAAAATGATTTTCAGATGTTTCGTCATCCTGCGAGTTATTGTTTAGCCTTCATGTTCTTATATGCAATGCTTATCAAAAATTCGGACATTTTTGCAAACAAAACAATAAAAATAAAAACAGAAAGAGCTATTTATCTGAATAACGATTTTTATTGATCGAAAATGTGCCTGAAGAGGCAAATACATCGGGAAGCAATTCCTAGAAAGAGGTAATTGCGCATAAAAGGAAAAATCTATCATAATGGCAATGTGAACACGGTATCCACTATTTCCCAATTCTGTTATAACTCACAGATCATCAGTTTTCCTCCCAACTCCTTGCTTTCAGAGAAGAATGACTGGACAGATCACATCTTTCGAGATGGCGGATGACAAAGCTTGATGAAGTACAGACAACTCAGACTGTAGTCTTCGCTTTAATCCCTAATTTTTGCCTGGATCGCCCTTTCGGGTTTTCAATCCACCGGGATACCCATTTTTGCCTAAGCCGCCCTTGCGGGTTTTCGACTTACCGGGTGTACACATCTTTCATTTTATCCCTAATTTTTGCCCGAACCTTTCCTTTCTGTTTGTTTGTTTTTTTTTTTTGGTTCGCCGGGATGCCCATTTTTTGCCTGGACTCTTTTATTCTTTTTGTCCAGCGGGTCAATTTATGCGAAGTATTTTTTGACTATATCTGAGTTAACAGGAGACGGAAAATCTTCACCATCCATAGTTGTAAGCATCAAGGCTCCACCGGAGAAGACCTTCTTCACAACATACGGTCCTTCATAATTAGGAGTCCACTTGCCCCTGTTATCTGTACCGGGAGGGAGGATCCTCTTCAAAACTAGATCACCGATCTGATAGCTTCGAGGACGCACTTTCTGATCAAAGGCTCGCTTCATCCTTCGCTGATACAACTGTCCATGGCATACGGCTGCTAACCGTCTTTCTTCGATAAGGCTCAACTCGTTAAACCTTGTTCGAATCCACTCAGCTTCGTCCAGCTTGACATCCAACAAAACTCTCAGAGAAGGAATCTCCACTTCAACAGGTAGAACAGCTTCCATACCATACACAAGGGAGTAAGGGGTTGCCCTGGTCGACGTACGTACTGAGGTACGGTACCCATGCAAAGCGAAAGGCAGCATCTCATGCCAATCCTTGTACGTAACGACCATCTTCTGCACAATCTTCTTGATATTCTTGTTCGCCGCTTCTACAGCACCATTCATCTTCGGTCTGTAAGGAGAAGAATTGTGATGTTCAATCTTGAAATCTCTACAAAGCTCTTTCATCATCTTGTTGTTGAGATTCGAACCATTGTCAGTGATGATTCTCTCAGGAACTCCATAACGACATATGATTTCTTTCTTGATGAACCGGGTAACCACTTGTTTGGTAACGTTAGCATAGGAAGCTGCTTCTACCCACTTGGTGAAATAGTCAATCGCAACCAAGATGAAGCGATGTCCGTTCGAAGCAGTAGGCTCAATCTTCCCAATCATATCAATGCCCCACATGGCAAACGGCCAAGGCGAATTCATGATATTCAGAGGGCTTGGTGGTACATGCACCTTATCAGCATAGATTTGACATTTATGGCACTTCCGAGCATACTTGAAACAATCGGATTCCATAGTCATCCAGTAATAACCCGCTCTCAACAATTTCTTAGCCATTGCATGTCCGCCGGCATGAGTACCAAAGGAACCTTCATGAACTTCTTGCATTAACATGTCCGCCTCGGGTCTGTCCACGCATCTGAGCAAGACCATGTCAAAATTTCTCTTATACAACACATCATCCTGATTCAAGTAGAAGCTTCCAGCTAGCCTTCTCAGGGTTTTCTTGTCGTTCTTCGACGCACCTTCAGGATACTCCTGAGTCTTGAGGAAATTCTTGATGTCATAATACCACGGCTTCTCATCAATCACAACAGACTCGGCTGCAAACACATACGCAGGCCTCTCAAGTCGATTCACTTCAATATGTGGCACATGATTCCACCAATGAACTTTGATCATAGACGACAAAGTAGCCAAAGCATCAGCCATTTGATTCTCATCCCGGGGGACATGATACAACTTCACCTTCTTAAAGAACGTCAGTATTCTTCTGGTGTAATCTCTATACGGAATCAAATGCGGCTGGTTCGTATTCCAATCTCCATTGACTTGATTGACCACTAGAGCGGAATCCCCATAAATGTCAAGCGTTTTGATCCTCAGATCAATGGCTTCTTCTATCCCCATGATACAAGCCTCATACTCAGCTTCATTGTTGGTGACGTCAAACGTCAATCTGGCAGAAAAAGGTATATGAGCACCTTTAGGATTGATCAGCACTGCCCCAACACCGTTACCATTCATATTCACAGCCCCATCAAACATCAGTGTCCACTTGTCATCTGGATCCGGTCCTTCCTCGACAAGAGGCTCTTCGCAATCTTTCATCTTAAGATACATGATGTCTTCATCAGGGAATTCAAACATCATAGGCTGATAATCTTCAATCGGTTGTTCGGCGAGATAGTCTGACAGAATACTACCTTTGATGGCTTTTTGTGACGTGTACTGAATGTCATACTCTGTTAAGATCATCTGCCAACGGGCAACACGTCCGGTGAGAGCTGGCTTCTCAAAGATGTATTTTACTGGATCCATCTTAGAAATCAATAAGGTAGTATGGTTCAACATATACTGTCTCAGTCGGCGAGCAGCCCAGGCCAAAGCACAGCAAGTTTTCTCGAGCAGTGAATATCTTGTTTCACAGTCGGTAAACTTTTTGCTAAGGTAGTATATGGCATGCTCTTTTCGACCAGACTCGTCATGCTGTCCCAATACACACCCCATCGAGTTCTCAGTCACTGACAGGTACATTATCAGAGGTCTCCCTGGAACTGGAGGTATAAGGATTGGAGGTTTCTGTAAATACTCTTTTATCTTGTCAAAAGCTTTCTGACAGTCATCATTCCACTTGATCGCTTGATTCTTTCTGAGCAATTTGAAAATTGGTTCACATGTGGCAGTTAGATGAGATATGAACCTTGCAATGTAGTTCAACCTCCCTAAAAACCCACGGACTTGCTTCTCCGTTTTTGGTTCAGGCATTTCTTGAATAGCTTTGACTTTCGCTGGATCAACCTCAATTCCTTTTTCACTGACAATGAAGCCTAAAAGCTTCCCTGATCTCACTCCAAACATGCACTTGTTCGGATTCAACCTTAGTCTGAACTTTCTCAACCGGTCGAACAGCTTCTGCAAATTAACCAAGTGCTCCTCTTCTGTCTGCGACTTCGCAATCATATCATCTACGTACACTTCAATTTCTTTGTGCATCATGTCATGAAAAAGAGTCGTCATTGCCCTCTGATAGGTAGCACCAGCATTCTTTAGCCCAAACGGCATCACCTTATAGCAGAACGTGCCCCAAGGTGTAATGAATGTCGTCTTTTCCATATCCTCTGGCGCCATCTTGATCTGATTATATCCGGAGAAACCATCCATGAAAGAGAATACCGAGGATTGAGCCGTATTATCAACCAATACATCAATGTGAGGTAATGGGAAATCATCTTTCGGACTCGCTCTATTCAAATCCCGGTAATCGACACACATTCTAACTTTACCATCCTTCTTCGGCACAGGAACGATGTTGGCCATCCATGGGGGATAACTTGTAACAGCCAAAAAACCAGCATCCCACTGCTTCTGAACCTCTTCCTTGATCTTAGCTGCCATATCAGGACTCGTTCTACGAAGCTTCTGCTTGACCGATGGACATCCTTCCCTAAGAGGCAAACGATGCATCACAATATCTGTATCCAACCCAGGCATGTCCTGATATGACCAGGCGAATATCTCCACATATTCTCTCAGCATCTCAATCAGCCTCCTCTTGACAGAGTCTTCTAAAGCAGCCCCAATCTTAATTTCCTTTTTGGCGTCCTCAGTACCCAAATTAATAGTTTCCAACTCCTCCTGATGAGGTTGGATGACCCTTTCCTCTTGCTTCAGTAGTCTGGCCAATTCTGCAGGGAGTTCACAGTCTTCCTCACTCTCCTCTTCACCTTGGTAAATGGGATTATCGAAATCATACTGAGCCATAACAGAACCGTTCATAGTGAATGCCATAAGATCGCTTCTGCATGTTTAATGCTTTGTTTTAGAAAAAGAGTTCAAGAAAGTCACAAAAAACAAAAACATTGCCATTTTTATTGTTTTGAAAAAGTGAAAACAAAAATAGAAAAACAGGGATCACAAAGTTTGATTGCAAAAAATGTCCTTCATTGATGATAATCATTAAAACATGATGAGGCCCTACAAAATGAATCACTACGCCTTGGGCAGAACGTAGGATTTTCATGCAAAATGACAAACAACAGAAAATTACTCTGTCAGAAGAGTAACTTGAACCACTTCTTCAGCCGTCCAGTTGTTGATAGACCCCCCTGGTGCACACGGGCGAACCCAATTGTCCAGATCACAATCACTGTCACAGTCTTCACTATCGGTGGCAGAGACGTCGCCATGATTCATTTGCCCAGCGCTGGTAAAGGTACTCGGACCTGCTTGACCATTCTGCTCTGCTTGGAGAGGCTCATAACCAACGCCAAATTTGTCTTCTTTAACCGGCAAATCCACCATCTTGCCCCAGCCTTCAGCTTTGCCAGAATCAACAACTTCCTTAGCCTGCCTGTAAGAAGTAATTGAAACACCCGGCTTCCTCTGCTCAGCATACGCCACTTTCTCAAGAGCCACAGTCTCAAACGCCTGGCATAAGGTTTCATGGATCTCGCCATCCACCTCAACATATTTGAACGAGGATAGATGACTCACCAGGATCTCTTCTTCACCGCACACAGTTACAATCTGACCGTTCCAGACATACTTGAGCTTTTGATGGAGTGTCGACGAGACTGCCCCTGCTGCATGAATCCATGGACGCCCCAACAAACAACTATAGGCAGGCTGGATGTCCATAACATAGAAGATGATATCAAAAACCTCAGGACCTATCTTCACAGGCAAGGTAACTTCTCCACACACAGAACGTTTGGATCCGTCGAAAGCACGAACGATCAGATCACTGGGATTAAGCACAAACCCTTCCGCATCAATCTTCCTCAGAATCCGCTTAGGCAACACATTCAGCGACGACCCGGTGTCTACCAATACGTGAGACAACACTGCCCCCTTGCACTCCATGGTGATGTGCAAGGCTTTGTTATGGTTTCGCCCTTCAGGTGGTAAGTCCAGGTTGGTGAAACCTACACCATGCCTGGTGCTCACATTGGCCATCACACCCTCCAGTTGATTGACAGAAATCTCCTGAGGCACGTAAGCCAGATTCAACATCTTCAGCAAGGCATTACGGTGTGCCTCAGAGCACATCAACAGTGAAAGTATAGAGATCTTGGACGGAGTTTGATTCAACTGATCTACAATCTTGTAGTCACTCTTCTTGATTATTTTCATAAACTCCTCCACGTCTTTCTCAAATGACCCCTCGGGCGCTTCTTTCTGGACAGGCTCTTCCTCAACCACAGCTTGCTTACCTTTTGCTCTGGCGAGAGCCTCGGCATTATTGTCCCTCAAAGGCTGCGGTGCAAACAGACGACCGCTTCTGGTAAAACCTCCTGGCCCCCCTACATTATCCACAGCCGGACCAACAGTTGCAGGAACTCTATTCGGTACACCAATTGTCACTGGAGTTTGATTCACTGGTTTCGTCTGACTTTCAACCCTTCTGTAACTGCGGTGAGCATTATCATACTTCCATGGCACGACTTTACTATTCTCAACAGCCCTTCTTCCAGATGCAGCGGTAGTAGTTGGAACACTGATAGTTACAGGCACGGGAATGGTAACTGGGGTACCATTTGCTGCAGGTGCACCGACGACCCTTTGTCCACGTTCTTCAAACGGTTTAAAGTAAATGGTGATAGTTGACGTTGTTCCACGATTCTTTACAACCCTACTGAATTGCAAACAACCCTCATCCATCATACCCTGGATACCGGTCCTCAACTGGTCGCAACCATTCTCAGATTCTGCACAGTCCAAACAATTCTCATCACAGCCTGGGTAGACACCCCCATTCAGCAAACGACCCTTCACAACTAGCAGAGAAGTCTGAACATCATTAACATTAACAACCAGATCTTCAGCTTCTTTCCCTTCAATATTGTTCACTCTATGCCCACCATGCTGAGGCATAGGGTTGTTTACGACGTTAGGCACAGGAGCGAAGTTGATTGCTTTGGCATCGATCAAATCTTGAACCTTGTGCTGGAGAGCTCGACACTTCTCAGTATGGTGGCCTGGTGCCCCAGAATGAAAGTCACATCTAACATTAGCATCATAGCCAGGAGGCAGCACTGTAGGCGGAGCCATTGTACGCAACTCAATCATCCCCAACTTGAGTAGTTCGGGTAATAACTCTGTGTAAGACATGGGCAGAGGATCAAATCTTCTATCAGCCTGCAATTTCTGTCTGGGCTGATAAGGACGTTGCTGTTGTTGTTGTTGTTGTTGCGGTTATTGAACTCTTTGTTGTTGTTGTTGACGAGGTTGAGGTGTCGGAATGGTTACTGCAGCAGCTTGACGGTATTCAATTCTATTCTGATCTCTGCGGTGTTGAACAGCATTAGTTTCACCCTCTCTTCGACGAGGTGCCCCAACAAACGGCTTCCTAGAAGAAGAGGAACCAGCATCTTGAATCTTCCCAGTTTTGATCAAGCTCTCAGTCCTCTCCCCACAAATGACGACATCAGAAAAACTACCGAATGGGCAGCTCCCCATCCGGTCCATAAACACACCTTGAAGAGTACCAATAAACATGTCTGTCAACTCCCTCTCCAGCATAGGGGGTTGAACTCTAGCAGCCAGTTCACGCCACCTCTGAGCGTACTCCTTGAAGCTTTCATTGGATTTCTGACATAGACTCTGCAGCTGAGTCCGGCTCGGTGCCATGTCCATGTTGTGTTTATACTGTCTGAGGAACGCTTCACCCAGATCTCTCCAGCATCGGATCGAATCTCTCTTCAATTCCATGTACCAGTCCAAAGAAGCCCCAGATAGACTATCTTGGAAAAAATACATCCACATCTTTTCATCATCGGTATACGCAGAGATTTTCCTGTAGTAAGCCTGCACATGGGTGCGAGGGCAAGAAGTACCGTTGTATTTGTCGAATGACGGTGCCTTGAACTTGTGAGGGATCCTCAAACCTTCAACCAATCCCATATTAGTAACATCAAAACCAAGAGAATTTTGACTTTCCATAGCACGGATCTTCTCAGCAAGAGCTTCAACTTTGCGGTCTCTCTCATTAACCCTTCCCAGAACGTCTTCGTCTTCACTGAGCAGAGAGAACAAATCCTCTTGTCTGTCAACAATCGGAACAGGATTGCGGGCCGGAGCACGGACTACTCTGGCATTAGCGGCATCTGGAACAATAGGTTGACCGTTGATTCGAATACCCCCCAACTCATCACCTGCAGCATAGTTGTTGACGGGTACAGCAGCAGCAACATTGTTATCATTGACCGGGCCTCCCTCTGGCGGAGCATGGTTGATCGGTGGATTTGCAGCCTCTTGTCTCTGAACCATAGCTCGAAGTTCTTCTTGACCTTGCGCAACCCCTTGCATCATATTCATAAACTGGGCCATGCTAGCCTTCATCTCAGCCAACTCAGCTTGAAATTGATCCATACTTCTCTGTTGATTCAGTCTTGTTGAGTAGCGGTGCGGACGTTGATCAGCTATCCTGCCTGAACAGGAACCAAGAGTGAGAAGTCACGATCAAGAACACCTGTTATGCAAAATGATATGAGTATGATGCTAATGATGCGTATGATGCACATGATATGCTCATTTCTCAGGCATTCAAAGAGCCTGACCCATCCTGAAAAGATGGCAACCTGCAGCAACAAGAGAACAAAACAGATACAAGGAAATGCTGACATCCTTATACATACATAAGGGTAAAAAGGCATACAACCAATGTCAACAGAATATCTGAATAAACAACGTACAAAGAAAAAGAATCCCATCCAACAAGCCTGGAGGTGATTCTTAACAAAAGATCCAAGAGATGGCTTACACGCAAATGAATCCCATCCAACAAGCCTGGAGGTGATTCTCATACAAACAGAGATACAAACTAAGACAGACGGTCTTCAGGAATGAGGGTCTTCAGGTAATGGCACTGGTCGATCAACTGTGAGCATTCTGAACAATCTGGTAAAGGAGTAATCTTCTCTTTCAACTGTCTTCTCAGCTCCAAGACTTCTCCTCCAAGGTGGTCCTCTGATTTCTGTCTCAACTCTACTTCCTTCTTCAACTGAGCGTCTTTGTCTCTGAGTTGCTTCTCCAAGTCTCTGATCTTCTTCTGATAACTGGCTTCTGCTCTCTGCAGCCTCAGACATTCCCTATGCTCCGCATCTAACATAGACTCCATCTCCTCATATGACCTCTTCTTACTCCTCAGTCTGCTAGCATCTTCTCCTTGCACTTCCCTGAGTTGATGGGCCAAGTGCAGCTTATCAGCTTTGGCTTTGTACAGCTCCATATGGGTGTCTTGCTCCTTCTCTCTCAGACGACGACTCTCCATCAGGGCTTGCTTATAGTGCTCAGCAGGTACACTATCAGCGAGAACCAAGGGTGGTTGCTCTTGCAACGGCTCCATCCTATCATAGGGTAACAACAAAGTTTCCACTCTCTTCTTGACCCAATCAGTGTAATCAGGCATGGCTATGGCAAATTTCTTCCCTAAGACGGATCCGTCTCTGACACCAATAGACTTCCAAGCTCTCCCAATCTGCTCCAACCTAACAAGGTCATCCTTCTTCTCAAAGTACACACTCTCGGCTATCTCAGCTTCACGTGGTCTTCTACTCATAACAAAACCTAACTGGCGAAGAGAAAGAACTGGATTATAATTTATACAACCCTTGGTCCCCACGAGTGGCACATTCCGGAATTCTCCACAGCTCATAATAACATTCTTCACATTCATCCGGTAAGATTGCCATCTGATGTCATAAGATGTGAGTGACATGACCCTCTGAGTCCACTTAAGAGTGCTCTGGGTATCTACAAATGGTCCACTAGCTGGCAGAAGAGACACGAACCATCTGAGCAAAAGTGGGAGACAACACCTGATAGCCCCACCCTTACCATGCCTACTGTGAATAGCATAGTAAGTGTCAGCCAATAGAGTAGGAACTGGATTTCCTCCAATGAAAATACTGACTGCAGCATAGTCAACAAAATTCGGCATACTCGGAAACAAGACGATCCCATAGATCATGACGGCCAACTGAGCATGAAAGGCTTCCCAACTTCCCTTCTCTGCTTCTTCTCTAGCTACCCTCAACAGAAATTTCAAAGGCAATCCTACAACATCCCCACTGGACTTCCAACTATCACTGACTTCCTTGATACCCAAGTGGAGAGCTCTGGCAATCAATCTAAAGTCAACCTCCTTTGGGACGTCTAAGAAGGGAGTCTGGTGCTGAATAGGGATACTCAACAGGATAGAATACTCCTCGAGAGTAGGTGCTAACTGGTAATCTTGGAAAGTGAAGCATCTGAGCTCTGGATCATAAAACTGAAGTAATGTCTGCAGAGGCACTGGATCCACTACTGTCTTCAATACTGTCAAGATATCTCCGTACCGCCCAACAAAACTCTTCAGTCGATCGTCTGTCACGAGGCTACCCAACTCAAATAGCGGAGTCAACGGCTCACGGTGGAAACTGTAGGAACAGGTCTTTCGCTTTGGCTCTGGGACTGTTGCCATCTCTATCAGTGAACAAGCTCTGGAATGTACCTGAGAAATGATATGCATGCAGGGATTAGTTTTTTTTTCTTTTTTTTTTTTTTCTTTTGATTTTTTTTTTTTATATATATTTTTTCAATGCGTTTCTTTTGAAAAATAAATATGCTATGATGCAAATGGTGCAAACATGGCTGGCTGGTTGTGCAATCTCTGATCACTAGGTCGAAGCTTCAGTCAAAATCAGAACATAAATCCCACTTAAGGTCAACCGAAAACTGTTGTCTGAACTAGAGTCACCAACAGAACCAAGTCACCAACAGAACCGAGTCACCAACGGTACCTGTAATAATGATCATTCCCTCCCCACTCACGGGTGTAGTCTAGGCCAGGGTAAGGTCGAGAGAAACGCAGCATAAATAACCTTTCGCAGAATACTGTCATATACACACCCGAAGTATGTAACGACAGCATCCCACCAGGGTCTGAACTGCTCGTGATATCAATGTTCCGCTAAGTGGCGCCATACCACCCGCTTCCCATGAATCACTCTATTCCTAGGTATCCTAGATTGCACTCATGGTCTGGGTATTGGACCTTTTACCTCAACTGACTCTTCCCCCCCACACAGAGAGAAACAAACAACCAGCCAGGTGAACAGATGAATAAATGCAAACATTAATGCAAACATAAATGCAAACAATAGACAAATGAATGCAACCAGTAAATAATGAATGCAATAAATAAACACAGCATAAAGCAACCAAAACCCTAACCTAAAGAGCGCTAGGAGAGACTCGCTCAGGGAAGATGGACCAGCATAGGTCAACTTCTCTATGTCCCCAGCAGAGTCGCCAGCTGTCGCATCGCGCGAAAAACCGGCGGGAAAACAAGAACAACAGAGCCGCCACCGTGCGTTATTTATCCCAAAAGAGGGAAAGGAAACGCTCGAAGTAAACCTGGGAAAGAACATGGTCTCGCGACCAAAGAGAATGGGTTCGGGAGTCGGTTATGCGGAGGGAAGGTATTAGCACCCCTACGCATCCGTAGTACTCTACGGGATCCACGCACAAAAGGAAAGAAAAATGGTTGCTATAACACTGCTCACACTCACACACACTGGCTGAAAGAGACAAAAGAGACTGACTGAAACTGAACTCGGCAGGATGTCGCATCCTGGGCCTACTTAGTCTATCAGGCATAAACATCAGAGTCGAAGTAGTTCGGACTGGGGAAACGACACATGCTCGCTAGGATGTCGCATCCTATGCATACGTATCTTCTCGGACGAGAGAAGAATCAGAGCATTCGTAGCTCGGCTAACACGCGCACAAACAAAACAAGACACAGGCAAAGGCAAACGTGGAGCCCGACTGCCAATCACTGGACTTATGTCAGCATCCGAACCAAAACACACACAAGAAGGCAAACGTGGAGCCTGAATGCCAATAGTTGGGCTTACATCAGCATCCGAACCTAAACACACCCACACTGGAACCCAAATGCCACTCGATGGACTTACATCGGCTTCCAAGCACACGACAACACAACAGGTTAATAGGGAGTCGGGGACTCGAGCCTATAACTGTCAAGCACACACTCAAACAGACAGACAACAAATTGCTAGGGAGTCAGGCACTCGAGCCTAGCAACTGTCAAACAACACACACAAAAAAGAAAAAGGGCGCCCGGAGAGATCAGCTCAATCTCCTGCCTACATACTTCATCTGGTATGAAGATCAGGGCGATGTAGTTCCCCTACGGAGGGACAAAGGTTCTAGCCTAACCAGATAACAGAGGGAGACACAACTCTAGGGAGACTACGACTCGAGCCTAGACGTTGTCATGCAAAATCAACCCTAAGTTAAGGTTTCTAGCTAAATGGCACAAGGGCCAACCTATCCTAAGTATGGCTCACACAGGAAGCAAGCCACACACACACTTAACTCGCACAGGGAGCAAGCCAAGTAAAACCTACTTGCACAGGAAGCAAGTCTAAACTAATCCTAACTTGCACAGGAAGCAAGTCAAACTATCCTAAAAGCACAGATAGCACACGCTATACACAAACAAGTGGCTCAAACAAGGGTTAGGTTTTAGTCAAGGGGTCATATCAACCTCGACAAACAAACCTCTGGAACTGGGTGAATGTTGCTCTTAACCTTGCCATTGAGGGGCTAAGGTGAAGCAGATGAAAGGATGAAGTGAGGATGAGACCTCACAGCTCTTATCCCTGGCCTGGGAGAGCTCGAGACAAGAATGTGTGGGTTCAGAAAGTGGGAACCCTTCTACACATTAAAACTGACTCAACTGTACAGTTGTACAAGATCTTGGGTTTGTATCTGCAATGCATCAACACAGTGGTGTGAGCAAGGCAGATGACACACTGAATAGTGGGGGATAGATTGCATATCCCTACCTTCCACCAATTGCCTCTTCACTTAGGAGGACTTTGACTCTATGCAAGGACAAAAGTAAACAATCACAAACCTTGCCTCTTAAGGAGGACTTCAGACAGTTGCCTGGCCAAGTAACAGGCCAGGTCTTCCAGACTACATGAAGTAAAAAAGACATACCTCAATGCAAATTGCTTATACAAGCAAAGCAAAGCAAAAAGTTCACAAGGAACTAAGCAACTAAAGCACCTGAAACAGTCAAGCAGAGGTTAGTATGCAACTTCAATCAAAACAAACAGAAACAGACAACAACAGTCCATTAAAGGCACGTGGATGTGCAAGGCACAAGGCTTTAGGGCATGTGAGCCAAGCCACCTACAAAACAAAGAGGTTAGACAATGATACTTGAGCAAGCTCAATCAAATTAATTGGTCTCAACGGCCATTTGATGGTCAACCTGAACACACAAACTCAAAGGTGAGTAGCAGGACCACTAGGGCAAGCCTAGGGTCAAAAGTGAATGATAAAGTCAAAACAGCAAAGGATAAGCATCCAAAATCATGTTCAAACCATTAAGAAACAAAACCAATTGGGTTCACATTCATATCAATCATCATCATCATTTCATGAACCATTTAGGTCAAAGTATAGCAAACAGAAGCTCATAGAAGTCAACAGCAAGACTTAACTCAAAAGCAATCTAAACATTTTCCAAAAATCACCAAATAAATCATGATCAAACCCAACACATAGCATGGTGAGCATGTCAAATTTCATCCCATTTAGACAAGTGGAAGGCAGTCAATGAAAATCAGAAAGTCAAAGCCAATTTGAACATGCTCAAAGAAGTCAACCAAACATGCATCAACTTAGAAAAATCATAAGTCAAGAATGGTGTATGATGAATGAATGGGATCAAAACCATGGTGAAGATGAGGATGTCTAGTTATCTCATGTAAAATTTCATGTCCATCTAATGAAGTATGAGAATTTCACAAATGAAATGGGAGCATGTGTCACACAAGGGCAACACTTGACTAGGCAGAGAAGGAAAATCTCAAACAAATGGAAAATAGTTCAATTAAATCCAAGAAAAATCACAAGTAAACTAGACATACAAGAGTAGGCTCATGCAAAATTTGGGGTCATTTGGATGTAAGGAAGTATGTGAACAAAAATTGTGAAAGTGTATGTTATCCATGTAGCAACAAATGTAACACATGTCTTCAAAAAATCATAACTCTCAATCCACAAATGATAAATGCACAAACTTTATATGGAAATGAAGGTCAATGTGTCTAGTTTCACCACAAAAAATTTCAAGCTCATTGGATACAACATGACAATTTCACAAAAGGAATGGCTCCATGTATCATTTTAGCATACATGTTGGGAAATCATTTATCATTTAAAATCCAGCCACTGAAAAATTAATTAAAATTCACAATAAAATGAAGGACACATTCATGAGTTTAATGCAAAAAGTCCCACAATTTTTGGAGTTAAAATGAATTTAAAATGAATTGTTGAAGTTGGATGGATAATTGAACAAAGTATGACACACATAGCATGGCAAATGGTCAACAATGAGTCAACGGATGGCAGAAGTGTAATTCTGGGCTCATTAATCAAAACTACTGCGTTTTGGCAAGGCAAATAAAATGTTCCTATTGGCTCCCAGCCAATGGAACAGTAACACGGCCAACAAGTTGAAAATTCTGAGTTTCACATGAACCCTTAGGGTTTACAACAGCCATGGCAAGCTTCATGCACATTTAAATCAACATCCAAACAAGTTCAAACATCAACCACACAAAAGCATGGCAGTTGGGCAATGTTCACTCATCGAGCAATCAACAGCATACCACATGGTCTCATGGATTTTTAGGACAAATGATCAAAGAGTTTCAAAACTGCAGCAAGGTCTTAGCATGGCATCATGTATTCATCAATCATCCAAACAAAATTCAATCAGCACACAATCATCATGGTAATGACAGCATGTTCATGCAATAACAGCAAACGTGACTTTGGAAACAAACTAAGGTTTTAAAATAACAGCAGCATGTATGTGCATCAAGTTCATCATATAACATTTAAACAGCAACAACCAAACATGACAAGCACAATTCAATGGATTTTTCTGAACATAATCAAAACAGTAGCAGGGCATTAACATTCATCATCCATCATGAACAAAAACGCATCCATCCATTAGCAATCACACAACGGCCATGCAACACTATCTTCATGCAATTTTAACCAACAATAAAATAAACATTAACCATGAGAAATTCTGGACAGGGTAAGTTTAGACAGCATGGTTTCAACATCAATATTTCTTCATTCAATCCAAATTCAAATGGCATGGATCAACACAGCATGGTAGTAACAAGGTAACAATGTTCATGCAGCAACATTATAAACAACAAAACATCACAAACATGAGGGATTCGAGTTCTTACTTGGTTGTGAAGGAAACCAAGATGCAGTGTTTGTTCTGATGTTGCAGCCTGAAATAAACCTTCCTTATGCTTTAGAGTGGAGGGTTCTTGAAGTCTTTTGGCTCAGGTTTTGACAGAAGAATGCAAGGCAAGGCTTGGTGCTTTTCAGTTTTGACAGGTTTTGCAAGTGAGGGCAAGGTTTGTTATGTTGGTTTTGAGCTACAAAACAAGTGTGTATGTTGCTCTTACAGTTTTTGATGACAGGGAAAAAATGCAAAAATGGCCAAGGCAAGGTAAATGGTTCTGCTATGTGATGTTTACAAACATTGTGTTTTGGTCATGGGAGATCCAATGCAAAATGACCAGCAGTGTGTGTTCTTTAGAATGACAGTCCCCAATCAATTTGCCTTGGCCCAAAGTAGTTTTTGTGTCATGCTTGTTGATTAAGTTATGCTGGATTGTTGGTTATGTTTTGAAGTTTTTGACAGGATCCTTGGAATGCAAACAGCAGGTTGTTTTGAGGAATGGCCAAGTTTTTTTTTAGTGTAGTGTTGTGATAGGTTTATGGAAAAGAAATGCCAAGGGTTTTTTGGTGAATGGTTTTGCGATGCAAAACAAAAGCTCAGGCAGCTTTTTGTTTTGGACAGGTTTTTCTGGACAGAAAAATGCCAAGCCAGGTCAGGGTATGGTTGGCCAAAGAGTGAAGATGATTGTCTATGGTCTTGTGGTTGCTGTGGACATTGGACAGAAAAACGCAAGAATGCCAAGAGCCCGGCAAGGTTGAGAATGAGGGAGTGAGTGTGAAAAAATTTAGAGGAAAGTGAGGGCAAGGTCTATTATGTGCTGGCTGTTAGCAGGTGATTTGTTGCATTTTTTACAGAAAAGTGAGGGCAAGGTCCATGTCATTGTGGTTTTGGGCTGCTGTACGGTGGTATGGAATGCAGATTAGCAGGGTCAGGTTTTGGCTTAGGTGCTTTTGTTTATGGCAGAAGAAAACAAGGTGAGGGCAGGGTTCTCTTGAGAAGCAAATGCCAAAGTTTTTTCCTCCTTCTGCTGCAGTGCTGTGTCAGACCCTCTTTTAGAGGAATGGCCAAGTTAAGTGGTTGCCAATGCTGTGTTGCTATATGTCTTCTGTTACTTTTGATTTTGGCCCAAGAAATGGTTTTTGTGTGATGCCCCTTGCTGCTACCCGTTTCGTGACAGGAAGTACCCATACCATAGGCTGTTGAGTGCTGCTGTTGCTGTCCTTTTGTTGACAGAAAATCCTCTTGCCAAAACCTGCTGTTGGCTGTGGTTTTAATGCTAAGTCAAAATGAATGAAGTCTCTTTGGCTTTTTGCTGTAACATGTTACTCATGACAGGAAAAAAAAGAGGGAAAGCCATGCTGTTACTGTCTGGTTTTGACAGAAAAACCTGGGCAACAATCTGCAATGTGATGGTACAAGTATGGTTGCAAGAGGTATGGTTCATGAATTGGACATGTCTTTTTGCCAAAATTCAAGTGAGCAAGCATGGCTATGTGTACTTGTAGGTTGTTTGGCTGCATAATGAGGTCTCAACATGACAGAAAAATGATCAAGAATGCTGCACAATGTGTGTCCTCTTGAGGTACAAGGCAAGGCATGGACCAGTATGGTGCAAGTATGGTTAAATGGTACTTTTCTTACAATTCAAGCAACCAAGCAATATTCACATGTGCTGCATATTTTGACTTTGCAAACACCTTCTAAATGACATTTATGAGCTGTTCCCATTGGCCAAATGTTGAAAAAATGTTTGAGTCAAAAAGTCAACTCTTGGTCAAACTTACATTTAAATGAAAAAGGTCAAAATTTGCCATTTTGATTGGTGAAGTTTTAGGTCATGAAATTTATATTTTTGGAAAGAGGATGAAAAATGTGATTTGTAGGAAAAAACCCCACCAAATTTGGCCAAACGGTTTGGGAGATATGGCCCTTTGAAGTTCAAGATTTTCTGAAATCGATTCGATCATAACTTGCCAACCACACATGGGAATTGAGAGTTCTAGGACTTTTTGGAAATGGGAGAACAAGATCTTCAACTTTCATGTTGGGCAAAAATTCATTTGAGGCTTGTATCATGATGTAAGTTTGAGGGTCAAAACTTTCCATTTATGGCAGTTTTCAATTACAGGCCCAGTTTCTATTTTGGGAAATTCATGATCTGGCTTCAAATTCTTCCATGATGGTGTTTGGCATGATGTATGATGACTATTTGGACATGAATGAACCCTCACAAACCAATTCCAATCATCAAATCACCGATTAAATGGACAGTTGACCAACAGTTGACTTTTAGGGTTTCTGAATGATTGCGCATTGACTGATGACTTCCAAACCCTAATTCCTTGAGAATTTGACTTCAAATGATGTCCCAGGTTGTTTGAACTCTTGATTATTGACCATGGTGCCCAAATTCCACAAGAATGACCACCATCCATTGCTTTGACTGACAGTTGACTTTTTTAGGGTTTTGACTGTCTGTATGTAAACTGATGACCTCTGAGCCTTCAAACCTTGACATGAACACTTCAAATAGACCTCCAAGTTATGTGAATTTGTTGGACAAACCCCAAGGCCTTGATTCAATGAGAAATTCCTTTGACCTAATTCCTTGACTGTCTTGCACTTGAAGCAACTGAAGCAATGCAAATGTTATGCAATGGGCCATGATATGCTATGACCTAATATGAAAATGTATGCATAATGATAGGTGCAAATTTGAGGTGCTACAACAACCACTCATTCCCACACCCTTACTTCTTGTTGATTCTTTAATATATATCCCCCATTATTTCTTCTTTCCCTCTCCAATTGACTTACTAATATTGGTCCTTCTGAACCGGGCCTCAGTATCTTTATCCACAATATTAAGTTTTAGTTTATCTACCATGTTTTTCAATCATTTCCTACTAACAACACTAGCTTTCCCTTTAAAAACATGTGATACAAGTGTAGTCAATTTCAAATCTTTAATTGTCTTCTCCTGAATAATTGTCTCATTTGAAATATTATTGCCACTACTTTCTTACTTACCTTTATTTCCATTTCTGAATTTAACAAGGCTAGTAACATCATCACCCAATCTTTGTCTATATCATTGTCATTTATTACCAACTTGTCCTCTTTCTCTTTGACATTAATAACACAATCATTATATATTTTCGATATCTCCTTATTTTTCAGAGTAATAAATCTTAATCTATTTAATGTCGTTGCCTCATTAACTCTTGTCGGAGCACTGATTCTCCATCTATTAGTCATCCTTCGTCCTTTTAGATTTTCTGTACTACCCTATAAGGATATTATTTCCACTAAAAGCATAATTTCCCCATACACCTCATTCACCTTTATAAACGCATCCTTGTTCTTGATTCATTATTGTCTCCCTTATATTTAAAGATGGCTTTATCATGACACTCTTCCTTATAGTGGCCAAATTTTCCATACTTGACGCACAACAAAATTAAACCTTCATATTCATCATTGTACTTCCTCCCTTTGATGGTGAACATTGCTAGGAGTTGTTTTGAGATATTGACTTCAACACATAATCTTGCATACTTCCCACGCTTTTGCTGGAACATGTTATTATCAACTTTCACAGTTCATCCCAACAAAGAATAAAACCTTTGCATCATAGTATTGAATAGGCAATCCAAGGATACAAATCTAAACAACCACATTCTCAATAATATCACTTGTTGGATAAAAGTTAGGACTTAATTCCTACATTGTTAGATATTGATCATATATTTACCAAGGGCCCTCAGATAGATCCACATTCTTATCATCTTTATGCATACACCTTTCCTAACCCTTATATGTTTCAAATGTGTTTCCAACGTCTTGTAACTAAATATGTGTCCCAACAACTTCACAATAATTCCTCTCCTCCATGCCCGATAAATTCATCTATCTTCAGATTCAGAGAAAACAAACGACCGACATTTATATTCTATTATACAACATTTCTCCATTTTCATCCCTTCATCACATCCATATTCTCTACTTCCGTATCTTTTTCATGATATTAGTCTCCTTCTTCCTTGTTAACACTTTGCCCTAACACCATATTTTTATATGATTTTCCTCCATTGTTTTCTCCCGTAGTATATAAGTAAGCATAATTCTTTGGAAAAGATGAGGATTCAGACCACACATACTTTTCATCATTAACGCTTTTGATACTTTGCTTTTGAAGATCTCATTCATCTTTTGATTTTTCGAAGTTCTCACTCGATAGCTCAATTATTTACTAATGCGAATGTCAAATTATGAATTTTTAAACCGAAAAAATATCTAATCATGAATGAAATGAAATAATTTTTATTTTATTTATTTTTGAAAGAATAATTATTTTTATAATAATTGTTAGAAAAGGAAGAGGGAAAGGTAGTGGAAAGAATAATAAGCTAATTACAAAACTCAGACAACACAATTTTCAGAGCTAGAAGAATATTCGGAAGAAAAAGAATATCAAAACCACCGCTTGTACTTCCGCGACGTTTCTCTCGTCACGTCCACCGCTGTTTATCTTTCCAATCGATCTTCCATTTCCAATGGCAACCCCTGCCACCACTACCGCCGCCACCACTATCACCGAGGAAATCCCTCTCGAAACCCTAGACCCCACCTCCCCCAATCCCCACCCAGATTCAATCTCCAACGACAAAGACGAGAACGACAAGAAATCCAAAGAAACACTGGCTGAAACCGACACCGACGCTCCACTTTCCGATGTTCAAAAGAAGATGCGTCGCGCAGAGCGATTCGGTATTTCCGTCCAGTTGTCCGAGAAAGAGAAGCGCAATTCACGAGCCGAAAGGTATATAATCTTGAAATTTCAACGTTTCGTCTTCCACCGACATTTATTGTTTTCTTTTGAACAAAATAACTGAATTTAGGGTTTGTTTTGATTGCAGGTTTGGTACTGCTTCTGTATTACAGGGACCTGAGGGATCAAAAGCGGAAGATCTGAAAAGGAAGGCTAGGGCAGAGAGGTATTCAGTTTTCCCCCTTCTAAACCTAAACCCTAATTCATGACTATTTTAATTTGAAATTCTAGGGAACACGGTTACTTATTCTGATTCTTTACAGGTTTGGGATTCCTACTCCTGCTACTGCTGCTGATGAGGATGCAAAGAAGAAAGCTCGCCTTGCTAGGTTTGCACCTGGTTCTAAGATTGATCCTGCTGAGGAAGATAAAAAGAAAGCAAGAGCACTTAGGTGTGTGTTTTTGTCATATTTTGTTTCTCCTGTTTCATATAAACTGTCCTATCCTATGTCCTTCCCCATATTATCAAATCTTATAAGAATTGAATTTGATTGGTATCTTGTTATGTTATTGTTCTAGGTTTTCAAAGTCGTCATCAACCCCTTTGTCTCAAGTCAATGCTGAGGCGTACATTGAGCCTGTAAGAACCTTTGGTGACTTCCAATACTTTTCGTTTATATAAAGATTGTTTTTGTTTGACACTTATGTTTGTTCTGTGGTTCAAACTATATGGCCCTTTGGTGATTTTCAATACTTTTTGTTTATTTAAAGATGAAAAAATTAATTTTTGTTTGTTTGACATTTATGTTTGTTCTGTTCTTCATACTATAAGGCTGCTATTACGGGTAATGCTGGAGGAGGGACCTGATTTATCAGCCTGCTTCTTTTATTGTAGGTTTTTTTTTTCTTCTTGTAAGTCTTCTGCTCTTTCCTGTTACTCTTTGCTTTTGTAAATTACACATACGTTTAATTTTGACCTGATTTATGATTGTGATATAGTTTTTTATACGCCTTTTTTTCTTGAAATTTTCTGCAGTTATAGTTTTTAGCACTTCAATATTCAGAGTGGCTTCCGCACACAGTATCTACTTTATGAACTATTAACTCCCAGATGCATCTACCTTCCTCCAAGCCGTGGATAGATTCAAGTGCTCGAGGTAGCCTGCTTTTGTTTCGTCACAACATTGACTCTATGTGATATCTTTGGTAATTATTGGCCGTCTTCATAGTGTTACTTATCTTAAAATCAGCAAAGGTTTTAATATTAGAATCTACAGCCTTAAAAATTTAGATAAATGAATGTTTTTTTATAGGAACTTATCTGTTTATAGTTTTCTTTTGCTAGTGAAATGCTCATTGTCATTGTGCCAAAAGGTACTGCCAGATTGGTTTTACCGGTCCAATGTAACACTGATCCAGAATTTGGTAATTTTGGCTTAGGTTTTGTTGTTTGATGTGTCTTTGAAGGGCGATAAATAACTGTGGAAGTAGGCCCTTCTATTATAGAATAGCATGCATAATACAAGATGAACTTTTTTCTGGTTAGTGCATGACATGTATTTTGGGGAGAGGTGCGGGTAAAGTTAGATTTCTTCATCTTCTATGAGTAGTAACGCTCACTCAGGTATTCTTCCTCAATATTTCTTGGCCTAGATTCTCGCTGATAAAATTTAAAGGGAGAGTGCGAATATGGAACTACTGATAATGGCTGCATTTGTACTTTTGCATCTAAAATTGCTTTCCTCAATCCTTTGTTGTTCTGAGTTTTTTGTTGCTGTGTTTATGCCCACTATTTCACTTCTATGGTTGTATCATGTTTGAATCATATGAAAAAAAGTGATCACGGCACATTACATGAATCTGAAGCATGCCCTTTGAAAAGGGGTCAATGTACTATGTGGCTGAATCTTGATGCTTTTTTATGTAGGTGGTTAAACTTGTTTTTTTTAATTAAGGCTGTAGCTTCTAATTTCTATTACCTTTGCTGTTATTTTAAAGATAAGTGAACGCTTAGAAGTTTTATATCCGAAGTTGCCAAAATATAAAATTGTATATCTGTAGTGCTGGATGTGGAGAAAACTCTGTAATTTTTGTGCTTTAAATAGTACCTTGTAATCTATTTTGTATGATGGACCAAAGCTTGGAATATAGTATCATGTTTCTGGGGTTGACATTTTCGCTTGGCAGTACTAATGAATGGAAGGACCATTATTTCTTGCAATTTAGCTGGCACTATTTTTGACTTACACCTAAACATGCTATGGTATTCTTTGGCATAGTTGTTACCGCAATTCTTTAAATATTTTATCATGCTGAATTACTAGATTTTAAGATGTTTCTTTAGATACCGTTGATTTTCTTTTGAATCAGTTTAATTATGTTAAAAAGCTTATGTGGCAGTTTATTTAGTTAACACAAATTTCAATCTTATTTCTGCCGATTCGATCCATGAACTAAGTCTAACAAATTAATTGTTGAGTCAGGTTTGAACTTGAGTAAAACTGTGAGTCATTCTTTGTAATACTTGTATGGTCTTCGAGAATCCAAATTATATTTCTAGTACATCCATGATGAAATCGCCAGATGAATATGCTTGGAAATTGGGAATTCCCAAGTTATTTAGTTCAAAGAACTAAATATTTGTGAAGGAGTCTAAAAAGAAAAAGTTGTTTATAAAAGAGAATTAAAAAATCTAAACTACTCAATAGTGGACCAATATTCATGCTCTTATGGGATAGAATTGTCATGACCGTTTCAAAATTGGTCTAGAAAGCTAGAAAATTGTAATTTTTTCAAAAAGTTATATTTTAAGAATGTTTTTTATGGAAAATTATTTGAAATAACTTTTAACATTAAATAATTTTTTTAATATTTTGTTATTCAAAAAAATTTCAATAAAATAATAAAATATCTAAAATAATATTTTAAAAATAACTATTCAAATCAGATTTTTATTAAAAAATTATAAAATTTATTTGTAAATTTTTTTTATATAAAATAATGTTACACCGTAAAAATCTGCTTGATTATATAATCTATAAAAAGGAAGTTTTCTTCTTTTATAAATAATCTTATAAATAAGATCGAAGATATTCAAACTCAATATAATTTTCATCTTCAGTATCAAACTCATCTTCTAAATTATGAACCTCCAATTCATTTTTAATAGTGGCACTTCAACTGACAACTTTCATATTATCAAATTCTATGGTAAAATTTAAATATCAACATCTTTATTTTTCATAATTAGTTCATCATTTGACTTAATGTCATCAAGACTACACTATTGATTTTCTAGTTTTCTTCTTGGCCAATTTTGAAACGGTCATAACAAAAACTACACCATTAATTATCTTTTGATTTTTCCCGTGTGTGAATCTAGAAGATTCAAACTTTATATATATATATATATATATATGAACTTAACAGAGCTCCGGATGATTTCCAGTAGGAGTTTTGTTTTTAAGGAGATCTATTGTAATTAGACTACCAATTTTTTTTTCTTTTGTCTTCGAATTTTCAAGTTGTGGAGTAATTTTAGTAACATTTTCAAGTTGTGGAGTAATTTTATTTACATTTTCAACCATCCTCTGCAAGCAATAATACAATTCACGCTTAACTTCCTAGGTAACTTTAAAATTAGCATTCTAATGTGGTTGGGGATTGAGATGATAAGCTGCAACATACAGAGGCATATGAAATTATTTAACAAATTTAAAAAGAGAACTTTTGCTTGAAATAGTGATATGAGAGGGAGTACTAGTTAGCAGAAATTAATGGGGGTATTGCACATTGCATTCATCTGAAATCACCTTGAATAACTCAAACATAGAAACATACAAACCGAAAATCCTGTGCATTCATAATTTGCTTAGTTACAATTCTCTTAATTTCAACTATAAACCGAAATGTGTGATGACGGGGTTTGCGAGACAATCTGATGGAGTTTTAAAGAGAAATTGTTTCCATAACAATCCTCAAGTTTCAATTCAACCACACCATAACCATAAACTACTTTAGGAGAGTGTGATGTGATGTCAAGTTATCTACCTATCTTCTCTATACAACAATGCTTAGAGTTCTTTCATTCATTGCACTAAAAGTTGACATGCCTACCACCTTTGATTGAAAGAGGAGAACTACATAGTGAGCTATTATCGATCAGTTTACGATTTAGATATACAACGATTACTGTAATATCGTCATGGAAATGTCTCCTCACTCCTTGTTCAATCTTCTGGAGATCTGACAATCTTATCTCTCTTTTCTTAGCTGCTTCTTTAAGCGCTGCTTTCACGAGTCTCCTTGCGATTCCCTGTTGCATAAATCAATCGCAGTGAGAAAGAAAAGAACTTGTGAGTAAGAAAACACGGTTGAGATATTCGAAAGGAAGCTTACATTGCGTGGATTATTGCTAACTATATTGACAGCTGCTTGGTTGCTAAGATGCTCCCATAAACCATCTGAAGCAAAGATGAGAAATTGATCTGCAGGTTGGATTTTGTGAATCGATATTGACGGTTCGCTACTTAGAATCGGCTTGAAAAAGGTTTCGGGTAGTCTAAACTTTTGTGCCAGTGGCTCCCGGTTAAATTCTGCTTTCTTCAGATACGCATCGCCTATGGATCTTGAAACCTGTAAAAACAAATTCTGTTAAGAAAGAATTGGAGTGATAGATTGTTATAAATTTTCCACAAAGGAATCAAAACATATGAATCTTTGAAGTTTCTACCTGTATGATGCCTTTCACGCGCCAAACCGAGTGTTTCATAACCACAATCTGTGGATCATAAGGGTGCTTCGATCTAACATCGTGTCTCTCCGTTTCGATGTTCACATTATGTTCTGCAGATAACTGAACAGCTAACGTTTCTTTCGTTCCCTTCTTCACTCTTCCTAACACGGCTCTCGAATCTCCTGCATTTGCAACATACAGCATGCCATTGGAAATTATCCCGGCCAAACAACATGTACCGGAAGACGCCATCTCTGGTTTCGTTAGCCACTGCTTCTTCACAAGAGACAAAAAATCATCTTCTGTTGCAGAAAATGCCCTCTTTATAACCTTTTCCGAAACGCCTTGTTCTTCAGCTGCAAAACCTGCTTCACACAGAAAACTTATTCAGCATGTGTTCGAAACAGCGTTTCCATGCTATTTCTCTCGTCCTGAGGCTGAAAAAACGCGAAAAACATAGCTTATCAGGCCAAACACACGTTTTTTCCCCTCTTTGACGCAGAAACAAGCCGACCATCGATATACTGAGAAAAACACAAGTCTCGCATCTAAAATAATATAAGACCCAAAAACTTAATATAGTTTATCATAAAAACAACATATGGCAAAACTATATTTCAAATATATCATATGATTTTTTTTGAGAGCATACTCTTGAAATTGGAGAATAGATTTTCATTGACAAACTTGGATGCTGCAGGTCCACCATGACCATCATAAACTCCTACAAAAGTTCCTTGAGGACCCAAATAATCCGAACTCAACGGTCCAGATTCAAGCTGGCTATGATCCTCCAATGAACTATTAGCTTGAATTACAGCCATTGAAAACTCACCATAAAGATGGTTCCCCAAATCCTTATACCATAGCAATCCATCCACTTTCCCTTTCACATCTCCATCATCACCCTCTACACTTGGTTTCCAGCATGATATAGTCATGACAGAGTTTTTCGCTAACCAAATATTATTATCAATCGGTTGTTTTTGTTGTTCTTGCCTATTCTTCACATGATCTCATTTTACTGAATCTGTATATATACCTATAAGAAATAATAGACATGATTAGATATGAACAAA
Source organism: Lathyrus oleraceus (assembly GCF_024323335.1). Taxonomy (NCBI): domain Eukaryota; kingdom Viridiplantae; phylum Streptophyta; class Magnoliopsida; order Fabales; family Fabaceae; genus Lathyrus; species Lathyrus oleraceus. The sequence goes on along the minus strand of NC_066581.1, from coordinate 147,992,762 downwards.
TTTGAGCTAAAAAACAAGCTGGTATGGGGTGGAGTAATAGAGAAAGTTACCTTGGGATGAGAAACCAGTAGCTTTCATGCAATAGTTCAGAGAATACGCAAGCGTGTTTCGGTTCTTTGTACCTTGAACATTAGTTTGAATCATGCATGTGGATTTAAAACTCAAGGTGTGTCATATTACAGGAACACACTTAGCTGGAAAAGCACATATGGACTCGAGATGGCAGAGTTGGTCTAAGATTTTAGTTATGCAAGAGAAACAATGATAAGAGAAGGGTTTTGGATTTTTTGACACAGGATCTTTGGACTAGTGTCAGAGAGATCTAAGATCAAGAAATGAAAATGAGACTTAAAACTACAAACTCTGACACTTATAACTCTTGTGCTTTTATTTGTCCATTAAATTACCTAAATCATAGACTTGGCTCTCTGTTTCTGTCGTGCGTACGTACGCAGACCGTCTTTGACGGTGTGCAAAACAAACTAGTGCGTACGTACGCAGACCGTCTTTGACGGTGTGCAAAACAAACTACTGCAAGTAACCCAAAATTTAACATGTTTAAATTGTGGTTAAAAATGATTCTGGATGTATGATATCTGATATTAACATTGACGTTACTATCATATGTGATGCGATTATATTTATTATTTTATTTTTAAAATTATTATCGATATAAATGTATCATTGTCGGTATCTGAATATAAATGTGATGATATTAGATTATATTTATCCATATGATTTTAATGTTTTTTTTCTTCATGTGGTTTACATAAAATTTTCTTTTTTTATGGTTGAGATTTGATTTGAATTTTCTTTTGAAGAAATATTCTTCAAGACTATTAGTATTAGGTAACTTGGCTTGTCTAGAACTTCCACCTTCTATCTTTTCCTTGGTTTAATTTTCGTCATAATTCAAAACTTTACTGAATCTAGAGTTAATACATATGTTTCCTTACCCTCTTACTATAATTGGATTAATACATGCATTTCATCATTCAAATGTAATAATAATTTTCAAGATTTCTGTTAAATATCACTTTTGCTTCACTTGATTAGAAATTACACGAAAAAAATATAGATGAGTTGTTATAAAATTACAAAATCGTAAAAGAAAAATCATTTTTTTAGAATGGTTCTTTAGTGGTTTAAATAACCAAAAATATATATTAAAATTAAAATGCAACGAACATGATTAATTTATTTAATTCAATTATTTTATGAAATTTTATTTCTAGATGGATATATCTAGCTGGCATTAATGGCCACAAGTTCACTGCATCTTGGATCTTCATTTTAAAAAATAATTATTGCTCAAATGTAGATTGTATTACATAAAGAATGAGCCCACTTTGATTTGATGAACTTCACCTAACTGTATGTTTTAGTCTAATAACAAGATTTGATAGTCATGATAATGAGAGATCATAAGAAGATTATGAAGACTTTGATCGTTACCATATACTAAAAAAAACATATGGTATGCAGATGAAGACACTTTGGAATTTGAAATTATGATAGCATTATTTGGATATTAATATTAATAACAATATACCAACTTGGATTTCTAATTCCTTTGCCAAGTATAAACTTGTGGTCTTTGATTATTTGAGCGATTTGTTAAATTTATTATAAATAAAAGTAAATTAAATGTAAAATGATTTAATGTACGTTTAAAATGTTAGGTTTTTTTAATCCCACATGAAATTTCATCGGTTAGACTATTAAAACAAAAAAAGGTTTGTTTTCCACATCCAACCTATTAGAGAAGATTGGAAATAAGTGTTAATTAAAATAGTTAGAGCTAGTATAGTTAAGAAGTTAGTTAGAGTGTTGTAATTAACTTTTATATGAGCTAAAACTACTAAGTAATACTACTAGTATAAGTATGAGATCAATTTTACATCGTAATAGTTAACACATGATAATAACAAAATAGTGAAAAGTAAAGCTTCAACAAGAATATCTTGATATCAATTCTTCATCTCTCTCTATCTCTCAATGAATCATTGTTCAAATTCTAATATGATATCAATCGTCAAGAGGAATTTGATTTCTGCTGCACAATCTTCTTCAACAACTCATTATTCATCACCATTGTTGAAGATTCAAGCTTCATAGAAGCTGCACTAGATTGTAGAAGTTTCAAAGAAACTTGCGTTTTCATTTTTTCATTGCTATCATCGCCATTGTTGAAGATTCTAGCTTCACAGAAGCTGCACTCTGCACTGGATCGTATATGTTTAAGAGAAACCTGCATTTTCAGTTCTTCATAGTTGTCTTTTATGAGATTAGAAGTTTTAGAGAAACATCAATGACAGACCTAGAACAATCACCAAACGCTTATCTTGGAGTGTAATCATCGCCTCAAGCTATTCAAACTTCACAAATCATCACGTCTCAACTTGCATTTTTAGGATATTCAAACACAGTTGCACCAAAGTTGTATATCAAGCTGCAAGATAACCACTTCTTGTTGTGGAATAAACAAATAAAAGGCATCATTCTTTCACACAAACTTCATAAGATTGTAGTGAATCCCCAAATTCCATCAATGTTCAAAGTTGAGCATGATCGAATTCCCATCATAATCTCTGAAAGTTTTGAGTCTTGGATTGTGCAAGATTAAGCTCTTTTTACATGGTTGCTTTCAACAATCTCTAAAGGAGTTTTACCTCACATGATATCTTGAAAATATGCCTTTGAGGTCTGGGATAAAGTGCACAAACACTATAATTCACAGATGAAGGCTCATGTTCATCAACTAAGGTCAGAGCTGAAGACAAGTGAGAAACGTAATCAGTCAATCTCTGAGTATGTGCTTCACATTCGTACAATTGTAGATTCACTTCTTGCCATAAGCGATCCAATACTTGAGCGAGACCAGGTTGATGGTATTCTTTAAGGGTTACCTGAAGAATACAACCCGTTTATCATGATGATATGCAAAAAGGGGAGCCTACGGATATCTATGACGTGGAGGAATTCTTGTATGTGTAAGAAGCTCAGTTGGACAAGTACAAGCAAGAACTTGTTGCCCCTAGTGCAACATCCAATGTAGCTCAATAAATGTTTCAACCAAATCCTGCTCAAAATGCAAGCTCTCATGGAGGTTCTGATAGCTACAATCGAGGTAGAGGAAGAACTACTCATGGAAAAGGACATGGTGGAAGGCAAAGTTACACCATAGGTAATTGACCAACCTATCAATTGTGTAACAAATATGGTTACTCAATTCTTGAGTGTTGGCATCACTTTAATGAAAACTTTGAACCTACTCAATCTAAGTCTTAAGCTCAAGGATCTGCAGCTACTAACACAAGTGATGCTCAGAGCTCCAACCATCAAGATGCTAATGTGTAAGACCCCAATTTTGTCCCTAAGATCCCTCATGGCATCATAACATTGCATTTGCATTGCCTCAAGGATCATAAGCATCTTGGTTCCCTTTGCCTTTGGGTGGGACCTCTTGTGAGTGGTTTGAGATCACCAAGCATGATTGAATTGTATATTATTTCTTTTCTCACTTTGTTTACTAACCAAAAGCACAAAAATATGTCACTAACACCTTTTGTTTGTAGCATAAGCAATCACAAGGTCAAAAGCTTCAAGGAGATCATTGGTACAAAGATATGGCCAAGAGGAGATGAAAGCAAGCATAATAATGGTTCCCAAAGCTCTCCTCCATAAAATATGCCTCCCTAGCATCTCAACTCATCATTTTGATCAAAGCAAGTCAAAGGGTTTGAGGTTTGTTCCCCAAAGAAACCCTAATTCATCTGTGCACCATAATGCCTTGCTCTTGAAGCAACCTCAGCCCATGATCAAATGCAATCAAGGTAAGTTCTTTAATTCATCATTTCATGCACATTTGAACTTATTTGAGTGTCCTCAATCATCAATTCATCCAGATATGAGTCATGGACTTGAGAAGTTGAGCAGTCAATCCATTTGACTATTTTGAAATGCACTGAGACCTAACTTTTTATCTGTTGGTCAAATGGAGATGATCCCAAAATCAAAAATTATATTAAGGACAATATGAAAAACTTTCATGTTCATCAAAAAGTTGATTTGAAGCTTGGAAGGTCATCTCCCATTCCAATACATTATAGGTCATTTTGACTGAAACCCTAATTTTGGGTCAACTTCCCAAGGACATAACTCATTCATTTTTTATGATTTTGAGGTGGGATCAAATGCATTGGAAATCTTAAGATGTATAATTCAAATGTTATGTTGAACAAAAATTCAAAATCTCAAAGGAAATACATGTGATAATGAAAGATATTATAGGTCACCTTGGACCAAATGCATTGAAAGGTAAAAAAGTCCAACTTCAAGTGCCCATAACTTTTTCATCAAAAATCCAAATGATGCAAAATTTAAGTTCATTTTGATTGTGTTGAAGAGATCTACAACTTTTATGTTGGAGGTTTTTTAATTTGAGGTTTGAATCATTGAAACGGAGGGGCTTGAACATTGGCCAAATTTAGAAACTTTGCCTTTACATGTTTTGCACCTTGCACTTTAAACTCAAATTTCACCAATGTCCACATTTCAAATGGATTTTTGCCCAACATAACAATTGTTCCTTGCATCAAAACCTTTCCAACCATTACTCACATGATCATGTTTGGGTTTGGCAAATGGTATTTTCGAAGAGGAGAAGTTTTTGGTCCAATTATGCATAACACCTCAAAATTCCATGCACAAGCAATTACCATTCAGATTACACGTCCATTTCACTTTGGTATGATTTCAGATTGCATTTGGAATTGAATTTGGGCCTTTTGAATGATCATGCAAGCCCATGCAATGAATGTCCAATTCCATGCACACAGATTGAATCACACTTGCCTTGCCTCTCCCTCTATAAATAGAAGCCTTACTCCATTCAAATTTCATCCATGAATCAACCTGAAATGCTGCTGAACTGAAAACCTAACCTCTCACCAAAGAAGCTATTTCACTTTTCTTCAAATTTTTCAGATCTAAAGTTCAACTACATCTGGTTGAATCTTTGGATCTAAAGCTTCTAGACCTTCATCCTTTAGTCCATTGCACTTCTGTTTTTCCAAAGGAAGCAAGGAAGCAAGCTCAAATCTCCAGAATCCAAGGTTGATCATCAACTGGTTTTCTCTTCGAAACTCATTACTCTTTGATCTATTTGCCTGGCCATTGTGTTTTCTGAAGTCCTCACTTGAGAGGCAAGCTAGTGGTAGCTTCAATTTTGTGTTTTACTGAACTACATTTTTCATACCTGAATCTTCCATCTCGGATTTCTTACTCTATAAGAATCTTGAGTGTGATTCAAGGTTACAGGGGTGATGTACATCACCCCAGCTTTATTTTGATATAAGGATCGTTCAAAATGATGAAGGTTTGAAAACCTGCAAATGTCATCGGATTCTGGCTTCTCACCGGAGAAGAAGGTGGTTCCGGTGGCCGTCCATTTTCCAGAACAAGTCACAGCCGTTGGATCATGTGTCCAGATCTAATCAGGTCCATTGGATTTCATGACTTTATTTAATGCATTATACTTCTCATTGACTGAGGTTCATGGTGCGCGCGCTTGCCAATGCCATTGGATCTTCCACGTCATTTAATGAGAAACAATCCAACGCTCCCTGATTTTTGTTATTTTTCATTTTTTGATTTTATTTCTTTTATTTCCATTATTTTCAAAAATTCATATCTTCTTCATTTTAAATCCAAAAAATATGGGACCAATTGCATTCTTCTCCAAATAATTTCTAGTTTCTAATTTTGATTTTTAATATTTTTTATTTTGTCATTTGATATTTTTTATGAATTTTATCTTTTCTGGTTATTTTTAATTGATTTTAAATAGTTTCTGATATTCAAAAAATACAAAAATATTTTCCTAACCCATTTGAATGATGATGGATCTATGAAAAATATTCTCATCAATTTTTTAATTGATTTGAGATTTATTTGAGATTTTAGTTCAATTAGGTTATTTTTTGTCCATTTTTAATTGATTAAAAATAGTTTCAGACTTTTAAAAATGCTGAAATTTTTTGTCAAACTTTGTTTGACCTTGTTGAACTTGGGATAAATCACTTGGACCTTTCAAGGTTGATTTGAAGTGATTTTGAAGTTTGACCTTTCTTTTATTTTTAATTCAAGTTTATTTTAATTTTAAAAAATGCCAAAAATATTTTGTTTATTGTTTGACCTCCAATCTTCATCTCATTTCTGATTTCTCATTGTTTGACTTTGACTTTCAATGTCATTTGGTCAATACACATGGATTGGTACATTTTTTTATTTCACCTTATGCATTTTGATCTTTCCATTATCCATTTCCATTATTCATCTTCTTCTTCTCCTTCTTCCTTTTTTCTTTTTGATCAATGAGTTGAAGGTTGATAAGTTAGCATTGATTAGGGAGGCTTAATCTTCCTTGATTCAAATCTAATTCATCTTGATCAATTGATCAAATGAATGGCTTTGCATTAAGGATAGGTTGCTTCCTAAATCATGCAAAAGACTTAAACCAATACAAGATCAATTCTCTTCTTCTTTTTGGCATGGCAAGTTGTTGGAACTTGGTTCACTAATCAAGACTTCTAACTTGTGTTGTTGCCTACATTATTATTGACCGGCCTCAGATAGTTGTGACTTCTACATAAGTCCAATTACGATTGCTTAACATAGCGCTAAATTTGCCTTATGGCATACTAACTACTAACACTAACCATTAACAATTAACATTTACTTTATGCACTTTACTTTTATGCAATTTATCATTCTTGTACATATTATCCATTTGCTTTTTCCTTTGCTCACTTGAGCATATGTTTATGTTAATTCCATTTGCCTTTTGCTCACTTGAGCACATAATTGTGTATATATTATTGTGCTTGTGTTTTGTTTTGATTGTTGTGAACCAAAATGCAAAGAATTGGACAAAATGGACTTAGACTTTAGGACTTTCCCTATGCAAATTTGGAGTCAAAGAGCAACTAGGCATTGGGCCTTTAGAATGCTTAAGCTTGAAGATGAACATTGAAAGGACCATATTCTAAACTCTCTCTTGTCCATTCTTTGATTGTATTATAGAATCTTTTGATGTGTGTTTTCTTTGTGCTAGGAGTTCCCACTTGAGCTTAATTGAGGAACCATTACCATGAACTTCCAAGAGAGAGAGAGATCCAAGATACATTGGGGAGTCTTTCCAAGAGTTCATTTGACTGTTGATTGCTTGAGTTTATGCTTGTGATTGCTTATTCCAAAGGATGGGAGCTACTTGGATCATTAATATGATCTCAAGAGAGGAACTCCTTGTGGGGTTTTGTTCTCTTCTCCCTTATCTCTTGTATGCTTAGGATTTTAGCCCTTCTTCTTCTTCTCTCCACTCTAACCCAAGCCAAAACTTTTGTGCAAACATCTAACACTTGTTTTTCAACATTAGAAACCTAAGCCTTATGCTTTTGATTTTCAAACTTTCTTTTCATAACACTTATTTTGAATTGAATCTTTAAGTCCACTTTGACCATTTTGTATATACTTCTAATTGGTAAATATAACCCATCCAAATACCTTTTTGTGGTTTCAAGGGCCACTTTCTAATCAAAACTTTTTCATAACCTCTAGCTATTAGGTTTGAGTTATCTTTGTGGTAGATGTAATACTCACCTATATCCTTAGTGATGGACAATGAGTCTTCCATGCTTATCATAGGGTTAACCCCTCACTAGCATGTTGAAGCTATCCTCACGTGGTGGATTTGTGGTTTTAGGTTGAGTTTTATCCCTTAGATAACAAAAGACCTTAAGGCTTTTGGACCAATCAATTCACCAACTTGTTTTGAGATTTTTACCCCGAACTACGAGGTTTTGATCCTAATCTTTTTTAAGATGGTACGTAGGCAATGGGTTTATCCATTCAAACACAAAATGTAAATAACTTGTACATTCTCTTCTCATCTCTTCAATCATGTTTGCACAAACAAATTTTCACAAAAACAACAACCTTACAACAAGTATGAAAAGGGCTCCCTAGGAGTACCTAGGATGTTTTGGGTGCCTAACACCTTCCCATTGCATAACCAACCCCCTTACCCAGATCTCTGATTCTCTTTTACTAGTTTTTGTTAAAACTTTTAGGTTTTTGTTCGCTTTCTAACCATTCCTTTGGATAAATAGAAGTGCGGTGGCGACTCGACTTGTATGATTTACCTTGGATTTAGTCAATATCTCTAATGGTAACGAATACCCCGCTACATAATGCACATTAAGCATCAACATATCTTGCACATCATGAAAAGTTGAAGATTCCTTAGGAACTTGAAGCACAAGTCTGATTTGCAGACTCAGGTGCTTCTTACCACATTATAATACATAATTTGAATTTACAAAATACTGAATCGTGTTCCGGGCCAAATAACGTTATAATTGGTAATGGACAAAGTCTAGAGGTTAAACCAGTAGTTTTCTCAAAGTTTCATTCTACTCTTGTGTCAAATCATATGTTAAAACTTAATGAATTTCTACATGTACCTTACATCCCTAGAAATATGATTTCAATCTCTAAATTTTCTAAGGACAATAATGTCTATTTTGAATTCCACTATAACAAATACTTTGTTAAATCACATGCATCTAATCTGGTGCTCCACGAAGGTTTACTAGATGAAAATGGCTTGTATTTATTCACCAATATTTCTTTGGAGTCTTCAATAAATGTCTTGAGTCACAAGTCACATAGCTTAAGTCCAATAGTTAACACTACTTTAGCTGCAAATTTGTATACTATATGCCAATCACCAAATAAGAGTGTAGGCACTAGTTCTAATGCATTATAGCATGCTAGGTTGGGCCATGCCAATCATAGAGCTATGAAAAGTATCTTTCAAATGTGTAATATTTCTGTAAAAAATAAAAGATTTATTGATTTTTGTGATTCATGTTGTCTTGGCAAGTCACATAAGTTGTTTGCCCCTTTGTCCAATACTAAGTATAACAAATTATTTGATATGTTTTGCACTTATTTATGGGACCATCACCCTCCCCATCATGTAATGGTTACAACTACTACATAGATTTTGTGGAAGCATATTCAAGATACACTTGGATTTACTTACTCAAACATAAGATTGATGTTATATCAATATTCACATTATTCTAAAAGTATCTTGAGACATAATTTTAGGGTAAGAGAAAATCCATTCAGTCTGATATTGGAGGTGAATTTAAACCCTTTACTCGATTACTTAATGAACAAGGCATTACACATAGACTCACATGCCAACATATTTCACATCATAATGACCCGGTTGAAAGAAAGTAAAGACAAATCGTGAAGATGAGCCTAACCTTGTTAGCTAATGCACCCATGCCACCTGCATACTGGGATTATAAATTCACTACTATAGTATACTTGATGTACAGGTTACCCACAAGTGCCTTACCTAACTTCATATCACTATTCTCTGTAGTACATCACAAGCAACCTGACTACAACTCATTAAATATATTTAGTTGTGCTTGATATCCTCACTTAAGGCCATACAACCAACACAAGTTGTAGTTCAGAAGTTCTAAATGTGTATATATGGGAGTATCACCAACACACAAAGGCAAAAAATGCATGAATATGACATGCATAATATTTATCTTAAAAGATGTTATCTTTAATGAAGAGGAGTTCCCATTCAAGACTGACTTCAAAATGGATAATCAAGCTTCAGATTCACAAATCTCTCAAGCTCTAATCTCTCTCATACCTAAAAACCAACATGCAAACCATCATGTTTCCAAAGTCAATTTTTCAAAATTGCTCTGAAGGTCACAATGCCACAACTAAAAACTTAGTCTCAGTTGGTCAAAATCCTACAATCAATAACTCTAACTCAAACACTATTTTATCCATATCACCACTTCAACCAACTAATAATCAACATACCGAAGTCTTACCCAATGAATCTAATGTTGTGATTTCACCTTCACCGTCCAATTCTGGGTCAATGTCATATCTTAATCTTGTGGTCATAATCCCAACACCATATGTGTCATATATGTCTAACACTGATGTCTCTCAGCCAATTACTAATGTCCATCACCAAATTGAAAACTCAAATACTTTTAAAGACAAGTCACCTTCACATAGTACCACAGGTTTCATGCTAGAACCTAATGAACTATCGTACTCCATAGAGTCATTGGCCACATATTTTCATAGTCCTTCAAGTCACATCTCACATCTACTCCTACAAAATACTCATCCTATGCTAATAAGAGCCAATACAAGAAAGTTAAGACCTAAGGTGTTTCTTGTTCAAATTGATCCAACTACAATCAAACAAGAATTATCTCGACCTGAGTGGGTTAAGGCCATAAAATCTGACTATGAGTCACTCATGAAGAATGGTAAATGGACTCTCACTACTCCCCCTCCTCATAGAAAGTCCATAGGCTACAAATGGGTATTAAAAGTTAAAGATAATCCCGATGGGAGTGTAAATGAATACAAGGCACAATTGGTAGCTAATGAATTTCATCAATAACATGATTTTGACTTCCACAAAACCTTCTCACCAGTAGTCAAGCCAACAACCATACGTGTTATCTCGACTCTAGCTATCACACATAAGTGGTAAAAACAGAATATTAACATCAATAACACATTTCTTAATAGATAACTTCATGAAGAAGTTTATATGCACCAACCTTTAGGCTTTATTGAATCTAATCCACAGTTAGTTTGTGTAAGACCCCAATTTTGATCCTAAGATCCCTCATGCTATCTCATCATATGCATTAACATTGGGATCACACCTTGGCCTCCTCCTTACCCCTCACTCATCGGGTTTGCATTGGGAGAGATCACCAAGCACCATTTTATTGTATCATACTTTGTATTTTATCATCTTTACTAACCAAAATACCAAAAAATTGTCTTTGCATAGATCTAACTCTTTTGTAGGAAGGGCACATGCTCCCCTTTGATCTATCAAGCTCATATCTAGGGTTTAAGACCCTCATTGCTAAGATCTCAACCAAGATTGGTCCACAATGGCCCTAGGCATCATGTACGGATCCAGCTACAATCAAACAAGAATTATCTCGACCTGAGTGGGTTAAGGCCATAAAATCTGACTATGAGTCACTCATGAAGAATGGTAAATGGACTCTCACTACTCCCCCTCCTCATAGAAAGTCCATAGGCTACAAATGGGTATTAAAAGTTAAAGATAATCCCGATGGGAGTGTAAATGAATACAAGGCACAATTGGTAGCTAATGGATTTCATCAATAACATGATTTTGACTTCCACAAAACCTTCTCACCAGTAGTCAAGCCAACAACCATACGTGTTATCTCGACTCTAGCTATCACACATAAGTGGTAAAAACAGAATATTAACATCAATAACACATTTCTTAATGGATAACTTCATGAAGAAGTTTATATGCACCAACCTTTAGGCTTCATTAAATCTAATCCACAGTTAGTTTGTGTAAGACCCCAATTTTGATCCTAAGATCCCTCATGCTATCTCATCATATGCATTAACATTGGGATCACACCTTGGCATCCTCCTTACCCCTCACTCATCGGGTTTGCATTGGGAGAGATCACCAAGCACCATTTTATTGTATCATACTTTGTATTTTATCATCTTTACTAACCAAAATACCAAAAATATGTCTTTGCATAGATCTATCTCTTTTGTAGGAAGGGCACATGCTCCCCTTTGATCTATCAAGCTCATATCTAGGGTTTAAGACCCTCATTACTAAGACCTCAACCAAGATTGGTCCACAATGGCTCTAGGCATCATGTATGGATCCAGCTACAATCAAACAAGAATTATCTCGACCTGAGTGGGTTAAGGCCATAACATCTGACTATGAGTCACTCATGAAGAATGGTAAATGGACTCTCACTACTCCCCCTCCTCATAGAAAGTCCATAGGCTACAAATGGGTATTAAAAGTTAAAGATAATCCCGATGGGAGTGTAAATGAATACAAGGCACAATTGGTAGCTAATGGATTTCATCAATAACATGATTTTGACTTCCACAAAACCTTCTCACCAGTAGTCAAGCCAACAACCATACGTGTTATCTCGACTCTAGCTATCACACATAAGTGGTAAAAACAGAATATTAACATCAATAACACATTTCTTAATGGATAACTTCATGAAGAAGTTTATATGCACCAACCTTTAGGCTTTATTGAATCTAATCCACAGTTAGTTTGTGTAAGACCCCAATTTTGATCCTAAGATCCCTCATGCTATCTCATCATATGCATTAACATTGGGATCACACCTTGGCATCCTCCTTACCCATCACTCATCGGGTTTGCATTGGGAGAGATCACCAAGCACCATTTTATTGTATCATACTTTGTATTTTATCATCTTTACTAACCAAAATACCAAAAATATGTCTTTGCATAGATCTAACTCTTTTGTAGGAAGGGCACATGCTCCCCTTTGATCTATCAAGCTCATATCTAGGGTTTAAGACCCTCATTGCTAAGATCTCAACCAAGATTGGTCCACAATGGCTCTTGGCATCATGTATGGATCCCCCTGAGCTTCACATGTTATTTTTATCAAGAATTCATCAAGAGTTTGGAATTGGTTTGCCTTGGAAACCCTAGTTCATCTGGGTATCTTGTGTAACTTCTTCACCAAGCTTCTTCAACAATTGATCAAATATTTCAAGGGATACTTAAAATTTCATCATCTTATGCATATATGATCTTCTATGAGTCCCAAAAGTCAAGATAACTGCAAGTTAGCAAGTTGGTTGATGGTGGTTGACTAGAGGAATTCATCTGATCAAAACTGGGGTTTCCTAGACCCTATCTCCTACAATTTATGTCATATGAAAATTATTCAAAGAGAAAGTTACTCTAAATGACATTCTAAACACCTTTCATGTTTAGTTCTAGATCTAGTTTTGCATGGAAAGTCATTTTTTAATGATGAAAGATTATAGGTCATTTTGTCTAAACCCTAATTTGGAGGTCAACTTCCCAAGGCCATAACTTGCTCAATTTTTATGAGATGAAATATTTACAATTTTCAAAATTAAATTCAAGGTGTCTACTTCAACTTTGATGTTTAGAGGAAGAGATAATTCAACTTTTATGAGCATGTGATATGAGGGTACATTATAGGTCATTTTGGACCAATACCATTGAACAAGTGATTTGCCTCAACTTCAAAAATGCATAACTCCTTTATATCAAATCCAAATGAGGTCATATTTGTGACCATTTTTAAGGAATTTGAGATAGCTACAACTTTTATGAAGAAACATTTCTCATTTGAAGCTCACACAAAGAGTTAGCCAAGGTGGAATAAGTGAACATATGGCTTGACACTTAGAATTTTTTTTGATATGTTAAAATTTTCAAACTTCCACATTAAAATTCACCATGATACAAGCTTTAAATTAAAAAGTGTTCAACATTAAAGTTGTTCCTCTTGATCTAACCTTTCCAAAGAGTCAAATTTCATCCATTTTGGACAAGATTTGGATGGGCTGCACATGGCTTGAACATTGCATCATCATTTGGCAAAAATCAAACTTCAAGCTTCCATGTATAGTTGCCTAGCATTCCAATTTGATTTCAGACTTGTTCACACTCAATTATGGATCAAATGGAATGATCTCATGGGACTGTACACACCCATGCACACATGAACCACTCATTGCCAATTTTAGAAACTCACTCGTAAGATGCAAATAACAGTTGATTCAGCTATAAATAGAGGCACCCATGCTCAGAATTGAGGACTGCTTCGCGCCAGCTTTGATCCCAAACACCAAACCCTTCCATTTGAGAGGATAAACCTGAGAATTTCCATTGGAAATTGAGTTTGAATCTCACTGTTTTGAGATTCAAAACTCCAGGGATCCAAGACCTTTTGTGCATTCTAATCTACTTCTGCAAGCATCCTGAGCAAGATCAAGCACGAGCCAAAGCAAGAACACTTGAATCCAGGCCTGCATTGAAGGTATTTTCCAGAAAACTTCATCTCTTCGATTCTCACTCAATTCTCCATAATTCTCTCGGATCCTTGGTTGTCCGAAGTCCTACCAATGTAGGCAACAAGATTGAGTTGCTTTGAGGTAAAATCGAAGCAACTCAGATCGTGCACCTCAAATTTCAACTCCTTGTATCTCTCAATATACTTGGAGTTAGGATGAATTGAGGCTAGATTCGTGCTCAGTGCCATTTTTACTTTAAAATCATGTCCTTCTTTTTAATTTTAGTGATGGTTATGATTGGACTAGTCTGACGAGGCTCGCTTGAGAAGGAGTCCAGAGGTTTGCTCCGGTGGTGAGTTGGCAAGGTCCAGAGCCACATTATCTGTTTGATTTAATCTAATCACGAGTGTTGGTTTATTTGCCTTGTTTGTGGCGCGCTGACTAGAGTCCATCATGGATTGCGCGTTTGTGGCCACTTGATCTGCCACCTCAATTAATGAGGGAGATCAAGTGGTCCATGTTTTTTCTGATTATTTGATTTTCATTTTATTTGTGTTATTTTCATTAATTCATATTAATTTTAATTTTGATCCAAAAAATATGAGAGTTTCACCAATTTTTTTTTAAATAAATTCCTCTTTCATTTTCTGAATTAAAATTATTTTTTGGATCATTATTAATATTTTTCATGATTTAATTGATTTTATGAATATTTTTAATTGTTCAAAAATAGTTTTAAGTTTCCAAAAATGATGACATTTTTTCTCCAAGGTCCTTTGACCTTGTTTGACCTATCATAAATCTCATGGCTATTTCTTTGGTGTTTTGATGAGGTTTTAGGAAATTGACCAACCATAATTTAATTTAATGCATATTTTAATTGTTTTTAATTGATTAAATGTCAAATAAATTATGTTGAACTTCTATTATTGACTTGCTGAGTTTGACTTGTGTTGTTGGGCCTTGGTCAAGGTTGATTTGACTTTGTAAAGTTAAGATCATTGGATTTAGGGGATTGATGAAATGTACATTTCATCTCCCAAAATTAATGGATGATCTTAATTTGGTAAAAGTCCTCCTTTGACCAATTTGTATTGATTCCATCCCCCTCCCTCTTCATCTCATTCCCCTTCTTATTTCATTCATGTCATGGACCTATGATATCTCTATATCCTAAGGCTAGTCGATTGCAAAATCAACATGAGTATGGATGAGATTAAGTCCACCATTTTGCATATTCTTTTTGTGTGTGGTATGTTTTATGAGCATAGTCCATTATACTATGTCTCTAACATGCATTAACACCAAAATTCTATTGCCTGACCTCAAATAGTTGTGACTTCTACATAAGTCCAATTACGATTGCTTAACATATCGCTAAATTATTGACACAAAAAGGCATAACATTCTAGTAAGTGAGATTGTAAGTCTTCCCTCTTTCATGGTATTGTGTGGAAACTTGTTCTTTTTTCCTTCCTTTGGAAGATGTCTTGGTTCAAGGATCCATGCTTGTGACAAATTGGTTGAGTGTTCTCCAAAGAATGACTTAAATAATACAAAAGCAAAAAATATACTAACTTCTAATTAACTAACAACTAACATTTAATTTCAAGCCATTTACTTTTATGTACTCTAATTTCAAGCCTTTATTCATACCATTCAATTTGTTTACTTTAATGTCATTTTTACTTTGCTCACTTGAGCCATTTCTTGTGAATACACTGTGATTGTATATACTTGTTTGTGTATTTTGTTTGTGGTCTTTTGACCTTAATGTACATAATAACAACAAAAACTTTAATAGACACTTGTGTGGACTGTTGGATTTGGTCTGAGACATTGGACTTAGAATTAGGCAACACTCCATATGCAAAAGGACTTGGCCAATGCCAACTTTCATGAAACCAAGTGCTTGTGAAGTGAACATTCATCTGATACAATATTGAAGATCCATTTAAGTTCATCTACAACACGATCATATTGAAGCTGTTATTTTGATCTTGTGTCTAATGCTTACCTTTGAAGTCATCTGATACATGGGAAATTATGAAGAAGATCATGGGGTTGCTAAGCTTGGATGTGGATATCTTTATTTGATGCCTTGCTCTTCATTTTTCTATTGGTGTATTGATATTGCTTGATTCTAAAGTCCAAAGGGAAATTTGGGTTTCTATATGACATTCTTGTCTATTGGATTGCAGCCCATTGGTCAAATCTTTTCAACTCTTAACTTTTAAGTTTGTGTTTAGGATTAGTCTCTTCATCTCCTTCCCACTTCTTTAATTTCAAAATCTCTCCCTCCTTTTAAAAATCTTCTTTGCTTATGTTTTTTTCTAAACTTATACCTATTGCAAATTAGAAACTTTGGCCTTATGCCATTGCATTTTCAAATTTATTTCTTAATCAAACTTGTAAATAAATCTAATCATATTGACTTAAAATTTCAAAAGACAAAAAGAACTAACACTCATTCAAACCTTTTTAGGCCTTTGTGCCTTTGCTAAACTTAAATTTTTGTTAAAAGTAATGCATCCACTTTGAAATTGTTACCACGAACTACGAGATTTTGATCCCTCATTTTTATGTTGGTACGTAGGCACAAGTTCGAAGGTCTTTTCAAACACAAAAATATAATTAATGAATTCTTTTCTCATCCTCACACTCTATTTATTGCAAAAATCATTTTCTACAAAAACACATATGCACACAAGAATGGGCTCCCTAGGAGTACCTAAGATACTTTGAGTGCTAACACCTTCCCTCTGTGTAACCAACCCCCTTACATGTAATCTTAGACATTTTATTAGTTTTGATTTGAAAACTTTTTTTTTTTGCGTTTTGTTTGTACTTTTCCCTTTTCCCTTGGAAACAATAAAAGCACGATGGCAACTCTGGTTTAATTAACGTCTAGCTTATCCATAGCTTGATGGTCATGAATTTACCGCTATAGTTTTCAAACTCAACAAAGAAATTTATGGCCTGAAGCAGTCTCCACGCGCGTGGTATGAGAAATTACATCAAACATTAATTCAATTTAGATTTTTCTCAAGCCGGTGTGATCACTCCCTATTTGTTTTCAACTACCACAATATTACAATCTATGCACATGTTTATGTAAATGACATCATGCTAATCAGATCATCTCAAAAGATGATTCATGACTTAATCAACAAATTTGATCACACTGAAAAACGCCGCGTATTTGACTCAGATTGCACATGTTTATTAGGTCTTTATTATCATTTTGCTTGTGTTATGCTTTCTTTTTTGTTATTTTCAAGTATTTAGCTCTTTCAGGACCTTTTAGAAGAAACGAAGCAAAAAGACCAAAAAATTAGGGTTTTTGGCAAATATTGTACTCATGGCGTTCTGCATGACGACCGCTATAGGAGAAGCCATGACACATCAGCCCTCAACCAGGAGGAAACTACCACGATCCCATGAGCTTTCCCATTTACTCACATGGCGGGCGCCATGAAGGGGTGGCGGGCGTCACCTTTGAATTCCACATTCCCACTAAAGAGAAGTTGACGGGCATCCTGGTCTTTGCATGCTGTAGCGGTGTATTCGTCGCTATATGATCTATTGATTAAACCATAAGCAAGAGATACAATGAAATTTCGAGTCGCCACCGCACTTTTATTTATCCAAAGGACTGGCTAAAAAGCGAACAAAAGCCTAAGAAGTTTTACACGTAGAAAACTAATAAAAAGATCAGAGAGTCTGGGTAAGGGGTAAATTACGCAATGGGAAGGTGTTAGGCACCCACTACGTCCTAGGTACTCCTAGGGAGCCCTTTTCACACTTGTTATGCTAAATTGATATTTGTTATGACATAAATATTGTGCAAACGTGATTGGGATGATGAGAAAAGAATATACAAGTTTTATTGGGTTATTGGGTTTGAACGGATGAACCCGCTGCCTACGTACCTTCCATCAAAGGTAAGGATCAAAACGCCGTAGTTCGGCTAAAAGATTTCCAAAAGTTGGTGGATTTGATTTTAAACACAAGCACTGAGGCTTTTCATTATCAATGGGAGAAAACTCGACCAAGAACAACATCCACCATGCGAGGATAGCTTCGACGTACTAGAGGGGTTAGCCCTGTTTTCAGTACGGAAGTCTTACTGTCGACTCACTAAGGATAGGCAAGATTTACATCAACCACAAAGATAATTGAAACCTATGGCTAATGCATGAAAAGATTAACAATGGACAAAGCCAAAACAAGTGAATTAATGAAGTTAATTGATTGTGATTATGAAAGTGAAGTCAAAGTATGATTAAGATTGATTCAGAGAAGTATTATGAAATGAGTTTGAAAAAAAAGTCAGGGACTTGAGTCCAGGTTTTTAGTTTGAAAAACATGAAGAAGTTTGCACAACACTTATGTCAAGTTTGAAAGATAAAGTGTGAAGAGGTTTAGGACATAATGAATGATGAATGGATGAGGATGGGAAGTAAAACTTCTTAGAAGGTTCACTTCTTGAAATCATATAGCAGATGATTCAAGTGTGTCCTTTGGAATGCAATGGATAATAGAAAACAAACAAAGATGAAATCCAAAAAGGCGGATATCGGATGCCAATCACTGGGCTTATACCAATCTCCTAAAACAGAATGGGATATCAGATGCCACTCAATGGACTTATACTAATCTCCACAGAAGAAAACAAGAAATGGGATATGAAATGTGGAAGTCAACTGCCAATCTGTCTGGACTTAGGTTAACTCCACAGTATGGTCCTAGGAAATCCAATGCCACATTGCAGGGACTTACAATGGATCCTCACATACAAGAACAAAAGCAACAATATGATCACAGGAATGCAAATGCCAACTTACAGGGACTTATAATTGCAACCTCTCATACAAACAGATAAAACAAACTATGATCACAGGAAAGCAGATGCCAACTTACAGGGACTTATAACTGCAACCTCACATACAAATCAAATGCATCAAGCAAAGATAAGATGAGTGGCCAAGGTGATGGTCTTATACTCACTTCCATATCATAGGAGCAATGGCCAATGGATGGTCTTACAATTGTCCTCAATGGGTAAACAACAAATGACAAAATCACAAAGACAAATGAGATGATTGTGCATTAATGGCAATTGATGATGATAAATGCATAACATACAAGCAAGCAAGTGCATATGAAGCAAGCAATCAATCAATCAATATCAAACAGCACACTCTATAGCCAAACAAGGAGGCTCACACAAGAGGGTTTGACTATGAAAGTCCACTGTAATAGGTAAATGTCGCTCTTAACCTTGCCATTGAGAGGCTAAGGTGAAGCAGATGAAAAGGAGATGAGGGGTGTACCTCATTGCTTCTATCCCTAATCAGGGAGAGCATATAAGAAAGTGTGGGAGTTCAGAAAGTAGGAACTCTCTCCACATTATTGACTCGATTAGATCTTGGGTATTTATCTCAATGCTTCAACCATGTAATGGGAGCAAAGAGAGGACACACTGAATAGTGGGGGATAGATTACTTATCCCTACCTTCCACCAATTGCCTTACTTGAAGGACTTTTCCTGCTTGGGACAATTTTAAACACACACAAGCATTGCCTCTTAAGGAGGACTTCAGACAGTTTGCCCGGTCAAATAACAGACCGGGTCTCCAGACTACATGAAGAAGAAAGGTTTATACCTCAAAGCAAATGCTAAAAAGCAAAGCAAGCAACTAAAGTGTACCTGAAAAAGTCAAACTCATTAGTAAACAAGTCAACAATCAAAATCAAAAGAAAATGAACCAATAGTCAACCACAGAGGGACCAATTGTGCAAGGCACAAAGACTCAAGTATGTGAGTCACACCTACAAAACAAAAGTTAGCACAATATATAATTCAACTCAAACAAATTTGAATGGTCTTTGAGGCATTGGTGCTCAACCTGAAACAATAGCTCAATTGTAAGCTCAAAAGACCACTAGGACTAGCCTAGGGTCAAAGGTGAAAGAAAAAAGTCAAACAGCAAAGGAAAGTCAACCCAATTCATGTTCAAACATTTAATAAGCAATCTCAATTGGATTCAAACTCAAATCATGCATCATTGTCATTTCATATGCAAAAGAATGCAAAGCATGGCAAGAAAGAGCACAAATAGGTCAACAGCAAGACTTCATCCAAAAGTCAACTCAAACAATCTCAAAAATCATGAAATAAATCACACTCAATCCTAACATCTAGCATGGTAGACATGTCAAATTTCATGGCATTTGGATGAGAGGAAGTCAGTCAAGTAAAATCATGAAGTCAAACCAAATTCAAGTAAGCATGATGAAAGTCAACAAACATGGGTCAACTTCAAAAAATCATATCAATTTGAAAACAGAAGAGAAATGAGTGAGGTTAACACCAATGCAAAGCTCAAAGTGTCTAGTTATCACATGTGAAATTTCAAGGTCATACAATAAGATTTGAGAATTTCACAAAAGATTTGGCAACATGTAGCACAAAAAGTCAACAAATGACCAAGCATGGAAGAAAATTCTCAAATAAATTGGAAACAGAACAATTAATTCCAGGAAAATTCATACACAAACTAGACATGTGATAGAGGATTCATGCAAAATTTGGGGTCATTTGGATGTAGGGAAGCATGTGAACAAAAATTGGGAAAATGCATATCATTCATGTAGCACCAAATGTAACACATAACTTCAAAAAATTGTAACTCACAAACCACAAATGGGAAATGCATAAACTCTATATGGAAACAAAGGTCAATGTGTCTAGTTTTACCACAAAAAGTTTCAAGGGCATTGGATGCAACATGACAATTTCACAATTGAAATGGCAAGAGATATCATTTGAGCATACATGTTGGGAAAACAATTATCATTTAAAATCCAGCCAATGAAAAATTAATTAAAAATCATGATTAAATAATAGACATCTTTGTGATCATGATGCAAAAAAAAAAATCAGAATTTTTGGAGTTGAAATGGATGAGAAATGAATTTGGCAAGTTGAGGAATAAATTGGATGAAGTATGAACAAGATAGCATGAAGTAATGGTCAACAGGGTCAACGCAGTGGCAAACTGGTAATTCTGGGCTCACTTATCCAAAACGCCCCGTTTTGAAGGGACACGGGAAATGTTCTCATTGGCTGTTGCCAATGGAACAGTAAACTTGGCCAATAACATTCGAATTTCTGGGTTTAAAGGAAAACCCTAGGGTTTTAGCAGCCATGCTTCATCATTCAACTTCATGCAATCGATCAAAATGAAATCAAAAGCACACAAACAACATGGCATGTGGTAATGTTCATACAGCAACCGGACAACAGCACACAACACAACTCACATGGATTTTCTGGGCATGTTCATAAGGTTTCAAAATAGCAGTATACATTCATCATCATCAAGCAAAATCGACCAAGAACAAAAATCCCAGAAACAACAAACAAACATGTCAATAGCTTCAGTAAACACCAGGCAGCACAAATCCATCACGCATAATCATTAAAACGCAACCACAACCAAGAATCGAGCAAAACAAGTTCATGCATACAAATGTAAATCCAGATTTCTTATGATATAGTTGACCATTTCAAACGATTCAAGTTGCAATGGAACGAGCATGGAAAGGCCTTTCAGAAACATAGCAAAGCAAGGCAAATGATTGAATTCGAATGCTTACTTGATTTTTAAGAAATGGAGATGCAGTGTTGTTCTGGTGGTTATAAGCTCGAACAGGTGCTTCAAATGCTTGGAAATGATGAATGGTTGGATGACTTTAGCTCATTGATGCTTGGAAATCCACACACTATGATCTGCCATTGTTGAGCTTGATGAAAAAAAACAGAGTGAGAAATGGCTTTACAGTAGGGGAATGGAGGTTGATTAAGCTTCCAAATGTTGTTTGGAGCATGGAGGAACCAAGGGTGCTCAAGGTTTTGTGGAACTTTTGGGCAGAAATCCAACTCGAGCCAAATTGCAAGAATGAGAGGAAGTGTATTTTCTGTGATGGCTGCTGCAAAACTAGGGTTGAAAATGAGCAGAAATATTGCTTATAAGGGTCTGTTTAACATCCCTTAATCAAGTGGTAAGTTGGTTTTTGTTTAATGAGGTGATTTGCAATTTGCTAATTTCTGCATAAGTGGGTGAATGGAGGTGTAGGTGCCACGAATGGGCCTTGAAAATAGGCTGCAAGTAACTTTGCTAATGCTGTTTGCTGTTTGTACATGAATTGCTAGCTTTGCCTTGTGTTAATGAAGTCATTTTGTACATTTTGCCAATTATGCACCTTTGCCAAAATTATAGTAAAATGGTGGTATGGGCATGATTTAGGGCTTGGAGCAAGTCACAAATATGATTTAACACATTTCCCAATTGGCCAAATTAAGAAAAAGTCAAAGAATCAAAAAGTCAAAGTTTGGTCAAACTTGTCTTTTTAATGAAATAGGTCCAAAAATGCCATTTTGAATGGTAGGGTTTTGATGAATGAAATTTATATTTTTGGAAAGAGGATGAAAAATGTGGTTTGTAGGAAAAAACCCCACCAAATTTGGCCTTATGGTTTGAGAGATATGGCCCTTTGAAGTTCACAAATTTCTGAAATTGAATTGATCATATCTTGATAACCACACATGGGATTTGAGAGTTCTTGGACTTTTTGAAAATGGGAGAACAAGATCTTCAACTTTCATGTTGGGCAAAAATTCATTTGAAGCTTGTATCATGATGTAAGTTTAAGATCAAGAAGTTTCCATTTTTGGCAGTTGGAATTACAGGTCCACTTTCTATTTCTGGAAATTTTCTGATTGACTTTGAATTCTTCCATGATGAGGTTTTACATGATATATGAGGCTTATACAAGCATGAATGAGCTCCTTCAAATCAATTCCATCCATCAAATCATTGATTAAATCCACAGTTGACCAAGTTTGACTTTTCTAGGGTTTTGCTTGACTGAAGCATTTCTGATGAATTCCAAACCCTAATTCCTTGAGAACTTGACTTCAAATGATGTCATGAGATGTATGAACTTTTGATTATTGATCATGGTGCCCAAATTCTGCAAGAATGGCCACCATCCACTGCAATGACTGACTGTTGACTGATTTTGACCTAATTGCTGATGATTGCTTCAACTGCAAGCAACAAGGTTAGACTGACAATATTTTTGTACTTTTTGAATGATAAACATATGAAAAGCAAAGATATACAAATGCAAAGTATGCTTGGTGATCAAGAATCAACCCACAAGGCAATCTACCCACTAGGAGGGAAGCTAAGGCATGCAATGATCCTTGAGGCCATGGTATGATATGATATGGGCCATGAGGGATCTTAGGGCCAAAATTGGGGTCTTACAGATGCCCCTATTTAAGGTCATTCTAGCCGGAGAAGTGAAGTTTAGAAATCTTCATCTCGACGCGGTAGAATGGACTTAAATAACAGTAATGAGACAAATTTTGGTCCCTAAGAGACCTCATGATGCAAATGTATGTATGCAAAAGACACAAATTCTATGGGGAATATGATTCACACAGAAGAAAAGACGATCCATCGGAGTAGTACACTCACCAGGAACAGAGACTCTAACAAGACTCTATGGGGATAAACAAAAGAAAAAGAAATGTGTGAATAATACACGACTCCAAACTGGGGAAGATAAAACTGACATAACGTGAACAAGACACGACTCTGATTAGGAAATAACAGAAAAAACAGACAGGAGAACTCACTGGGGAGTGAAGAACTCACACTGGGGAAAAGAATTCCAAAAGAAAATAAATCCATTGGAGAGACATAAGCTGACTCCTGGGGGGAAGCAACAAAAAGTTCCACTGAGGGAAAGTAGCAAAGAAAACGAGATGTTACCAGGCATACGGGTAACAAACTCAGGAAAATCTGACTCCACAGGGGGACCGAGGTCATAATAGGGAGCAGAAAGGAGGGAACACCAAGGATACCGGTTACTGGGTATATAATAGGTGATCGACCAAAGCGTGAATTGGATTTCACTTCCAAAACACTCATCATCCTGAAGAAAGCTAGAAAAGCAAACTTGTTTATAGGATGGTCATTCAATTCCACAAGGAAAATGAATCTTACTCTGAGGGGAAAACAATCAAAAAAATTGACTCAAGAGTGCACGAGATATAATATCCATTACCGTCAGAACGTGGATAGAATACTCAGATGAGACATATTATTCATTACCGGCAGACCGTGAATAATATACTCGAAAGGAAAATTATCCTGAACCGGTTACTGGGTTGTTTATAGGATAAAATCCGAAGACGTGAATTGGTTTTCACTTCCAAAACACTCATCACCCTGAAGAAGGCTAGAACAGCAGACTTGTTTATAGGATGGATATTCGATTCTACAAAGAATACGAATCTTACTCGACTGGGGAAGATCAACAAAGGACTCCAACCAAAGAGCGCATGAGACATATTATTCATTACCGGCAGACCGTGAATAATACACTCGCATGGTAAGAAACACCAGGGATACCGGTTACTGGGTATATAATAGGTGATCTACCGAAAACGTGAATTGGATTTCACTTCCAAAACACTCATCATCCGAAAGGAGGGCTTGAAAAAGCAAATCGACTTACAGGATGGGCATTCGAATCCACAACGGGAAAACGAATCTTACTCAAATGGGGACACAAACCCAAAGAGTGCATGAGATATAATATCCATTACCGGCAGACCGTGGATAAGATACTCGCATGAGATATATTATCTATTACCGTCAGAACGTAGATAATAAACTCGCATGGTAAGAAACACCAGAGATACCGGTTACTGGGTATATAATAGGTGACTAACCAAAAAGAGAGACAATCGATACCAAGCATACGGGTAAACGAAAGACAACTCAAAGGGATAAATTGCAAGCATCCGGCAATTATCCAACAACAAGAATATTCGACTCCACAAAGGGAAATAACGAACCTTACTCGACCGGGGAAACGCAAAAGGCTTCGACTGAAGAGTGCATGAGACATATTATTCATTACCGGCAGACCGTGAATAATATACTCGCATGGAATATTATCCTGAACCGGTTACTGGGTTGTTTATAGGATAAAATCCGAAAAGAAAGGCATCGGGATACCAGAATAGGTATATAATGATGACCAATCAAAAGGAGCAACAGACATTACCAACAAAAGGGTAAATGAAAGGCGAACTGCTGAGGATAATTTGCAAGCATCCGACAATTATCCAAAGAAGACTAGCTGGAGATGCATTGATAAAGAATCAATAATCTGGGGAACAAATCACTAGCATACGGTGAAAAGACCCACTGGGGATAAAATTGCTAGCATACGGCAATTATCCACAAAAGACTTGCTGGGGGTATAAGTGCTGATCTGAGCAACTTATACAAGCAAAGGAAAATCGACATCAAATATTGAATGAAGATAACCACGAAATTAGGGTTTACATCCACCGAATACGGGGTAGAAGACCAACAACTCCGCGTGGGGATAGAACAAATCACAAATCCGCACGGGAAACCAAAATAGGGTTTATAACAAACCACAAACTGCTGAAGAGCAGGAAAATAGGATTTACGACTACCAGGTGGTAGGTAGAAAACCAAAAACTCTGGCTGGAGAATAAAAGGTGTATAACCACAAATTCTGTCAAGAAAGCCAGGAAAAGTAGGACTTACAACTACCGGTTATGAGGGTAGAGGCCCAAAACTCTCCGCTGGGGAACAACCCACTGGGAAGTACAAGACATCTGACAAATAGCCAATTCGGGAATGATCCGAAAAGACAGACTGAATCAAGACATGTCCTAATGAGGATGTAACTCAAATAGGAACATCCATCCCAATATATGTGTTGGGAGGAAACGGAAGAAACCGTCATCCACGAGGATATATCTCAGTGGGGAACTGCAGAAGAAAAGACAACATTTTCTGCTTATGGGGCTGACTCTATATGGAGAGATTTATAACACCCGACATCTGCTTGGGGAGATCTGTAAAGAGATCTATATCACCATAGCAGGAGACACGACAAACAAAAGATACATGGCAAGAAATGCAACATGAATATCTGAATGTTTATGAATATGCATGAATATGCGTGGTTCATGTTTGATGAATGCTGACAAAACAGACAATTCTAACACAAACAGGTTCAGGAATCGAACGCCCGGTATTATACTTCCAGGGGAAAAACCAACTGGAGAGCCAATCTGCGGAGATCTTCATGCTGTAAAGCAAAGATCTGCAGGTACTGCTGAAGAAGCAGAGAATCAGAGATATCGGGAAACAACCCAATCAAGGTACAGAAAGTCACAACGGGCAAGACAGCCACCAAGACAAATCTGTAGGGGAACAAGAGAAATCCCAAAGTATCTGCAGGGGATCCCAGTGTCAACTGAGAAACAAAAAGTGCGTTGCACAAGCACAAACTGCTGTAGAAGCAAATCTACACAACTCCGCTGGGGAACAACCCACTGAGGGAGAATGATATCATCCAGATAGAATCTGACTGCATAAGCAACTCTACTGGGGAAAACTATCGGCTACTCTCTTGGGAACAAACCACTGAGGGAGGACAGATCAAACAAGTATATTCTGCAACGGACCACTCCACTTGGGGAGAATATACACAACAAACTGATCACAACAAGTAGATTCTGCAATACAAGCCACTCTACTGGGGATCACAAACAGTCAGGAAATCAATCCGTTCACTGGAGGCTAGAGCCATCATCCGACCATATTGGGGATTGAAGGAGTAATCAACGGGCAAAACTGCCACAACAAACGTTCTGCAGACTACGCTGAGGAAAAGATGGTTGCAAAACTGGGATGTCAACCCAAATCAAACAACGAGTAGGAAAATAAATCCTACTCTGCTGAAGAGAATAAACTCTGATGGAGAGATAGCAATAATTCCGCAGACGACTCCGCCGGGGAAAAGGGTAAAGTATCGGGTATCAAACCACTGACTTACCGAGTCTTCAAAAAGAAAGCGATCATGCTGAGGAAACAGACAACTCCACTGGCAACACTGCACGGGGAAAAGCGGTAACAACTCCACTTGCAACTCTGATAGGGAATATCAACAAACATCTCTACTCGCGACCCTGGTGGGGATGTTAATAACAGCTCTACTCGCAACTCAGAGGGGAATATCAACAACGGTTATACTCGCGACTCCGATGGGGATATCAATCAATCTCTACTCATGACTGCGCTGAGGAGACAAATAAAGTCTGGGGCATACGACCCACTGGAGAAAGTGACGGGGCACCAAGAGGACAAACCATCAACCACCGAAACTTCTATAAGGAAAACACCCATGCTGGGAAAAACTGTTGCTGGAGAAAACGAAGTTCTCAACAACAATCTACTTGCGACTATACTGGGGAACAACCCCAACAACAACTCTGTTTGAGGAACAACCCCAACAAAGATCTGAAGAAAGAAGATACCACCAAACCAGGAATATGAACCAATGTCTTACCTGTTGGAAATCATGCCACCCTCGGGAGAGCACTGAGATATTCTTGAGTATCCTTTCAATCTTGTGAATGTTCACTTTGTTTACAACAAAGATTTTGAAAAATTTGATTTGTTTAAAACAATGACATTTTATCAATTTAAGACATGCAGAACATTTGTTGAATTGAAACAAATAAGAGTGCAAATAATTGGATAAAAGCTCAAATTGATTTGATAGAATGGTAGTCTGCAAATGGCAAGACTCCATAGATCTGTACAAATTTGAAATCAGTGATATATATTGGAAGAGGGCTACATTGAACATAATGATCCTTTCTCTACCAATTTGAATCTCGATGTATCCGAAGCTTCGGTTGACGACGAATCGAGAATCTTCTGACAAAATGACGACTGATGAACCAGAAAGTCTTGTCAGGATGCAGTTACTTGCCAAATCCCTAATTTTGCCTAGATTGCCCCAGGGTGAGGTACTCAATCTAGCAGGATGCAAATATATCTCTTTTTTCAAGTCTCTAATTTTTGCCTGGATCACCCTTGCGGGTTCTCCACCGAGACGCTCATTTTTGCCTAAGCCGCCCTTTCGGGTTTTCAACTTAGCGAGCTATTCTGTTTTTCATTTGCTTTTTTTTTTTTTGTTTTTTTTCATTTGCATATACTTTTTTTCTAGGCAAAGTATCTCTTGACTGCATCTGAATTCACAGGACGAGTAAAATCCTCCCCATCCATTGTTGTAAGCATCAAAGCTCCGCCTGAAAAGGCTCTCTTAACAACATATGGACCCTCGTAGTTTGGAGTCCACTTGCCCCTGGAATCGGGCGCGAAAGACAAAACTTTCTTGAGCACGAGGTCACCTTCTCGGAACACACGAGGCTTGACCTTCTTATCGAATGCTTTCTTCATTCTCTGCTGATATAACTGACCATGGCACATGGCAGTCAAACGCTTTTCTTCAATCAAATTCAGTTGGTCATAGCGACCCTGAATCCATTCAGCATCAGTCAACTAGGGACTTGAGGGTATAATTTTCTTTTTTCTTTTGGAAAAATTTTGAAAAAAATTTTCCTGATTTTTGATTTTTTTTTTTTTTTTTTTTTTTTTTTTTTTTTTAATCCCCAGTTTGACTGTTTTGCTGATTCTCGTGATACAGCTGAATGAGCTCCTTTGGTGCTCAAGAAGGTGGGTAATCTCGTCAGGAATCCCCTTCAACATCATCTTCCTCTGCCTCAAATACAAAGAATTCAAGATTGGGAGATGGCGTTGGATCATTATGTTCAATGGGTTTAGAAATCCCTGCATAATGATTCTGGATAATGAAAAGCTTTTGAATTTTAAACAAGCAAATCATTTATGCAGATGAAAAAGCTGTTTTTGTTTTTTCAGGGTTTTTTGTGATCACTGATTTCATGCAAAAGCAAAAAGTGAAAACAAATGGAAAAACAAATGTTTAACAATGCATTGATTGAATGAAAACATCATTGCATTAAATGCTGCCAGCAATGTCATCACTTCTCCTTTTGGCATGGGAGAAGGGTTTCAAACAAAGTGAACAATTTACTCTGATCTACGGATAACTGTAGGAACATCCACAGCGACCCAATTGTGGCAGACACCACCAGGTATGATGAAATTGTTCGGATCTTCTGCATCTTCTTCTTCAATGATAGCAGCAGCTTCCTCTTCTTCAGGTTGATCAGCATGGATAAATCCTCCACTCGTGAACAGACCTTGCTCATTGCATGCCCCAGAACAGTAGCCAATGCCAGCCCGGGATATATAAACCAGGAATAAATCCATCAACAGGAATAAATCCATCAACAGGAATAAATCCATTAAAAGCGCTTAGGCTGGCAAAATCCTCCTCGAGTCCACAACTCTCTTGTTCAGGATGATCCATCAATCTGGCAGAGATAGCTCTGGTATAATACCGGCAAAGTGCGTCTTCAAAATAAACGAAGATCGCAGGGTCAGACCACAGGACGGGAGACCGGAACAAAACACCTGCTTATGCAAATGATGCATGAAGTGTTTGTGCACATGCTTGTTTTTTATTTCAGAGGAACCCGAGGGTTTTATTTGCAAACTTTGAAATATTTAAGCATTTTGATCATACATGAGAATATTTCATCAGATATATCAGGTGAAAAAAATTTCCCGGTTTTTTCATGTTTTG
Source organism: Lathyrus oleraceus (assembly GCF_024323335.1). Lineage (NCBI taxonomy): Eukaryota > Viridiplantae > Streptophyta > Magnoliopsida > Fabales > Fabaceae > Lathyrus > Lathyrus oleraceus. Next base: position 147,963,128 of record NC_066581.1, on the reverse strand, counting down.
AAATTTTTTGCAAATAAACTCCTTTGAGTTCCTTGAAAATTTCCTTTTTATCTGATGATATGAATGCGGATGAATGCGTGAATGCATGAATGCAACAAACACACTCAAGGATCAAGCAAAGCACACCAAACAAAGGTCGTGGGAAAGCTCATTGTATCCCTAATATCAATCATCCATTTTGGTGGATTTAGGTTTTCACCTTATCGACACCCAAGTTCCATTGATATTAACGGTACATGAACCGGTTCAGACATTCTTAATATCAACCAGCCGCTTTGGTGGATTTTAGGTTTTACACCTGATCCGGGATCCATTGATATTAACAATGTTTGAAACGACTCAACCACGAATCACGGGTTTGTTGAGAGTCACGAGCATGGAGTCTCGGTTAAAAACCACCCAAAGGGAGTGTACTAGGGTTTAAACCTGCCAGACATGTTCTATCAGAGGTTCCCATAATCATCGTTCCATCTTTCGAATATTATCGGAGGAACGAATACTCGTATTCCAAGAATATTCTCAAGAGAAACTCTTATGAGTGTAGTATCGCGTGACAATCGTATCAGAACTGACATCTGAACGACCTCCGCACTACGGTCCTAAAAATAGGCCAAGATGGGTTTGGTAAACTACGGTCCTTGGCTTCTGCGGAACATGATTGAAAGAATAATGCCTAACCACAAATAACTTGTGTGACATTATTAATCCAACATGACCTCCACCAAGTGAATGGACTCGCAAGTCAACTGGCTAAGGAATACTCCACACCAGTCAACAAGACTATGCCATTCTCCTATCCTAGAGTGCACTCGAGTTCGGGTACAGAACTCATCTCACAGATCACCAAAGCAAACAGCAATTGTATATCAAGCAATTCACACATTACAATCAATACAGTGATCCCAAATTGTACAAAAATATGTCACATAACAAATAACAATATAGCACAACAAAGGTGAAAAGTAGGCAATACCACCAAGGATTCTGGTGAGATTTCCCCAGCAGAGTCGCCACTTTTCTGTGACTATTCCCCAGCAGAGTCGCCACTTTTCTGTAGCGGTGTATTCGTCGCTATATGATCTATTGATTAAACCATAAGCAAGAGATACAATGAAATTTCGAGTCGCCACCACACTTTTATTTATCCAAAGGACTGGCTAAAAAGCGAACAAAAGCCTAAGAAGTTTTACACGTCGAAAACTAATAAAAAGATCAGAGAGTCTGGGTAAGGGGTAAATTACGCAATGAGAAGATGTTAGGCACCCACTACGTCCTAGGTACTCCTAGGGAGCCCTTTTCACACTTGTTATGCTAAATTGATATTTGTTATGACATAAATATTGTGCAAACGTGATTGGGATGATGAGAAAAGAATATACAAGTTTTATTGGGTTATTGGGTTTGAACGGATGAACCCGCTGCCTACGTACCTTCCATCAAAGGTAAGGATCAAAACGCCGTAGTTCGGCTAAAAGATTTCCAAAAGTTGGTGGATTTGATTTTAAACACAAGCACTGAGGCTTTTCATTATCAATGGGAGAAAACTCGACCAAGAACAACATCCACCATGCGAGGATAGCTTCGACGTACTAGAGGGGTTAGCCCTGTTTTCAGTACGGAAGTCTTACTGTCGACTCACTAAGGATAGGCAAGATTTACATCAACCACAAAGATAATTGAAACCTATGGCTAATGCATGAAAAGATTAACAATGGACAAAGCCAAAACAAGTGAATTAATGAAGTTAATTGATTGTGATTATGAAAGTGAAGTCAAAGTATGATTAAGATTGATTCAGAGAAGTATTATGAAATGAGTTTGAAAAAAAAGTCAGGGACTTGAGTCCAGGTTTTTAGTTTGAAAAACATGAAGAAGTTTGCACAACACTTATGTCAAGTTTGAAAGATAAAGTGTGAAGAGGTTTAGGACATAATGAATGATGAATGGATGAGGATGGGAAGTAAAACTTCTTAGAAGGTTCACTTCTTGAAATCATATAGCAGATGATTCAAGTGTGTCCTTTGGAATGCAATGGATAATAGAAAACAAACAAAGATGAAATCCAAAAAGGCGGATATCGGATGCCAATCACTGGGCTTATACCAATCTCCTAAAACAGAATGGGATATCAGATGCCACTCAATGGACTTATACTAATCTCCACAGAAGAAAACAAGAAATGGGATATGAAATGTGGAAGTCAACTGCCAATCTGTCTGGACTTAGGTTAACTCCACAGTATGGTCCTAGGAAATCCAATGCCACATTGCAGGGACTTACAATGGATCCTCACATACAAGAACAAAAGCAACAATATGATCACAGGAATGCAAATGCCAACTTACAGGGACTTATAATTGCAACCTCTCATACAAACAGATAAAACAAACTATGATCACAGGAAAGCAGATGCCAACTTACAGGGACTTATAACTGCAACCTCACATACAAATCAAATGCATCAAGCAAAGATAAGATGAGTGGCCAAGGTGATGGTCTTATACTCACTTCCATATCATAGGAGCAATGGCCAATGGATGGTCTTACAATTGTCCTCAATGGGTAAACAACAAATGACAAAATCACAAAGACAAATGAGATGATTGTGCATTAATGGCAATTGATGATGATAAATGCATAACATACAAGCAAGCAAGTGCATATGAAGCAAGCAATCAATCAATCAATATCAAACAGCACACTCTATAGCCAAACAAGGAGGCTCACACAAGAGGGTTTGACTATGAAAGTCCACTGTAATAGGTAAATGTCGCTCTTAACCTTGCCATTGAGAGGCTAAGGTGAAGCAGATGAAAAGGAGATGAGGGGTGTACCTCATTGCTTCTATCCCTAATCAGGGAGAGCATATAAGAAAGTGTGGGAGTTCAGAAAGTAGGAACTCTCTCCACATTATTGACTCGATTAGATCTTGGGTATTTATCTCAATGCTTCAACCATGTAATGGGAGCAAAGAGAGGACACACTGAATAGTGGGGGATAGATTACTTATCCCTACCTTCCACCAATTGCCTTACTTGAAGGACTTTTCCTGCTTGGGACAATTTTAAACACACACAAGCATTGCCTCTTAAGGAGGACTTCAGACAGTTTGCCCGGTCAAATAACAGACCGGGTCTCCAGACTACATGAAGAAGAAAGGTTTATACCTCAAAGCAAATGCTAAAAAGCAAAGCAAGCAACTAAAGCAACTAAAGTGTACCTGAAAAAGTCAAACTCATTAGTAAACAAGTCAACAATCAAAATCAAAAGAAAATGAACCAATAGTCAACCACAGAGGGACCAATTGTGCAAGGCACAAAGACTCAAGTATGTGAGTCACACCTACAAAACAAAAGTTAGCACAATATATAATTCAACTCAAACAAATTTGAATGGTCTTTGAGGCATTGGTGCTCAACCTGAAACAATAGCTCAATTGTAAGCTCAAAAGACCACTAGGACTAGCCTAGGGTCAAAGGTGAAAGAAAAAAGTCAAACAGCAAAGGAAAGTCAACCCAATTCATGTTCAAACATTTAATAAGCAATCTCAATTGGATTCAAACTCAAATCATGCATCATTGTCATTTCATATGCAAAAGAATGCAAAGCATGGCAAGAAAGAGCACAAATAGGTCAACAGCAAGACTTCATCCAAAAGTCAACTCAAACAATCTCAAAAATCATGAAATAAATCACACTCAATCCTAACATCTAGCATGGTAGACATGTCAAATTTCATGGCATTTGGATGAGAGGAAGGCAGTCAAGTAAAATCATGAAGTCAAACCAAATTCAAGTAAGCATGATGAAAGTCAACAAACATGGGTCAACTTCAAAAAATCATATCAATTTGAAAATAGAAGAGAAATGAGTGAGGTTAACACCAATGCAAAGCTCAAAGTGTCTAGTTATCACATGTGAAATTTCAAGGTCATACAATAAGATTTGAGAATTTCACAAAAGATTTGGCAACATGTAGCACAAAAAGTCAACAAATGACCAAGCATGGAAGAAAATTCTCAAATAAATTGGAAACAGAACAATTAATTCCAGGAAAATTCATACACAAACTAGACATGTGATAGATGATTCATGCAAAATTTGGGGTCATTTGGATGTAGGGAAGCATGTGAACAAAAATTGGGAAAATGCATATCATTCATGTAGCACCAAATGTAACACATAACTTCAAAAAATTGTAACTCACAAACCACAAATGGGAAATGCATAAACTCTATATGGAAACAAAGGTCAATGTGTCTAGTTTTACCACAAAAAGTTTCAAGGGCATTGGATGCAACATGACAATTTCACAATTGAAATGGCAAGAGATATCATTTGAGCATACATGTTGGGAAAACAATTATCATTTAAAATCCAGCCAATGAAAAATTAATTAAAAATCATGATTAAATAATAGACATCTTTGTGATCATGATGCAAAAAAAAAATCAGAATTTTTGGAGTTGAAATGGATGAGAAATGAATTTGGCAAGTTGAGGAATAAATTGGATGAAGTATGAACAAGATAGCATGAAGTAATGGTCAACAGGGTCAACGCAGTGGCAAACTGGTAATTCTGGGCTCACTTATCCAAAACGCCCCGTTTTGAAGGGACACGGGAAATGTTCTCATTGGCTGTTGCCAATGGAACAGTAAACTTGGCCAATAACATTCGAATTTCTGGGTTTAAAGGAAAACCCTAGGGTTTTAGCAGCCATGCTTCATCATTCAACTTCATGCAATCGATCAAAATGAAATCAAAAGCACACAAACAACATGGCATGTGGTAATGTTCATACAGCAACCGGACAACAGCACACAACACAACTCACATGGATTTTCTGGGCATGTTCATAAGGTTTCAAAATAGCAGTATACATTCATCATCATCAAGCAAAATCGACCAAGAACAAAAATCCCAGAAACAACAAACAAACATGTCAATAGCTTCAGTAAACACCAGGCAGCACAAATCCATCACGCATAATCATTAAAACGCAACCACAACCAAGAATCGAGCAAAACAAGTTCATGCATACAAATGTAAATCCAGATTTCTTATGATATAGTTGACCATTTCAAACGATTCAAGTTGCAATGGAACGAGCATGGAAAGGCCTTTCAGAAACATAGCAAAGCAAGGCAAATGATTGAATTCGAATGCTTACTTGATTTTTAAGAAATGGAGATGCAGTGTTGTTCTGGTGGTTATAAGCTCGAACAGGTGCTTCAAATGCTTGGAAATGATGAATGGTTGGATGACTTTAGCTCATTGATGCTTGGAAATCCACACACTATGATCTGCCATTGTTGAGCTTGATGAAAAAAAACAGAGTGAGAAATGGCTTTACAGTAGGGGAATGGAGGTTGATTAAGCTTCCAAATGTTGTTTGGAGCATGGAGGAACCAAGGGTGCTCAAGGTTTTGTGGAACTTTTGGGCAGAAATCCAACTCGAGCCAAATTGCAAGAATGAGAGGAAGTGTATTTTCTGTGATGGCTGCTGCAAAACTAGGGTTGAAAATGAGCAGAAATATTGCTTATAAGGGTCTGTTTAACATCCCTTAATCAAGTGGTAAGTTGGTTTTTGTTTAATGAGGTGATTTGCAATTTGCTAATTTCTGCATAAGTGGGTGAATGGAGGTGTAGGTGCCACGAATGGGCCTTGAAAATAGGCTGCAAGTAACTTTGCTAATGCTGTTTGCTGTTTGTACATGAATTGCTAGCTTTGCCTTGTGTTAATGAAGTCATTTTGTACATTTTGCCAATTATGCACCTTTGCCAAAATTATAGTAAAATGGTGGTATGGGCATGATTTAGGGCTTGGAGCAAGTCACAAATATGATTTAACACATTTCCCAATTGGCCAAATTAAGAAAAAGTCAAAGAATCAAAAAGTCAAAGTTTGGTCAAACTTGTCTTTTTAATGAAATAGGTCCAAAAATGCCATTTTGAATGGTAGGGTTTTGATGAATGAAATTTATATTTTTGGAAAGAGGATGAAAAATGTGGTTTGTAGGAAAAAACCCCACCAAATTTGGCCTTATGGTTTGAGAGATATGGCCCTTTGAAGTTCACAAATTTCTGAAATTGAATTGATCATATCTTGATAACCACACATGGGATTTGAGAGTTCTTGGACTTTTTGAAAATGGGAGAACAAGATCTTCAACTTTCATGTTGGGCAAAAATTCATTTGAAGCTTGTATCATGATGTAAGTTTAAGATCAAGAAGTTTCCATTTTTGGCAGTTGGAATTACAGGTCCACTTTCTATTTCTGGAAATTTTCTGATTGACTTTGAATTCTTCCATGATGAGGTTTGACATGATATATGAGGCTTATACAAGCATGAATGAGCTCCTTCAAATCAATTCCATCCATCAAATCATTGATTAAATCCACAGTTGACCAAGTTTGACTTTTCTAGGGTTTTGCTTGACTGAAGCATTTCTGATGAATTCCAAACCCTAATTCCTTGAGAACTTGACTTCAAATGTTGTCATGAGATGTATGAACTTTTGATTATTGATCATGGTGCCCAAATTCTGCAAGAATGGCCACCATCCACTGCAATGACTGACTGTTGACTGATTTTGACCTAATTGCTGATGATTGCTTCAACTGCAAGCAACAAGGTTAGACTGACAATATTTTTGTACTTTTTGAATGATAAACATATGAAAAGCAAAGATATACAAATGCAAAGTATGCTTGGTGATCAAGAATCAACCCACAAGGCAACCTACCCACTAGGAGGGAAGCTAAGGCATGCAATGATCCTTGAGGCCATGGTATGATATGATATGGGCCATGAGGGATCTTAGGGCCAAAATTGGGGTCTTACACATGCTGTTGAGTTCCTCTATAAATAGGTCATTCTAGTTCACTTCCAAATCATCCAACTTAGTTTACAACACTAAGACTATAATATCATCTATGAAAGCGGTAATCCGTCACATCGAGGGGTTATCGCACCTTAGTGTAATTGAGTTGGAGCACTTTGATTTTGCCGTCATCTTTATTTTCAAAGTCAAAGGTTTATTTATTTCCTTGTACCAGATTTAAAGCCTCCGTTTGGAGCAGGTTCTAATGTAATCGCCTTTTTATTTTACTTGCCATGCCTTACTTTATTTAATTTCTTGTCATGCTTTACTTTATTTAATTTCCCGCCATTGTCTTTACTTTATTTAATTTTCTCGCCATTATCTTTATTGCTCGTTTGAATTGTTTTACACGCTTTACTTGTTCTTCACGCCTTACATTCTAAACTTCTTTTCATCATGTTCAACATTGTTGTATTTGTTTGTATTACCATGTCTGGCTAAATCTTTCAAAGGTTAGAATGTAAGGATCGCGGTTAAAGAAATGTTTCACATATTGCATCTGTAGAAATGCTTTAGGGGCTGTTTTGATTTTTAATTCGAGTTTTCTGAAATAAACTCGGTTAATTTTAACTACTCAAGGAGTGCGAAAGCACCCTGGCTTAGTTAACTAGGAATTTTTATCACTTTAAGGAAAAATAATTTTTGAAACTGTTTTCGAACGCGTTGATAGATTTAAAATCAGGAAACTCCTTGGGTAAAACTTTCCGAATCAAAATCACTTTTCAACTAAGCTTACGAGTCTTATTTCTTAAAAATAGGTTTACTACTTTAGCGTTCTGCGCACCTTTTATAAGTGACAATAAAAGGCCTTAATTTAAGGGTAAACTCGGTTCTGAATACGCGAAAGCGGCAGTTCCTGTTAAATGGATTCTTTTCAAGAGTAGAAAATGTTGCCCCACAAGTAGTTCTATTTAGACAATCGAAGCATCGTTTAACTGACGTGAAATACATTCAAGCCTATCTTTATCTGCATTGTATTTATCATTTTCTTTATTTACTATTATTTTGCGATATCAATATCTCATTTGTACCGCCTTAGATAAACATCGTAACAATAATAATCGATAGATTGACGATTTGGTCTCTATGGGATCGATAATCTGTTATATTACTCTGACGCGATTCGTGCACTTGCGAATATAGCGATCGAGTTTTTGGCACCGTTGCCGGGGACCAACTTCGTCAAATTTCGTACCCTGTTGTTACACCGTCTAAACTAAGGCATTATTAGCCGGTAAATGTGAAGAACCCGTAGTACCAGAAATTTAGTAGATCATTTAGCGGAACCCAAACGTTACACTCGTACACGCCTCTTACTCGTCCGAATTAAGAAAGCTATGGTCGAGAATCGCGATCGGAGACCTCTTAAGGAATTTTCCCAACCCTCTGACGAGGAACGTAGTTCTAGTATAGTAAACCCCCTCATTCCTGCCTACAATTTTGAACTAAAATCATCTTTACTGCAATTAGTGCAACAGAACCAATTCGCGGGTCTCGCTATTGAGAACCCAAATCAACATTTAAAAGTATTTATCCAACTGGCCGACACCTTTAAATCCAATGGTGCTTCACCTGATGTGATTCGTTTAAGATTATTTCCTTTCTCCCTCAGAGATGGAGCACGTTCGTGGTTAGATTCACTTCCAGCTAACTCAATAACTACCTGGGAAGACCTTAGGAGAGTATTCCTTGCTAGATATTTTCCCCTAGTAAGACTGTTGTTCTTCGAAACCAAATGACTAGATTTACTCAAAACCAAGGAGAATCACTTTTTAAAGCTTGGGAGAGATACAAGGAGCTGTTAAGAGTCTGTTCACACCATGACCTAGAACAATGGCTGATCGTTCATACCTTCTACAATGGACTCCATTATAACACAAAGATAAGCATCGACGTTGCCGCTGGTGGCGCGCTGATGAACAAACCTTACCCTGAAGCTTGTGACCTAATTGAGGATATGGCCCAAAACCATTACCAATGGGGAACTGAACAAGCATCAGTAGAGAAAAAGGAGACCCAAGGTGGAATACATGAGATAAGTTCTATGGACATGATGCAAGCGAAAATGGACGCTTTAGCCCTTAAGGTCGAACATATTTCTACAAACTCTAACATCGCAGCGGTAATCCACACAGAGTGTGAACTTTGTGGATCTAAAGAACACGAATTGGCGGAATGTAACCTTTTGAACGACCTAAACACTGACCAAGTGAATTACGCCCAAGGTAACCCATTTTCAAACACTTACAACCCTGGATGGAAGAATCACCAGAAATTTTCCTATAAAAACCAAAACCCTATCCAAAATTTTGCACCTCAAAGACCACAAGGTTTTCAAGCCCAAAAACCAAATCAACCTATGCAAGATGTACCCCAGAAGCCTATCCTTGAGAAGACCATGGAGAACTTTATATCAGGCCAGACTCAGCAAAATAAAGAATTCCTAAACCAGAACATTCACGTAAACGAACTGATAACGCAATTAGGGACTAAGGTTGATTAGATAATTACTCACAATAAGATGCTTGAAACCCAGATCTCACAGGTAGCACAAAACCAAGCTCCGCAAACTACACCTGAAGGACAATTCCTTGGACAACCTCAACTCAACACTCGAGGGCAAGCTAACATTATCACATTACAAAGTGGGACTGCTTACGAAGGGCCTTATAACCCAGCAATGAGCGAGTCCAAAGCTTCTAAAGAAAATATACCTACCAACCAAGGAGAGGAACCAGTGGAACCCGAAAAACAAACCGACCAAGAAGGAGAAGCCAAGGATAAAACTTACAAACCATCACCCCCGTACAAACCACCAATTCCATATCCGCAATGACTTAAACAAACAAAAATTGATAACCAATACCAAAAGTTTATAAAAGTAATAGAGAAGCTTCATGTAGAGATTCCTTTCACCGAAGCCATCACCCAAATTCCATCCCACGACAAATTTCTCAAAGACATCTTAACCAACAAGCGTAGGCTTGACGATCCCAAACCCTTGGAATGCAACTTTATTTTCGAGAATAAACTTGCTAAGAAGGAGAAAGACCCTGGGAGTTTTTCTATACCTTGCATTCTAGGGAGTCATGTAATCGACAAAGCTTTCCTAAACTTAGGCGCTAGTGTGAGTTTAATGCCCTTAGCTATGTGTAAAAGGTTAAACTTAGGAGAATTAAAACCAACTAAGATGTCCCTCCAATTAGCCGATAGATCTGTTAAGTATCCTGTATGCATATTAGAATACATACCCATTAGGATCGGTCAACTTTATATCCCGACAGAATTTGTGGTCATGGATATCAAGAAAGACGACGATATCCCTATCCTTTTAGGTAGACCATTTTTATCAACAGCCGGAGCTATAATAGATGTTAAAAGAGGAAAATTAACTTTAGAAGTAGGAGATGAAAAGATAGAGTTTATTCTTTCAAAGTTCCTTATGGTACCAATCATAGGAGATGCATATTACACGATTGATATCGTAGATGAATGCAGAAGGGAATTTGATCAAGGAGAACATATGATCGAACCTTTTTCAAACCCGAATAAAAGGGATGACGAGCTAAAGGAAACGGAACCTCACACTAACGAATGTTTGGCCCTTACTCTAGACCTTTCACCAAACTCTCAAAAACCAGCTCAAGAACTTAAGGAATTGCCCAAGAACCTAAGATACGAGTTTTTGGATAAAGAAATGAACCGCCCAGTAATAGTTAGTGCCACCTTAAACCAAGATGAGACAAACCAACTCTTGAATGTTTTACGAAGATACCCCTCTGCCTTAGGGTACAACATCTTTGATTTAAAAGGTATAAGCCCATCCGTGTGTATGCACAGGATCTCGCTAGAGGAGGATTCAAAACCTTCGAGAGAACATCAGAGAAGAATCAACCCTGTAATGAGTGAGGTGGTAAAGAAGGAAGTCCTTAAACTGCTAGAAGCTGGTATAATCTATCAGATCTTCGATAGTAAATGGGTAAGTCCTGTATATGTGGTACTCAAAAAGGGAGGCATCACAGTCGTGCAGAACGAGAAGGGAGAGCATGTGGCTAAACGTATAGAAGGCGGATGGCGTATGTGCATAGACTATAGGAAAGTAAATAAGGCAACTAGGAAAAACCATTTCCCCCTTCCATTCATAGATCAAATGCTTGAGCATCTTGGCAGACACTCTTACTTTTGTTATCTGGATGGATATTCTAGATTTTTCCAAATACCCATACACCCCGAGGATCAAGAGAAAACAACCTTCACCTGTCCTTACAGAACATTTGCTTACAGACGAATGCCGTTTAGACTCTGCAATGCGCTAACTACTTTCCAACATTGTATGATGTCAATCTTCACAGATTATCTCGACGGAATTATGGAAGTGTTCATGGATGATTTCTCGGTATGTGGGTTTGACTTTGAGAATTGCCTCATTAATCTTGAGAAAATCCTAGAAAGATGCGTAGAAGTTAACCTTGTATTAAACTGGGAGAAATGCCACTTTATGGTTAAAGAAGGCATAGTGTTAGGACATATAATATCTGAAAGAGGCATTGAGGTTGACAAAGCAAAGATAGAAGTGATAGAAAATCTTAATCCTCCTAAGACTGTTAGAGGAGTCTGAAGTTTTCTTGGACAAGCCGATTTTTACCGAAGCTTTATCAAAGATTTCTCTAAAATAATAAAACCCCTGACCGGCCTTCTGATGAAAGACGTTGAATTCATTTTCAATGAAAAATGTATCGAAACCTTTAATCATTTAAAACAAGCGCTAATTTCAGCAACCATTTTACAAACTTCGGATTGGACTCAACCTTTTGAAATAATGTGTAATGCTAGCGATTTTGCTGTAGGAGCTGTTTTAGGACAAAGAAAAGATAAGAAATTACATGTGATATATTACGCTAGTAGAACCCTAGATGCCGCTCAACTCAATTATACGACAACAAAGAAGGAACTCCTAGCTGTAGTTTTTGCGATTGATAAATTTAGGTCTTATCTTGTCGGATCTAAGATTATAATCTATACAGACCATGAAACTATCTGTTACCTTCTAAGCAAAAAGGATGCGAAACCTAAGTTACTCAGATGGATCCTTTTGATACAAGAGTTCGACTTAGATATCCGAGACAAAAAAGGAACAGCAAACGTAGTTACTGACCATCTTTCCAGACTAGAGCATTTGAAGCCAGACCATTTACCTATAAATGATGATTTCACTTATGACAAATTGATAACTAAGTTAGATACCGTTCCCCTTGAACCTGATAGAGACAACCTTGGAACAGTTTCTGAGATTAGCAGAGTACCGTGGTACGCTTTGTGAATTATCTAGCTGCTGATATCATACCACCTAACCTCAATTATCAATACAATGCTACAATGATATAGAAAGGTCAAGAGGTCTCGTTACCTACGACCAGTTTAGTAGTGAGTATTGCAGATGTTACAAAGGTGACCCGTAGTGGTCAAGTTTTTGGACCGGTGTTCCCGGAGAATAAAGAAGAGTTGATTGTTGGTAAGCAAATGGAGACACCTAATGTAGATCCGGTTGGTTGTTCAAAGAATAAGTCTGGTGAATCCAGCAATTTGAAAGCCAATGGTGATGATGATGAGGTGCTCCGACTGATCAAGAGGAGTGAATTTAATGTGGTTGAGCAGTTGCTCCAGACTCCCTCGAAGATTTCCGTGCTGTCTCTACTTTTGAATTCTGAAGCGCACAGAGAAGCACTCTAGAGAGTTCTTGAACAGGAATATGTGGAGCAAGATGTTACTGTGGATCAATTTGATCACATTGTGGCTAACATCACTTCATGCAATAATTTGAGCTTTTGGGATGAAGAACTCCCTAAGGAGGGAAGAAATCACAATCTGCCTTTGCACATTTCTATGAATTGCAAAGAACATGCTTTGTCAAATGTGCTAGTTTACACTGGGTCGTCACTCAATGTGATTCCGAAGTCAACATTGTCAAAGTTATCTTATCAAGGAGCTCCCATGAGGTACAATGGAGTAATTGTCAAAGCCTTTGATGGCTCACGCAAAACAATCATTGGAGAAGTGAACCTTCCAGTCAAGATAGGTCCGCGTGATTTTCAGATTACTTTCCAGGTAATGGATATTCACCCAGCCTACAACTGTTTATTGGGAAGGCCATGGATTCATGAAGCAGGAGTTGTTACTTCCACTCTGCATCAGAAGCTCAAATTTGTCAAGAATGACAAGTTGATGATTATGGGAGGTGAGAAGGCGCTGTTGGTTAGCCAACTGTCATCTTTCTCATATGTATAAGCTAAGGATGAGGTTGGAACTCCGTTCCAAGCCATATCTATTGCTGCTGAGAAGAGAGTTGGGGCACTTATGTCCTCTTTGAAAGATGCACAAAAGATTGATGAGCAAGGTCCTGTTGATCAGTGGGGGCATGTGGTAGAGGTCGCCGACAACAAGGGAAGATATGGTTTGGGGTTCCAGAAGGGCTCGTCAACCGTTAGATATGAAGAGATGCAACTAAGCTTCCGTAGCGGAGGGTTCATTCATGGGAATGAACAACACTTACCTGTTGTGCTAGAGGACAATGAAGAGGAAGACTGCACTAACTTTGTGACGCATGGACATACATGCAACAATTGAACTGCTGTTGATATTCCTGTTATTTTGCATCGATCTAAGTAATTTCTTTTATATTTTAAAATCCTTCTCCTATGCCTAAGGGAGAAGTGAACATTGTTGGGAATTTTGAAATTGATCATCAATAAAATTAATTCTATTCATCCACATCTTTGATGTTTATTTTTACTTTTCTGCTTATTTCTGAAAATGGTAATCACAAAAAACATAAATAAACAATAAAATTGTCCATCTGTATAATATTTGATCACAAATTCACTTCTCTAAAATCAAAATATCAAATCATTATGCAGGTTGGTTCCTTACCCCATTGAATACAATGATTCTTCTCCTTCTCCAAATTTTGAATTCCCTGTGTTTGAAGTCGAAGAGGAAAGTGATGTAGAAGTGAGTGAGGAATTGTCTCGTCTTATTGAGCAAGATGAAAAGATTATTCAGCTGTTTGAAGAGCAGATTGAGCTAGTCAACTTGGGTTCCGAAGATGATGTGAAGGAAGTCAAGATTGGGTCTCGACTGTGTCCAGATACTAAGAAGGGGTTGATTGATCTTCTTCGAGAGTATTCAGATGTGTTTGCTTGGTCCTATCAAGACATGCATGGGTTGGATTCTGATATTGTGGAGCATAGATTGCCGTTGAAGCCAGAATGCCCGCCAGTCAAGCAGAAATTGAGAAGAACGCATCCTGATATGGCTGTGAAGATCAAAGAGGAAGTTCAGAAGTAGATTGATGCCGGTTTCCTTGTAACTGTTGAATATCCGCAATGGGTGGCCAATATTATGCCTGTGCCGAAGAAAGACGGAAAAGTCCGCATGTGTGTTGACTATAGAGATTTGAATAGAGCCAGTCCGAAAGATGATTTCCCTCTGCCATACATTGATATGTTGGTAGACAATACTGCTAAATTCAAAGTCTTTTCATTTATGGATAAATTTTCCGAATATAATCAGATTAAAATGGCACCTGAGAATATGGAGAAGACCACATTCATTACATCCCGGGGAACATTCTGTTATAGAGTGATGCCTTTCGGTCTAAAGAATGCTGGTGCAACTTACCAGAGAGCAATGACTACTCTCTTTCATGATATGATGCATAAAGAGATAGAAGTTCATGTCGATGACATGATTGCTAAATCAATTGATGAAGAGGAACATGTTGAGCATTTGTTGAAGCTATTCCAGCGTTTGAGGAAGTATAAACTCCGCTTGAATCCCAATAAGTGTACTTTTGGTGTTTGCTCTGGTAAGTTGTTGGGCTTTATTTTCAGCGAGAAGGGTATTGAAGTTGATCCTGCCAAGGTCAAAGCAATACAAGAGATGCCTGCGCCCAAAATTGAGAAGCAAGTCAGAGGTTTTCTCAGCCGCTTGAATTATATTTCCAGATTCATTTTCCACATGACTGCCACATGTGCGCCTATATTCAAGCTTCTTTGGAAAAATCAGTCTTGTGATTGAAGACTGCCAGAAAGCATTTGATAGTATCAAGGAATATTTGCTTGAACCTCCAATTTTATCTCCGCCTATTGAAGGAAGACCATTGATCATGTATTTGACTGTGCTAGAAGAAAGTATGGGTTGTGTTCTTGGTCAGCAAGACGAGATTGGGAAGCAAGAATTTGCAATTTACTACCTCAGTAAGAAGTTCACCAACTGTGAGACTCAGTATTCAATGCTTGAGAAGACTTATTGCGCATTGGCTTGGGCTGCTAAGCGTCTGCGTCAGTATATGTTGAATCATACCACTTGGTTGATATCCAAAATGGATCCAATCAAGTATATATTTGAGAAGCCTGCTTTAACTGGGAGGATAGCCCGTTGGAAGATGTTGTTATCAGAGTATGATATCGAATACCGATCTCAGAAAGCGATCAAAGGTAGTATCTTGGCTGACCATTTGGCCCACCAACCAATTGAAGATTATCAGTCAGTACAATATGATTTTCCCGATGAAGAGATTTTTTACTTGAAAATGAAAGATTGTGATGAACCGTTGCTTGAAGAAGGGCCAAAACCTGGTTCCCGTTGGGGCATGGTGTTTGATGGAGCTGTTAATCAATATGGGAATGGCATTGGGGCAGTAATCATTACTCCTCAAGGCACGCATCTACCATTTACAGCTAGATTGACTTTCTAATGTACAAACAACATGGCAGAATATGAAGCTTGCATTATTGGGCTTGAAGAGGCCATGAATCTCAGAATCAAGTATTTGGATGTCTTTGGAGATTCCGCTTTGGTTATGAATCAGATCAAAGGTGAATGGGAGACGAATAAACTCGGTTTAATACCATATAGAGATTATGCGAGGAGGATTTCAACTTTCTTTACAAAGGTTGAGTTTCATCGTATCCCTCGAGATGAAAACCGGATGGCAGACGCTCTTGCAACGCTGGCATCAATGATTGTAGTGAAGCATTGGAACAGAGTTCCTAATTTGTCTGTGATGAGTCTTGATAGGCCGGCTCATGTGTTCGCTGTTGAAGAAATCAAAGACGAGAAACCATGGTATTACGACATCAAATGTTTCCTCCAAAGTCAGATTTACCCGCCTGGGGCATCTTTGAAAGATAAGAAGACTTTGAGAAGATTAGCCGGTAATTTTTACTTGAATGGTGATATACTGTATAAGAGAAACTTCTACATGGTTTTGCTCAGATGCGTGGATAGATACGAAGCAGACTTGTTGATGACCGAAGTGCATGAAGGTTCCTTTGGTACTCATTCCAATGGACATGCAATGGCAAATAAGATGTTGCGAGCAGGTTACTATTGGCTGACAATGGAATTTGACTGTTGAAGATTTGTGAAGAAATGCCACAAGTGTCAAATTTATGCTGATAAGATTCATGTTCCTCTGACACTATTGAATGTTATCTCTTTTCCATGACCCTTCTCCATGTGGGGAATTGATATGATTGGGATGATTGAGCCCAAAGCTTCGAATGGAGATCGTTTCATTTTGGTGGCAATAGACTACTTCACAAAATGGGTTGAAGCGGCATCGTATGCAAATGTAACCAAGCAAGTTATTGTAAGGTTTATCAAGAATCAGATTATATGTCGTTATGGTGTGCCAAGTAAGATCATTATTGACAATGGATCGAACTTGAATAACAATATGGTGGAAGCTCTTTGCAAAGACTTCAAGATTGCACATCATAATTCTTCTCCCTACAGACCCAAGATGAATGGGGCTATTGAAGCTGCGAACAAGAACATCAAGAAGATTATCCAAAAGATGGTTGTCACATACAAGGATTGGCATGAGATGCTTCCATTTGCTTTGCATGGATATCGTACATCCGTCCGCACTTCAACAGGGGCAACCCCTTTCTCTCTTGTTTATGGTATGGAAGCAGTGCTCCCCGTAGAGGTTGAGATTCCTTCGTTGCGTGTGCTCATGGAAGCCAAGTTGACTGAAGCAGAGTGGTCCCAGACCAGGTTTGACCAGTTGAATTTAATTGAAGAGAAGAGATTGACTGCCATGTGTCATGGTCAGTTGTATCAGCAAAGGATGAAGAAAGCTTTTGATAAGAAGGTCAAACCTCGAGTGTTCAGAGAAGGTGACCTTGTGCTCAAGAAGATTTTATCGTTCAAGCCAGATTCCAGAGGAAAATGGAGTCCCAATTATGAAGGCCCATATGTTGTCAAGAGAGCCTTTTCAGGCGGTGCATTGATTCTTACAACTATGGATGGTGAAGAGTTCACTCGTCCTGTGAATGCAGATGCAGTCAAGAAATACTTCGCCTAAAAAATAAAAGAACATCTCGCTAAGTTGAAAACCCGAAAGGGCGATCCAGGCAAAACTTAGAGACATAAAAACAGAAACAATTTCCCGATAAGTTGAGTACCCCACCTTGGGGAAACTTATTCAAAAATTAGGGATTATGGCAAGTAACTGCATTCTGCTGATCTTCAGTGTTTTTTTGAAGACTTGTTTGAGCACAAGGGTTGACATCGGTTCATCTCCAGTAGCGGTCAAAAGCACAGTGAATATCAATAATTGGTGGAAGTATTAAGGATCATTTGTATTTAATGTAACCCTTTTCCATGTAAATTAACATTTTCAACTTTGTAAAATCTATGGAGTCTTGTCATTTACAGACTACCATCCTAATAAATAAAGTTGAGCTTTTATCCAATTGTTTCTACTCTTATTTATTTTGGCCAATAGTTTTAAATTTTATGATGATCATTTTGAAATTAAATTTTTTAAATCAAAATCAAGTTTTATTTAAAATATAAAAGCAAGAACTTTTACAAAGCAAGTAAAAAGAATATCAACATCATTTCAGTAAGAAGCAAGTTCTTAAGTGCGAAGCATCTGAGGTTCCCCAAGCAGTTAAATCTTCGGGTATCCCTATACATTTGTGTGGATTCAGTTCCTTCGAGGAGTATTAGATCCCCAGTGGAGTTTCTTTCTTTATCCTCAACTGAGTTGGTTGCGGCGTGTCCTTGTCCCCATCAGAGTTTCGGCCTTCCCAGCGGAGTTCGTTTTTCCTCATCAGATAGATCGTCATCAGAGATGTTTGATCTTTCCCCAGTAGAGCACCTTGGTGTCCTCACCAATCGTTGTATCTTTGCTCCCAGTCAGAGTTTCCTCCTGAGCAACTTTTGACTTCTTCCTCAGTAGGGTTGTCTCCCATTTTTATGGTGTTGACCTAAAATTCCCTACATATTGGATGTTTTATCCTCAGCAGATTTCTTTCCCCAGCCAGGTTTGAGCCTTTGGGATGTTGATCTCCTTGTTCTCCAGAAGTTGTCTCTATGATTTGTGGATTGCCCGAGGATTGTACCGGAGGTTCAATATCTTTGTGACACCTCTGTATCCTTCGTGATCGTTTTGTCAGCATAATCACCATATATCCATATCCATATACATATACATATACATATACATATACAAATGCATGTTTTGCATATCCTGCATCTTCATATTTGATTTGTTTGAGATTTTCATTCTCTGTTATGGTGGTACTTTATCCCCATACCAAATCTGGTGTCTGTCCTATTTCAATTGTAGAGTGTCAGCCCCTAAGCCGAAAAGACTTTAACCTTTCTCTGTTTCCCCACTGAGTTTGTTTCCTCGTGGATGATTGTTATTTCAGTTTTCTCTCCAGCAAATTTTCTGGATGGAATTACTCCCCTTGAGTTATGTCCTCATTGGGTTAAGTATTGATTGATTGGTTCTTTCTAGCTCTTACCTAGAAAGATATCTTGCCCCCTAAGAGTTTGTTACCCAGTAACTGGTAATATTCTTCTTGGTTGGTAGTTTGCTACTTCTTGCCCAGTACCCGACAAAAGTGCCCTTTTTCTCCTCAGCGGATATCCCTAGTGGATCTATTCCTCGAAAAGTATATCCTTGATATGTTCATCCTAACCGGTGACAGATATCTTTTCTTCCCCCGCAGGAGTCTATCCTTGATATGTTCACTTTAACTAGTGACGAATATTCTCTTCTTTGGTATTCTAGCCAGTAAAAAGGTAGTTTTAATTCCTATTGTGGTTCCTTAAAGAGTTAATCCTTGATATGTTCATCTTAACCGATGACAGGTTTTCTTCTCCTTGTGGTCTTCTACCCAGTAACCGGTTGTTGTAAATCCTATTGTTCCCCTTTAGCAGAGTCTATCCTTGATATGTTCATCTTAATTGATGATGGATTTTCTCTTCTTTGGTATTCTATCCAGTAACCGATAGATGTAATCCCTATCTTTTTCCCCATTTCAGAGTCTATCCTTGATATGTTCACTTTAAACAGTGACAGATTTTCTCTTTGGTTGGTCTTCTACCCAATAACCGGTAGTTGTAAATCCTGCTTTGTCCCCTCGCAGAGTAAATCCTTGATATGTTCATCCTAACCGGTGACGGATTTTTCTCTCCGACGGTTTTCTATCCAATTTTTCGATAGATGTAATTACTCCCTTTTGTTCAGTTGGTATATCCTTGATATGTTCATCCTAACCGATGACGGGTATCCTCCTTGACATCTCCAGGCAAGTCAATCCTTGATATGTTCATCTTAACCAATGACGGATTTTCTTCCCTGTCGAGTTTATCCTTGATATGTTTATCCTAACCGATGACAGATACTCTGACCCTTGGTCTTCTGCCCAGTAACTGGTAGTTGTAAAACCTATTTTCCGCAGTTTTCCCCAGCAAGGTTATTCTTACCCAGTAACCGGTAATGAATACTTCCTCCTGGCAGTCCTTCAGCGAGTCATCCTTGATATGTTCATCCTAACCGATGACAGATGTTCTCCCTATCATATCTTTATTATCTCCTTACCCAGTAACAGGTAGTAGATAATAGATTTCTGCTCCTCCTGTGTTGAAATTTTATTTTTCTCCCCAGTTGAGTTGAGTGCGTTTTCCTTAGTGAAATCGTGTTTCTCCCCTGCGCGAGTCGAATATTTCAGTTTTATCCTGACTTATTCGTATCCCCTGCAGATGTTGTTGTTTTCCCGACTGAGTCTTTCCATTTTAGATGGAATCCCTTAAGTCCTCCAGTAGTTTTATGTCATAGACTGGCCTACGCATAACTCCTCTTTTTTATCCCCCAGAGTCTCTGTTTCCCCAGTGAGTTTTCCTTATGGAATGCATTGTGCTCTTGCGGACTTTCGGTCTTTCTGATTTCTTTTCCTTTGTGGCAATATTTCCCCACAGAGCATTAGCTTTTGCATTCATATCATATTCATCATGAGGTCTCTTAGGGAACAAAATTTGTTTCTATATGTTGTTATTTAAGCCCATTCTACTGAGTCGAGCCGAAGATTTTAACCTTCACCCCCTCAGTTAGAATGTCCTTAAATAGGGGCAGTTGTAAGACCCCAATTTTGACCCTAAGATCCCTCATACATTCCATCATAAGCATTAGCATTAGGATCATACCTTGATATCCTCCTTACCCCTCTTCAGTGGGTTTGTTTTAGGAGAGATCACCAAGAACTTTGTGATTATATCATACTTGTATATTATCATTTCACTAACCAAAATACCAAAATATGTCTTTGTATCTATCTAACTCTTTTGTAGGTAAGGCATGATCTCATGGATTCATTGATCACATCTAGGGTTTGAGACCCTCATGAACAAAGAGCACAACCAAGAATTGATTCAAGAATGGTTATGAGCATCATATATGATTTTCATTGATTCCTACATGTTATATTGATCAAGTTTTCTTCAAGAGTTTGAAGGTGATTTGCCTTGGAAACCCTAGTTTGGTTGGGTATCTTGAGTAACTTCTCCAACAATATATCTCACCAATTGATCAAATTTATCAAGGGACACTTTAAAATTCATAATCTTATGCATATATGATCTACCATAAGCCAAGAAAATCAAGAGAATTGGAAGTTGGCAAGTTGGTTGATGGTGGTTGGCCAGATGAATTCATCTGATCAAAACTGGGTCTCACTAGACCCTATCTCCTACAATTTTCACCATATGAAAATGATTCCAAGATAAAACTTACTCTAAATGACATTATAAACAACTTTCATGTTGATACCTAGAGCTAGTTTTGCTTGGAAAATCATTTTCTATGTTGAAACATTATAGGTCACTTTGTCTAAACCCTAATTTGAAAGTCAACTTCCCGAGGCCATAACTTGCTCAATTTTTATGGGATGATAGATTTCCAAGTTGCACAATCAAATTCAATGTGTCTACTTCAACTTTGATGTTTTGAGTGTGAGCTAATTCAACTTCTTTGAACATTGATATGAGGCTACATTATAGGTCACTTTTGACCTATACCATTAATCAAGTGATTTTTCCAAACTTCAAAAATGCATAACTCTATCATTTCAAATCCAAATGACATGAAATTGGTGACCATTTTGAATGTATTTGAGAGATATGCAACATTAATAAAGAAACTTTTCTCATTTGAAACTCCTATAAAAAGTTAAGCAAGGTGGAATATTGAGACATATGGCTTGACACTTAGAAAATTTTTGATATGTCAAAATTTTCCAAACTTCCACCTCAAAATTCTCCAAGTTCCAAGCTCCAAATGAAAAAGTGTTCAACATTAAACTTGTTCCTCCTGATCTCACCTTTCCAAAGAGATCAAATTCATTCATTTTGGATGAGAAATGCATAGGATACGCATGGCTTAAACAGGCTGATATCATTTGGCATGGATCAATCTTCAAGTGATAATGCACATGTACCTTGCAATCCAATCCATATTCAAAGCATCTGATCATTCATTTGGACTTTCAAACCATCATTCCACGGGCCTACGTGCGCCCATTGTTAGATGCCTAAAAGTGCTTATTTGAGCTATCAAATGTGGGCATCTTTCACTCCTTTTTGTTGCTAAAGTGTTCGAAACTGCCTTTACTTTAGATGAATTGCAATACAATGTTAAACGTTCTTGGTACCTTTAATTTGTGCGTTGTTGTGCAGGAATTAGGCATGAAATAATAGAAAATGAAGGCATAAGAAAGTTGGCAAAGGGGCCAAGAAAAGGAAGCATTCATCAGCATGCTCGCTAGGCGAGTGTTGTAGCGAAGTGCTCGCTAGGCGAGCACCTAGCGAGCTGCCAGCGAACATCCCCAGAATTTTACAGTAGCAAAGTCAGCCAACTCGCTAGGCAAGCACCCAGCGAAGGAGGTAGCGAACACTCTCAGACCAGGTCAAAAGCACAACCAGCACTTACTCGCTAGGCGAGCCACTAGCGAGCTCCCAACGAGCAATTCCAGTAGCAAAACCACCTAAACTCGCTGGAGCGAAGGTGGAAGCGTAGGCTTCGCCTAGCGAAGGTTTTGTTCTCCAAGCGAACATGCAAACATGGCTTGGAAGATTCTTCTGGCGCAGGTGTCTCTGGTGCCTATTTTGGGGCTCGCTAGGCGAACCATTCTGCTCGCCTAGCGAGCATGACAGCTCAGACAGCAGTAGTATAAGTAGCAGGGGCTACTTTTTGGAGAGAGAACTTTTACTTTTAGACTTAGATATTTTCCAGCATTGTTCTAGAGATATTTTGTAACCTAGAAACCCATTTCTTCATTTTTCATCATCTCTTAGCAATATTCTACAAAAAGAAGGTGGATTCCCATCCAATCTCGATTCTTCGACTTGGATGTTGATCAACCTTCAACCGAGACTTGTTGTACAAGCCACCATGAAAATGAGTGGCTAAGTTCTTCATTTTGTCAAGGTTAGATGTAGATGATCATAAGCTTTGCGTGTATATGAGATGATCTTCATTTGTAAACTCTTTAATGATGAATATATGGTGAAAACCTTGTTTTATTGATAACTCTTTGTGTTGGTTTATGATCGAGAGATGTTTACCAACTCTTTACCTAGGTTTTCATCCAATCTTGTTTGTTAGCTAGAGATAGTAATGAATGATTTTGTTCACGATAAAGTTGAACCAAAAAGTTGTCATTTTGATAGATTGTGTTAGAGATAAACAATGGATCAAAATGGGAAAACCCACAATGTGTGTTAGAGATAAACACATTAGGAGGACTTTGTGAAATAGTTTATCATCTAAAGGAGTTTATGAGTTTTGTTGATCGAACATATACATGCAAAGTGATCGTCGAACCCTAACTTTGACAATCTTTCTCAAATAGAAAAACCAAAACTTTTACCGCATTTTCTTACACTTTTATGCAAGCTACCGTGACTAAAACCAAAACCCCCCCTGTTACTACGAGTTAAGAATTAAAACAACTGTCGAACGACAGCGATATCTCACAATCCCTGTGGAGACGATAACAAAAACCCGACATACTAACCCTATTTCAACACCCATGCAGCATGGCATCATCATTTCACCAAATTAGGAAAATGGAAAGAGTGTGCAAATATGATTTGATTTCCCTATAAATTGAGGCCCTTATGCTCAGAAATCACACACACCTTGCGCCAGCTTTGAATCCCCATTGAAAACCCTTCATTCTAAGAGGATAACCCTGATAAATTCATTTGAATTTGAGCTTGAATCTCCACTGTTTTGGAATTCAATTCTCCAGGAGTCCATTGCTTCTAAACCTTTCCATTCTCTTCCTGCAAGCAAGTGAAGTGAAGCCAAGCATGATTCAGATCAAGATCTAGTAAGCTCAGACCTCCATTGAAGGTAATTTGCAGAAATTTTAAACTCTTCGATTCTCCTTGATTCTTGCTCAATTCCATTGATTCTTGTGTTGTCTGAAGTCCTACCAATGTAGGCAAGAAGATTGAGTTGCTTTGAGGCCAAATCGAAGTAACTCAGATCATGAACCTCATTTTTCAAATCCACATATCTCTCAATATATTTGGAATTGGATGAATTGGAGGTGATATTTGTGCTCAGTGATGTTTTCTCTTTAAAATCATGTCCCTGTTTGGAATTTTAGTGATGGTTCATCTTGACCAGTCCGGTGGAGCTCACCGGGGAAGATGACTGAAGCTCTGGCTCCGGCGATGATGTGTCTAGCATCTGGACCATGGGATCTAAGTGCCACGTTCTAATCATAGTCATTCCTTGTGATTACTCATGTTACAGTGCGTTTGACTAAGGAACACATGGAATGTGTGTTTTGGATCATCAAATCTGCCACCTCAATTAATGAGGCAGATCTGATGGTCCATGTATTTTTTATTTTTCTGAATTTCATTTTAATTCCATTTTCTTCAATAATTCATAATAAATTTAATATTGATCCAAAAAATATGGGACTTTCACCAAAAAATTTCAAATATTTTCTCTTTCATATTCTGAATTAAAATTATTTTTTGGATCATTATTAATATTTTTCATGTATTAATTGATTTTTCATTTGTTTTTAATTGTTTAGAAATATTTTGAAGTGTCCAAAAAATTATGAAATTTTTTATCCAAGGTCCTTTGACCTTGTTTGACCTATGATAAATCTCATGGCCATTTATTTGGTGTTTTGATGAGATTTTAGGATTTGGACAAAACATATTTGAATTTAATGCATTATTTTAATATTTTTAATTGAATAAATGCCATTTTAAATGTGTTGACCATTCGTATTGACTTAATTGAGTTTCTTATTTGTTGTTGGGCCTTGGTCAAGGTTGATTTAACTTTGTCAAGTTAATATTATTGAATTTAGGGGATTGATGGAATGTACATTTCATCTCCCAAAATGAATGAATAATATTAATTTGGTAAAAGTCCTCCTTTGACCAATTTATGATCTCATTCATCCCTTTCCCTCTTCATCTAATTCCCCTTCTTCATACATTCATTTCCAATTGGCCAATGAAATCTCAAAGTCCTAATGCTAGTTGATTCAAAGATTAACATGAGTATGAATAAGATTAGGCCATACCTTTTGCATATTTTTTGTGTGGTATGTTTAATGAGCATAGTTCTTAATACTATGTCTCCAACATGCATTAACACCAAAAGTCTATTGCCCGGTCTCAAATAGTTGTGACTTCTACATAAGTCCAATTACGATTGCTTAACATAGCGCTAAATTTGTTACACAAAAGGCATAAGCATTCTAGTTAGTGAGATTGTAAGTCTCCCCTCTTCCATGGTATTGTGTGGAAACTTGACCTTCTTTCCTTCCTTTGGAAGATGTTTTGGTTCAAAGATCCATGCTTGTGGCAATTGGGTTGAGTGTTTTCCAAAGAATGTCTTGAAATCAAAAGCAAAAACAAAACTAACTACTAATCTACTAACTATTAACTTTTAACTTCAAGTCTTTAATTTAATGCAATTTACTTTTAGTATTCTATTATCATTTGCCATTATACATATCATTCTAATTGTTTATGTTAATGTAATTTTCACTTTGTCCACTTGGACCATATTGTGTGATATTATTTTGTTACTTTGTTTGTTTGTATGGTCTTTGACCATTAATGTACATAATAATAACAAAAAAACCTAAAAGACTTTTGAGTGGACTGTTGGTTTGATCTTGCCCAATTGGACTTAGAACTTAGGCAACATTCCTTTGCTAATGGACTTGGCCAATGCCAATTTGTTAAAGAACCAAGTACTTGCAATTTGAATTCATCTGATACATCATTCTAGATCTCTCCAGATTCATCTACAACATTGATCATTATTAAGCTGATATGTTGAACCTGTGACTTGTGGAATTCATCTGCTACATGGGCTATTCTGAAGAAGATCATTGAAGTGGATAAGCTTGGATGAGGCCATCTTTATTTGATGCCTTTGCTCTTCAAGACTGATACAATTGTGCATTTGTGTATTGCTTGATTCTAAAAGGTCCAAGGGAATTCTGGGTTTCTATTGACATACTTGTCTTTTGAATGACTCCCATTTGGTCAGATCTTTTCAACTTTAAACTTTTAAATTTTGTGCATAGGGTAGTCTCTTCATCTTCTCTCCATTTCTTTAATTTCAAAATCTCTCCCTCCATTTTCAAAACCTTCTTTGTGTGAACTCCTTTTAATCTAAACTTTGACCACTTTCAAAAGAGATAGAAACTTTGGCCTTATGCCATTGCCTTTTCAACCTTATTTTCTTAAATAAAACTTGTAAATAAACTTAATTGTACTTGACTTAAACTTTCAAAAAGCCAAAAAGAACTAACTCATTAAAACCATTTTAGGCCTTTGTGCCTCTCAAACTTAAATTTTGTTAAAACCAACACACTCATTTTGAAATTTATAGCACGAACTACGAGGTTTTGATCCCTCATTTTTATGTTGATACGTAGGCATAAGACCGAAGGTCTTGTCAAACACAAAAATATAATTAATGAATTCTTTTCTCACCCCCCCATTCTATTTGATTGTAAACATCACTTTGTACAAAATACATATGCACACAAAAAGGGCTCCCTAGGAGTACCTAGGACACTTTGGGTGCTAACACCTTCCCTCTGTGTAACCAACCCCCTTACCTGCGATCTCTGATTTTTATTAGTTTTTATTTGAAAACTTCTTACTTATTGGGTTTTGTTTGTACTTTTCCCTTTTCCCTTGGAAACAATAAAAGCGCGACGGCGACTCTTGTTAATTGATCTCTAGCTTGTCAATAGCTTGATAATCATGAATTTCCCGCTACATTGAGAACAAGTGACTTAGGCAAAAATTAGGGCATCCCCGCGGATTTCAAATCAGATTCAATCCAGCAAAAGTAGGGAAATCAAAAAGCAACAAAGAGGAATCAAAATAAAATCCTCAGCAAGAACAAAATCATGTGGCTATAAACCAAACTGTCATACCCCAAAATTTGCCCATTAATCTTGCAAAACATTTCTCGAAGCACTCCAACTTATTCTGCAAGGCACTGACCTTAAAGGAACAAAAGCCCAGCTAACAACAGACCCAATCCAGAAAAAGGCCCAAACTAGCTTGCTCGCTAGGCGAGCAACTCCTTCGCCTAGCGAACCCTTCGCTACACGCTCGCCTAGCGAAGCTTGCGAATATCAGAATTTTTGGGCTTCATTCTGAGCCCATTAGGTCACCACAATCACTATAAATACCGACACTTCAGTCACGGAAAGGGGGAACGAAAACAGAGAAAGGAGAACCCTAGCAAGCAAACCCTAACGCCCGCAGACGGCAAACCCTGGAGGCAAACCCTGAAGGAACTCAGTGGCATCAAGGTTACCTCCGCCCAACTCAATCTGACTCACCAATTCAAGGTTGCAATTCACTTGCAAACAGGTTTGCATTACCATTACCGCTTTATGTTCTTAATTTGCATGTGATATTATAATTGAATTCATAAGTATATTTGAGGTGTTGCATGTGAATTTAAGTGTGCCTGAATATCTTGAATGCTGAACCATATAATGACTGTATTGGAGGCCATAGGGCGTGAAGCATGCGGAGATCATACTGTTCTGAAATTCAAAACCCGCAGCCGCTCGCTAGCACATCGTTAAGCGAGCGTGTAGCGAGTACTCGCTAAGCCTTCGCTAGGCGAGACAGAGGCGAACGTGACAGTCGCTAATATTTTGGTTGTTCTGTTCTATGCTTATCTGATCTGTTCTATGTCAATCATGCGTTATTTTGCCTAACATTCCTACTGCTGTGTTTCTTTTGCGGTGTAATCCTCGATTGCACCCCCATTTGGTATTCTGACCTGTGTGCTGAATGTTGTAAAGGTTCACATATTCCCAGGAACAAGTAGCTTGCTAGGTATTCCATTTTATTTGTGGAATACCCTTGTGGAGATTCCTCCTAATTATTTAGTTGATTTTAATGTAATTATTTAATCGATTTTAATGTGGAGATTCATCCTAACTACTTAATTAATACGGACCTAACTACCTAATTACAATCGCCTAATTGATTATAAAACATTGCCTTTGAATATGTGATCTTGGACCTCTCTTTGTTGCCTTACGGTATTACGGTATTATGGTCATGTCCCGCGAATGTGGGGATACACTTAGCAAAGACCCTTCGGTTAAATCATCTTGTCTCTATAAAATAAATCATAGTCCCTCGGATGTTGCCTTCGAATATATGACTTTGTCCCTTGATGACCCATCGTTGTAGCCTACGGTTAAATGATGATCGTCCCTTCGAATGCTAAGGTATCCTTACAACTGTTGCCTTCAATGACCAATCGATGACCCTACGATGTCCCTTTACATCCAAAGGGATAAAACTACTTACTTCTCAATAGTAAGGACAGTTTTACCCTCATAAGGATTGGAAATGCCCATAAAGACCTTGGGTAGGTATAACCCTTAATTGCTGATTCACAACCTAAAATATTTTTCACACCCCACACCTTTCAAAACATCTTTTAGAAAATCACCACTTGGTATACATTCATACTAGAATCATTACCGAGTTATATTTTTCTAAACAACTTTCAAAACTAAACGAGATAACCACTTTGTATACATTCATACAAGAATCATTACAAAGTTAAATTCTCTTTTCAAAACATTTTCTAAACAATCCACAACCACTTTTTCTAGACAAACATAAGTGATCAAGCAATTAAGAGCCCATGGATAACCATGGATACAAAGGGTGCTAACACCTTCCCTTTGTATAATGTACCTCCCGAACCTAAAGTCTAATTAAGGTCTTTCCTGTTCTTTTCCACCTTTCCTTATTGGATAAAAGAAAAGTCGGTGGCGACTCTTGCTATCCGCGACATTTGCTTTCCAAAGCAAAAACACACATAAAGTCAGTTCACCGTATGACAGAACTGGCGACTCTGCTGGGGACACTTAAAGAGAGGTTACCTTAAAAACAAGATCACTTATTTAAATTGTCTGATTTACTTTTAAGGGATTGCTTGGGTATTTTATGCTTGAGTGAAAGATCCTACACCCGGATCTAGTGTACCTTAGGTAAGTAGCAAAAGATCATCGCGACTATCCGGCGTATACTAGAATGGTCAAAATGATGGCTACGGTTAATGTGACACTTTGGATGTCCTGATGTTCCTCATGTTTACTTGAGGAAAAATTTGGCTTCCGCGTGGTGTCATCAAAGCATTAACCAGACCTTTAGAACCCTAATTGACTCATCCTAGCCATTAGAAAGTAGTGAGATAACTGACTTCGGTTCCGACTGAGGTTGGTTGAGACTCGATACTACACTCTTTGAGATTGGACTTTAGGGAAGCTTCGGTCAACCACTTGGTGTTGCACTGAAGTGGACTTAAAGGAAGGTCAATGATTTGAGATCCTTCTAGAACCCGGTTACTATTCTAGGACAGGTTGAACCAACCAAACTTCAGTGGGGAGGGTACTTACCTATGGAACTCATGCAAGCCTTTAAACTTAGGAATGATGGTTGTGTGACTTGCTTGTGCTTGTTATTTATTTAACATCATAACATTATAACATCATAACATCATAACATCATGACATCGTGGCACTGTACTAACCATTTCAAGGACTTTAAACATTGAAAACATTTCATACATTGCATAGCATGACATAACATTGCATAACAGGTACTCTAAAGGGATCAATGTTCTCACGGTTTTCCTACAAACAGAAAAATGGCCCTCGAACAAATTGTCAAGGATCTCCAGGCTCAGAATGCTCAACTCCAGGAGATGATCTTGAACTTATCCAAGGGGCAGGAGGAACTAAAGGCTCTCTTGCTCGAGAAAAAGAAAGACAAGAAACCTGTGAGTTATATTAACCCGGGAAGAAGGCTTAAAGGACAGGCTGCAGGAGTCAAGATTAGAATTCCGAAGGATCAAGAAGAGGGGATAGATTCAGAAGATGAGAATGCCGATCCTTTCAACCCTGAGGGCGACGATGAAGATTATGAAAATGAACAGTACTCTCCAAAAGATGCTAAATATAAGTTGCTGGAAGAACGCATGCTAGCTATGGAGGGTCAGAAGGCGCCCGGTCTGGATTTCGAAAGCTTGGGTCTGGTATCCGATGTGATCATTCCCCGCAAATTCAAGGTCCCCGCTTTCACCAAGTATGATGGGGCATCTAGTCCTCAGATGCATCTGAGAGCTTATGTGAGAAAGATTCAGCCGTATACCACTGATAATAACCTGTGGATCCATTTCTTCCAAGAGAGTCTATCTGGCACGCAGTTAGAATGGTACTATCAGCTCGAGAGCTCTGACATCCGCACCTGGACTGATTTAGCGGCAGCTTTCTACAAGCACTACCAGTATAATTCTGAGTTGGCACCTACTCGGCTACAGTTGCAGAATATGACTATGGGATCTAAAGAAAGCTTCAAAGAATATGCTCAAAAATGGAGAGACTTGGCTGGCAGAGTCAAACCCCCTATGACTGATCAAGAATTAGTAGACATGTTCATGAGCACACTGACTGGCCCATTCTACAGCCATCTATTGAGAAGTTCCTCATCGGGTTTCACTGAACTTATATTAACAGGTGAACATGTTGAAAGCGGCATTCGAAGTGGAAAGATACAGGCAGCTACCTCTGATCCTCCAAAGACTCCTAATGTCATCACTACTCCTCTGCCTAACCATGACGAGACTGTCAATGCTGTGGAAGATGCTGATAACAATTGTGACTTGGATAGCTGGATTTTCCCAACAATTGGTGACGGACTCAATAATTGGAAGGCTGAAGACACTATCCCGATTTCCTTTAGTCAGGAGTAATTGTTATTGCTATTTTAGCATTTTAAAGCATTGTGTCTATGCACGGGGCACAATAGCTAATTTTTCAAGGGTTTTGTCATTTTCATAAGCATATTCACATTCAATGAATCAATGGACTTTTTGCATTCAAATATTGTGCTCTTTATCTTTCCTGTCATCTTTTAAACAAAGCTATGTATTCTTACACACACTCACGTAACAAATTACCGATCCATATCCACTATGGATCCTATTGATAGTAATTCTGCTACTGTTCATTATGACTTTGAAAATCCGATCTACCAAGCCGAGGATGGAAGTGAGGAAGATTGTGAAGTACCTGGATAGCTTGCCAGACTGCTACTGAAAGAAGAAAAGACTATACAGCCGCATGAGGAGTCAATTGAAACTGTCGATCTGAGTACTAGAGTGGACAAGAAAGAAGTCAGAAGCTTCTTGGGACACTTGAATTACATTGCCCGATTTGACTGCTACTTGCAAACCCATCTTCAAATTACCGAGAACAGTCAAGAGATGAGGAATGTCAGGAAGCTTTTTGACAAAATCAAGAAGTATCTCCAAGAACCCATAAATCCGATGCCACCAGTCGAAGGAAGGCCTCTAATCATGTATTTGACCGTGTTAGAAAATTCAATGGGGTGTGTGTTGGGGCAACATGACGAGTCTGGTCGAAAAGAGCATGCCATATACTACCTTAGCAAAAAGGTACCGACTGTGAAACAAGATATTCACAGCTCGAGAAAGCTTGCTATACTTTGGCTTAGGCTGCTCGCCGACTAAGACAGTATATGTTGAATCATACCACTTTATTGATTTCTAAGATGGATCTTATCAAATGTACATCTGAGAAACCTACTCTCTCCAATTTGAACAACAAGATGATTACTGAACTCTGCACGCAGTTCAAGATAAAACACCATAACTCTTCTCCGTATCGGCCAAAGATGAACGGCGCCGTGGAGGCTGCTAATAAGAATATCAAGAAGATCATACAAAAGATGACAGTAACGTACAAAGACTGGCATGAGATGTTACCATTTGCTCTTCATGGTTATCGCACTTCAGTACGCACTTCGACAGGGGCAACTCCTTTCTCTTTAGTCTACGGAATGGAAGCCGTCTTACCGGTGGAAGTTCAGATTCCCTCTCTAAGAATCATGAAAGAGACAGGTTTAGACGAGGATGAATGGATTCAAACTCGACTCGATCAGATAAACTTGATTGATGAAAAGAGACTTGCGGCTGTTTGTCATGGGCAGATATATCAGAAGCGCATGACCCAGGCATTTAACAAAAAGGTCAAAAGACAGGTGTATCAAGTCGGCGACTTGGTGATCAAGCGTATCATTCTACCACAAAGTGACCCCAGGGGCAAATGGACTCCCACATACGAAGGGCCATTTGTAGTTAAGAAGGTATTCTCTGGTGGAGCCATGATACTTGCTACAATGGATGACGAAGACTTCCCACATCCCGTGAACGCAGACATAGTTAAAAAATACTACACATAAAAGAGACCCGCTAGGTCGACGTACCTAGGCAAAAGTAAGGGCATCCCGGCGAACCAAAAGGGTTCGGGCAAAAATTAGGGATAAACATATAAAAATGTACACCCGGCAAGTCGAAAACCTGAAAAGGCGGCTTGGGTAAAAAAGGGTATCCTGGTGGACTGAAAACCTGAAAAAGGCGGTCCAGGCAAAAATTAGGGACTAAAGCGTATGACTAGGTCTCGTTCTCAGACAGCTTCATCCAAGTCAAAAGGGACTGAACAAGCCAATCACTTCTAATCCGACAGTAGGAGATGAGATACTTGAAGACATAATGACGGTGGCAGAATTAAAATCAATAGGACTTTTTCTTCATAGCTTTTCTCTGTTGTCTCGACGATTTCCTCTTACTAGGATTTCTGTCTCCTTGTGCTCAAATTGCCTGTTTATAGGCCCTATTTCAAAATCAATACAATTTTATTTCCAAAAAGATGCTTTGGTTTTACTTTTTCTGTTTTGTTTGCGTAAACGTCTATTGATTTAATTTGAATTAATATATGCATTTGAATATGATCGATGTGTACCAAAAATGCATGCATAAAATAGAAATAGTGATTACTACAAGACTTCAGGATCGAGGAGAAGGTCTAACCATGCTTTCCAATGAATCCGATTGCTAATTTCATTCCCCAACAAAAAACAGCTATTTCCCAGAAGAGGTTGGCATCACCAGACAGACTGGTCATCTCTTCCATCCCCATCCAGGCTCTGTTGAGTGTTTCCATCGTCAGACAGAAATCAAGTATCCCCAGCCAAGAAAGGGTCATCAATACAAGTATCTCCAACCAGAAGATGGGGATTTATTTTCCCCAGGGGGTCGCCAAAAAAAAAAAAAACTTTTTAGACGCATAATTCATTCATTACATCATTTCACAGCATCCGCATGCATACATTGTTCGCATTCATTTTCATAAGCATAAAACATCTCATGCATCATGACAGAGCATGAAACTAACTTTATTTTACAGGTTAAATATCCTCCTGATACAGTCAAAACAAAGGTCCATTCAGACGGACATCTTTATCAATTACATTCAAGATTCAACTACATCTCTCAGATACAATCCACTCTGGCAAGCATTCGGATATCCGCCCAATGGTGGCATCTTTAAGCCCACCCCAGACATTCATTGCAAATACAACATATACAAATATCATCGGATATAACCTAGCGTACGGTTCATTCTGATTCAACCCAACATATGACTCCTTCAACTCAGATACGATCTAACGTACGGTCCATTCTGACCTTCAACTACTCCAATACGGTCTAATGTACGACCCATTTGGACGTTCATCCCCTCATATGCTACCTAGCGTACGGTACATTTCTGAAGTGTAGTCTAGCGTACGACTACCCCTTTCATCATCAGATTCAGCCTAACGGACGGCTCATTCTGCTCAGAAACGGTCTAGCGTACGACCCATTTGGATGTTCATTCCCTCAGATGCTACCTAGCGTACGGTACATTTCTGAAGTGTAGTCTAGCGTACGACTACCCTTTATATTCCAGATACAGCCTAACAGACAGCTCATTCTGCTACTCAGATATGATCTAGTGTATGATCCATTCTGATCTTTCCTCCCCAGCGAAGTCATCCGCCTAATGAACAACTCACTCTGCTATTCAGATATGGTCTAGCGTATGATCTATTCTGATCCCTCATCCCCAGCAGCGTATAACACACTCTGACTCCCCGGCGAAGTCGACAGCCTAATGGATGACTCACTACATGGTCTAGCGTATGACCCGGTATGACACCCATGTCTTCAGATATCGTCTAACGTACGCCACAATCTGAAGCTCTCATCATCAAACTTCCTGGATGGCATCTTTAAGCCCATCTCCATCAAGACTAATTGACAAGTGCAAATTTTTGAGGCATTCTAGTGTTCAATAACCTTCCACCTCCAGAACACGAATGGCATACTTGCCATCCTAACTCTCTCGGTTCAAGAATATTGAACAGGGGCAGCTGTCATACCCCAAAATTTGCCCATTAATCTTGCAAAACATTTCTCGAAGCACTCCAACTTATTCTGCAAGGCACTGACCTTAAAGGAACAAAAGCCCAGCTCACAACAGACCCAATCCAGAAAAAGGCCCAAACTAGCTTGCTCGCTAGGCGAGCAACTCCTTCGCCTAGCGAACCCTTCGCTACACGCTCGCCTAGCGAAGCTTGCGAATATCAGAATTTTTGGGCTTCATTCTGAGCCCATTAGGTCACCACAATCACTATAAATACCGACACTTCAGTCACGGAAAGGGGGAACGAAAACAGAGAAAGGAGAACCCTAGCAAGCAAACCCTAACGCCCGCAGACGGCAAACCCTGGAGGCAAACCCTGAAGGAACTCAGCGGCATCAAGGTTACCTCCGTCCAACTCAATCCGACTCACCAATTCAAGGTTGCAATTCACTTGCAAACAGGTTTGCATTACCATTACCGCTTTATGTTCTTAATTTGCATGTGATATTATAATTGAATTCATAAGTATATTTGAGGTGTTGCATGTGAATTTAAGTGTGCCTGAATATCTTGAATGCTGAACCATATAATGACTGTATTGGAGGCCATAGGGCGTGAAGCATGCGGAGATCATACTGTTCTGAAATTCAAAACCCGCAGCCGCTCGCTAGCACATCGCTAAGCGAGCGTGTAGCGAGTACTCGCTAAGCCTTCGCTAGGCGAGACAGAGGCAAACGTGACAGTCGCTAATATTTTGGTTGTTCTGTTCTATGCTTATCTGATCTGTTCTATGTCAATCATGCGTTATTTTGCCTAACATTCCTACTGCTGTGTTTCTTTTGCGGTGTAATCCTCGATTGCACCCCCATTTGGTATTCTGACCTGTGTGCTGAATGTTGTAAAGGTTCACATATTCCCAGGAACAAGTAGCTTGTTAGGTATTTCACTTTATTTGTGGAATACCCTTGTGGAGATTCCTCCTAATTATTTAGTTGATTTTAATGTAATTATTTAATCGATTTTAATGTGGAGATTCATCCTAATTACTTAATTAATACGGACCTAACTACCTAATTACAATCGCCTAATTGATTATAAAACATTGCCTTTGAATATGTGATCTTGGACCTCTCTTTGTTGCCTTACGGTATTACGGTATTATGGTCATGTCCCGCGAATGTGGGGATACACTTAGAAAAGACCCTTCGGTTAAATCATCATGTCCCTATAAAATAAATCATAGTCCCTCGGATGTTGCCTTTGAATATATGACTTTGTCCCTCGATGACCCATCGTTGTAGCCTACGGTTAAATGATGATCGTCCCTTCGAATGCTAAGGTATCCTTACAACTGTTGCCTTCAATGACCAATCGATGACCCTACGATGTCCCTTTACATCCAAAGGGATAAAACTACTTACTTCTCAATAGTAAGGACAGTTTTACCCTCATAAGGATTGGAAATGCCCATAAAGACCTTGGGTAGGTATAACCCTTAATTGCTGATTCACAACCTAAAATATTTTTCACACCCCACACCTTTCAAAACATCTTTTAGAAAATCACCACTTGGTATACATTCATACTAGAATCATTACCGAGTTATATTTTTCTAAACAACTTTCAAAACTAAACGAGATAACCACTTTGTATACATTCATACAAGAATCATTACAAAGTTAAATTCTCTTTTCAAAACATTTTCTAAACAATCCACAACCACTTTTTCCAGACAAACATAAGTGATCAAGCAATTAAGAGCCCATGGATAACCATGGATACAAAGGGTGCTAACACCTTCCCTTTGTATAATGTACCTCCCGAACCCAAAATCTAATTAAGGTCTTTCCTGTTCTTTTCCACCTTTCCTTATTGGATAAAAGAAAAGTCGATGGCGACTCTTGCTATCCGCGACATTTGCTTTCCAAAGCAAAAACACACATAAAGTCAGTTCACCGTATGACACAAACAAAAGGTACATGATTGCCACTCTAAAAACCTCGTGGGTTCATTTTCACTCCCAAATCCCTTTTGGAAGATAAACGCTTGTATCAAGCTAGCTGAACGTAGGACTGGAGAACATCACGAATAGTGGGTGGGTTAGAATAGGTTTTGAGCCATAAATCCTTTTTTCAGAAAACTGTGAACCATGCCACATTACAATCCTCAAAAGACCTAATTGAAGCTGGGTTTAGTTCGAAAGCGTACTATATTCAGTACTATCGTGTTAAAACTGACTCCTTAATAATTTTCTTATCATTTGTGTTGGTATCGATATGAAATTCTCATTAGTGATTTATTCACTATAGGTCATAATTCTAGTGAACACAATGGGATTTTAAAACTAGCATAAACATGACGTTTGCATTATCATTTCCAAAGTGAACTTGTCTTACTCGTGAATAAGCATCGGACATCCATAAATCTTCCACAATGAACATGAATTGAGGAACTTGATGATTCAAAAGTGTAGAATTCTTGAGACCTCCGTTGAGCAGAGGTAAATCATCTTGATTGATCATACCAAAAGTGCAGAATGCTTGAGGCTCTATTGAGCAAGGGCAAGCCACTTCATTTGATCACACTATAGCAGAATGTTTAAAGACTCTGTTGAGCCGAAAGATAAGGCTGCTTCAAGATCTAGTCGATCAGAGGCAGTCACGTCAAGAAATCTCTACAAGATCCAGTCGATCAAAGGAAGTCACATCGAGAAATCTCTACAAGATCCAGTTAGTCAGGGGCACTCCCTCAAAGATCAACCAGACAGAGGAAAAGTTTCTTCAAGGCTCGTACTGGGGCAGGCCACCCCAAGAGCATAAGAAGTCAATATCTCCGAGATGGTTAATCAGAGGAGTGTAGTTCCAAGACACTAGGGCATGTCGAATTAAGATAATCTACGACAAAGTTGCTTCATAGCTTGTGATTGGGCAATCCGCGCAGATACCCAGCAGACAGGGGCAAGACGGTCCAAAGAGAGGAAGGTTCTTTCCCTGCCCATGAAAGTTTTTTAGATCAAGTCTGGGGCATTAGAAGATCCAACTCAATTTTCATTCTCCAGCAGTATACGAATGTCGGGAAGTTATGTTAGCCCACACTCCATAAATCAGAAGCCTTATAACCCAAGTAGATGTACCTCTGTGTAGGGCACACCATGCCCAAACTTGGGGCATCCGTAAACCCTCATACCATTGCATAAGCCTGTTATGCATAATTCATATCATTTCATGCATATCATCCAATATAATCATAAAGCTCTCTAAACAAGAAAGAAGCAAGTCCAAAACTCTCTTGGCAATACTCAATAGCCCATTTCCGTTGGCACCCCCCTGAATCCAACCTTGTGGATAAACCTCTTTTCAATATCCCCTAAGTGTTCAGTTCTAGTTGGGAAAACCATTTGTAAGTCCAGTTCCATTGGCCAAACCATCTCCGGAGTCTCGTTCTGTTGGCAACCCTCCCCATTTCCCAGCAGTATCAAATGTACATACTATTAGACCGTTATGTGTGTCTTTGAAATTTGAATATGTTTAACCAAGACTTCCATCCTCTTTAGAGTGAGTCATGTAGCTATAGCCCCTTCTTTTCCTGTTCCAATAAGGTTAACTTTGGGACAACATCCCTAGTGGTGTCTCCATCTCTTCTCTTCCCGATAAGGTCAACTTCCGGATCCATTTCTTCTCTTCCTGATAAGGTCAACTTCAGGATTCATTTCTTCTCTTCCTGATAAGGTTAACTTCAGGATCATTTCTTCTCTTTCCGATAAGGTAAACTTTGGAAACCCATTTTCCATCTCTTCTCTTCCTGATAAGGTCAACTTCAGGATCCATCTCTTCTCTTTCCGATAAGGTTAACTTCGGAAACCATTTTCCATTTCTTCTCTTCCTGATAAGGTCAACTTCAGGATTCATTTCTCCTCTTCCCGATAAGGTTAACTTCGGGACCCATTTCTTCTCTTCATGATAAGGTCAACTTTAGGGTTCATTTCATCTCTTCCTGATAAGGTCAACTTCAAGATTCATCTCTTCTCTTTCCGATTAGGTTAACTTCGGAAACCCGTTTTCTATCTCTTCTCTTCCTGATAAGGTCAACTTTAGGATCCATCTCATCTCTTCCTGATAAGGTTAACTTAGGGACCTATTTCTTCTCCCCCTGGTAAGGTCAACTTCATGATCCATCTCTTCTCTTCCCGATAAGTTTAACTTCGGGACCCATCTCTTCTCTTCCTGATAAGGTTAGCTTCAGGGTTCTCTCCTTCTCTTTCCGATAAGGTTAACTTCGGAAACCCTTTTCCATTTTTCTCTTCCTGATAAGGTTAACTTTAAGACCCTTTTCTTCTCTTTCCGATAAGGTTAACTTCGAAAACCATTTTCCATTTCTTCTCTTCATGATAAGGTCAACTTCAAGATTCATTTCTTCTCTTTTCGATAAGGTTAACTTCTGACCCTTTTTCCATTCCTTTTTTTTCCTGATAAGATCAACTTCAGGATCCATTTCTTCTCTTTCCGATAAGGTTAACTTTGGAAACCATTTTCCATTTCTCCTTTTCATGATAAGGTCAACTTCAGGATTCATTTCTTCTCTTCCTAATAAGTTCAGCGTCAAGATCCATTCCTTCTCCTTCCTGATAAGGTTAACTCCAGGACCCGTTTCTTCCCTTTCCTATAAGGTTAACTTCGGAAACCCTCTTCTCTTCCTGATAAGGTTAACTTCACGACCCGTTTCTTCCCTTTCCGATAAGGTTAACTTCAGGACTCGTTTCTTCCCTTTCCGATAAGGTTAACTTCGGAAACCCTCTTCTCTTATTGATAAGGTTAACTTCAGGATCAATTTCTTCTCTTCCCGATAAGGTTAACTTCGGAACCCCCTTTTTTTCTTCTCCAGTTCCAATAAGGTTAACTTTGGAATGTTTCCCTAGCAATGTCGCTGTTTCTTCTCTTTCCGATAAAGTTAACTTAGGGATCCTTTCCTTCTCTTTCCGATAAGGTTAACTTCAGAAACCCGTTTCCATCTTTTCCCTTCCTGATAAGGTTAACTTCAGGATCATTTTCTTATCTTTCCGATAAGGTTAGATTTGGAATCCCTTTCCCATCCCTTCTCTTCCCGATAAGGTTAACTTCAGGACCCCGTTGTTCTCTTTCCGATAAGGTTAACCTTGGAGCCTCACCCTTTACCCTTTTCTTCTCTCTCCGATAAGGTTAACTTTGGAACCCATCCCTCAGCAAAGACAAATTGTGTTTGGCCTCCCTACCCTTTTCCTTTCTAGTCATAAATGAACAAAAAAATATAAACCCCCTCTGAGAACCTAGTGCATGATGGGCCAGACCATATCCCTTCTTCCCCCAGCCGCCATATCAAACTCATGGTTCAACTTGGCAGACCATTTTTCAAACATCTTTCACCCATTTCTCCCCAGCGGAAAATTTTCTCAATGCTTGCAAGAGAGTTTCGGAAAAAAGGGAAAAAGAAAAGCTTGTTAATAAAAAAAAACAGAGAGCTTGTTAACGAAAAAAGAGAGGTCAATTATATTGCATCAACATCATGCATATGTCATACATCTCTAGCCTTTCATAAATTTCCATTGGGTAGATAACATTTAAATCCCCTACCAGCTGCCCTGCACAAAAGCTACTTTGTTCATCCTATACCTCAGTGGAGATTTTCTTTGTGACCTATCTTCACATGTCATTTGTTCTTGGTGGACAAATTTTTCGATATTTTAGTATTTAATTCTCTCCTACCTTGAATGTCCGGAAGCTGTTACTATCCATAT
Organism: Lathyrus oleraceus; assembly: GCF_024323335.1. Lineage (NCBI taxonomy): Eukaryota > Viridiplantae > Streptophyta > Magnoliopsida > Fabales > Fabaceae > Lathyrus > Lathyrus oleraceus. Next base: position 147,923,292 of record NC_066581.1, on the reverse strand, counting down.
ATTCAGGTTTGAGAAGATTAAATATGGGCAACTGTCATACCCCAAAATTCACCCTACCCTTCACAATAATCATATAGGTCACCAACCCTAAGCATTCACATGTCCTGATAAGCATTTATCTCATCTACATATCCATTGTATCATAATACATTCCACTTGCATTTAAAAAAAAACATAAAATCATGGGGTCAAGGGTATTCATCATGGAGCATAGTGGAAACCCTAATTCAGGGAGGTTGCATTTGTTTCGTTTGGTTCATTATAAATGATTCAGTTGTTTATTTAAGAGTCATGGTTCTGATTGGTTAGAATTCATTCGAGGTGTTACAATTGCTTGATTGAGTACCAGTTGGTTGGGTTGGCATGATTGAGCTTAAAGTCTTGGAACTTGACATGTTTTATTTGGTTTAAGAACATCGGGCTTTCCATTCATATCCATATTCAGTCATGTTGCCTACATGTTCATAGTTGGTCAAGACTTTGACTTATGTTTGGTTCATTAGATAATCAACTCATAATATAGTCCCCGTTCATCTGTGCATTGCATTGTCATCATGGTCTATTTTCACAAGAAAACAAACATTTCAACCTAAGTTGACTTTTGGTCAACTGTTGACTTTTTGGTCAACTAGTTGACCAAAGTCAACCATTTAACCAAAGTCCATTTTTTATCATCTTCATATTTTTAAGTCCAATTTTTTAATCATCTTCATATACATTGCATTTCTATTTCAATTACAATTCTATTACATTCAATTTCCAAATACATTTCCATTACAATTTGAATACATAAACATACATACATTTTCATTTCCAAATACATTCGTTTCAAACAAAAACTATAATACATCATTCCTATTTTTCAATCTAATTTAAAAGTACAACATTCCACATGACATTACAATATTTCAAGCACAACTCCATAAAAAAGGTACAAACAATCCAAGCACCCAATTCCAAGCAAGCTTAATCGAAATCTTTCATTAGCTATTGAATTCAATCCATGCTCCATGCAAAACCACATTAACCTGCAAAATTGCGACTCAACCAAATATGTCCAAAACAGAAACGTTCGTTTCTAACTCAACTCACCAAAGAACCTTAATCTACCGGGGGATCTTCCTGAAAAAGAGGAGCTCCATCAGGCTTTAGAAAAGGTGAGAAATGTTGATAGTTCATGTACTAGTGGAGTTATTTCTAAAACCATTGGCACATAAATCCTAATCTGGTCTTGCAAGGCTTTACGGATTCTCAAAATGATGATGTAGGCAGCATTGTGAAAATTATAGACATCTGCCAAGAGTTTAAAATTCTATTACCGATGGTATATTAATATTACAAGGTTAACGACCGTTGCATCAAGAAAAGAGTTTACCTTGAGAAGAGGATGAGCAACGACTTAACTACATACGATAATGCCGTCTTTGAGGAATGCCTAAAGTTTCGAAGGAAATCCAATATGTCGGGTCACATAATCTATATGACCAATAGTATCGAACTCATCTTTGATTCTACGATTAAGCATCGTCTTGTTGCGCATCTCTGTTTTGGGATAACTCTTTGATATCTTCATGATGCGTATGGTCCAAACCTGTAGAAACAAGCAGAAGAAAAACATTAGCCGGCTGCAACATCCAGAACTGCTTCAAACCCTTCAATTGATACCTGAATTGTAACTAACAAACTTCTTAACTAACTAAAACTGCCACAACAAACTTAACAAAACAATAACCGAAATTCCCAACTGGTATAACCAAAACTCCCTCTAATTGCAACCTTAAATAAAAATTGAAACTGAAACTTCAACTCTTAAACCACATCATAACAGAACTCAAACTTCCTTCACAATAACTCCCCTAATCACTCTCCTCAACTCTCTTCACAACCATAACTTCCACAACCACCATTCTTTCCTGCTTAAAACAGAACCCATTCTCCAAACCTCCCTTTTGAAGGAGAAGGGCGATCTAAAATGCAGCGGAATTTAAAATTTCTCCTTTAATGATCCTTACGAATGAGCATGATCAGTGATAAAATTGTTACCTCTTGTGGCGATTATAACCTTTAATGCATATCTACGGAGCGATCACGAACATTGAACAATGACAACGCCTCTACTCAGTCCACACGACCGGATTCCTTCAATCTCAGTGCTAGCTGCTACGAATGAAGGCTTTGAATGAGAGATAGAGAGAGAGAGAAACGAAATTGCAACTGTAACAATGCTTTTACACAAGGGTTCAATTTATAAAACCACTTGTGTGGGCTGCAAGCTAAAAAACCCACTCAAGTGTATATGGCCCATATCTTATAATATGTCAAAATCACTTAAGCGCGTGGTACCTTACCATATTTCGTATTCTACTTAAGTACACCGTACCTTACGATGTTCTATAATTCACTTAAGGGAACCGTACATTACGGTATTCCTTAATTACTCTATCTCTCATCAATCCGCCCTTTGTGTGTGACCCTATAGGTTTTCGCGGCATTGACAATTATATTAAATCACGTATTTAACATAATAAACAGTGAGCGGTATCTAGCAACACATCACTGCTACCCAAGACACGAAAATGTCATGTGATTTGACAAATCCTTCTGTGATAATAATTATGTGTATAATTACCCTTTTGCCCTTATATCTATATTGAACACAAGGCATAGACCGTGTCATCCTTGTCCAGTTCAATATTGGGCCCATAGACATTTATCCTGTTACGCAGGATGGGAAAATTCCATCTAGGTCACTCATGTCCCTTAGCATACTTGGTGGAGTACCCATCAATTGTCTTTATGGTCATCCAATTACGGACAACGTTTGATCAGCAATAAGGCACTCGACTCTACATCTAGGGTCCATAGTGGTTTCAGGTCGAAGGGTGGTATACACCATTATCACCATGAGAATAACTTATGACACTTTGCATAACATTCTATATAGTATTCTCATAGCGGGTCAATCCAGTATAAATATTACTCTTAATATTCATACCTATGTTTAAGACTTGATAACTCTTTATCCATGATCCATGAGATGTGATCATCAGTCTATAAACATAATAGTCTTCATGCTTTAATGTTATCCCACTTCACAATAAAGCTTGACTACGGATACTTTAAGAATAATGTCCTTATGTTTAATGTGATCTCATGATTAAGTCATACTTGATATATTAAACGGACTAGCTATTCTAGGGACTTTATTAAACAAACATAATAAAGAAAAAGCCTTTTATTATTAATAAATAATTCGATACAAGTACCAAAAGTATTGGCCTCTAAGGCTTACACCAACAATCTCCCACTAGCACTAGAGCCAATCAGGCATACCCCTAATGCCCATAGATCTAGTATGGCCATCATGCTTCTGCTGCGCAAGAGGCTTTGTCAGTGGGTCAGCAATATTGTCAAGTGTAGGTACTCTACATATTTTCACATCTCCTCTATATATTATCTCTCGAATGAGGTGATAACGCCTAAGTATGTGTTTGGATCGTTGGTGAGATCTAGGCTCCTTAGCTTATGCGATAGCACCATTGTTATCACAATAGAGACCAATGGGATCCACAATGCTAGGAACTATGCCAAGTTCACTAATGAACTTTTTGATCCAAACAGCTTCCTTTGCTGCACTTGAGGCAGCAATATACTCGGCCTCGGTTGTAGAATCAGCAACTGTATCTTGCTTTGAACTTTTCTAGCTCACAGCGCCACCGTTTAAGCAAAACACATAACCAGATTGCGATCTAAAGTCATCCTTATCTGTCTGGAAGCTAGCATCGGTGTATCCAATTACAGCCAACTCTTCCTGACCTCCATATATCAAGAATGAGTCCTTAGTCCTTCTCAAATACTTAAGGATATTCTTGACAGCTACCCAATGGGCATCACCAGGATCAGATTGGTACCTACTCGTTGCACTTAAAGCATACGAGACATCTGGTCGAGTACATATCATGACATACATGATAGATCCTATTGCAGATGCATATGGAATCTTATTCATGCAATCCCTTTCTTCCTTAGTTGAAGGGGATTGTGTTTTTGATAGACACAGGCCATGTTGCATATGTATGAATCTTTTCTTGGAATCATGCATATTAAAGCGTCTCAGCACTTTGTCTATGTACGTACTCTGACTTAGGCCAAACAGTTTTTGTGATCTATCTCTATAGATTCTGATTCCTAATATATAGGCTGCTTCACCTAGGTCCTTCACATAAAAGCATTTCCCTAACCAAGACTTTACTTGTTGCAGGGTAGGGACATCGTTTCCAATGAGTAATATGTCATCTACATATAATACCAGGAAAACGATCATTCTCCCACTAACTTTCTTATAGACACAAGGCTCATCTTCGTTCTTGATGAATCCATATTATTTTACCGTTTCATCAAAACGAAGATTCCAGCTTCTGGAAGCTTGCTTCAATCCATAGATTGATCTTTGTAATTTACATATCTTTTGGGCTTCTTCTGGTATGTCAAATCCTTCAGGCTGTGTCATGTACACATCCTCAAGAAGATTCCCATTAAGGAAAGCAGTTTTGACATCCATCTGCCATATTTCATAATCATGATATGTAGCGATAGCAAGTAAAATTCGAACAGATTTAAGCATTGTAACTGGTGAAAAGGTTTCATCATAGTCAACCCCATGAATTTGTTTATATCCTTTTGCAACCAGTCTTGCCTTATAGGTATGTACCTTACCATCCATGTCAGTCTTCTTTTTGAAGACCCACTTGCATCCTATAGGGTTAACTCCTACAGGAGGCTCTACCAAGGTCCAAACTTGGTTTGTGTACATTGAATCCATTTAAGATTTCATGGCTTCTAGCCACTTCTCAGACTCGGGACCAGTTATGGCCTCTTGGTAGGTTACAGGCTCATCTTGATCCATGAGTAATACATCACCTTGATCAGTTATGAGATATCCATATCTCTCAGGTATGTGACGTATCCTGCTTGACCTACGCTGGTCTTGTTCTACTTGAGCAGGTTGCTCTTCCACAACTACTTGTGTTTCCTGCTCTAATTCCTCCATAGGTGTATCGATGCTTTGTGATTCTTGAATTTCTTCAAGCTCTACTTTCCTCCCACTGATTCCTTTGGAAATAAAATCCTTTTCTAGGAAAACTCCAGTTCGAGCGACAAACACTTTGCCCTTAGAAGGATTGTAGAAGTAATACCCTCTTGTTTCTTTAGGATACCCCACAAATAAGCATTTGTCAGATTTGGGCTCAAGCTTAGTTGAAATTTGTCGTTTCACATAAACTTCGCAACCCCAAATTTTCATGTAAGATATATGTGGTTTCTTACCACTCCATATATCATATGGTGTCTTCTCAACCTTTTTGGATGGAACACGGTTAAGTGTGTAAGCTACTATCAATAGTGCATGTCCCCAAAAGGAGTTTGGAAGATCGGCGTGACTCATCATGGATTGGACCATGTCTAACAGGGTTCGATTTCTTCTCTCAGACACACCATTCCATTGGGGTGTTCCAGGAGGAGTAAGTTGGGATAAGATCCCACACTCTTTCAGATGGTCATCAAACTCTAAGCTTAAATACTCACCACCTCGATCTGATCGAAGAGTTTTAATATTCTTACCTAGTTGATTTTGTACTTCATTCTTGAATTCCTTGAACTTTTCAAAGGACTCTGATTTGTGTTTCATTAAATACACATAACCATATCTACTGAAATCATCAATAAATGTGATGAAGTACTGAAAACCTCATCTGGATGGTATGTTCAGTGGTCCATATACATCAATATGTATGAGGGCCAAAAGATCATTAGCTCTTTCACCTTTTCCTCTGAATGGAGACTTTGTCATCTTTCCAATTAAACAAGATCTGCATGTCTCATATGATTCATAATCAAAAGAGTCCAATAGTCCATCTTTATGGAGTTTGGAAATGCGTTTCTCATTTATGTGGCCTAATCGACAATGCCAAAGGTAAGTTGGATTTAACTCATTAGGTTTCATCCTTTTAGTATTAATGTTATAAATAGGCATTTCAAGATCAAGGACATATAGTCCATTGTTCATTTGTGCAGTAGCATAGAATACATCATTCAAATAAATTGAGCAACAATTGTTCTTTATTATAAATGAAAAACCAAACTTGTCCAAACAAGAAACGGAAATAATATTCCTGCTAATTGCAGGTACATAATAACAGTTCTCTAACTGAATTATTAAACCACTAGGTAAAGTCAATACATAAGTTCCTACGGCTAAAGCAACAACCTTTGCTCCATTGCCAACTCGTAGGTCGACTTCACCTTTTACCAAATCTCTACTCCTTTTTAGTCCCTGCACATTGGTACAAATGTGATAACCGCATCCAGTATCTAATACCCATGATGCAGAAGTAGATAAATTAATTTCAATAACAAAAATACCTGAAGTTGAAGTCTCTACTCCATTCTTCTTATCTTCCAGGTACTTTGGGCAGTTTCTCTTCCAGTGTCCGGTCTTACCGCAATGGAAGTAGGTGCCTTCTTTTGCTATGCCTCCACTAGGCTTCAAAGCAGAAACAATGGGTTTGGGTTTGGCAACTTCCTGGCCTTTCCCTTTATCACCCTGCTTGGTAGGCCTTTTGTTTTGTCTCTTTCCATTTCCGATCATCAGAATGCACTTTCCTTTTAACTTCAGATTCTGCTCAGCAGTTCTTAACATGGCTAGCAGTTCAGGAAGAGATTTGTCCATATCATTCATATTGAAATTTAGGACAAATTGACTGAATCTATCTGGTAACAATTGCAAGATTAAATCAGTCGCAAGTTCCTTTCCGAGGGGAAAACCCAACCTCTCAAGGTTTCCCACATACCCAATCATCTTGAGCACATGGGGACCTATAGGGGCTCCCTCAGCTAACTTGCCTTGAAAACGGGCTTTTGAAACTTCAAACCTTTCATGCCCTGCTTGCTCTTGATAGAGCATCTTGAGGTGTTCGATCATATCGAACGCTGCCATGTTCTCATGTTGCTTTTGCAACTCTGAGTTCATGGTAGCTAGCATGAGACAAGCAGTTTCATTGGCATCATCGACATGCTTCTTATAAGCATATCTTTCTGCCTTAGGTGCAGAACTAGGAGGTTCCTCTTTAGGAACAGGTTTCTCCAAGACATACAACTTTCTATCATGTTTGAGGATAATCCTCAGATTTCGGTGCCAATCCAGAAAATTCGTCCCAGACAATTTTTCCTTGTCAATGATTGATCGCAAAATGTTGTTAGAGGTGTTTGTTGTCATGGTAATCTATATGAAAATAATGAAAATATAAGTATCAATAACATATTTAATCAGGCCTTTAACTAAATATGCTTCCACTATTTTACTCAAAACAAATGACCCTCGCCATTTGATTCGGAAAATCCCGTTGGAAGATTTTCTAGTGGGTCGAGATCCATATTTCACTTTGTTTTAAGTTTGCGTAGGCGGATTACACAAAACTAGGTTATTTAGGTAGGAACTCCTTCCAATTGTATCTAACACAACTCTCGAATATTTTAGTTGGATGAATAACTCCTTATTCCAATTCATCACATGGATCATTTCCAACTCTTGCTTCTAAATATATATAATCTTATTATAATTTGTTTAGTTAAGTTTGACCCATTGTTTTAACAATTGGATATTACAATTATCCCATCGCACCTTACTAATATAGAACATGCACCTCGCGTAGGCGAAACCTACATTATCGGTTACTAGTCTTGATGAGTGTTAAAACTTGGAAAGCATAAACTTAATATTTAATTTGAGGGAATTTGCAATTATTCTGATCTCACCGGCTTATTTATCATATAAATCGTCTCTCACATGCATCAACATACATTCACATGCATCAACATACATACATAATGAAACAGTTATGGCCCATAGCGCAATTGTTCTCCCAAGCCAATGAGAGAACCTAAGCTAACCTAATAACGATCTAAGCTTCTCCAAGCAAGATCTTCAAGGTTGTCCTCCTTTGATATTGAATTCTTCTCTTTCTTCATAACATTACATTACATAAAATAAACTCGCTTTACATACGAGGGAGTGAGATGAGAAAAGAAGTTACATTAAGAGATTAAAAGAGAGGCACGACACACAGGTCGTATTTTAAAACCCAAAACAAAATAAAGGAAAACTAAGGCCATAACCGATCACCACAAGACAATAATAATAAACACATTATTATTATTATTAATTTTAATTCTTTTAATTAATTAAAACCAAATTAAATTTCGACGACCGATCACACTACGCAGAGTTAGCCGGGGGTCCGCTGCCCGGTCAGTGCACGGTGGTTCCGCTGACTGTTCAGCGGACGGGGGTCAAGGGGGCAGCACCCCTTGCGGGGTTGAAGGGGCAGCGCCCCTGGCCGAAATTTTTAATGAACAATTCATTTGAAATCGACGTCGTTTTTCGCATCAACACTTCATACTTTAAAGCACAACTCTTGTGCAGTCACAACCCTAATCGCATAACTCTTTGACAACACAACCCTTGTGCCGTCATTAACCCTAATGCATAACTCTTTGACAACACAACCCTTGTGCCGTCATTAACCCTAATGCACCAATTTTATACCTTCAAACACATCTCGATTGTTGATTCAGTATGATTGATCAACACGTCATTGCTTCACCATACTAATGTCGGATCAAGAAGCAAACGACCATTGATCGCTCAAAGGAAAATAACCATTAAGTGTTTGAATGAATGAAACAGAAACAGTATATCATATATACCGTATTTTGCATCAGGATTACTTATATCATATATATAACTTGATCGATCTTAATTTAATTACTCGTTTATTTTTTGATTCATTCTGTCTTTTAATCGTATTAATACAGAAAATACAGATAATAAACAGCTATCAGATGCATGATTTCGTAAGTGACTCTGATACCACTGAAGGAGAAGGGCGATCCAAAACGCAGCGGAATTTAAAATTTCTCCTTTAATGATCCTTACGAATGGGCATGATCAGTGATAGAATCGTTACCTCTTGTGGCGATTATAACCTTTGATACAGATCTACGGAGCGATCACGAACGTTGAACAATGACAACGCCTTTACTCAGTCCACACTAACGAATTCCTTCAATCTCAGTGCTAGCTGCTACGAATGAAGGCTTTGAGTGAGAGAGAGAGAGAGAAATGAAATTGCAACTATAACAATGCTTCTACACAAGGGTTTTATTTATAGAACCCCTTGTGTGGGCTACAAGCTAAAAAACCCACTCAAGTGTATATGGCCCATATCTTATAATATGCCAAAATCACTTAAGCGCGTGGTACCCTACCATATTTCGTATTCTACTTAAGTACACCGTACCTTACGATGTTCTATAATTCACTTAAGGGCACCGTACATTACAATATTCCTTAATTACTCTATCTCTCATCAATCCGTCCTTTGTGTGTGACCCTATAGGTTTTCGCGGCATTGACAATTATATTAAATCACGTATTTAACATAATAAACAGTGAGCGGTATCTAGCAACACGTCACTGCTACCCAAGACACGAAAATGTCATGTGATTTGACAAATCCTTCTGTGATAATAATTATGTGTATAATTACCCTTTTGCCCTTATGTCTATATTGAACACAAGGCATAGACCGTGACATCCTTGTCCAGTTCAATATTGGGCCCATAGACATTTATCCTGTTACGCAGGATGGGCAAATTCCATCTAGGTCACTCATGTCCCTTAGCATGCTTCGTGGAGTATCCATCAACTGTCTTTATGATCATCCAATTACGGACAACGTTTGATCAGCAATAAGGCACTCGACTCTACATCTAGGGTCCATAGTGGTTTCAGGTCGAAGGGTGGTATACACCATTATCACCATGAGAATAACTTATGACACTTTGCATAACATTCTATATAGTATTCTCATAGCGGGTCAATCCAGTATAAATATTACTCTTAATATTCATACCTATGTTTAAGACTTGATAACTCTTTATCCATGATCCATGAGATGTGATCATCAGTCTATAAACATAATAGTCTTCATGCTTTAATGTTATCCCACTTCATAATAAAGCTTGACTACGGATACTTTAAGAATAGTGTCCTTATGTTTAATGTGATCTCATGATTAAGTCATACTTGATACATTAAACGGACTAGCTTCTAGGGACTTTATTAAGCAAACATATTAAAGAAAAAGCATTTTATTATTAATAAATAATTTGATACAAGTACCAAAAGTATTGTCCTTTAGGGCTTACGCCAACACCTTTAATCCCTCTATCATCATATAACAATCCTTAACCATAATCCTATTTTCCTTTTGCAGAATTCAGGAGAAAAAAACCTTCATCACCCATTTTTTGATCTCCCCTATAACCTTTTAACACCCTTCGAACTAACATCAATCTCCCAAGAACAACCCTCAACGACAACCCAATAACGAAATCATAATAACAGAAAAGCGAAAACAGAGAAAGAGAACTGAGGCGGAAAACCGATAGCAAAAAGGGGGAGGAAAGGAAAAGAGAATCTTGATCTCACCCTTTGAAAATCCGGCTGCGTACACTTTTCGTTCTTCATGCTGATTCAATCACCGGATCTTTATCGCATCGCTCTTCTTCACCAACACGATGCATCGCTCATCTTCACCAATCACAACACCTCACTAATCTTCACCAACCTATCATTCGTCCTCCTCAATCGGAAGCGACTTTTCTCTCTGTCATCCATCCAACACTTTGTTCGTCATCTCCGTCACAATGAAAATACGACCCTCTTCATCAATTGCGACACAACGATCCGGCATCGAACAACCATAACGCAAAGTGCACGAGTCGATGAACACGAAGAATCAAACAGGAAGCAATCAAAGAAGGTCGAAGAGAAATTGCTTAGAGCCACCGCATCACAATCATTCAGTAGGTCATTCTTCTTCCCTTAATACCTTTGTTCCGCTGCTAAGGATATAAATTTCGGTTCCGAATCGGTTTGGACCTTGAATTTCCATACGGTTCCAATCGTTGCCCGATTCTTCGTGGAAGGAGAAACCAAATTCATTTTGGGTTCGGTGATGTTTTTGATCGTTTGCGCAATACTGAAATCACGACTCGATGATGACGCGCTAATGGTGACGGTGTGTGGCTTTGATATGCAAGCTGGTGATTTTGCTCGTTCTTGGAGTTCTTCAGCGAGTCTTGGAAACATTAATGTGGCACTGGCTTATGTTAAGAAATTGGGCCTTGGGGCCCATGCATTCCAAACTCCACCTTTTACACACTCCCTCCATCCAATACACCCTATGGCCCATGTTCTAAATCCATTTCCTTAATCCCTCATTAAACCCTCCCTTAATGATGGTTAATTTATTGTTAGGATAGTTTTTTTTCTTGATCTTTGTTAATTAGGAATTAATATGGTTCATATGATTAATTAGATTAATTGGTAATTAGGAGCTAGGGTAAATTTAGAAATTATCCTAATCTTCATGTAGATTTTAATTTCTTAATTTTCCAGAATTAATTTTCATTTGATTAACCATGCCATGATTAGGTTCTAGTCACTAGATTTTGGTTATTTTGTTTTGTGGATTCTATTTGGATAAATACGATAAATGTTGATTTTACTTTAGGTTAGATTTTCATTCAATTTGACTTTTGTATGATGACTTGTATGATCATGTTCTTTAGATTCAATTCTTGACTTTAGGTTATGAATTTTCCATTTGATTGATGTTGATCATAATTTACGTTTAGGTAGATTTTAATCCTTAAAATTAATATTAACTTTAATTATCCATTTAATCGATCCATTTGGTTTGTGATCATATTGGTTAAATTGAAAATCCAATTTCAATTTAGGTGATGGATGTTTTATATGCCTAATTTCATTTGCCATGATCACATGATAGATCTTTGATTACTTTTCATTGATTAATCCATTACCATTCAAATCGATTTTAACCATTGAATGTGTTTACATGTTAATACATCATTCTCATTCATTTGACTTGATCTCATGCTAACCTGTTTGTTGCTTTGTGTCCACTGTGACTTTGAGATCCAAACTCTCTCCTATCTAGCCATGCTCCTAACCAATTAATTCTCATTCAATAGTCTTGTATTGTTTGACGTACCATGCCACTTGTATGCTTTAGGAATGGTACATAGTTTAATAGTTTGTAACTTATATTTTCTTTTCATTCCCATATATGTTTTATTGTGTGGATCCATCCCCCCATTGTGGGTCAAATGTTCCCCCACCCCATGATCATGTAATAGCTTAAATTTATTGCTTTCTAGTTAATTCACCATGCATGATAAAATATAAAATACAAAATGATAAATAAAGCATTTCAAAAGAAGCAAAAGGTACTTGATCCAACGTCAAGTTGTTTTCCAAATAAAACTCATACCATTGCAATGTGAATACTTGATCCAACATCAAGTATTATCCATCTATTCCATGATCCATTATTCACATCTATTCTCCATTCTCTTCTCAAACTCATTCTATCTTTTACCTCCATTCTTCACACACATTTTTCATAATAAATTCAAACACTTGATCCAACATCAAGCTCCATTCTCATAACAAATTGGAATGCAAAATGGGGTGTACGTGTTTGTACACAACATTCAAGTACCGGGGTTGTCGGCCGTACCTAGTTTGAGGACCCGACACTTGAATTTCCCCCTTAAAACATCTAATGATTCAAACAAGTTAGATATAGGTGCTATGAGGAAGAAAAAGAGTAGTTAGGACTTCATTGTCCTCTCAATTCCTAAGTACTCTGATTGTTGACCGTACTTAGTCAAGGGTCAAATACTTGTCTCCCTCTAAGTTCCAATGATTAGACTTGCGAAACTCTTTTCACATTTCAAATATCTTTTTTGGATGGAAAAGAGTGGTTAGGATAACATTGTCCTCTCAACTCCGGAGTTATTGGACCGTTGACTATATCTAGCCAAGAGTCTGATGCCCGTCTTCGTACATAAACAACCCCAACAAACCAAATCATCTTTTGCCTTAGGGATTTCTCTTCAAAACCTTTCAATAAGAACGTGTTACTTCCGTCCTACCGTGAACGAAGCTTAAGCCTCCATGTGCGAGCAAGTAATGTTTAACTGCTAGAGTGCGATTCGAGCGTATCCACTTTACCGCAAACAAGCAAATACTTTCCGCTCTCACGACAGAGTATACAAGTAAGTGAACAGTAGCACACAAATGTTAATACTGTTCAGTAAAAACAACCAAAAAAATGTTCCGTTTGTGAGCTGAACTACGGAGCTCTGATTTCCTTATTGCACGTATGAGGATACGTAGGCACAAGGGCCCAAATCCTTGGCGAGCACACTAAATTAAAACGTATTCTCTCCCCACCTTATTCTTTCATCTTACCCTGATAGCAAGCAATTTACAAATAAACAACATCCATACGCATTTGATACGAGCAAGTGGTTCCCATGGAGTACCATGGATGTGAGGGGTGTTAATACCTTCCCCTTGTATAACCTACTTCCGAATCCGCTCTTGGTTGCGAGACCATTTCTCTCATTTGGGGTTTTATCGATATTTTCTCTTTCCTTTGGAATAAATAAAATTCGGTAGCGACTCTGTATTTTTCACGGCGCTTCAACCATCGTATCTTATGTGCTTCAAAGTAGGTTACCTTAGCTACAATCATCATCATGTCTCTTTATAAAGTACCCCTCCGAGTTTATTCTTGAAGTTGGCATAGAGATTCCTAAGACAAAAGTTATACCAAGTTCCATGGTATTTCTCTTTAAAGACTTGCATCAATTCATTCCATATTAGACAAGGAACAAAACTTACAAAATATACCTCAAATTTAAGAAATGTTAACACATAAGTTTGATATTTCACCTTTTACTGATCCAAAATTAATCACCATATATGATCAATAATGTCTTCAAGAAGCAAATTAATAAACCAACTTCATTCCTCAAGAATTTCCCCTTGATATTTCCAATAAAATAAAATTGAGCTTTTACATAAGAACATCACAACCAACCTTACAAAATAACTTTAGTTTTTTACAAGATCAACCCAAAAACCTTTCACAACCAATCTAGAGATTTTACATGGGCTTAACTCAATAAGCTTCCACAAACAACTACAGTTTTTACACAGACTCAACATAATAAACTTAACCTAAGTTTTTTTAAATTTTATATTACAGCATTCAAATCTATTACAAAAATATCATAAGAGAATTATGCTCTTGGATAAATAATTTCAGGACAACATCAGTACAATACGACTCTTAGATGAGACTTTTGACTCTCTTGGTACTAAGGCAACTCCAGTGAAAAAGAAGTTTATAGAAGAATGAGAGATAGAAAGATAGTAGAGAGTTTCTATTCACAAAACTAATGTATTTTGAATTGAGGAGAACCGTCATTTATAAATGAAAACATAAGGCTAAAAAAGGAAATAATCCATGGGCTTTTTGATATTTTAATCGATTTAATTCATGTATTAATCGATTAGCTTAAGCAAAAAGGAAATTTTGAATTTTGATGTCACTTAATCGATTAAAAGTCTCCTTAACCAATTAGGAGATGTTTCACTTTGTTTAATCGATTAGAGGAAAGACTTAATTGATTAACCAATGTATTTTTCCTTCCTAATTTATCAAACAAACTTCTTAATTGTTTAAGAAATTGCCCATATTGATTTTAATAAGTTTTATAAAAAAGATGATAGGTTTGAAATACTTTGTGTGTGTGTGTGTGTTGCCCTACAACCTCAAGACCTACCATTGACTCATTTACAATTAACTGATAAAAAATAGATATAACGGTAAGCACAAGATCAAGTGAGATTTTACAACTTCACAACTTCAAGATCACAACTTTATAATTTCAAGTTCACATCTTCACACCTTCAAATTCTTTTACTTGATTAAACATTATCTAGCACTTGATTTAATTTTGTCTAGCACTTTAAAATTGAACTTGAGACAATTCATCTTATGCTTGCTTCTTTACTTATGAGACTTTAGATATATTCTTTATTGAGTTGTCTTCATTAAAACCAATGGAAGACATTGCCTACACAACACATAGAATAACATAGATTTCTTCCAACAATAATCAGTAGTATTCCACCATATTTATTCTTAAGATGAAGAAATTTTTATTCCAATCTTAAAATTGAAATTCATAGCAATGACATCATCTTCATTGAACCTAATTACATTATGTTTATCTTTTCTACTATCATCATTTTTATCGTTGTCAATTTCATCACTGATGTACTCATCTTCTATGACATTTTCTTTCCCATCTTTGGTGCAGTAAAGCTACATAGTGGTGGTTCACCGGTGTGGTAGAACTATCAACATTAGTTGTCTTACTAGTTCCACCTACATTTACACATTTTTGTGAAAACATTCTCAAACCCTTCTTCAAACCTATTCATCATGTATTCCTCACTATCATCAAAGTATATACTTGTGACATATTCATCACTTGAGTCCTCTCTTGTACCATCACTCATGTGATCAACATCATTAACAATAATACTTTTTCCCTTATTTTTATTCTTGATCCATAAGTGTTGAATTACCTTGCAGAACCTTTGGGTTCACCGTAGATTTCCACATCACACTTGTTATCTTCGAAAAATTTAGAAATTTCACATGCATCACCATCATTTGTGAATGAATTTAGGTCTTCTTCTAAACCACCACTCTCATGTTTCCACTAAAGTTTCACAACATCTTCAAAAATTATAGTACATCCCCTTAATTAGGTCACGAGTTTCACAATAGGACCAGAAGTTAGAACCTTAACCATTAAATGAATATACCTTACTACCTTCATATCTTAACTTAGGGTCTTTGACAAAACAACCCTTATTATAGAATACAACCTTAAATATGTCAATGTCCGGTAAACAAATCAAATGGTACCATTTGAATAATTTATAAAAAGGTAATAAAATACAATCTAATAAACAAAGTATAATATACTATCATGAAAAAAATGAATGAGCTATGTTAGGTACCTAACCAAATACGTAGTAATATTTCAAATGTACTATCATTTAAAAAAAATATATATTTCAAATATTTCAAACGTATATAGACAAAGTACTATGAATGACCCATGTTAGGTACATAACCAAATACGTAGTAATATTTCAAATGTACAATCTAATATAATACAACCTTAAAAATGTACTTCGAATTTCGAGAGAAATATAAATCAGGGTTATGTGTTGAAAATGATTTTTCGAGAGAAGTTTCTAAATCTAAAGTATTTTATCTTTCCATTTTCCATATTTCAATTATAATAATAAAATTCATGATGGAATTAATTCATTCAAAGTTGATATCCATAGGCCTTCCTAGTCAGCGTCATTACTAAAAAATATATTTTATCACAGTTGGAAGAATAATTCCACCACGGATGATGGCTCGTGGTAATGAAGGGTGAGGTAGTTTGTGTTGGTGTAAGCCCTAGAAGCCAATACTTTTGGTACTTGTATCGAATTATTTATTAATAATAAAAGGCATTTTCTTTATTATGGTTGATTAATAAAGTCCCTGGAATAGATAGTCCGTTTAATGTATTAAGTGTGACTTAATCATGAGAACACATTAAACATAAGGACACTATTCTTAAAGTATCCGTAGTCGAGCTTTAGTGTGAAGTGGGATAACATTAAAGCATTAAGACTATTATGTTTGTAGACTGATGATCACATCTCATGGATCATGGATAAAGAGTTATCAAGTCTTAAACATAGGTATGAATATTAGGAGTAATATTTATACCGGATTGACCCGCTATGAGAATACTATATAGAAAGTTATGCAAAGTGTCATAAGTTATTCTCATGGTGATAATAGTGTATACCACTCTTCGACCTGAAACCACTATGGATCCTAGATGTAGAGTCGAGTGCTTTGTTGCTGATCCAACGTTGTCCGTAACTGGATAACCATAAAGACAGTTGATGGGTACTCCACAAAGCATGCTGAGGGACATGAGTGTCCTAGATGGAATTTGCCCATCCTGCGTAACAGGATAAATGTCTATGGGCCCAATATTGAACTGGACAAGGGTGACACGGTCTATACCTTGTGTTCAATATAGACATAAGGGCAAAGGGGTAATTATACACATAATTATTATCGCAGGAGGTTTTGTCAGATCACATGACATTTTCGTGACTTGGGTAGCAGTGATGTGTTGCTAGATACCGCTCACTGTTTATTATGTTAAATGCGTGATCTAATATAATTGCCAACGCCGCTAAAACCTATAGGGTCACACACAAAGGACGGATTGATGAGAGATAGAATAATTAAGGAACATCGTAAGGTACGGTGTACTTAAGTAGAATACGAAATATGGTAAGGTACCAAATACTTAAGTGATTTTGGCATATTATGAGATATGGGCCAAAATGCACTTAAGTGGGCTTCTTGGCTTGAAGCCCACACAAGTGGTTTTATAAATAGAACCCCTTGGGTAGAAGCATTGTAACTCACTGAGACAGAAAACACAACTGAAGAGTTGGAATTTCGTATCTCTCTCTCTCACTCAAAGCCTTCATTCATAACAGCTAGCACTGCGATTGAAGGAATCCGTTCGTGTGGACTGAGTAGAGACGTTGTCATCGTTCAACGTTCGTGATCGCCCCGTGGATCTGTATCAAAGGTTTTGATCATTATCAGAGATCTGCACCAAAGGTTTGAATCGCCACAAGAGGTAACGATTCTATCACTGATCATGCCCATTCGTAAGGATCACTAAATGGAGAAATTTTTAAATTCCGCTGCGCCTTGGATGGCAATTCTCCTTCAGTTTGTGCCTCTTTACTACCACCGATTGGTAGCCTTGGTAAAAACACAATAGCGCGTACGGTTGTAGAAACCAACCGTAATAAAATATGGAGGTCAGAGATTCGATACCCAACGCCAATATTTTGAGAGATTTTTAGACATTTCACCACGTTTGAACATTCCAACCGTAGTGAAAGGCTTAGCGTACAATTTTTCACCACAATTATACTTTCTAACCGTGGTTATTTCACTAACTACTCAATAAATATATAACATTTCAATTTGATTTAGAAATTAATAATATGATAGATTAAGTTATATTAGACGAACAAATTACGTTAATAAATGTTTTTTGAGCTTTCTACAATCCATTATCCGTATCTCTCTCTTTAACCATTAGAATTTGGTTCAATGTGTATAAATCTTCAACCAACATTTCCTTCTCTACTAATTCATTCTACAATAACACAAACAACATTTATCAACAAAAAATCATAAAATTGCAGGTATTGGGATTCAAAGCATGTCACTCCTCACATATCAGCGACAATTTATTTTGACCGTGGTTAATGTGATTTAAAAATAAATAAAAAATGAAAGGGGCCTAATGAACATATATTACTTCGGTTGGTCATGTGGCCATCGTAGGATATGTATTCCTTCACGCCAACTTTAGTTTACGAAAAATAATGATCAAAAGTGTGTACGGATTTTTTTTAGAAAAAGATGGTTAAAAGAATTATTTTAAAAAACTATAATTTTTTTTTAATATTTAAGAGACATGGACTTGTTTAATCCTATTAGAGTTTTACATAGCTCATCCTTACAAAATCGGTTCGTAAAATGAGATGTGAGACTTGAGATCTTCTCAATATACTCTCTCACGTCAATATTTTTTTGAATTTGGTGCATATATATTAACGGTGGATGGTCTACAGTCCGATGGATAAATTCTGATACCATATTATAATTTGACTTAATTCATTTTTAAAAAATTCAATTTATAATATAAAGAGTTTCACTTTATATAAATTATTTTAACGTTTTATCTCTAATCAATATAAAATTTAAAATCTTCCGAATACATGCTTCACGTAACACTTTTTTAAACTTATGCACAAACTTTTAAGTTATAAATAGTCCAAAATCCAATTGATAGCCTCTGACACTATATTATAATTTAATCTAATTAAGTCTTACAAAATTAATAAGGAAAAAAAATTATCTAACAAGGTCAAAAGTCAATTCTACGCAAATGAATTGAATCTTATCCAAGAGTGTGGAAACAAGTATAAACTTAGGAATAGTTTATGGAAATAAATAATAGAGGTTATAAAGTCGACATTTCTCTCGTCAAAAAATAATTGTGACTATAGGTATAGGCTAACAAGATGATGTTAGGGGTGGACAAGAAAAACCCACCCGAGAATAACCGACCGAACCGGTTGTAGGTGGATGTTTCGGGTCGGGTTAATTCGGTTTGACGGGTTGGAACGGGTGTTGCAAACGGGTTCAGAGGGGTATGTGTGGTCGGGTTCGGTTTTGATTTTTTGGCCCAACAAAATCCGAGCCCGACCGATTCCATTACATTACTATTACTATCCGTCCACCCTGAACCGCAAATGCTATGTAAGGTTTATCAGACTCATTCAGTGGATGTGACCCTTCTTTAGATCTGTTCATAATGGAAACCTTATACCTCCAAACTTCCATTTTTTGTTAAAAGTTTATTGAATCACCACGTCATTATCGGATCTTACATGCCACAGGTACAATATGGTTGAACAAGGTCTTATTCAGGAGGCAGTATTTTCGTTTTGGTTCAACCGTAAACCAGAGGAAGAGGAAGAGGAAGGGGGTGAGATTGTCTTTGGTGGTGTTGATCCTTCTCACTACAAGGGAAATCACACTTATGTTCCTGTGACAAGAAAAGGATATTGGCAGGTTAATTAGTAAATGTTATTATTTTATACTTTAAGTTCTTTTGGGTTTTACCCTTTTTCTCAGATTCTCTGTTTTTTTTTTCAGTTTGATATGGAAGATGTAATTATTGATGGCAATTCCACTGGTATGTGTAGATTACTGTAGGCAGAAACACCAATTTATTTTCCTAGTATATGATAGCATTTTCATATATGGGTCTTGGCATTAATTCCATTGTTTTGGTGTGTTCTTTTTGTCATTTCAGGATATTGTGCTGATGGCTGTTCGGCCATTGCTGATTCGGGGACTTCTTTGTTAGCAGGTCCAACGGTATGAATATATGCCTCTAAATATATGTTGATATTTAGCCTTTTCTTTTTTCAACTGAAAAAAAGGCATTGGCTAATGCTTTTACTAGCTTGTTTCTATCTATGACCATGTGCTTTATTATTGTAGACTGTAATTACCATGATAAACCATGCAATTGGAGCATCTGGAGTTGTAAGCAAAGAGTGCAAGACCATTGTTGCGGAGTATGGTCAAACAATATTGGACCTGCTTTTATCTGAAGTGAGTACCATTTGTAATTTGTTTTTGGCATATCTTTGTTGATTAGATTGTCACCTATGTTCATGAATAGTTTGTTAGAAGAATGGTTCTTTTAGAATGAATTTTCTTATGCTTTTTCTTTACTCCTTTATAGGCACAGCCGAGGAAGATCTGTTCCCAAATTGGATTGTGCGCTTTTGATGGCACTCGTGGTGTTAAGTAAGGCCCAAACATATTTTTAATCTTTGACTCTTTGGTCATTGAATCAAAATACATTTGCACTGTGATTAACATTTTACCTGTCTTTCATTTTTTCCACTTTTAGTTTGGGTATCGAGAGTGTAGTAGATGAGAATGAAAGAAAATCATCTGGTGGTTTTCACACTGCTACTTGTTCTGCCTGTGAGATGGCAGTTGTTTGGATGCAGAACCAGCTAAAGCAAAATAAGACCCAAGATCAGATACTAACCTATATCAATAATGTGAGTTAGTTGTCTGAGTGCTGCTGCTATTTGAGTATCCTGTTACACCTCTTGACTCTCAGCTTAATGATGATTTTGCAGCTTTGTGATAAAATGCCTAGCCCAATGGGAGAATCAGCTGTTGATTGTGAGAATATCTCTTCGTTGCCTGTAGTTTCCTTCACAATTGGTGGAAGAACTTTTGACCTTGCTCCAGAGGAGGTAAAATCCTCAATCTGATTGATCGCCTTTGCAATTACTGGTCACTATACTTTTGTAGTGTTATCAAAATAAGCTAAGTCTGATCTAGCCTGTGTTTAGTTAAATGTGATTATGTGAGAACTTACTCTATGATTTACAACTTCTATAAACCAAGTCTAAAAATCATAGGAACGCTATTAAACCAAAAAACAGTGTGGATCCACAAACATGATGGAGTAATGTATGTTATGCAGTAGCAAAGCACAATTTGTAGTAGTATATTTTAATACATGAATATATATATGCAGTTGTTTAAAACCGAATAAACCGCCTTATGAAACCGAACCGAACAAAACCGAAACCGAAAATAACCGAATTGCAAACCGGTCGGTTTTGGTTATGTTTTTTCCAACCGATGGTTAGGTCGGATTGGGAATTTGGGCCCGAAAACCAATCCAACCCAACCGATGTCCACCCCTAGATGATGTTATAATTTATTTATTTTTGGGTTCCACCATAATAAATATTGATGTGACCTATTTTGTGGATAGTTAGAATTAAACCATAATATAGACATATGATAGATCATTTTCAACTCTAGAAGATTTTCATTAAATAGTAAGGCTAGCTGGTGGGCCTGTGCAACTCTACCTCACTAAATATAGGAAAAGAGAAAAGAAAACTATATTCTCTATATCTAAAAGAAATTAATAATGATAGTTACATGTACTCACCCTAATTTCAACCAAAAAAATAATAATATGCATGTCATGAATTTCCAACATGCTATCGTGCAATTATTATTTCAATTAAATGATTCAGATGAGTTGCTTTATTCTCACCATGATTGTTTAGATCAATGAAAATGAACCAACATTAGAATTAGAAAAGTAATAGTAGTACTTTTATTTTATTGTTTAAAATTTCACACATATTTCAACACCACGTACAAATATATTATTCATAAACATGGTAAGTTAGAGTTTTATCTGCACTTTGGAAAACTCTCTAACTTACTAAATTAAAATAGTTTTCAATTTTTAAAAGATTTAAATATTTAAAGTAATTAAGATGTTAAATATTAGTTTTAATTTATTTATTTTTTAATAATCATAATTTTTTAATTATATTTTCTGTCATTTATTATTTACTGAATATTCATTTTGCATCCTTATATTTTTCTATATTTATTTTAATTTTTTTAAACATTGAACTTAAACATTTTGTGAATTTAAGGTCTTATTTTTCATATATTTTCATATTTTGCACAAGTGTTATTCACTCACAACTTTCTTTATAAATAATTTTCATTTTCATTTTATCATTTTATCTCTTTATATTACTACCAAAATAAACAACATAAATAATTAGCGTCTCTTTAAAATCATATCTTCTTGTATATGTCTAAATTTTATTTATGATCAATCATATTTTTAGAGAATTTTATTTATGATCAATCATAATTAGAGTCTCTTTATGTTTCTACCAAAATATACAACATAAATAATTTAATTTGTATCCTAAATCAATTTATAATTTAATATAATTATTCTTCAAAATGACATAATAAAAGAAATAGAGTACACAACATCAATAACAAATATATTAAATCAATAACAAAACTTTAAATAAATATAAATTTCAACCATGCATTAGTGGCATTTACATTAATGACAAATGCATTTAATCCATAACAAAGATAAGTCTAATTATGAAGTCAAAATAAAAAATCTGACGCGTTCAAACATCAAACATGCATGGGTGACTTGTGGAAATGAGTTCAAATCAAACCCTTCATTTTCAACTCAATTGATAGTTTCTTTTTCACCTCATTCTTAATAGGAGTACACAAGTCATCATATTCATCAACTAAAATACCAAAATATAAAAAATACAAAGGTATCTCACCTAGTGCCGACTCAACACTTTTAGAGGCCTAAAATGAAACTATAAAATGAAGATTTTTAAAAATTGAAAAATGATTATTAATAAAAAAAGTTCAACTTTTATGTTTTTTTAGATGCAAATTTATTTACTAAATTATTATAATCAATTTTATTTAACATTTTTTCCAATCAATAATTAAACTAATCCCTTTAATATTTCTTTAGAGATGGTTGATCTTAAATAAAATTATACTAATTTATGTTTCAAAATTTATTTATACCGAAATAATAGTTAAAAAAAATTGTTAACATTATTCAATAAATAATATATGTAGTATTTGAAAAAGAATCTAATATTTTTGTATAATTAAGTATGTTTTACTTATATGATTTTTTTTTAAATTTTATATTCTACGAGTAAATACTCCACATTTTTTTTAAATAACTCACTTTTTAAATTATTTTCCAAACTACCCTAATTTCAAAAATAAAAAAAACGTTAAGGCATAGGTGTCAGATCAGTTGTCGCATACCCTTAATTTTAAAGAGGGGACATCAATTGAATTGGCTATAGCACATGGTGCTGCCAATCTAATTGGTGCCCATGTGTATAAAGTGAGAGGAGACGCCATATCCGGAGTTGTTCGTTTGAGGTAAATTTTCGAGGACGAAAATCTTTTAAGTGGGGGA
Organism: Lathyrus oleraceus; assembly: GCF_024323335.1. Taxonomy (NCBI): domain Eukaryota; kingdom Viridiplantae; phylum Streptophyta; class Magnoliopsida; order Fabales; family Fabaceae; genus Lathyrus; species Lathyrus oleraceus. The sequence goes on along the minus strand of NC_066581.1, from coordinate 147,899,757 downwards.
GAGTTGTAACAACCCAATTTTAGTAATTATTTCTTATATTATTATTATATTTTATTTAATTATTTGGAGTGTTAATTAATTAATTGGTTGTTAGGTAGTATGATGATTGATTATATTAATTGAATTGGTGTATTAATTAATTATTTAGTTGATATGAGATATAATTAAAATAATTGAGTTAATTAACTTGGTGTGCATAGTGAGTGGTTTAATTTATTTGAATTAAAGAGAGATATTTAAATATTAGGTTTTATAGGGCCTAGTAATTAAATTAGAGATATATCATGATTTAAGCCCAAATAGAATACTAATATAAATAGTAAGAGGAGGAGGAGATTAGGATTCATTTGATCATTTGACAAAAATAGAGAAAGAGAAAAGGAAAAGTAAGGAGAAGAGGGGAAGAACAAAAGAGAATCTAGGGTTTCCATCAAATTGAAGAGGTAAGGGGGGAATCCTTATTATTATGGGTTAGTATGATCGGGTCAACGGGTAGGAACATGTTTAGGTTGAAATCCTTAAAATTGCATGATTTTGGAATGTTAGGTTTTGATGAGTATTCTTAAATTATGGTGATTTGATTGTTTTAAAACTGTTATATATTTAAAGTATTGTATGACTCATGATTTTCTGAACGTGTAGCTTTTTACGGAATCGAAATCGGAGGTCCGAAAGTCCTCCAACGATGAAAAACGCAGAAAATTATACATGCTGTTTTCCAGTAACGGGTTACCCACCGAGCGTTAACCGGTTACTTGCTTGAATTTCTGCATTCTGTTTTCCAGTAACCGGTTACTCACCGAGCGTTAACCGGTTACTTGCTAAAATGGAAAATTGATATTTTAAAAGTTGTATTCATTTGAATTGAATCCTAGTGTGCGTATTTGATAATTAACTTATATTTGTGAATGATATATATTGTTATGAATGTGTATATGTACCATTGGTGGATTTGTGAATGATATATTGTTATGAATGTGTATATGTACCATCGGTGGATTGTGAATGATATATTGTGATGAATGTGTATATGTACCATCGGTGGATTGTGAATGATATATTGTTATGAATGTGTATATGTACCATTGTGGATTGTGAATGATATATTGTTATGAATGTGTATATGTACCATTGGTGGATTGTGAACGATATATTGTTATGAATGTGTATATGTACCATTGGTGGATTTGTGAATGGTGTATTTTTTATGAATGTGTATATGTACCATTGGTGGATTGTGAACGATATATTGTTATGAACGTGTATATGTACGATTGGTGGATTTGTGAATGGTGTATTTGTTATGAATGTGTATATGTACCATTGGTGGATAATTCATAGAGTTGAATTATAGTGATATGTGGAATGTTAAGATGGTAGAGATGATCTTAATTGCATATGTATTGGTATTTGTACATTCATTCATGGCATGGTCGACTTCATTGTGGAAGTGGTGAAACTGTGGGTTCACATGAGCACTCGTTGATCCTTAATTGGAAATAGGCGAGGTAGATGAGCACTCGTTGATCCTTAATTGGAAATAGGCGAGGTAGATGAGCACTCGTTGATCCTTAATTGGAAATAGGCGAGGTAGATGTAACACTCGTTGATCCTTAATTGGAAATAGGCGAGGTAGTAAATGGTGATCCTTCATTGGAAACAGACGTAGCAGACGTTGATCCTTAATTGGAAATAGGCGTAGTTGCTTTGATCTTGTCCGGATCGGAAGTGTGGCTTGGATTCTAGATATTGAATCGGAAAGCGGTGAAACTTTGGGTTCACATTATGGTACCACATGCATAGAGTCACATGTCATGCATTGAGTCACACTAGAGTTATGTGATAATTGAATGTTTGCATTGATGTGATTGTGATGTGTGTATGAGATATGGTAATTGAATTTGATGATGTTTGGAGTTATGTGATAATTGAATGCTTGCATTGATGTGATTATGATGTGTGTATGAGATATGGTAATTGAATTTGATGATGTTTGGATACATAACTTGACTGAATATGTGATTATGTGATAATTCTAGTTATGTGTATATTTGAGAATATAATATTGGATTTGAATATTATACTCCTTGAGTTTTTATGTGTGCTTGAAACATGTGAAATAAATGTTGTTTAATATTATTTACATGGTTATGAAGTGTGACGAATTCCTTTAATTGTTGATTTAATCATTGTGCTTGATTAATACTTCTTCATAATGATTTGAATTCTCACCCTTTCTGTTTGAATGTTACCTTTACATGGGTATCGCGCAGATACTCAGGAGTAGTATCGCTGAAGTAAGTGGACGGTAGCTCACTCGAGATTAGCTGGAGAGCTGCGGTACTTCGTTTAGAGACTAAGTAGTGAGTCAATGCTCTGGTCATGTAACACTGGGTAGATTGGTAGTATGGAACTCATATCTGATTTGGATACGTTTTATGTTATTAATTATGAACATGTTTAATTGAAGAGATTATTGAGAGATGATCATGGTATGGGACATGGATCATTTGATGAAATGCATGGATATTCGTTATTTTCCGCTGTGAACGCATATGCTTGAATATTCATGATGATTGAAATGTGTTATTGAAATGACCAGGTGTATTGTGTAGTGATGATGAATGATGTTGGTTTTTGAAAGCTTTTAGTTTTTGAAAAGTCGATGTGACGCCCTTTTGTTTATATGCGTGCTTATTTACTCTGATTATATGTTAAGTATTTTGGGGTAGAAAAAGGGGTGTTACATTAGTGGTATCAGAGCATGGTCGACCAGTTGGTCAATAGTCGTTAGGATTTTCAATCCCGTTGTATTTGATTTGTGTATCTGACACGATCGATACTGTTTGTCTGGTTTATCTGATACCATAAGTGGTATCAGAGCAGGTCGGTCCGTCCGGCCAGGTTGTTTAATTATGTTTGTTCCCTAGTATGCGACATGTGTGTGAGAACACTGTCGATGCTTGTTTTATTTTCCATTGGCAGGTTGGGAATGAAATAAGTGGGGGAGAAGCGTCTGCTTATCTTGGATGTTCCAATTGTATCGAGCTTGGACATTATGTCGTTGCATGCAAGAGTGCAGTGTTGGCTAGTTAACCTGTTTTTAGAATGTTGTCCTTTTCCTCAACCCGAAGGGAGGTCGGATTCGAGGATGATGTTGGTTAGAATTTAATCGGGTGTATATCAACTGTTTTGAGAAGGCTGTTATTTTTCCTGAGGTTGGTGCTAAGGAAGATTGGTTTGTGTCTGCTAAGCAAGTTGATGAATCTGTGCAAGATGGTGCTGAGTTGTTTATGTTGTTGGCAACTCTGGATATTCGTGAGAAGAGGACGATTGAAGAATTGCCAATAGTTTGTGAGTTTGCGGAGGTATTTCCGGAAGATATAAGTGATTTACTGCCGGAACGTGAGGTTGAGTTTTCGATTATTTAGTTCCTGGAACTAGTCATGTATCGATGGCTCCCTATAGGATGTCTGCTTCTGAGTTGAAAGAGTTGAAGAATCAACTTGAAGAATTGCTTGAGAAGAGGTTTATTCGTCCTAGTGTGTCGCCGTGGGGTGCACCTGTTCTATTGGTCAAAAAGAAAGAAGGTTCTATGAGATTCTGTGTTGATTATAGACAACTGAATAAAGTGACGATTAAGAATAAGTATCCACTTCCGAGGATTGACGGTCTGATGGATCAGCTGGTTGGAGCTTGTGTGTTTAGCAAGATTGATTTGAGGTCTGGGTATCATCAGATTCGTGTAAATGCCGAGGATATTCAAAAGACTGCTTTTCGGACAAGGTATGGTCACTACGAGTACTCCGTGATGCCTTTTGGTGTGACTAATGCACCTGGTATATTTATGGAGTATATGAATATAATTTTTCATGATTATCTGGATAAGTTTGTTGTGGTGTTCATCGATGATATATTGATTTATTCCAAGAGTGAAGAGGATCATGTCGAGCATTTGAAGGTTGTGTTATCGGTTTTGAAAGAGAGGAAGTTGTTTGCTAAACTCTCTAAATGTGAGTTTTGGTTGAGTGAAGTAAGTTTTCTTGGACATGTGATTTTGAGTGGTGGTATTTCTGTGGATCATACGAAGATTGAAGCTGTATCTCAGTGGGAAGCTCCTAAGTCTGTTGCTGAGATTAGAAGTTTCCTTGGTTTGGCTAGTTATTATAGGAAGTTCACTGAAGGATTTTCTAAGTTATCGTTACCATTGACGCAGTTGACTAGGAAAGGTCAAGCTTTCATTTGGACTTCGTAGTGTGAAGCGAATTTTCAAGAGCTTAAGAGAAGATTGACTACGGCTCCTATTTTAATTTTTCCGGATCCGTTAGAAACTTTCGTTGTGTATTGTGATGCTTCTTTGTTGGGTTTGGGAGGTGTTTTGATGCAAAAAGGGAAAGTGGTAGCTTATGCTTCAAGGCAACTTAAAGTTCATGAGAGGAATTATCCGACGCATGATTTAGAGTTGGCCGCCGTTATGTTTGTGTTGAAGCTTTGGAGACATTATTTGTTTGGATCGAGATTTGATGTGTTTAGTGATCACAAGAGTTTGAAGTACTTGTTCGATCAGAAGGAATTGAATATGAGGCAAAGGAGATGGTTGGAATTCTTGAAAGATTATGATTTTGGTTTGAATTATCATCCTGGAAAGGCGAATGTTGTAGCCGATGCATTGAGTAGGAAGTCATTGCACATGTCTATGTTGATGATTCGAGAGTTTGAATTGTTGGAGAAATTTAGAGATTTGAGTTTGGGTTGTGAAGCGACGCCTTCGTGTGTTAAGCTTGGTATGTTGAAGCTTACATGTGGAATTTTTGACGAGATTAGAGAGGGTCAGAAGTCAGATTTGAATATAGTCGATGTTATGACATTGATTAATCAAGACAAAGGTGGTGACTTTCAGATTGATGAGAATGGTATCATGAGGTGTCGTGATCGAGTTTGTGTTCCGGATGTTGCAGATTTGAGAAAGAGGATTCTTGAGGAAGGGCATAGAAGTGGTCTGAGTATTCATCCTGGTGCTACTAAAATATATCAAGACTTGAGAAAGATGTTTTAGTGGCAAGGTATGAAGAAGGATGTAGCGGAATTTGTCTATTCATGTTTGACTTGTCAAAAGTCAAAGATTGAACATCAAAAGCCGTCTGGTTTAATGCAACCGTTATCTATTCCCGAGTGGAAGTGGGATAGTATCTCTATGGATTTTGTTTCGGGTTTGTCGAGAACATCGAGTAATTGTGAGGCGATTTGGGTCGTTGTGGACAGGTTGACGAAATGTGCTCATTTTATTCCGATGAGGATGGATTACTCGATGGAGAGACTTGCTAAGTTGTACATCGAGAGGATTGTGTGTTTGCATGGTATTCCGTCGAGCATTGTTTCGGATAGAGATCCGAGGTTCACTTCGAGATTTTGGGAAGGTTTGCAAAGTGCTTTGGGTACGAAGTTGCGGTTAAGTTCAGCGTATCATCCGCAAACTGATGGTCAAACGGAGAAGACTATTCAGTCACTTGAAGATCTTTTGAGGTCTTGTGTTTTGGAACAAGGCGGAAATTGGGATAGTTTCTTGCCTTTGATCGAGTTTACGTATAACAACAGTTTCCATTCGAGTATTGGGATGACACCTTTTGAGGCTCTTTATGGTAGAAGGTGTAGAACTCCTTTGTGTTGGTACGAATCGGAAGAGAGTGTCGTGGTTGGACCGAGTTGATTCAAGAGACTCGAGGATAAGATGAAGGAATCATATCCGGAGTTGTTCATTTGAGGTAAATTTTCGAGGACGAAAATCTTTTAAGTGGGGGAGAGTTGTAACAACCCAATTTTAGTAATTATTTCTTATATTATTATTATTATATTTTATTTAATTATTTGGAGTGTTAATTAATTAATTTGTTGTTAGGTAGTATGATGATTGATTATATTAATTGAATTGGTGTATTAATTAATTATTTAGTTGATATGAGATATAATTAAAATAATTGAATTAATTAACTTGGTGTGCATAGTGAGTGGTTTAATTTATTTGAATTAAAGAGAGATATTTAAATATTAGGTTTTATTGGGCCTAGTAATTAAATTAGAGATATATCATGATTTAAGCCCAAATAGAATACTAATATAAATAGTAAGAGGAGGAGGAGATTAGGATTCATTTGATCATTTGACAAAAATAGAGAAAGAGAAGAGGAAAAGTAAGGAGAAGAGAGGAAGAACAAAAGAGAAGCTAGGGTTTCCATCAAATTGAAGAGGTAAGGGGGGAATCCTTATTATTATGGGTTAGTATGATCGGGTCAATGGGTAGGAACATGTTTAGGTTGAAATCCTTAAAATTGCATGATTTTGGAATGTTAGGTTTTGATGAGTATTCTTAAATTATGGTGATTTGATTGTGTTAAAACTGTTATATATTTAGAGTATTGTATGAGTCATGATTTTCTGAACGTGTAGCTTTTTACGGAATCGAAATCGGAGGTCCGAAAGTACTCCAACGATGAAAAACGCAGAAAATTATACATGCTGTTTTCCAATAACGGGTTACCCACCGAGCGTTAACCGGTTACTTGCTTGAATTTCTGCATTCTGTTTTCCAGTAACCGGTTACTCACCGAGCGTTAACCGGTTACTTACGTAAAATCTTTTAATTCTGTTTTCCAGTAACGGGTTACTCACCGAGCGTTAACTAGTTACTTGCTATAAAAAATGGAAAATTGATATTTTAAAAGTTGTATTCATTTGAATTGAATCCTAGTGTGTGTATTTGATAATTAGCCTATATTTGTGAATGATATATATTGTTATGAACGTGTATATGTACCATTGGTGGATTTGTGAATGATATATTGTTATGAATGTGTATATGTACCATCGGTGGATTGTGAATGATATATTGTGATGAATGTGTATATGTACCATCGGTGGATTGTGAATGATATATTGTTATGAATGTGTATATGTACCATTGGTGGATTTGTGAATGGTGTATTTTTTATGAATGTGTATATGTACCATTGGTGGATTGTGAACGATATATTGTTATGAATGTGTATATGTACCATTGGTGGATTTGTGAATGGTGTATTTGTTATGAATGTGTATATGTACCATTGGTGGATAATTCATAGAGTTGAATTATAGTGATATGTGGAATGTTAAGATGGTAGAGATGATCTTAATTGCATATGTATTGGTATTTGTACATTCATTCATGGCATGGTCGACTTCATTGTGGAAGTGGTGAAACTGTGGGTTCACATGAGCACTCGTTGATCCTTAATTGGAAATAGGCGAGGTAGATGAGCACTCGTTGATCCTTAATTGGAAATAGGCGAGGTAGATGAGCAATCGTTGATCCTTAATTGGAAATAGGCGAGGTAGATGTAACACTCGTTGATCCTTAATTGGAAATAGGCGAGGTAGTAAATGGTGATCCTTCATTGGAAACAGACGTAGCAGACGTTGATCCTTAATTGGAAATAAGCGTAGTTGCTTTGATCTTGTCCGGATCGGAAGCGTGGCTTGGATTCTAGATATTGAATCGGAAAGCGGTGAAACTTTGGATTCACATTATGGTACCACATGCATAGAGTCACATGTCATGCATTGAGTCACACTAGAGTTATGTGATAATTGAATGTTTACATTGATGTGATTGTGATGTGTGTATGAGATATGGTAATTGAATTTGATGAAGTTTGGAGTTATGTGATAATTGAATGCTTGCATTGATGTGATTGTTATGTGTGTATGAGATATGGTAATTGAATTTGATGATGTTTGGATACATAACTTGACTGAATATGTGATTATGTGATAATTCTAGTTATGTGTATATTTGAGAATATAATATTGGATTTGAATATTATACTCCTTGAGTTTTTATGTGTGCTTGAAACATGTGAAATAAATGTTGTTTAATATTATTTACATGGTTATGAAGTGTGATGAATTCCTTTAATTGTTGATTTAATCATTGTGCTTGATTAATACTTCTTCATAATGATTTGAATTCTCACCCTTTCTGTTTGAATGTTACCTTTACATGGGTATCGCGCAGATACTCAGGAGTAGTATCGCTGAAGTAAGTGGACGGTAGCTCACTCGAGATTAGCTAGAGAGCTGCGGTACTTCGTTTAGAGACTAAGTAGTGAGTCAATGCTCTGGTCATGTAACACTGGGTAGATTGGTAGTATGGAACTCATATCTGATTTGGATACATTTTATGTTATTAATTTTGAACATGTTTAATTGAAGAGATTATTGAGAGATGATCATGGTATGGGACATGGATCATTTGATGAAATGCATGGATATTCGTTATTTTCCGCTGCGAACGCATATGCTTGAATATTCATGATGATTGAAATGTGTTATTGAAATGACCAGGTGTATTATGTAGTGATGATGAATGATGTTGGTTTTTGAAAGCTTTTAGTTTTTGAAAACATCGATGTGACGCCCTTTTGTTTATATGCGTGCTTATTTACTCTGATTATATGTTAAGTATTTTGGGGTAGAAAAAGGGGTGTTACAGGAGCAAGGAATACGGAAGACCTGCAACTTTTCACAGTCTCACCAACTTCTGTTTAGTCTGAAAGCATATGATAAATTTGGCTACCCTCATTGTGGTCCATTATTTCCTGTACACTAAAATATTGCCTATGACGGTCAAAGATTATAACTGCGTGTGTGCTAGCTTTGATAGTTTCCTTTTCATCACTTTCATACAACATTCACTGAATAATTGACCTGGCAATAACACTGCATTCTATCTTTCACCTCTGGTTGCGAAGGTAGATGCCAACCTAAAATAGGTTGTTCTGACCAATGCGGTTATTGGTAGATTTCTAATTCCTTTGAACACGTCGTTCATGCATTCCACAAGGTTTATTGTCATATGGCCCCATTGTAGCACCTCAAATTCCCCCCCCCCCCTTCATTCATGCATTCATTTTTAGGTCATTTAACATTTCATATTGCAATGCATCATATCAATCAGAATCAGATCCAAGAAGCTTGAACGTCATCCAAGACACTTTGTGGGTTCTATCTGGGTGGTCAGTCAACACAAGGGAATGGCTTGAGATACTTCCAACATGTTCAAATGGGGTATATTCATCATTCGAAACACTAATCTCGAAGGAGCAAAAGTCTGTGCCTGAGCTGTCATGCTCGCTAGGCGAGCAGCGTGGTTCGCTTAGCGAATCTGAACTATCATGCTCGCTAGGCGAAGCGCACGCGTTTTTGAAAAAATATAACAGCAGAATCTTGGACTTGGACCTCTCATTTGAGCCCACCAAGCCACGAAAATCAGGTTATAAATTCTAAAGTTTCAGTGGAACAAAACCTAGAGAAAAAAAGGGAGAAGAGCTAACAGAATTCAAAGCAGCCTCCAGAGACTGAAGGGAACTCATCTGCAAAGAACCAATTCCCTCTCATATAAACCCTAAGATTGTTCTGCAAACCAACCGTGCAATTCAATTTCTTTCGATCTCTCCAGTCAGGTTTTCCCTATTTCCATTACTTCATGCTTTCAATTTGAAATTTTCGAATGTATGAGGAATTATGGTTGAACCCGGGAGAGTGGGTATAGTTAGGTTTTGCCTGGGGGTTTAGATATGCATGAATATATAGAACAATGCCTTGAATGTTTAATCACTTAATTTCTGAAACCATACTGTTATCAGAGAAGAATCCAAAACCCGCAGGCGTTCGCTAGCCCATCGCTAGGCGAGTCTGCAGCGACGCTTCGCTAAGCCTTCGCTAGGCGAAGCAGTAGCGATCGCGACAGTAGCTTTTTTTTCTGTTCGCTCTCCAATCTGTGTTGTGTTCGTTATGACATGCTTTCTATTGCATCCGTGCATTGTTCACCTGACACTGTTGTTGCTATGATTCTTCTGTTTGGTGCAACTCTTGATTGCACCCTATCTTGTTTCTCTAACCTATTTGTTGAGTTTTTGTGAGGGCTCACATGACTCTTGAAGAGATAGCTTGCTTGGTATTCCACTTTGTTTGTGGGGTACCACTTGGAGATTTATTCCGATTACCTGTACTGACTTGCTTTCTTTAATGGTGCCAACTTGAGAGATCTCTGGGTTTCTTGCTTCTTTAGTTGTTATTACTTCGGATTTTTATCCGTGTGGTAGATCTCTTGATCCCTTTATCTTTCCCGCATTTTACCGCTTTCTTAGCTGGAAGACCTCAATAGGAGGCAATGTTTTCTTTTGTTTGTTTACTTTTGTGCCTAAAGACCTCCAAGAAGAGGCGCCAGTGCTAAAGACCTCCCCGAAGAGGCAATTGACGGATAAAAGGGATTAGTAGTCAATCCCCCGTTATTCTGTGTTTTGTTCTTTATGCTCGCACTACGTGTCGATGCTTCAGAGCGAAAGCCCAAGATCTTTTGTCCGGCCAGTCAGTGGAGAGGGTTCCACCTTTCTGAATCCCCACTTTTTGTCATGAGCTCACCTTGTCCAAGGTTAAGAGCTATAAGGTCTTATCCTCACTACCATTTTGATCTGCTCACCCTGACGTTTAATGTCAGTGGTTAAGAGCCCATTTGATTACCTTTCCATGGCTTGTTTGTCGAGGTTGATATGACCCCTCTTGACTAAAGCCCTACCCATGTATGTTTAAGCCCCCTTGTTGGCTGTTTACTTTATGCATGTTTGTTTTGTATGGTGTGATCGTTTCCCCATAGGATTGCTAGGCTTTTCATATAGTCTCTCTTTGCATGTCAATTAAGGTAGCACTGTTCCTTCGTCTAGGACTTCCTTTTTGCATGAGCATTCCTAAAAACACAAAAAAAACTCATTGATTTTTCTTCTCCTAAGAACACGTTAACTCCTTCTACTACAGGCGAGTAAGTCTCCAAAGGTCGAGCATCCGGTAGATTGCGTAGTAACGTCGTTCATCTAAAAAACACAACCCTTAACCCCTAGTCAGCCGAACTACGGCTTGCTCTGATTCTCACTCCATATGAGATACGTAGGCATAAGACGCGATGTCTTAGCGAGCACACTCCTCTTTAAGCCATAGGTAGCCGAGCTACAAAGACTCTGATTCTCATATTCAGATGAGATACGTATGCAGTGGACGCGACATCCGTGCGAGTCATTTTCTTTTGACCCCTCTTTTAGTAAATAGTACATTAGATAAACCCACACCCTTTAGACAAGAACAACAAGAGTGGATCCCGTAGAGTACTACGGATGCGTAGGGGTGCTAATACCTTCCCTTCGCATAATCGGTTCCCGAACCCGAAATTTGGTTGCGAGACCTTGTCTTTTCCTTTCCGTTTGCCAGGTTTACTTCGAGTGTTTCCTTTCCTTCCTTTGGGATAAATAACGCACGGTGGCGACTCTTCTGTTTTTTCTTTTTTCGCCGGTTGTTTTTTCGCATTTCCCTTTTTAGGTTGCGATAGCTGGCGACTCTGCTGGGGACTTATTTTCCCTAGTGGGCCTTTCCTAGCGTTTATTTGTTTATTGTCTATTGTGTGTTATTTATTTATTGCTTTGCATACTTATCTACTTGCATTGCATCCTATGTGCGCTTTACTGTCTCATGCATACTGTGCTGGTTGTGCATCTGTTTCACTGTTGGGTGGGAGTCACAAGAGGTAAAAGGCCCAATACACAGGCTATAAGTGAACTTTAGGACACCTAGGAATAGAGTGATTCATGGGAAGCGGGTGGTATGGCGCCACTTAGAGGAACATGGTATCACGAGCAGTTCAGATTCTGAGGGGGTATTATCGTTGCATACACCTGGTATGCATATGATGATATTCTTGAAAGGATTGTTTATCCTGCGTTTCTCTTGACCTTACCCTAGTCTAGATTACGCCCGTGAGTGGGGCGGGAATGAATCATTTACAGGTACTGATGGTGACTTGTTCTGTTGGTGATCGTGCCCTGTTGGTGACTTGTTCTGTTGGTGACCGTGCCCTGTTGGTGACTTTTGTTTGGATCTTGTTGGTGACCGTCGATTCTGAAGTATGGGTTCTAAGTCGATGACCGTGTTCTATGGTTCCCGGTTCCGAATTCATGCTGAAGTTCTGATCCTGTGTCTCGCAATATACAACTAGCCATTATTTCATCATTTTTGCATTATAGCATGTTTATTTTCAAACCAAAAAAAAGAAAAGAAAAAAAAGGGGTTAACCCGCATATGCATATCATTTTTTCAGGTTTATTCAGGAGTCTGTTCACACCGAAAGATGGCTGCCATTCCAGAGTTGAAGAGGAAGACTTGCACCTACAGCTTTTACCGTGAGCCGTTGACATCTTTGGAAGAATTGAGTAATCTCGTGACCGACCGTAATCAGAAGGTTTTTCATGATCAGTATGGGGATATCTTGGCATTATTGAAGATGGTGGTTGATCCGGTACCTCTGCAGACTCTCTTACAGTTCTATGATCCGGAGCTTCGTTGCTTTACTTTTCAGGATTACCAGTTAGCGCCCACTCTTGAAGAGTATTCCATCCTTATGAACGTCCGAATCAAAAATCGAGTGCCTTACCTGGATGTGCCAAAGGAGGTGGATTTCAAAGTTGTCGCTAAGGCTCTTTACCTGAGCATCAAGGAAGTGAGCGATAATTGGAAACCAAGCGGTGATGTTGAGGGCTTATCCTTGAAGTTCTTGGTAAGGATGGCTAAGGAAGAAGCAAAGGAAGGAAATTGGGTAGCTTTCAACGCTCAGTTGGCTGTCATGATTTATGGAGTTGTTCTGTTCCCTAGTATGCCTAGTTTTGTGGACCTGGCAGCAATCACTATTTTCATTGGAGGAAACCCGGTGCCTACCTTGTTAGCCGACACCTATTACGCGATACACAGTAGGCATGGTAAGTGTGGAGCTATCAGGTGTTGTCTCCCGTTGCTATTCAAGTGGTTCTTGTCTTTTCTACCAACCAATGGACCGTTTGTGGATACTCAGAATACTCACAAATGGACTCAGAGGATCATGTCGCATACATCTTATGATATCAAGTGGCAAGCTTATATGATTAATGTGCGCAACGTCATTATGAGTTATGGAGAGTTTCGCAATGTTCCACTCATAGGAACTAGGGGTTGCATCAACTACAACCCGGTTCTTTCTCTCCGTCAGTTGGGTTTTGTCATGAATGAAAAGCCGCAAGATGTCGAGATAGCTGAAAATGTGTACTTTGAGAAACGAAGCGATCTAGCAAGATTGGAGCAAGTGGGAAAAGCATGGGAGAATATTGGTATAAAAGATGGATCTGTTTTAGGGAGGAAGTTTGCAATTGCTATGCCTGCTTACACTGAGTGAGTCAAGGAAAGAGTTGGGACTTTGTTGCTACCATATGACCGGATGGAACCATTACAGGAGCAACCGCCTTTGATCCTTTCCGAGAGGGTGCCTGCTGAGTATTACAAACAAGCCTTAATGGAGAATCTCTAGTTGAAAGAAAATGAACAAGAGATCCGAATGGAGCTTTACAAAGCAAAAGCTGATAGGCTGAATTTGGCTCATAAACTCAAAGGAGCGCAAGGTGAAAGTTCTGGTAGATCAGGAAGCAAAAAGAGGTCCTATGATGAGATAGAAACAACATTGGATGAAGAACACCATGAACGCTTGAGATTACAAAAAGCGGAAGCCAATTACAAAAAGAAAATACGAGACTTGGAAAGACAACTCAAGGACAAAGATACTCAGTTGAAGAAAGAGGCAGATTTGAGGCATGCAGCAGAGAGCTAGCTTAGAGGAAGTGACATTCGTGCATCCCATTTCCTAGAGGAAGTTGTTGAACTCAGAGTGCGATTGAAAGAGAAGCTCACCCCTCTACCCGAGTGTTCAGAGTGTGACCGATTGATGGATCAGTGCCAGTATTTGAAGACTCTCATTCCTGAAAGACGACTTCCCTAGTTTGTCTTGTTGTTTATTTTGAGAGTCACCTCCAGGTTTGTTGGATGGGATTCCTTATTCTACACTGATGAACTGAATCTTTGCTTGAACCATGTTTGTGTGAATCTTATTTCTTATGTCTACGGAGGAGATTATTGATGTTTCACTTTTGCTTGCCGTCCAACGTATGTTGCTTCTTTGTTGTTTATGTTCCGCTAACAGGTGCAGGTTGCCATTTTTCAAAGGTGGCCGAGACTCTTGAATACCTGAGAAATGATAAAACATATCATACGCATCATATACATATCATTCTTGCATCATTACAGGTGTTCTTGAAGAGGATTTCTCATTCTGGTTCCCATTTCAGGAAAAATTGCTGAGTATCGTCCGCACCGTTACGCAACAAGGCAAAATCAACAGAGGATCATGGATCAATTTCAAGCAGAGCTCGCCGAGATGAAGATCCGCATGACCCAATTCATGGATGTGATTCAAGGGGTGGCTCAGGGACAGCAAGAGCTCAGACAGATGATGCAGAGGAATCCCGCCACTACTCAACCAGAGACGTTGACTGATCCTCCAGCTGGAGAGCTTAACGGACCTAGTGGACCGGGGCCTACCCCGATCCTACATGTCAACTCCGGTCAACAACCCACTCATGATGATCAGGACGATCAATTCCCCCTGCTCCAGGAGGACTTTGGTATGAGTCATGGTATGGACCCTATGTTTCGGAGACTGGAAGAGAGGTTGAAGGCAGTGGAAGGACAGAACCCTTTGGGGGTAGATGTTGCTGATTTGGGGCTGGTCCCAAGCGTGAGGGTGCCACCAAAATTCAAGGTCCCGATACTTGACAAATACAGTGGCAACTCTTGCCCAAAGATCCATGTGCAAGCCTATTTCCGTAAAATGGTTGCATATTCTGACGATGAAAAGTTGCTTATGTACTTTTTCCAGGATAGCCTAGCTGGGGCATCTCTGGAATGGTATATGAGGCTGGACAGAGCCCACATCCGCTGCTGGAGGGATTTGGCTGAGGCTTTCGTGAAGCAATACCAGTACAATGCAGACATGGCTCCAGACAGAACTCAACTTCAGAATCAGTCTCTTAAGAGCAATGAGTGCTTCAGGGAATACGCTCAACGCTGGAGGGAGATAGCTTCCCGTGTTCAACCTCCTATGTTGGAGAAGGAAATGGCTAACATGTTCATGAATACTCTGCCCGGACCTTACTTGGAGCGTCTAGTGGGTTGCAATGCCTCTAACTTTGCTGATGTAGTCTCAATCGGTGAGAGGGTGGAGAACTATTTGAAGACATGCAAGATCCAGAGTGGAGGTGGATCTTCATCAGGGGTGAAGAAGCCGTTCATTCAGGGACAAAAGAGGAGAGAAGGGGATGCAAATGCCGTATCTTCTTATCAGAACAGGGGTAACCAGAGGAATAACTTTCAGAACTATCAACAACAACCGTATGTTGCGGCTGTGACCATTCTGGCTGCAGCACCACTACAACAACAACAACCACAACGTCAGCAAACTCAGTACCAGCAATAACAACCGGGTAACAGACCCGCCTATCAATAGAGGCAAAGGATGATGGACCGACGTTTCGACACTCTTCCAATGTCGTACGCTCAGTTGCTTTCTAGTCTTCAACAACTACAACTTATGCAGTTGTGCACTCTGGCTCCTCCTGTTGGTAGGCTTCCAATGGGATATGACGCCAATGCTAGGTGTAGCTTCCACTCTGGGGCACCTGGCCACAATATTGAGAACTGCAAAGCTTTTAAGCACGTAGTTCAGAACCTTATTGATTCAAAGGCCATCGACCTTGCACCGGCTCCGAATGTCGTCAACAATCCCATGCCCCAGCATGGTGGTGCGAATGTTAATATGATGGAAGGGGAAGCCAGACCCGTCAAAGATGTGTTGAAGCTGAAGACTCCGTTGTCGGATATCAAGGGCTACTTGTTGAAGGCCGATGTTTTCCCCGGTTGTGGGAAGGGTTGTTTGGATTGTGCTACTCATAGTGGAGGTTGTTTGAAGCTACATCAGGGTATCCAGGCCCTGCTCGACAAAGGTATCCTCCAGGTTGAATATTTGTCTGTCCAAGAGTCTGTGGAAGGGGTTGAGGAAGAGGTGTTTGAAGATGCTACTGATGAATTCGTAGATGTTGTTCCTACTGATTTTGTAATCCATGATGATGTATTTAATTTTTCCAATGTTGTTGCTGATATCTCAAACAATGTGGTTGATTCTGATGTAATTGAACTTGATTCCGATGTTTCGGATGTTTATGTTTCAATGAATGAGATTTCAGAGTATGACTATGATGTTGCTACTATCACCATTTTTTACCCAACTAATCAGATCAATGTACCAGAAGCGCAGCCGATGCCACCAGCGCGACCGTCCATTATGACTATCACAACCCCTGGTCCTTTACCTTTGACCAGCGAAAGGGCCATTCCTTGGCATTATGGGGGGAGTGTATATGCGCATGATCATGGGGTAGAACGGCCACTGAAGGTAGAAAAAGGTCAGAAGTCTGAACTTGAAATTGAAGGTCCCACGGTGGACAATGTTGGTGGAATCGGGCGATTCACCAGGAGTGGTAGACTGTTCTCACCACCCGTTACCCAAACTGATGGTGCTGATACTACGGCAAAAGCCAAAGGCAAGCAAGTCGTGAATGAGGGTGCCTCTACACCCCAGGCTGGTTCTGAGCCCACTTTTGCGAAGGATGTGGACGAGCTTTTGAGAATTATAAAGAAAAGCGATTACAAGGTAGTCGATCAGTTGATTCAGACTCCGTCCAAGATATCCATTCTCTCACTCCTATTATGTTCGGAGGCGCACAGGAAGGCATTGCTGAAAGTCCTAAATGCTGCATATGTGCCCCAGGAGATCTCGGTAAACCAATTGGAAGGAATCTTTGCAAATGTTCATGCAGGCAACGAGTTAGGTTTTACTGAATCTGACTTAACACCCGTTGGACGCAACCATAATAAGGCTTTGCACATCTCGATGGAATGCAAAGACACCGTGTTATCTCATGTTCTGGTGGATACATGTTCCTCTCTCAATGTGCTACCCAAGAGATCCCTGTCAAGGTTAGAAGTAGAGGGTTTGGTCTTGAAGCCTTCAGATCTTATTGTGAGAGCCTTTGATGGTTCTAAGAGGTCGGTGTTCGGAGAGGTAGAATTGCCAATTCAGATTGGATCACAAACCTTCAACATCGTCTTCTATGTGATGGATATCAGTCCCTCCTATAGTTGCTTGCTAGGTCGTCCTTGGATCCATAATGCTGGGGCAGTCTCTTCAACTTTACATCAGAAGATTAAATTCCCAGTCAATGGAAGGATTATCAATGTCTGTGGTGAGGAGGACATTCTGGTCAGTAACTTGTCTACATTCAAGTATGTAGAGGTAGAAGGTGAATTTCATGAGACCCTATGTCAGGCCTTTGAGGCAGTTCAGATCAAGGACGCAACTCCGGTGGAAGAAGTTAAAGCGGGTGCCTCTATCTCATCCTTCAAGCAGGCACAAGCCTTGGTGGATTCGGGTATTGCCCCCGGTTGGGGACGTCTGTTGGAGTTACCAATGAAAGAAGACAAGTTCGGGATTGGGTATCAGCCAGCTCTGACTTCTATAACTTCAACACTTCAGACTCGTTAGGGGCCGATTACTTTCTCCAGCACTGGCATCATCCGATATGGCCAGGTCTCTGCGGTCAACGATGAAGATGGGGATAGTGATTGCGACATCAATAACTGGGTGCGTCCGAGGATCCCGGGTGAAGTCATCAACAATTGGTCTTCTGAGGAGATTGCCCAAGTCACTTTTCTAGAGGAGTAATTTTCTTTGTTTATTCATGCATGTCCAAGTCTTACGTTCCGCCCAGGGCGTAATGACTCATTGTAGGGCTCATCTATGTGGATACCTGCATTTTCTATCATAAATAAAGGACGTCTTTTTGCATTCAAATGTTTTGCTCACTGTCTTTCTATTTTTGCAGTTTCCATATAAATAAATAAAAAATACATTTGGCAATGTTTTGTTTAGTTTTCATTCCTTGTTCACACTCATAAGTACATACCATCACTCATGCAGATGCACGTCACCGGATCCTATTGATAACGGTTCTGCTATGGCTCACTTCGACTTTGAAAATCCAATCTTTCAAGCGGAAGAAGTGGGTGATGAAGACTGTGAACTCCCTGAAGAACTTGCCAGGTTGTTAAAACAAGAGGAAAGGGTCGTTCAACCGCATCAAGAGTCTGTTGAAGTGATTAATCTTGGCACCGAGGACGTCAAGAGAGAAATCAAGATAGGGGCTGCTTTGGAAGACGATGTGAAGAAGGGGTTGATTGAATTGCTGCAAGAGTATGTTGACATCTTCGCCTGGTCTTATCAGGACATGCCAAGGCTTGACACAGACATCGTGGTACACCGTTTGCCTCTCAAAGAGGGTTGTCCTCCGGACAAGCAGAAGCTCAGAAGAACAAGACCAGAGATGGATGTCAAGATAAAGGAAGAAGTGCAAAAACAGTTGGATGTAGGGTTTCTAGCAGTCACCAATTATCCGCCATGGGTTGCAAACATCGTCCCAGTACCTAAGAAGGATGGAAAGGTACGGATGTGTGTCGACTACCGGGATCTGAACAGAGCTAGCCCTAAAGATGATTTTCCATTACCTCACATTGACGTTTTGGTGGATAACACGGCTCAGTTCTCGGTATTCTCCTTCATGGATGGCTTTTCTGGCTATAACCAAATCAAGATGGCACTAGAAGACATGGAGAAGACAACTTTCATAACCCCATGGGGCACCTTCTGCTACAAGGTAATGCCGTTTGGTCTGAAAAATGCCGGGGTAACATATCAACGAGCGATGGTGATTCTTTTCCATGATATGATTCATCATGAAATCGAGGTTTATGTTGATGATATGATTGCCAAATCTCAGACAGAAGAAGAACATTTGGTGAATTTACAGAAACTGTTCGAGCGTTTGAGAAGATTCAAGCTGAGGCTTAATCCGAACAAGTGTACTTTCGGGGTGAGATCTGGAAAACTGCTGGGTTTCATTGTTAGTGAGAAAGGGATTGAGGTGGATCCTGACAAAGTGAAAGCGATACAGGAAATGCCTGAGCCAAGAACAGAGAAACAAGTCTGTGGTTTCTTAGGGAGGTTGAACTACATTGCAAGGTCCATCTCTCACCTAACAGCCACGTGTGAGCCAATATTCAAATTGTTGAGAAAAGATCAGGCCATCAGGTGGAATGATGATTGCCAAAGGGCTTTCGAGAAGATAAAAGAGTATTTGCAGAATCCTCCTATCCTCATGCCTCCAATCCCAGGGAGACCGCTGATTATGTATTTGACAGTACTGGATAATTCCATGGGTTGTGTTCTCGGTCAACACGACGAGACAGGTAGGAAAGAGCATGCCATCTACTACCTGAGTAAGAAGTTCACAGATTGCGAGTCGAGATACTCAATGCTTGAAAAAACATGTTGTGCACTTGCATGGGCCGCTAAACGATTGAGACAATACATGCTGACTCACACAACCTTATTGATCTCCAAGATGGATCCGGTCAAGTATATTGTCATACGGTGAACTGACTTGGGGTGTTTTTCTTTTTATCGCAATGTCGCGGATAGCAAGAGTCGCCACCGACTTTTCTTTTATCCAATAAGGAAAGGTGGAAAAGAACAGGAAAGACCTCAATAGATTTTGGGTTCGGGAGGTACATTATACAAAGGGAAGGTGTTAGCACCCTTTGTATCCATGGTTATCCATGGGCTCTTAATTGCTGGATCACTTATATTTTTGTCTGAAAAGTGTTCGTGAATTGTTTTAAAAAAATGTTTCGAAAAGAGAGTTTGACTTTGTAATGATTCTCGTATGAATGTATACAAAGTATTTATCTCGTTTGATTTTGAAAACGGTTTAGAAAAACGTAACTTGATAATGATTCTAGTATGAATGTATACCAAGTGGTGATTTTCTAGGATTTGCAAAGTGTGAGGGGTGGGAAATGTTTTAGGTTATGATCCAGCAATTGAGAGTTATACCTTCCTAAGGTCGTTATGAACGTTTCCTATCCTTATGAGGGTAAAACTGTCCTTACTATTGAGAAGTAAGTAGTTTTATCCTTTGGATGTAAAAGGGTCATCGTAGGGTCATCGATTGGTCATTGAAGGCAACATTTGTAAGGATACCTTAGCATTCGAAGGGATGATCATCATTTAACCGTAGGCTACACCGAAGGGTCATCGAGGGACGAAATCATATATTCGAAGGCAACATCCGAGGGACTATGATTTATTTTATGATGATTTAATCGAAGGGCCATTGCTAAGTGTATCCTCACATTCGCGGGACATGACCGTGGTACCGTAATATCGTAAGGCAAAAGAGAGGTTCAAGATCACATATTTAGAGGCCGTATTTTACAATCGATTAGGTAATTAGGATGAATCTCCATATTAAAATTAATACATTAAAATTAATACATTAAAATTAATACATTAAAATTAATTAGGTAATTTAGGGTGAAACTCCACAAGGGTATCCCACAAATAAAGTGGAAGACCTAGACAACAATCTTTTCCTGGGAAAGGTGAACCTTTACAAAATTCAGCAAACGGGTTAGAGTACCAAGTCAGGATGCAATCAAGGATTGCACCGCAAAAGAAACCAGAACAGCAGTAGGGTCAGATAAACAATGCATGGCTATGATAAAAACATGACAGGTTAGCAAAGGACAGAACAGAAAAATCAGCGACTGTCCCGGTCGCCGCTGCCTCGCCTAGCGAAGGCTTAGCGAATACTCGCTGCATGCTCGCTTAGCGATGTGCTAGCGAGCGGCTGCGGATTCTGGTTTTGATAACAGCATAATGTCAGCAAGCTTCACACCTTATAGCATCCATTACAGAGATTATGTGGTTAGACATTCAGATGTTCATGCATACTTAAATTCATATGTAAAACTTAAGATAGTTTCATAAATTCAATCATGATACCATATGCAAATTAAGAACATAAGGTAGTAATAACAATGCCAACCTGTTTGTAATCGAATTGTAACCTTGAATTGGCCGATCGGATCGAATTGAGCGGAAGTGACCTTGCTGCCACCGGCTTTCCTTCAGGGTTTCCTTTAGGGTTACTCGGAATTCTCAGGGTTAGCCTCCAGGGTTTGCCGTCTGTGAGCGCTAGGGTTTGCTTGCTAGGGTTCTCCTTTCGTCCTTTTCCGTTCTCCTTTTCATTACTGAAGTGCTGGTATTTATAATGCTTTTTTTTGTGACCTAATGGGCTCAGAGTGAAGCCCAGAATTTTCTGTTATCTGCCAGCTTCGCTAGGCGAGCGTGTAGCGAACGTTCGCTAGGCGAGCGTGCAGCGAACGTTCGCTAGGCGAAGGATTTGCTCGCCTAGCGAGCAGGCCAGTTTGGGCCATTTTCTGGATTGGGCCATTCGTGAGCTGGGCCTTTGTTCCTTTAAGATCAGTGTCATAAAATTGAGTCGGAGTGCCCTGAAAAATGTCTTAAAATATTAATGGGCAAATTTTGGGGTATGACAGCTGCCCCTGTTCAATATTCTTGAACCGAGAGAGTCAGAATGGTATGTACGCCATTCGTGGCCTGGAGGTGGAAGATTATTGAACACTTAGAACGCCCCAAAAATTTGCACTTGTCGATTAGTTAGTCTTGATGGAGATGGGCTTAAAGATGCCATCTAGGAAGTTTGATGATGAGAGCTTCAGAGTGCGTCCTACGTTAGAAGATATCTGAAGTCATGGGTGTCACTGGGTCATACGCCAGACCGTATAGTGAGTCATTCATTAGGCCGTCGACTTCACTGGGGAGTTAGAATGGGTCATACGCCGCTGGGGATAACAGATCAGAATGGATCATACGCTAGATCGTATCTGAGTTGCAGAATGGGCCGTCTGTTAGGCTGTATCTGACGAAAAGTAGTCGTACGCTAGACTACACCTCGGGATGTACCGTACGCTAGGTAGTATCTGAGGAATGAAGATCCGAATGGGTCATACGCTAGACCGTATCGGACTTGTTGGGGGAGTAATATGTTGTGCCGAATCAAAATGAGATAAGAATCCGAATGAGTCATACACTACTGGGGATAAAGAATCAGAATGGATCGTATGCTAGATCGTATCTGAGTTGTAGACTGAGTCGTCCGTTAGGCTGTACCCGGTGATGAAGGGGGTAGTCATACGCCAGACTACACTTCAGAATGTACCGTACGCTAGGTAGCATTTGAGGGGATGAACATCCAAGCGGGTCGTAAGCTAGACCGTCTCTGAGTAGCAGAACGAGCCGTCCGTTAGGCTGCATCTGATAATAAAGGGGTAGTCATACGCCAGACTACACTTCAGAATGTACCGTATGCTAGGTAGCATCCGAGGCCTTGAAGGTCCAAATGGGTCGTATGCTGGACCGTATTGGAGTTGTTGAAGGTCGGAATGGATCGTACGTTAGATTGCATCTGAGTTGAAAGAGTCATATGTTGAGCTGAATCAGAATGAACCATACGCTAGGCTATATCTGATAGTATTTGTATATGTTGTATTTGCAATAAATGTCTGGGATGGGCTTATAGATGCCATCACTAGGAGGACGTCAGGATGAATGTTGACATGGAGTGTATCTGAAAGATGTATTTGAATCTGAACGTAATCGATGAAGATGTCCGTCTGAATGGCTCTCTATTTTGACTGTATCAGGAAGATAATTAACCTGAAAAATAAAGTTAGCTTCATGCCATGTCGTGATGCATGAGATGTTTTATGCTTTCGAAAATAACTGCGAACGATGTATGCATGCGTATGCTGTGAAATGATGTAATGAATGAATTATGCATCTGAAAAGTTCTTCCTGAGGACTCTACTGGGGAAAATAAATCTCAATCTTCTGTTTGGGAGATACTGGTATCGATGACCCTTTCTTAGTCGGGGATGCTTGATTTCTGTCTGATGGTAGAAATGTTCAATAGAAGCCCGACTGGGGGTGGAAGAGATGACCCATTTGTCTAGTAATGCCACTCTCTTCTGGGAATGACTGG
Source organism: Lathyrus oleraceus (assembly GCF_024323335.1). Classification (NCBI taxonomy): domain Eukaryota; kingdom Viridiplantae; phylum Streptophyta; class Magnoliopsida; order Fabales; family Fabaceae; genus Lathyrus; species Lathyrus oleraceus. Next base: position 147,876,802 of record NC_066581.1, on the reverse strand, counting down.
CTTTGCTGGGGAATAGGATTAGCAACGGATTCATTGGAAAGCATGATTAGACCTTCTCCTCGATCCTGAAGCCTAGTAGTAATCGCTATTTCTATTTTATGCATGCATTTTTGGTAAACATCGATCATATCCAAATGCATATATTAATTCGAATTAAATCAATGGACGTTTATGCAAACAAAACAGAGAAAGTAAAACAAGAGCATTTTTTTTTTAAACTAAAATTGATTTCGAAAGAGGGCCTATAAATAGGCAATTTGTGTACAAGGAGACAAAAATCCTAGTAAGAGGAAATTGTCAAGAAAACAAAGAGAAAGCTATGCCGAAAACGTCCTATTGACTTTAATTCCACTACTGCCATTATGTCTTCAAGCCTCTCATCTCCTGTTGTCGGATAGAAGTGATTAGCTTGTTCAGTCCTTTGAACTTGGATGAAGCTGTCTGAGAACGGGACATAGTCATACGCTTTGATCCCTAATTTTTGCCTGGACCGCCTTTTCAGGTTTTCAATCCACCAGGATACCCCTTTTTGCCCAAGCCGCCTTTTCAGGTTTTCGACTTGCCGGGTGCACATTTTTTTATGTTTATCCCTAATTTTTGCCCGAACCTTTTTGGTTCGCCGGGATGCCCTTACTTTTGCCTAGGTACGTCGACCTAGCAGGTCTCTTTTATGCGTAGTATTTTTTGACTATGTCTGCGTTCACGGGATGCGGGAAGTCTTCGCCGTCCATTGTAGCTAGTATCATGGCTCCACCAGAGAATACCTTCTTAACTACAAACGGCCCTTCGTACGTGGGAATCCATTTGCCTCTGGGATCACCTTGTGGTAGAGTGATGCGCTTTACCACCAAGTCGCCAATTTGATACACCTGTCTCTTGACTCTTTTGTTAAATGCCTGGGTCATGCGCTTCTGATATATCTGTCCATGACAAACAGCCGCAAGTCTCTTCTCATCAATCAAGTTTATCTGATCGAGTCGAGTCTGAATCCATTCCTCTTCATCTAAGCCCGCCTCTTTCATGATTCTTAGAGAGGGAATCTGAACTTCCACTGGTAAAACGGCTTCCATTCCGTAGACTAAAGAGAAAGGAGTTGCTCCTGTCGAAGTGCATACTGAAGTGCGATAACCGTGAAGAGCAAACGGTAACATCTCATGCCAGTCTTTGTACGTCACCGTCATCTTTTGTATGATCTTCTTGATATTCTTATTAGCAGCTTCTACAGCGCCATTCATCTTTGGTCGGTACGGAGAAGAGTTATGGTGCTTTACGTTGAACTGCGTGCAGAGTTCAGTAATCATCTTGTTGTTCAAATTAGTACCATTGTCGGTGATAATCCTTTCAGGGATACCATACCGACAAATAAGACTATTCTTGATGAACCGTGCCACCACATTCTTGGTGACAGAAGCAAATGAGGTGGCCTCTACCCACTTTGTAAAGTAATCAATAGCGACAAGGATGAAGCGATGTCCATTAGAAGCAGTAGGTTTAATCTCTCCAATCATATCAATGCCCCACATTGCAAAGGGCCAAGGTGCGGTCAACACGTTCAATGGAGCAGGAGGTGCATGTACTTTATCCGCATATATCTGACACTTGTGACAGGTTCTGGAGTGATGGTGGCAATCAGCTTCCAGGGTAGACCAATAATACCCTGATCTCATAATCTTCTTGGCCATCGTATGTCCACTAGAATGAGTCCCAAAAATACCGTCGTGCATATCTCCCATAATCTTTTCTGCTTCCTTTTTATCCACACAGCGAAGCAAAGTCGAATCGTGGTTACGTTTGTATAATACTCCATTACTCAAAAAGAATTTAGCAGAGAACTTCCTCAGGAATTTTCTGTCATTGATGGATGCCCCTTCAGGGTATTCCCGAGCTTCTAAATATCTTTTTACTTCGTGGAACCAAGGTTTCTCTTCTACTTCAGCAGCGTTAAGTTCATAACAATATGCTGGTTCATCTAGTCGTTCAATGGTGATCCTGGGAGCTTCATTGTCCCATCTGACTCTGAACATAGATGACATGGTAGCCAATGCGTCTGCCAACTGATTCTCTTCTCGTGGGATATGTTCGAATGTAATCTCTTCAAAGTATGGGATTAATGTCAACACCCGCTCTCGATAAAGGATGAGATTCGGATGTTTAGTGTCCCATTCTCCTTTGATCTGACTGATTACTAATGCTGAGTCTCCGTACACACTCAAAAACTTGATCCTCAGGTCTATAGTAGCCTTAAGTCCCAAAATACATGCTTCATACTCAGCCATATTGTTGGTACAATCAAAACATAGCCTAGCAGTGAAAGGAGTATGGCCACCCTTGGGGGAAATGATTACAACGCCAACACCGTTGCCCAACGCATTAGAAGATCCATCAAAAACCATAGTCCATCGGGATCCCGGTGCGGGTCCTTCATCCGGTCCATGTTCTTCATGATTGGTAACAAACATGACATCTTCATCTGGAAACTCAAAATTCATAGATTGGTAATCATCCACCGCTTGATGAGCCAAATGATCAGCTAGCACGCTTCCTTTGATTGCTTTCTGAGTAGTATATTGGATGTCATACTCTGTTAAGATCATCTGCCATCTTGCTATTCTTCCGGAGAGAGCGGGTTTCTCAAATATGTATTTGATAGGATCCATCTTAGAAATCAATAAAGTGGTGTGATTCAACATATACTGTCTCAGTCGGCGAGCAGCCCAGGCCAAAGCACAACAAGTTTTCTCGAGCAGTGAGTATCTTGTTTCACAGTCGGTAAACTTTTTCCTATAAATACCCACAAACCTTTTCTTTAAACCCTTTTCCGTTTCAGATTTCCTTTCCTCATACCCATTTCTTAAGCTTTCACATTTTCCTGAGAAAAACTCCCAAGCTCTTCTTAACAATGGCTACTAACAAACCTTCAAACAGCCAACATTCCAAGAAGAAACAGAATCCAGCTTTCCCTCCTGTACATGATCTGAAGGTGCCAATGGCCATTGGAAATCAACAGTATGTTCCAGAACCTCCAAATGAGAAAGAGAAAGACTGCATCTATAAATCTCAGGTACTAATCCCTGTTCTTATTTCTGGAAATTGTCATGCTATGTTAGGTCCCCTTCCAAATCCAGAGATTAAACCAGAGCGCTTAAGAGAATTTTTTCCCTCTTACTTTCACACAAAACCCATAGGCGCTGGAAGAAAACCTCAGCCTAAAGAGAAAGTTGTAGAACAAAAAGATTCATCGAGTTCGACGGATATTGGAGAGTTGGACTTAACCTATTTGAACTATCCCAGGATTTTTAGAACTTGCCCATGGTCGAAAGATCCTTCTGATTACGTATCTTGGTTAGATAAAATCGAAAAAGTTAAAGGGGCTTTTTGGAAAGAGGTAGGCATTTTCGACCTTATCCAGTTGTCGAGAGTAGGACCCAATATCTGCCCAAATATGCTTTTGGCTTCTCTCTACTTTTGGGATAGTACTTACAACACCTTTCACCTTCCTTGTGGGATGGTTACGCCTACCCTTTTTGACGCAGCAGCCATTGTTGGTCTTCATCCCAATGGTATAGATTTCGATCCTACTGTCTTAAATGAAGATACCATTGCTTTCGAGACTAGCCTTGCACCCTACTCCTTATTCATGTCCTATTACCACGATAAGAGTACTACTGAAGTTTTAGATGTCGAACATATAGCTTTTTTAACACTATGGCTATCCAAATATGTGTTTTGTTCTCGCTCTCTCCAAGTTGCTAAGAGATTCATTACCATAGCCAATCAGCTTTGTAGCACCTCAAATTTGCACCTAGCATTGTACATATCATTTCATATTAGGTCATAGCATATCATAGTCCAATGCATAACATTTGCATTGTCCCTCAGTTGCCTCAAGAGCAAGTAAGCAGAGAATTAGGTCAAACTGATCAGGAGGTCAGTCAACCAATCAAGCAAAGGTGTTTCTCAAGGAATCAAAGCCCTAGGGTTTGTCCAACAAGTTCACATGCCTTGGGGGTCTTTTTGAAGTGTTCAAGTCAAGGGTTGAAGGCTCAAATGTCATCAGTCAATGCAAAGCCAGGTCAGAAACCCTAGAAAGCCAATAATCAATCAAAGCAGTGGATGGTGGCCATTCTTGTGGAATTTGGGCACCATGGTCAATTATCAAGAGTTCATATGTCTTGGGACATCATTTGAAGTCAAAGTCTCAAGGAATTAGGGTTTGGAATTCATCAGAAGTGCACAGTCAAGCCCAAAACCCTAGAAAGTCAAAGTTGGTCAACTGTGGTTGATTCTTTGGATTTGATGGATGGAAATGGTTTGAAGGAGCTTATTCATGTCCTAATAGGTCTCATATGTCATGGGAATCAACATCATGGAAGAATATCAAGCCCATCAGAAATTTTCCAGAAATAGAAAGTGGACCTGTAATTTCAACTGCCAAAAATGGAAACTTCTTGATCCTCAACTTACATCATGATACAAGCTTCAAATGAATTTTTGCCCAACATGAAAGTTGAAGATCTTGTTCTCCCATTTTTAAAAAGTCCAAGAACTCTCAAATCCCATGTGTGGTTGTCAAGATATGATCAAATCATTTTCATCAATTTTTGAACTTCAACTGAGCATATCTCCCAAACCATAAGGCCAAATTTGGTGGGGTTTTTTTCCTACAAACCACATTTTTCATCCTCTTTCCAAAAATATAAATTTCATGACCTAAAACATTACCATTCAAAATGGCATTTTTGGACCTTTTCATTTAAAATCAAAGTTTGACTCACAGTTGACTTTTTGATTTATGGACTTTTTCTCATTTTTGCCAATTGGAAAATGTTCTAAATCACATTTGTGACTTGTCTCAAGCTTAAAAGCATGTTCATTTCACTATTTCACTACCATTTTGGACAAAATTCAAAATTGGCAAAATGTTGCAAATAGAAGTACATAAGCAAAACACATACAGCATTTTTCTGTACAACCACAAGCAGCTATTGGAATGTCCTTCTGCAGCCTTTCCAGCCCATAATCGTGCAGTCAAACACACCCTCCATTCCACTTACATGTCAATTAGCAAATTTGCAAAATGCATCATTAAGCATAAACCAGCTTACCAATTAATTAAAGGACCTTAAACAAAGGATATAAAGCTTCATTTCTGCACAAAAGAAGCCCTAGTTTTTGGCAGCCACCACACAGAAATACACTCTCACTCTCATATTGCATTTTGGCAAAAACGAAAATTCTGCAAAACCCTTGAAAACCATCGAGCCAGCCTTTGTTCCTCCATCATCCAAACATCATTTAGAGCACTTTTGAACCCCCATTCATCACCTGTACAGCTCCTACTTATTCTGTTTTCCTCAAAGCTTCAACAATGGTGAAAGGAGATTTCAAGAACTCCAAGCTTCGCTGAGCTAAAGGGCCTCAAGGATTCATCATTCTAACACATTCTCTTCATCTGTTTGCATTCATAATCACCAAAACAACACTACAGCTCGATTTTCTTCCAAAACAAGTAAGTAATCGACCTTCTCTTTTTGCCATGCCATACTATGTTTGTGAGAGATCCTTGAATACTGATTCTAGAATGCTATGCCTTGTTTGAAATGGTGCTCTCATGATGAAGAAATCTTGATTTTCATTTTTGTGAGCAATTGCATTTTTCTTCGATTTGGTTTGAACATGATGATTTATTGAAAAGTGATGATATATTTGTGGTATTGAATGCTTGATGATGCTATTGGCATGCTTGGTTTCATTTTCTGGACATTTCGAAAATTCCATGATTGAACATTGATGAATGAATACTGCTGCTGTCCAAACTTATGCTACGCCCAGATTTCCACTTGTTGTGTTTGGTTTGTTGTCATTTTGATGTTGCATAGGGATGTTCCATTGGCCGTGCTTTTGATTGTGTCTGTTTGAAGTTGTCTGTGTGATGATGGACACTGTTATATTCGAACCCTAGCATTGATTCCCAGAGAATGCTTTTGTTTGATTTTGTTTTTTGCTGTATGAACATCACTACCATACTGTTGCCATGCTACTGGGATTTGAATTGTTGATGCTTGCATGAGAACAAGTTGATGTTTTTGCCTTGCTTCCTAAAACCCTGTTGTGTTTTAAACCTTAAACTTGCCAAAATTTTGCATGAATGTGTGTTGGTTTATTGCTATCTAGGCATGCATGAACATGGTTGTATCACTCCCCTGCTGTTATCCATGTTTAAATTTCTGTATGATGATGAACATTGATGTTGAATACCATGCTGTTGCTTGCTTTTGTTGATGATTGACTGATGAATGTTGGTGATGAACATATGCACTGTTGTATTGAACTCTACTCTGCCCAAAAACCCTCATGATTATGTTTGCTCTGTTGTTCTCAATGTTGTATGAGGATAGTGTCATGGCCCTGTTGGATTATTGATGATGTTTATTTTCGGTTGTTCATGATTGGTGATGGAACACGATGATGCTATTGCCCTGCTGCTGTTACAATGAAACCCTAATGCTGCATGAGATTCCCAGAATTTGAATTACAATTGGCTGTTGTTGTTTGTTGTTCATGCTTTTAAAACTTGTCCAGAATTTATGAACATACTGGTTTATGTTCGTTTAGATGCTGTATGAACCTATTGTTTGCCATGCCTTTTACCTCATGTTGATTGGATTCCATGTTTATGATGTTGGATGATAAATCGTGTTGCTGCATAAAGCCAAAATGCTGCATGATGTTGATGCATGAACTGCTGTACCAATGCCATGATATTATGCGTTTTTGCTCGAATTTTGTTGGTGTTGATGAACCATGGAGTGGAATTGATGTATGTTGCTGTTGAGCTCTGCCCAGGAATCTCTTTTGCTTGTGCTTGGTCTGTTGTTAATTAATGCTGTATGATGATGATGTTGCATAAACAAACTTGTATCAATGCCATGTTTGCTTGCCATGCTGTTCAAGTTCCAATTGGTGATGACTGTTTGATTGCATGATGAACATGTTGCTTTGCTGTTGTATTAAACATAACCCTGCACCAGAAAATTCCCATGTTTGCTGCTGTTTAGTTGTTTTCAAATGTTTGATTATTGTTGCTGTTTACCTGGTGATATTTTGATCGATAACATGAAGATGAATGCTGAAAGCCATGCTGCACATGTCCTGCTGTTGTGTTTAAACCCAAAACTCATGTTCAGAAATTCTTGATTGTGTTTGCTGTTTGTTTATGATGAGTTCATGATGATGAAGTTGAATGATGAACCCTGCTGCTGTGTTTGAACATTAATATTTGCCAGAAATCCACACAGATCATGCTTTGCTTGTTTGTGCTATGATGTTACAAGAGTGAGTGTTATGCTGTTGAGTGTTGGTGCATGATTTTTTATGTTGATGAACCTGCTTCAAGAGCAAATGCCATGAACCTTGCTGTGTTAGAAACCCCTAGGGTTTTAGAAACTCAAAAAATTCAAGTTGGTTGGCTCATTACTGTTTTATTGGCTGAGAGCCAATCAAAACATTTCGTTTTGCCTTGCCAAAACGCGCAGCTTCAATTAGTGAACCCAGAATTACAAGTCTGCCATCGTTGACCATTGCCTTGACCATCTTGCTATGCTATGTTCTTCATGTTTCATCAATTTGTGCATCAACTTCAACAATCAATTCCTCATCCATTTCAACTCCAAAAATTATGATTTTTTTTGCATGATGTTCACAAATGAGTCTAGAATTTAATTGTGAATTTTAATTAATTTTCCATTGGTTGGTTTTTAAATGGTAATTATTTTCCCAACATGTGTGCATAAATGATACATTGTGCCATTCCTTTTGTGAAATTGTCATATTGCATCCAATGAGCTTGAAATTTTTTGTGGTAAAACTAGACACATTGACCTTCATTTCCATATAAAGTTTGTGCATTTATCATTTGTGGATTGAGAGTTATGATTTTTTTGAAGTCATGTGTTGCATTTGGTGTCATACCATGATCATACATTTTCACAATTTTTGTTCACACACTTCCCCACATCCAAATGACTCCAAATTTTGCATGAATCATCTATCACATGTCTAGTTTGTGCATGATTTTTCTTGGAATTAATCTTGTTGTTTTCCATTTGATGATGAATTTTCTTCCATGCTTGGTCATTTGTGAACTTTTTGTGCTATACCTTGCCAAATCTTTTGTGAAATCCTCATACCATATCACATGACCATGAAATTTCATATGTGATAACTAGGCTCTTTGAGCTTTGCATTGGTGTTAATCTCATTCATTTCTCTTCTGTTTTCAATTTGATATGGATTTTTGAAGTTGACCCATGTTTGTTGACTTTCACTATGCTTGCTTGAGCTTGGTTTGACTTCATGATTTTAATTGGCTGCCTTCCTCTCATCCAAATGCCATGAAATTTTACATGTATACCATGTTAGATGTTAGGATTGAATGTGATTTATTTCATAATTTTTGAGATTGTTTGAGTTGACGTTTTGATGCAAGTCATTATGTTGACTTTTGTGTGCTTCCCATTGCCATGTTTTGACTTTAAATGTTCATGAAATGATCATAATGCATGATTTGAATGTGGGCCCAATTGTGTTTGCTTTCTAATTGGTTGACTTTGACTTTGAGTTGACTTTTCCTTGCTTCCTTGACTTTTTCTTTCATCTTTGACCCTAGGCTAGCCCTAGTGGTCCTTTGGACTTATGTTGAGTTCATCTGTTTCAGGTTGAGCATAGTGCTTCCAAGATCATACCAATTTGATTGATGTTTGTTTGTCTATATTGTGCTAACCTTTTGTTTTGTAGGTGACTCATGTAACTTGAGTCTTGCTTTGCACAATTGACCTTCTATGGTTGACTGTCTATCCATTTCCTTTGGTTTTAACTGTGGAACTGTGAACTAATCTGTTTGACTTTTGCAGGTACTTTAGTTGCTTAAGTTCTCTGAACTTGATTTGCTTTGCTTTTTAGCAACTTGCTTGAGGTATAATCTCTTTTACTACATGTAGTCTGGAGACCCGGTCTGTTATTTGACCGGGCAAACTGTCTGAAGTCCTCCTTAAGAGGCAATGCTTGTGTATGTTTACTTTGTCCCTGTACAGAGTCAAAGACCTCCTAAGTGAAGAGGCAATTGGTGGAAGGTAGGGATATGCAGTCTATCCCCCACTATTCAGTGTGTCTTCTGTCTTGCTCACACTACTGTGTTGATGCACTTCAGATAAAAACCCAAGATCTTGTGCAATTGCACAGTTGAGTCAGTTTTAAATGTGTAGAAGGGTTCCCACTTTCTGAACCCACACATTCTTGTCAAATGCTCTCCCAGGCCAGGGATAGAAGCAATGAGGCACACCCCTCATCTCCTTTCATCTGCTTCACCTTAGCCTCTCAATGGCAAGGTTAGGAGCACACTTACCCCATTCCAGTTGGCCCTAGTGCCTAACCTTTGATGTTTGAGCCCCTTGTTGGTGTGTTTATTTTGTGCTGTATGTGTTTGTGATTGCCTTGTTTGCTTCCTTAGGCTTTAGTTTGTGCTTGCCCTTGTGCAATAGCTTTGTGCTTGACTTGCTTCCTGTGCAAGTCAAGTCTGCGTGGCTTAACCCTTGTGTGAGCCATGTTTAGGGTTGTTTGGCCGAACTACGGCAACTCTGATTCTCATGTTCAGATGAGATACGTAGGCACGAGACGCGATGTCTTGCCGAGTTTTGACTAACCACTAACACTAACTCTTTTCTCTCACCCCTGTGTGATTGAGATCTCTTCTTTTCTCTCGCCCTTGTTGTGATTGAGACTTCCCCTTTCTCTTGCCCTAGTTGCAATCGAGACCCTTGCTTCCTGTGCAAGTCTTGTCTAGGATAGGTTGGCCCTCGTGCCATTTAGCTAGAAACCTTAACTTAGGGTTGACTTTGCATGACAACATCTAGGCTCGAGTCGTAGTCTCCCTAGAGTTGTGTCTCCCTCTGTTATCTGGTTAGGCTAGATCCTTGTCCCTGCGTAGGGGAACTACATCGCCCTGATCTTCACACCAGATGAAGTATGTAGGCAGGAGATTGAGCTGACCTCTCCGGGCGCCTTTTCTTTTCTTTTGTGTGTGTTGTTTGACAGTTATAGGCTGAGTCCCCGACTCCCTATCAACCTGTTGTGTTGTTGTGTGCTTGGAAGCCGATGTAAGTCCATCGATTGGCATTTGGATTCCAGTGTGCGTGTGTTTAGGTTCGGATGCTGATGTAAGTCCAGTGATTGGCATTCGGGCTCCGCGTTTGCCTGTGTGTGTCCTGTTTGTTTGTGTGCGTGTCAGCCGAGCTACGAATGCTCTGATTCTTCTCTCGTCCGAGAAGATACGTATGCATAGGATGCAACATCCTAGCGAGCATGTGTCGTTTCCCCAGTCCGAACTACTTCGACTCTGATGTCTATGCTTGATAGACTAAGTAGGCCCAGGATGCGACATCCTGCCGAGTCAGTTTCAGTCAGTTTCTTTTGTCTCTTTTCAGCCAGTGTGTGTGAGTTTGAGCAGTGTTTTAGCAACCAATTTTCCTTCCTTCTGTGCGTGGATCCCGTAGAGTACTACGGATGCGTAGGGTGCCTAACACCTTCCCTTCGCATAACCGACTCCCGAACCCATTTCTCTTTGGTCGCGAGACCATGTTCTTTCCTAGGTTTACTTCGAGCGTTTCCTTTCCCTCTTTTGGGATAAATAACGCACGGTGGCGGCTCTGTTGTTTCTTTCTTTTCCCGCCGGTTTTTCGCGCGATGCGACAGCTGGCGACTCTGCTGGGGATAAAGAGAAGTTGACCTACGCTGGTCCATCTTCCCTAAGCGAGTCTCTCCTAGCGCTCTCTAGGTTAGGGTTTTGGTTGCTTTTTGCTGTGTTTATTTATTGCATTCATTATTTACTGTTTGCATTCATTGTCTATTGTTTGCATTTATGTTTGTAATTATGTTTGCATTCATTCATATTCATCTGCTGGTTGCCTGTTTGTTGGGATGGGATATTTTGTGAGAAATAAGCCCACTACCCAGGCTTGAGTGCACACATAGGTGTTAGAGTGGATAGTCATGAGGCTTGCGTGGCATGTTGCTACGTTAAGTCGTTCATGAGACCCACATTCCAGACGAGGTTTCTGTTGGATATATTTTGTCCTATGGATGTTCCATAACGACAAATATTCCTTTAGAAATCGTCGACTCTGGTGACCATTTCCCGAGAACCCAGTCGAGGCCTCTCCTCCGAGATGTGATTATGTTAGCTCTGGTGGGCGCATTCTCGCTGCTCAATCCGAGGACCCCGAGACTGGGAACTTGCTATAGGATATCCTGTTGAGGGGAGTCAGCAGAGGTCTTTCGTCCCGTAATAATACCAAACCTTCAGTGGTAAACGTATTATTCTCGACTGAAGGGCTGAAACTGACAAACTTCTGTTCTTAGAACCTACAAGTGAGGGGCGGGCTAAATTCAGGAAACCTTAACTTCCAACCAACCCGGTTTTCTGGAGCATAGTTGTGGTCTTGTATTTTATTCTTCAGTGGGTTTTTCTTCAGACAGTGCAACCCGGCAGATGTTTAAGCAGATCCAGCGGTCCTGGTTTCCATATCATTGCATTGCATCACATCATTTTGCATTCATATCATCTAACACATGTTTATCCATTTCTAGGGGTTTACATCTTCTTCTTGATTCCGGTCGGGGTTTCCTGGTTCTCCTGAGATGGATATTGGCAGAAAGAGACATGTCGCTTACAAGTTTCCAGTGGTTTGTTTGGAGCCTATTCAACAGCTGATGAAGTCAATGGATCACGTTTCTCTAGAAGGATTCCGGAAGGATTATGGTTTGATTCTAAGCTTCGTCACAGTTCTCTCCAAAGATCAACACGATGCTCTCTTTACACTGCTGCAGTTCTATGACCCTCCATTGAGGTGTTTCACATTCCCGGATTATATTTTGGTCCCTACTTTGGAGGAGATTTCCAGTTTTCTCAGAGTTCCTATTAAGTCACAATTGTTATTCTACAGATCTGAGCTTCTACCCGATCTCAGCGTGGTTGCTTCGGCCACATATTTGGGGAAATCGGTCTTGAAGGATAATATATGTCAGAAGGGAGGAGTCAGTGGCTTTCATTTGAGTTTCTTGTTGGGAGAGGCAAAGAAGAAGCTTGAAGATGGTGACCAGAGGGGTTTCAATGCTGTGTTGGCTCTCTGTGTGTATGGGATTGTCCTGTTCCCTAATGTTGCAAAATTTGTGGACATAGACGCAATACGCCTCTTCGTGTTGGGAAATCCAGTGCCGACCTTGTTGGGAGATTTCTTTCATTCGGTGCACCACAGGAATGAGAATAGAAAAGGAGGATTGGTGAATTGTTGTGCGCCTTTGTTTTATAAGTGGTTTAGTTCTCACCTGCCCAAATCAGGAGCGTTCGTTGATGTCGAGGACTCGTTGAGTTGGTCGAAGAGATTGATGGGGTTGAGAGCTGAAGATATTTCTTGGTGGTCTGACCGGAGCTTGCTTCGGGCGGATATTATTCACAGTTGTGGGAGCTTCCCAAATGTACCGTTGGTGGGAAGAAGAGGAGGAATCAACTATAACCCTTCTCTGGCAGTCAGGCAGTTTGGGTATGCTTTAAGGACTCCGCCTTTGGAAATGGATGTGGAAGAATCTCTGTTTTTCCATTCTGCGCCTGATTTGACTGTATCTCGTAAAGCAGCTGAGGCTTGGCTCAAGATGATCAAGCGAGGAGGAGTTGTACTTGGAAAAGGAGATTGTAGGACTTATCCTCTGTATGAAGAGTGGCTTCAAGGAAGAGTTAAAGAGTTTGGTCTGCCGTTTCCTATGGAAGAACCTTTGTATCCGCCGACTCCTGCACAGTCAACAGTGGTGAGCCGGGAGGAATATGACAGATTGAAGAAAGCCATGGAGAAGCTTCAATTCGAAAACTCGGAGCTAAACGTGAAATTGCAAGACTATATGCATCAATTCCATGAGGCAGAATATCAGAAGGCGGAAGCTGTCAGACTGCGAGAGGAAGCAGAGGGAAAATTAGCTGTGGAGGTGGACTTCTTCAGGAAGACGGACAAGGCCTTGGGATCATCCAGCTCCGAGTTGAGGCGAGTCAAACAACAATTAATGGATGCTCAGGGTAAATTAGCCGGGTGGCAAGAACGATGGGATGCATTTTCAATTTCCCGGAAGGCAAAGGAGGAGGAGATGGTGACCGAACTGACTGGTCAGATGGAGAAGTTGAAGACTTTGTTGAAAGAGAAGAACCATGAGCTTTTGTGTGCCCGTTCTACCAATGGTTACATCACCGATCAACTCAATGAGGCTCGGGGACAGATTGAAGAACTTAAGGAGTTGGCAGGTTTGAAGAAATCCAGACTTGTGGAGGTATTCGGAGAGGATGATGAGAATTACTACAGAGAGCACATCAACAAGATGGATGAAGTCATTTACCAGAGGAATCTGCTTATCCGGCGTTTGATAGAGTCTCCAGATCATCCCGACACGATGGCATTACTGGATGAAGTGAAGAGAAGCCCTCATGGTTTGCACACGGGAAGCTGAGTCCTGTTTTTTGCTTTTTACTTAATTGCTTTGTTGTTATACAGTGACGATCCACAGGCTTGTTGTGGAGGTCATCTTTTGATGTACTATTGGCTATGACCTTTCTTTTTAAATTTATCTGTATGAAGACCTTTTCTTTATTGTATCTTAATCTCTGAATTTTATCTATGGCTCGATTTTCTCGTGAGACTGGAATCAAGGATGTAGAATACTCTTTTGAAGTGATAAACATGTCATTGCATTAACATTTCATTTTTGCATATTCTCGCATTACAGGTGTTCTCAGGCCATCTTCTTACCTTGATTCCTGTGTCCAGACAGGATAGCTGACCAAAGGCCGCACCGCTACTCAACAAGGCTCAACCATCAACGCAACATGGATCAGGTTCAGGCCGAGTTGGCAGAAATGAGGGCAAGCATGGCCCAGTTCATTCATATGATGCAAGGGGTTGCACAAGGCCAGGAAGAACTCCGAGCAATGGTCCAGAGGCAAGAAGCTACATTGCCACCGCCCAACCAGCCTCTGCAAGAAGGAAATCCAGTTCCTGAGGTCCCTGCCGCTGCTATTCCCGTCAACAACTACGCTGTGGGTGAAGAGTTGAGGGGTATCCGAGTCGACGGTCAACCGATTGCTCCGGATGTTGTTAGTCCCAGAGTCATCCATGCTCCGGTCCGTAACAGAATTCCAATTGTTGACAGACAAGAGGATTTGTTTACTATGCTCAGCGAAGACGACAACATGTTGGGTAGAAATGATGCGAGAGATCGCAGAGTGGAGGCCCTTGCTGAGAAAATCAGGGCAATGGAATGTCAAAACTCCCTCGGTTTTGACGTTACAAACATGGGATTAGTTGAAGGACTTAGAATCCCGCATAAATTCAAGGCGCCGTCATTCGACAAATACAACGGTACCTCTTGCCCTCGCACCCATGTGCAGGCGTACTATAGAAAGATATCCGCATATACAGACGATGAGAAGATGTGGATGTATTTCTTCCAGGATAGTCTATCTGGGGCATCCTTGGATTGGTACATGGAATTGAAGCGGGATTCAATTCGGTGCTGGAGAGACCTGGGAGAGGCGTTCCTCAGGCAGTATAAGCACAATATGGACATGGCTCCAACCAGAACTCAGTTACAAAGCTTATGTCAGAAGAACAATGAAAGTTTTAAAGAGTACGCCCAGAGATGGCGCGAACTAGCTGCGAGAGTTCAACCCCCTATGCTGGAAAGGGAGTTGACTGACATGTTCATTAGCACTCTACAAGGTGTCTATATGGATCGGATGGGAAGCTGCCCATTCGGAAGCTTTTCTGACGTCGTAATCTGCGGCGAAAGAACTGAGAGCCTGATCAAGGCTGGGAGGATCCACGATACTGGTTCCTCATCGTCATCAAAGAAACCCTTCTCTGGGGCACCTCGCCGTAGAGAAGGAGAAACCAATGCTGTACAGCACAGAGGGAGTGCTTACAGAGCCAACAACAGGGACCAGTATCGTCCAATAGCTGCAGTGACCATTCCTGCACCACAACCACGTCCACAACAACAACAAAGAGTTCAACAACAACCACAACAACCGCAACGACCTCAACAACAGCAGCAACAGCAGCAACGTCCTTTTCAGCAGAGACAGAGGTTGAATCCTGATAGAAGATTTGATCCTTTGCCTATGTCGTACGCAGAGCTACTACCCGAACTACTCCGGTTAGGGTTTGTAGAGTTGCGTACGATGGCAACTCCTACCGTACTGCCACCCGGTTACGATGCAAATGTAAGATGTGACTTTCACTCTGGGGCACCAGGCCACCATACTGAAAGATGTCGGGCGTTTCAGCACAAGGTTCAGGATCTGATTGATTCCAAGACAATCAACTTCTCTCCGGTTCCGAATGTGGTAAACAATCCTATGCCACAACATGGAGGGCATAGGGTTAATAACATTGAAGATGGAGAAGCTGAAGATCTGGTTGTGAATGTTGAAGATGTCCAGACTTCCTTACTGATTGTCAAGGGCCGATTGTTGAAGGGGGGTGTTGACCCGGGCTGTAATGAAGATTGTGTGGGCTGTTCAGAGGTTGTCAACGGTTGTGACCAGTTGAAGACTGGTATTCAGAGGTTAATGGACGAAGGCTGTCTACAGTTTAGCCGTGCTACCAGAGATAATGGGGCAGTGTCTACTGTCACCATTTTTTATAAGCCGGCTGAAGGAAGAGGACGTGGGGCTGTCAGTACACCCACCACCAGCAATACTCCGGTTACCATTTCTGCTCCGGTAACCATCAGAGCACCTGCTACTATTGTTGCGCCTGGCAGAAGGCAGAATGAAAATAGTAGGGTTGTGCCCTGGAGTTATGACAACGCCTATCGCCGGGATAGGAGGGCTGGTAATCAGACAAGGCCAATTGTTCAAACACCAGTTACGATCAGTGCTCCTGTGAGGATCCCTGCTGTTACAAGTCCTGTGGTGGACAATGTTGGAGGACAGGGAGGTTTCACAAGGAGTGGACGACTGTTTGCTCCTCAGCCTGTGAGAGATGCTGCTGCTGAGTCATCTGCAAGGGCTAAGGGCAAGCAAACAATGGTTGATGAAGAACCGGCTCAGAAGGAGGCTGAGGGTTCTTTCCAGAAAGATGTCGAGGAGTTTATGAAGATCATAAAGAAGAGTGATTACAAGATTGTTGATCAACTCAACCAGACTCCGTCGAAGATCTCAATACTCTCTTTGCTGATGTGTTCTGAGGCACATCGGGACGCCTTGCTGAAAATGCTGAACATGGCATACGTCCCGCAAGAGATATCGGTCAACCAGCTGGAGGGTGTTCTAGCAAACGTGAGTACCAGGCATGGTGTAGGTTTCACTGACCTAGACCTAACGCTTGAGGGCCGTAATCACAACAAAGCCTTGCACATCACTATGGAGTGCAAAGGTGCAGTATTATCACATGTGCTAGTGGACATCGGGTCGTCCCTGAATGTCCTTCCAAAGCAAATACTGAAGAAGATAGATGTCGAGGGAGTCGTGCTCACTCCCAGTGACCTGATCGTGCGTGCATTCGACGGATCCAAACATTCTGTGTTTGGTGAAGTCACCTTGCCAGTGAAGATAGGTCCTGAGATCTTCGACATCGTGTTCTACGTGATGGACATTCAGCCTGCTTATAGCTGTTTGTTGGGGCGTCCTTGGATTCACGCCGCTGGGGCAGTCTCGTCAACTCTCCATCAGAAGCTCAAGTATGTCTGGAACGGTCAGATTGTGACCGTCTGCGGTGAAGAGGAGATTCTGGTGAGTCATCTCTCCTCATTCAAGTATGTGGAGGTGGATGGCGAGATCCACGAAACCCTGTGCCAGGCATTCGAGACTGTGGCATTAGAAGGTGTAGCTTGTGCAGAGCAGAGGAAGCCAGGTGCTTCAATATCATCGTACAAGCAAGCCAAAGAGGTTGTTGACTCCGGTAAGGCTGAAGGCTGGGGCAAGATGGTTGACTTGCCTGTAAAAGAAGACAAATTCGGCATTGGGTACGAGCCTCTCGCAGCAGAGCAGCATGTACAAGCAGGTCCGAGCACCTTCACCAGCGCTGGGCTGATGAACCATGGAGACGTCTTTGCCACTGATGGTGAAGATAGTGGTTGTGATTTGGATGTCTGGGTCCGCCCTTGTGCACCAGGCGAGGTCATCAACAATTGGACGGCAGAAGATGTAGTCCAAGTTACTCTACTGACAGAGTAATTTTCTT
The DNA here is from genome assembly GCF_024323335.1 of Lathyrus oleraceus. Lineage (NCBI taxonomy): Eukaryota > Viridiplantae > Streptophyta > Magnoliopsida > Fabales > Fabaceae > Lathyrus > Lathyrus oleraceus. Next base: position 147,859,523 of record NC_066581.1, on the reverse strand, counting down.
TTGTTTTTATCATTTTGCATGAAAACCCTACGTTCTGCCCAAGGCGTAGTGGTTCATTGTAGGGCCACATCATGTTCAATGTTTATAAATAAAGGACGTTTTTTCAATCAAATTTTGAGATCTTTGTCTTTCTATTTTCGGTTTTCCACTTTTTCAAAAAAATAAAATGGCAATGTTTTTGTTTTTTGTGACTTTATTGAAATCTTTTTCTAAAAAAACAAAACATTAAACATGCAGAAGTGATCTTTTGGCACCCACTGTGAACGACTCTGTTATGGCTCAGTATGATTTCAACAATCCCATCTACCAAGCTGAAGAGGAGAGTGAGGAAGACTGTGAACTCCCTGCAGAATTGGTCAGACTACTGAAGCAAGAGGAAAGGGTCATCCAACCTCACCAGGAAGAGTTGGAAGTCGTCAATCTGGGTACTGAGGACGCCAGAAAAGAGATCAAGATTGGGGCTGCTTTAGAAGACTCTGTCAAGAGGAGGCTAATCGAGATGCTGAGAGAATATGTGGAAATATTCGCCTGGTCATACCAAGATATGCCGGGTCTGGATACAGACATCGTGGTGCATCGGTTACCTCTCCGAGAAGAGTGTCCGTCGGTCAAGCAGAAGCTTCGCAGAACTAGTCCTGATATGGCTGTCAAGATCAAAGAAGAGGTTCAAAAGCAGTGGGACGCAGGTTTCCTAGCTGTCACCAGTTACCCGCCGTGGGTTGCCAACATTGTTCCCGTGCCGAAGAAGGATGGCAAAGTCAGAATGTGTGTCGATTACCGAGATCTGAATAGGGCGAGTCCAAAAGATGATTTCCCATTACCTCACATCGATGTATTGGTGGATAATACGGCTCAATCCTCGGTATTCTCTTTCATGGATGGTTTCTCAGGCTATAACCAGATCAAGATGGCGCCAGAGGACATGGAAAAGACGACGTTCATTACACCTTGGGGCACGTTCTGCTATAAGGTTATGCCATTTGGGCTGAAGAATGCCGGTGCTACCTATCAGAGGGCAATGACGACTCTCTTTCATGACATGATGCACAACGAAATCGAAGTGTACGTGGATGATATGATTGCGAAGTCGCAGACGGAAGAGGAGCACCTGGTAAATTTGCAGAAGTTATTTGACAGACTGGTCAAATTCAAACTGAGGCTGAATCCGAACAAGTGTACGTTTGGGGTAAGATCCGGGAAGCTTTTAGGCTTCATTGTCAGTGAGAAAGGGATTGAGGTTGATCCAGCTAAGGTCAAAGCTATTCAAGAAATGCCTGAACCGAAGACGGAAAAGCAAGTCCGTGGGTTTTTAGGGAGGTTGAACTACATTGCAAGGTTCATATCTCATCTAACTGCTACATGTGAACCAATTTTCAAACTGCTCAGAAAGAATCAGGCGATCAAATGGAATGATGACTGTCAGGAAGCTTTTGACAAAATCAAAGAATACTTGCAAAACCCTCCAATCCTTATCCCTCCAGTTCCAGGGAGACCACTGATCATGTACCTTTCAGTCACCGAGACTTCGATGGCGTGTGTATTGGGTCAGCATGACGAGTCTGGTCGAAAAGAGCATGCCATATACTACCTAAGCAAAAAGTTTACCGACTGTGAAACAAGATATTCACTGCTCGAGAAAACTTGCTGTGCTTTGGCCTGGGCTGCTCGCCGACTAAGGCAGTATATGTTGAACCATACTACTCTTTTGATTTCTAGAATGGATCCTGTGAAATACATCTTTGAGAAGCCAGCTCTCACCGGACGTGTTGCCCGTTGGCAGATGATCTTAACAGAGTATGACATTCAGTACACGTCGCAGAAAGCCATCAAAGGTAGTATTCTGTCAGACTATCTTGCCGAACAACCGATCGACGACTATCAGCCTATGATGTTTGAATTCCCTGATGAAGACATCATGTACCTAAAGACGAAAGACTGTGAAGAGCCGCTTGTCGAGGAAGGACCGGATCCTGATGACAAGTGGACATTGATGTTTGATGGGGCTGTGAATATGAACGGTAATGGCGTTGGGGCAGTGTTGATCAATCCCAAAGGTGCTCATATACCTTTTTCTGCCAGATTGACATTCGACGTCACCAACAATGAAGCTGAGTACGAGGCTTGTATCATGGGGATAGAAGAAGCCATTGATCTGAGGATCAAAACACTCGACATATTCGGAGATTCTGCTCTAGTGATCAATCAGGTCAATGGAGATTGGAATACAAACCAGCCACATCTGATTCCGTATAGAGACTACACCAGAAGAATACTGACGTTCTTCAAGAAGGTGAAGTTGTATCATGTCCCCCGAGACGAAAATCAGATGGCTGATGCCTTGGCTACTTTATCTTCCATGATAAAGGTTCATTGGTGGAATCATGTGCCACATGTTGCTGTGAATCGACTCGAGAGGCCTGCATATGTGTTTGCAGCCGAGTCTGTTAATGCTATTGATGATAAGCCGTGGTACTTTGACATCAAGAATTTCCTCAAGACTCAAGAGTATCCTGAGGGTGCGTCGAAGAATGATAAGAAGACCCTGAGAAGGCTTGCTGGAAGCTTTTATCTGAATCAGGATGATGTGCTATACAAGCGGAACTTTGACATGGTCTTGCTCAGATGCGTGGATAGACACGAAGCAGACATGTTAATGCAAGAAGTGCACGAGGGTTCGTTTGGCACCCACGCTGGAGGTCATGCAATGTCGAAGAAATTGCTGAGAGCCGGATATTACTGGATGACTATGGAGTCCGATTGCTTCAAGTACGCTCGGAAATGCCATAAATGTCAAATCTATGCTGATAAGGTGCATGTACCACCAAGCCCATTGAATGTCATGAACTCGCCTTGGCCGTTCGCCATGTGGGGCATTGACATGATTGGGAGGATTGAACCAACTGCTTCGAATGGACATCGCTTCATCTTGGTTGCGATCGATTACTTCACCAAATGGGTAGAAGCAGCTTCCTATGCCAACGTCACCAAACAAGTGGTTGCCCGGTTCATCAAGAAAGAAATCATCTGTCGTTATGGAGTCCCTGAGAGAATCATCACTGACAATGGTTCGAATCTCAACAACAAAATGATGAAAGACTTGTGCAGAGATTTCAAGATCGAACATCACAATTCTTCTCCTTACAGACCGAAGATGAATGGTGCTGTAGAGGCAGCAAACAAGAACATCAAGAAGATTGTGCAGAAAATGGTCGTTACGTACAAGGATTGGCACGAGATGTTGCCTTTCGCTTTGCATGGATACCGTACCTCTGTACGTACGTCGACCGGGGCAACCCCCTACTCCCTTGTGTATGGTATGGAAGCAGTCCTACCAGTTGAAGTGGAGATCCCTTCTCTGAGGGTATTATTGGATGTCAAGCTGGACGAAGCCGAGTGGATTCGAACGAGGTTCAATGAGTTGAGCCTCATCGAAGAGAGACGTTTAGCAGCTGTTTGCCATGGGCAGTTGTATCAGAGAAGGATGAAGCGAGCATTTGATCAGAAAGTGCGTCCTCGGACATTTCAAACTGGCGATCTAGTTTTGAAGAGGATCCTTCCTCCCGGTACAGATAACAGGGGCAAGTGGACTCCTAATTACGAAGGTCCATATGTTGTGAAGAAGGTCTTCTCCGGTGGAGCCTTGTTGCTTACAACTATGGACGGTGAAGATTTTCCTTCCCCTGTCAACTCAGATGTAGTCAAAAAATACTTCGCGTAAATTGACCCGCTGGACAAAAAGAACAAAATAGTCCAGGCAAAAATGGGCATCCCGGCGAACCAAAAAACAGAAAGAAAAGGTTCGGGCAAAAGTTAGGGATAAAAATGAAAAAATTGTACACCCGGTAAGTCGAAAACCCGCAAGGGCGGCTTAGGCAAAAATGGGTATCCCGGTGGATTGAAAACCCGAAAGGGCGATCCAGCCAAAAGAGGGGTTAGAGCGAAGACTACAGTCTGAGTCATCTGTACTTCGTCATGCTTCGTCAGCTGCCATCTCGACAGATGTGATCGGTCCAGTCTGTCTTCTCAGAAAGCAAGGAATTGGGAAGAAACTGATGATCTATGAGTTATAACAGAGTTGGGAAACAGTGGATGCCGTGTTCACATTGCCATTAGGATAGTTTATTTTCCTTTTGTGCGCAATTACCTCTTTCTAGGAATTGCTTCCCAATGTATTTGGCCTCTTCAGGCACATTTTCAATAAAAGTCGTTATTCAGATAAATTGCTCTTTTGTTTTTACTTTTACTGTTTTGTTTGCAAAAACGTCCGAATTTTTGATAAACATTGCATATAAAAACATAAAGGCTACACAATGACGTGCAGAAAGATTAAAACATTTGAAAATCATTTTGAATGTTGAGGACACTTGAGCGTATCTTGTCCATATACCCCCTGGGGCATCTGTTGTTCCGATTTGTAGGTCGTCACCTGTGAATATTTTCCCCAGTAAGGTTGTCACCTGTGAGCATTTCCCAGCAGTGCTTCTCCCAGACAGAATCATTCTCCTAGCTATGTTTTGTTTGGGCCTTCCCCAGTGAAGCAATTATTTCTCCAGCAGAGTTCGTCCCACCAATGGATTGGACAGGTTTTTATAGCAGGTCAACATCTGCATCCCCAGCTGAGTTGTTTCTACTCGTGAATTATGTGGGTCGTCCCCGGCAGAGTAACAGATATTCCCCGAAGCAGAGTTCATCATATCTGAAGATTGTTTGAGCCTTATCCCCAGAGAGTTTTCTTGGTTTATCTTCCCCAGCGGAATAGTGATTTCCTCAGCAGAGCGGTTATTTCCCCAAGCGGAAGTTTTTGTGGATTCATTGGACTATCTCCAGCAGATTACCTTTATTTCTCCCTAGCAGGGTTGATTCGTTTCTCCCCAACAGAGTTGTTTTCTTACTCCCCAGCGAGTTGCCTTGTCTTCCCCTAGTGGAATGGTATTGTTGGCTCCCCAGCAGTTGCCATGTTTTTCCCCCAGTGGATTTATCTTGAAGATTCCTCAACACAGTCGTCCTGTGCATCTCTCCCCGCAGAGTCCTTATCATATTGCATTGCATATAGTAATCATTGCATCCTCAAAACTGCGTAGCATTTCTATTCCAGATGGAGCATTACGCCATAGAAAAATTCAAACATATGCATTCATGTGTTCGAAACCACATCAGACCGTATCCCCCGGCAGAGGCGGATCATCTTTGTTCCACATCAACACAGCAAATCAGCTACAGTTGCTTCGACAGCATTCAGATTTGTTTATCCCCACAGAGGTTTATTTCCTCACCCGATGGTGACAGAGGTTTATTTCCTCACCCAATGGTGACGGAGGTTTATTTCCTCACCCGATGGTGACAGAAAATTTGTTTCTCCCCAGTGAGACCCCTAGCAAGTGATCAGTCTTGCCTTGATGTATCCCAGATTTTGTTCTTTGTGATACCAGTAAGTGTCATGTTAACACCCGCGTGTGTCTTCTTTGTTTTGGTGTCGGTAAACACCATTGCTTCGGTGTCGGTAAACATCGAGTTCCACCCAGTCATCGGTAAATGTCTGGTCATTTCTTTTGATGTCGGTAAACATCATCTTTCGATGTCGGTAAACATCGAGTCTCACCCAGTCATCGGTAAATGTCTGGTCATTTTTTGGTGTCGGTAAACACCATTGTTTCGGTGTCGGTAAACATCGAGTCTTTCCTTCAGTCATCGGTAAATGTCTGATAGATCCCCAGCTAGAAATCCCCAGTAGAGTCATCCGTAAATGTCCTATCTGGTTTTCAGTTGCGAATATTTGTTTGTCTCTCACCAATAAATTTCTCATCCCAGTCATCGGTAAATGTCTGGTCATTCTTTTGATGTCGGTAAACATCATCTTTCGATGTCGGTAACATCGTGTCTCATCCCAGTCATCGGTAAATGTCTGGTCATTCTTTTTGATGTCGGTAAACATCATCTTTCGATGTCAGTAAACATCGAGTTCCACCCAGTCATCGGTAAATGTCTGGTCATTCTTTGTTCTCTTGCTAATAAAATCAAAATCTCCAGAAGTCGTCGGTAAACGTCTTGCCTGGTATCATCACAAAGATTTTGTTCCTTCCCAAGCAGAGATGCCATCGGTAAATGGCCCAGTTTTCTTCGATATCGGTAAATATCGAATTCCCAGTTGCAGCAGCCATCGGTAAATGGTCTGGCTGAAGTTGACATCGGTAAATGTCCAGTTTCTTTGAAGCCACCATCGGTAAATGGTCTTGCTTCCTTCCTACATCAAATTCTTTCCCAGTAACCATCGGTAAATGGTTTTGCTGAAGTTGATATCGGTAAATATCAAGTTTTAACCATCGGTAAATGGTTCTGTTTTTCTCAATCTGTTTCCCAGCAGCCATCGGTAAATGGTCGTGCTGAAGTTGATATCGGTAAATATCAAGTTGTAACCATCGGTAAATGGTTTTGTTTTTCAGAAATTTGTTTCCCCCAGCCGCCATCGGTAAATGGTCGTGCCGAAGTTGATATCGGTAAATATCAAGGTTCCAGTTCTTTAACCATCGGTAAATGGTTTTGCTTTTCTGAAGCTGTCGTGCAGTTGTCATCGGTAAATGACGTGGTTCTCTTTGTATTATATCCAATCGGTGCAAATTTCTACGGTTCTTTGGTATTCAATCCCTGTTTACCCTGAAAGTCTGACAGCCATTGCTATCATCCGTTCGGGTTTCCAGCTGATTGAATAGGGGCAGCTGTAGCACCTCAAATTTGCACCTAGCATTGTACATATCATTTCATATTAGGTCATAGCATATCATAGTCCAGTGCATAACATTTGCATTGTCCCTCAGTTGCCTCAAGAGCAAGTAAGCAGAGAATTAGGTCAAACTGATCAGGAGGTCAGTCAACCAATCAAGCAAAGGTGTTTCTCAAGGAATCAAAGCCCTAGGGTTTGTCCAACAAGTTCACATGCCTTGGGGGTCTTTTTGAAGTGTTCAAGTCAAGGGTTGAAGGCTCAAATGTCATCAGTCAATGCAAAGCCAGGTCAGAAACCCTAGAAAGCCAATAATCAATCAAAGCAGTGGATGGTGGCCATTCTTGTGGAATTTGGGCACCATGGTCAATTATCAAGAGTTCATATGTCTTGGGACATCATTTGAAGTCAAAGTCTCAAGGAATTAGGGTTTGGAATTCATCAGAAGTGCACAGTCAAGCCCAAAACCCTAGAAAGTCAAAGTTGGTCAACTGTGGTTGATTCTTTGGATTTGATGGATGGAAATGGTTTGAAGGAGCTTATTCATGTCCTAATAGGTCTCATATGTCATGGGAATCAACATCATGGAAGAATATCAAGCCCATCAGAAATTTTCCAGAAATAGAAAGTGGACCTGTAATTTCAACTGCCAAAAATGGAAACTTCTTGATCCTCAACTTACATCATGATAAAAGCTTCAAATGAATTTTTGCCCAACATGAAAGTTGAAGATCTTGTTCTCCCATTTTCAAAAAGTCCAAGAACTCTCAAATCCCATGTGTGGTTGTCAAGATATGATCAAATCATTTTCATCAATTTTTGAACTTCAACTGAGCATATCTCCCAAACCATAAGGCCAAATTTGGTGGGGTTTTTTCCTACAAACCACATTTTTCATCCTCTTTCCAAAAATATAAATTTCATGACCTAAAACATTACCATTCAAAATGGCATTTTTGGACCTTTTCATTTAAAATCAAAGTTTGACTCACAGTTGACTTTTTGATTTATGGACTTTTTCTCATTTTTGCCAATTGGAAAATGTTCTAAATCACATTTGTGACTTGTCTCAAGCTTAAAAGCATGTTCATTTCACTATTTCACTACCATTTTGGACAAAATTCAAAATTGGCAAAATGTTGCAAATAGAAGTACATAAGCAAAACACATACAGCATTTTTCTGTACAACCACAAGCAGCTATTGGAATGTCCTTCTGCAGCCTTTCCAGCCCATAATCGTGCAGTCAAACACACCCTCCATTCCACTTACATGTCAATTAGCAAATTTGCAAAATGCATCATTAAGCATAAACCAGCTTACCAATTAATTAAAGGACCTTAAACAGAGGATATAAAGCTTCATTTCTGCACAAAAGAAGCCCTAGTTTTTGGCAGCCACCACACAGAAATACACTCTCACTCTCATATTGCATTTTGGCAAAAACGAAAATTCTGCAAAACCCTTGAAAACCATCGAGCCAGCCTTTGTTCCTCCATCATCCAAACATCATTTAGAGCACTTTTGAACCCCCATTCATCACCTGTACAGCTCCTACTTATTCTGTTTTCCTCAAAGCTTCAACAATGGTGAAAGGAGATTTCAAGAACTCCAAGCTTCGCTGAGCTAAAGGGCCTCAAGGATTCATCATTCTAACACATTCTCTTCATCTGTTTGCATTCATAATCACCAAAACAACACTACAGCTCGATTTTCTTCCAAAACAAGTAAGTAATCGACCTTCTCTTTTTGCCATGCCATACTATGTTTGTGAGAGATCCTTGAATACTGATTCTAGAATGCTATGCCTTGTTTGAAATGGTGCTCTCATGATGAAGAAATCTTGATTTTCATTTTTGTGAGCAATTGCATTTTTCTTCGATTTGGTTTGAACATGATGATTTATTGAAAAGTGATGATATATTTGTGGTATTGAATGCTTGATGATGCTATTGGCATGCTTGGTTTCATTTTCTGGACATTTCGAAAATTCCATGATTGAACATTGATGAATGAATACTGCTGCTGTCCAAACTTATGCTACGCCCAGATTTCCACTTGTTGTGTTTGGTTTGTTGTCATTTTGATGTTGCATAGGGATGTTCCATTGGCCGTGCTTTTGATTGTGTCTGTTTGAAGTTGTCTGTGTGATGATGGACACTGTTATATTCGAACCCTAGCATTGATTCCCAGAGAATGCTTTTGTTTGATTTTGTTTTTTGCTGTATGAACATCACTACCATACTGTTGCCATGCTACTGGGATTTGAATTGTTGATGCTTGCATGAGAACAAGTTGATGTTTTTGCCTTGCTTCCTAAAACCCTGCTGTGTTTTAAACCTTAAACTTGCCAAAATTTTGCATGAATGTGTGTTGGTTTATTGCTATCTAGGCATGCATGAACATGGTTGTATCACTCCCCTGCTGTTATCCATGTTTAAATTTCTGTATGATGATGAACATTGATGTTGAATACCATGCTGTTGCTTGCTTTTGTTGATGATTGACTGATGAATGTTGGTGATGAACATATGCACTGTTGTATTGAACTCTACTCTGCCCAAAAACCCTCATGATTATGTTTGCTCTGTTGTTCTCAATGTTGTATGAGGATAGTGTCATGGCCCTGTTGGATTATTGATGATGTTTATTTTCGGTTGTTCATGATTGGTGATGGAACACGATGATGCTATTGCCCTGCTGCTGTTACAATGAAACCCTAATGCTGCATGAGATTCCCAGAATTTGAATTACAATTGGCTGTTGTTGTTTGTTGTTCATGCTTTTAAAACTTGTCCAGAATTTATGAACATACTGGTTTATGTTCGTTTAGATGCTGTATGAACCTATTGTTTGCCATGCCTTTTACCTCATGTTGATTGGATTCCATGTTTATGATGTTGGATGATAAATCGTGTTGCTGCATAAAGCCAAAATGCTGCATGATGTTGATGCATGAACTGCTGTACCAATGCCATGATATTATGCGTTTTTGCTCGAATTTTGTTGGTGTTGATGAACCATGGAGTGGAATTGATGTATGTTGCTGTTGAGCTCTGCCCAGGAATCTCTTTTGCTTGTGCTTGGTCTGTTGTTAATTAATGCTGTATGATGATGATGTTGCATAAACAAACTTGTATCAATGCCATGTTTGCTTGCCATGCTGTTCAAGTTCCAATTGGTGATGACTGTTTGATTGCATGATGAACATGTTGCTTTGCTGTTGTATTAAACATAACCCTGCACCAGAAAATTCCCATGTTTGCTGCTGTTTAGTTGTTTTCAAATGTTTGATTATTGTTGCTGTTTACCTGGTGATATTTTGATCGATAACATGAAGATGAATGCTGAAAGCCATGCTGCACATGTCCTGCTGTTGTGTTTAAACCCAAAACTCATGTTCAGAAATTCTTGATTGTGTTTGCTGTTTGTTTATGATGAGTTCATGATGATGAAGTTGAATGATGAACCCTGCTGCTGTGTTTGAACATTAATATTTGCCAGAAATCCACACAGATCATGCTTTGCTTGTTTGTGCTATGATGTTACAAGAGTGAGTGTTATGCTGTTGAGTGTTGGTGCATGATTTTTTATGTTGATGAACCTGCTTCAAGAGCAAATGCCATGAACCTTGCTGTGTTAGAAACCCCTAGGGTTTTAGAAACTCAAAAAATTCAAGTTGGTTGGCTCATTACTGTTTTATTGGCTGAGAGCCAATCAAAACATTTCGTTTTGCCTTGCCAAAACGCGCAGCTTCAATTAGTGAACCCAGAATTACAAGTCTGCCATCGTTGACCATTGCCTTGACCATCTTGCTATGCTATGTTCTTCATGTTTCATCAATTTGTGCATCAACTTCAACAATCAATTCCTCATCCATTTCAACTCCAAAAATTATGATTTTTTTTGCATGATGTTCACAAATGAGTCTAGAATTTAATTGTGAATTTTAATTAATTTTCCATTGGTTGGTTTTTAAATGGTAATTATTTTCCCAACATGTGTGCATAAATGATACATTGTGCCATTCCTTTTGTGAAATTGTCATATTGCATCCAATGAGCTTGAAATTTTTTGTGGTAAAACTAGACACATTGACCTTCATTTCCATATAAAGTTTGTGCATTTATCATTTGTGGATTGAGAGTTATGATTTTTTTGAAGTCATGTGTTGCATTTGGTGTCATACCATGATCATACATTTTCACAATTTTTGTTCACACACTTCCCCACATCCAAATGACTCCAAATTTTGCATGAATCATCTATCACATGTCTAGTTTGTGCATGATTTTTCTTGGAATTAATCTTGTTGTTTTCCATTTGATGATGAATTTTCTTCCATGCTTGGTCATTTGTGAACTTTTTGTGCTATACCTTGCCAAATCTTTTGTGAAATCCTCATACCATATCACATGACCATGAAATTTCATATGTGATAACTAGGCTCTTTGAGCTTTGCATTGGTGTTAATCTCATTCATTTCTCTTCTGTTTTCAATTTGATATGGATTTTTGAAGTTGACCCATGTTTGTTGACTTTCACTATGCTTGCTTGAGCTTGGTTTGACTTCATGATTTTAATTGGCTGCCTTCCTCTCATCCAAATGCCATGAAATTTTACATGTATACCATGTTAGATGTTAGGATTGAATGTGATTTATTTCATAATTTTTGAGATTGTTTGAGTTGACTTTTTGATGCAAGTCATTATGTTGACTTTTGTGTGCTTCCCATTGCCATGTTTTGACTTTAAATGTTCATGAAATGATCATAATGCATGATTTGAATGTGGGCCCAATTGTGTTTGCTTTCTAATTGGTTGACTTTGACTTTGAGTTGACTTTTCCTTGCTGCCTTGACTTTTTCTTTCATCTTTGACCCTAGGCTAGCCCTAGTGGTCCTTTGGACTTATGTTGAGTTCATCTGTTTCAGGTTGAGCATAGTGCTTCCAAGATCATACCAATTTGATTGATGTTTGTTTGTCTATATTGTGCTAACCTTTTGTTTTGTAGGTGACTCATGTAACTTGAGTCTTGCTTTGCACAATTGACCTTCTATGGTTGACTGTCTATCCATTTCCTTTGGTTTTAACTGTGGAACTGTGAACTAATCTGTTTGACTTTTGCAGGTACTTTAGTTGCTTAAGTTCTCTGAACTTGATTTGCTTTGCTTTTTAGCAACTTGCTTGAGGTATAATCTCTTTTACTACATGTAGTCTGGAGACCCGGTCTGTTATTTGACCGGGCAAACTGTCTGAAGTCCTCCTTAAGAGGCAATGCTTGTGTATGTTTACTTTGTCCCTGTACAGAGTCAAAGACCTCCTAAGTGAAGAGGCAATTGGTGGAAGGTAGGGATATGCAGTCTATCCCCCACTATTCAGTGTGTCTTCTGTCTTGCTCACACTACTGTGTTGATGCACTTCAGATAAAAACCCAAGATCTTGTGCAATTGCACAGTTGAGTCAGTTTTAAATGTGTAGAAGGGTTCCCACTTTCTGAACCCACACATTCTTGTCAAATGCTCTCCCAGGCCAGGGATAGAAGCAATGAGGCACACCCCTCATCTCCTTTCATCTGCTTCACCTTAGCCTCTCAATGGCAAGGTTAGGAGCACACTTACCCCATTCCAGTTGGCCCTAGTGCCTAACCTTTGATGTTTGAGCCCCTTGTTGGTGTGTTTATTTTGTGCTGTATGTGTTTGTGATTGCCTTGTTTGCTTCCTTAGGCTTTAGTTTGTGCTTGCCCTTGTGCAATAGCTTTGTGCTTGACTTGCTTCCTGTGCAAGTCAAGTCTGCGTGGCTTAACCCTTGTGTGAGCCATGTTTAGGGTTGTTTGGCCGAACTACGGCAACTCTGATTCTCATGTTCAGATGAGATACGTAGGCACGAGACGCGATGTCTTGCCGAGTTTTGACTAACCACTAACACTAACTCTTTTCTCTCACCCCTGTGTGATTGAGATCTCTTCTTTTCTCTCGCCCTTGTTGTGATTGAGACTTCCCCTTTCTCTTGCCCTAGTTGCAATCGAGACCCTTGCTTCCTGTGCAAGTCTTGTCTAGGATAGGTTGGCCCTCGTGCCATTTAGCTAGAAACCTTAACTTAGGGTTGACTTTGCATGACAACATCTAGGCTCGAGTCGTAGTCTCCCTAGAGTTGTGTCTCCCTTTGTTATCTGGTTAGGCTAGATCCTTGTCCCTGCGTAGGGGAACTACATCGCCCTGATCTTCACACCAGATGAAGTATGTAGGCAGGAGATTGAGCTGACCTCTCCGGGCGCCTTTTCTTTTCTTTTGTGTGTGTTGTTTGACAGTTATAGGCTGAGTCCCCGACTCCCTATCAACCTGTTGTGTTGTTGTGTGCTTGGAAGCCGATGTAAGTCCATCGATTGGCATTTGGATTCCAGTGTGCGTGTGTTTAGGTTCGGATGCTGATGTAAGTCCAGTGATTGGCATTCGGGCTCCGCGTTTGCCTGTGTGTGTCCTGTTTGTTTGTGTGCGTGTCAGCCGAGCTACGAATGCTCTGATTCTTCTCTCGTCCGAGAAGATACGTATGCATAGGATGCAACATCCTAGCGAGCATGTGTCGTTTCCCCAGTCCGAACTACTTCGACTCTGATGTCTATGCTTGATAGACTAAGTAGGCCCAGGATGCGACATCCTGTCGAGTCAGTTTCAGTCAGTTTCTTTTGTCTCTTTTCAGCCAGTGTGTGTGAGTTTGAGCAGTGTTTTAGCAACCAATTTTCCTTCCTTCTGTGCGTGGATCCCGTAGAGTACTACGGATGCGTAGGGTGCCTAACACCTTCCCTTCGCATAACCGACTCCCGAACCCATTTCTCTTTGGTCGCGAGACCATGTTCTTTCCTAGGTTTACTTCGAGCGTTTCCTTTCCCTCTTTTGGGATAAATAACGCACGGTGGCGGCTCTGTTGTTTCTTTCTTTTCCCGCCGGTTTTTCGCGCGATGCGACAAGCTTCATGCCGGCACAAAACTATGCTTGAGCGAAATGATTCTGGCGAACCTTTATGAATCTCTGAGTGAGAGCGTACATTTTTTAAAAAACACCAAAACCCAAGGGAAAATCAACTTAGCAGGACCTTTCTGGCTCTTGCAATTATGGCTCAATGCCACCTTTGAAGCCAATCTTCCTGTAGCACCAGAAATAGATGAAGAAGAAATAAAAAATAGGACTGTCGAATGGCCAAGATTAGTGCTAATAACGCCATCTGATGAAGGAATCAGCCTTCGACAAGCTTTTAAAAGCTATGTTATGATCTTTGCTAAGAGTTATCAATTTACTTCGACCATGGCACCTTTTGCTGATAGAAAAATTGGACCTAGGTGGTTTACCCAACAACTGCCTTTGGAGATGCAAAAGGATGAAAATATATTCCTGAATGTTTGGGAATCATTCTTAACCCCTAGGCTCCTTTTTTCTTACCGTAACGCCACTAAAAACCAAATTGCTTTGATAGTTTATCAACCCAACCTTGTTTCTAGACAGTTTGGTCTAATCCAAATCAAACCTCACCCTATATTTCCCAAGAAAGGATCCATCATCTTTTATAACTCCCTTCACACTGAAGACGAAGGCAAAGAGCTGTCGAAGAAACTAGCTGATGATTCTCTCGACATTCGACCAGTTATTTTTCGACCATCATTCTTATGCACTCCTGAGTTTGATGAATGGTGGAAGGATTATTATTCCAACAAATTTTTCGACGTAGCTGCTTTTGCTACACATTTGACAAATGCTTTCGCTTTTGTGCAGGATCGGACTAAAAAAGGTATTCAACGACACATTAAGGAAATACAGAAATTTCAAAAATATTTTGAAACTGCGTATAGATCTGATGATCTTAGTCGAACCATATGCGAAGCAGCGGCCGAATTAAAATGTAAAATGACGGAGAAGTTTGAAAAACTGTCATTGCCTTCCAATCTTTCACCAGAGGCGCGCTATGACCTGGCTTTCAGTTGTCATCCACCAAAGTTTCCTCCTTTGCCAACTGCTGACTTTGGGGTGGCGTTTAGTTTTCCACTTCCAGACTGGTTCCTTTGTGGGGATTTTATGAAAATTCTTCGTCAAAAGTATCAAAAACCTGCTGAGCGTGTGGTTCCGACTAAGTATCATCTGGGCGAATATCCAGGACACCTTCATATTGGAATAGAACACGTTCGCGTGGAAGATCCCATTCTTGAAGGTGTTCACAGAAAAACATGATTTTTCCTCCTGTTATTCTAACTGTCTTATCATGTCTCTCTTATATTTGTTTCTGAATTTTCTTTCTTTCCTTAGCCGTGAAGATCCCTGCTAAGAAAGCTGCTGTCGAAGCGGCGCCCAGTACTGCTAAGAAGCCTTCGACAAAAGTACAAAACTTTTCTCTTATTATTATTCATCTTCCCTTTTTCAAAACTAACTGGCTTTGGCCTGCGTGACTAGGTAAGTCGAAAACCCCCGACAATCCAAAAGAGAAAGAGTGAAGAGGAGAAAGAAGAGGCTAAAGTCCCTAGTGAAGAGTCTGGTGACGAATCTCCAGAGTTAATCCCTCCCCCTCAGAAGAAAAAGAAACTCACGAAGGTCTCTTCCCAAAGATCTATCGTTAAATCAACTAGGAAGGATTCTGCCAGTACTCCCCCTGCTAAACCTCAGTCGAAAGATACGGAGAGTGGGAAATCCAGCTTTAATACTGAGATTCCTGAGGTAATTTTTTATTTCGACAACATACATTCGCCTTTTCTGCATCTTTTTCTTCTAAATCTTAGAATTATTTTCAGGAACAAGTGGCTGTCGAAAGAACGTCTGAGAAAATTCGGGAGGAAACAGCCCCAGAAGAAGATATCCCCACAAGTGATCATGACATGCAAACTGTAGCAGAATTCGACACTATAGTGGGTGAAGCTTCTGAAGATGAATCTCCTCCTCATCCAGGATTAAACGTTGCACCTCAGGGTGATGACATTGATATGGAGGTTGTGGTCGAAGATGATCCTGAAGATGGAGCTGCCAGAGATGGGGACCACCAGTCGAAACAAACAGAGGTTGAGCATGCTTCGACGCGAAACACTCCACCTGCTCCTGACCGGGCCCAAGGGAGTAGCAAATCAACTGGTTCGACCAGTTTCTCTCGCGAGGAACTTGAAAATCTCAAGGTGCAAAGACCTTTGGAGTATTTGAAAGCCATGCTTAGCACCCGTTTTAATTTCCAGGATTCTTCGCAGAGTAGTTCGACCACTTCTGGGGCAACTTCTGAAGCACCATCACTTGGCAACATCTTGACCAAAATCAAAACGAAAATCCTTGATGTCGATTTGTTTAAAGTCTTGGAAGAAAATTCCCTTGCTCAAATTGATCTTAAGAAAATTTTGAAGCAAGTGAATGTCCTGGAAGCTTCTTCTGAGATTGGAAGTTTTGTGATGGAGCTGATGACTCTCATTGACTTGGCCACTGCAGATCTCCATCGTCAAAGAGATCTCACCAATCAGATCTCCTCCAAGTCTGAAACTCAAACTGCTGAATGGGATGCCGTCTCGACTTCGACTGACAAAGTTTCAAAATTGCAAAAGCTCTCTGAAACTTATGTCAAAGAAGTTGCTGCTTGTGATGACAATATCCAAAAATGGAAAACACAGATAGCAGCACTTCAAGAAAAGATCTCTCAAGAGGAGAAACGTAAGGCATCCATATAGCAACCCAAGCAGAGCGAGATTGACGAAGAATTGAGGGTGGGTATTCGACATGCAGAAAAAGCCCAGCAACTTAGTCAGGAGATTGAGACTCTCTCTACTCACAAGAGTCTCTGTGATCATCGACTCCAGTTTCAGAGGCAGAAATTCGCCGCTTTGAAGGATACTTTTGCCAATTTTAATTTGTAGTCGAATTTATTTAGCAACTCTCAGCCCTTTGAGGCTTTCTTTGTAATAACTTTTGAATGCCATTTTTATTTGGCCCATCTTATCACAATTATGTTTGCACTTATTCTGTTACTACTTTTACTTCCTGCAATATAGGCTTATACTTTTTCAAATACTTGCCATTTATTCTTAGGATTCTCTTATCCTTCTCTATTTCTTCTATTTCGTACGCGCCGTTTGAAAATGTTCTCAAAACCTGGAAAGGTCCCTCCCATTTAGGAGACCACTTTCCCATTAATTTATCCTTTCGATCCATAGGAAGGATTACTTTCCACACAAGGTCACCTATTAAGAAGGTCTTGAATCTTACTTTCTTATTGTAAAATCTTTCGACTCTCTCCTTTTGTCTTCTTATTAGGTCTAGTGTGCGCAGCCTTTCTTCGTCTAAATCAACTAGTTCGTCCATCATCATACTCCAATATGTGTCTGATGGGATTTCATGATGCCTTTGCACTCTAACCGACTGCAGATATATTTCGACTGGCAAAACTGCATCATGTCCGTAAGTCAACTTGAATGGAGTCGAATTCGTTGCCTCTTTGGGGGACGTTCGACAAGCCCACAAAGCTTGATCCAAAGTCTTATGCCAATTTCTAGGTTTTTTCCCCACATGCTTCTTAATCAAGTTTATCACTACCTTGTTGGCTGCTTCAACTTGCCCATTTGCTTGAGCGTAGTAAGGTGTCGAAGTAAGGAGCTTAAAACCTGTTTCTTGTGCAAATTTCTGCATGTTTTTACCGGTGAACACAGATCCTTGATCTGTCGTTATTGTCTCAGGTATCCCAAATCTGTAAATTATGTATTTTTGGATAAAGTCTATGACTGCTTCTTGATCCACATTCGCCAATGGTATAGCTTCGGTCCATTTTGTGAAATAGTCTATCCCAACCAAAATGTACCTTTGTCCTTTTGAGGAAGCTGGTCGAATCTCCCCGATCAAGTCCAACGCCCATCCTCTGAATGGCCAAGGTTTTATAATTGAGTGCAACTCACTTGCAGGGACATGGGGTATGCCTGCATGTACTTGACATTCTTGACAACCTTTTGCGAATTCGACACAGTCTTTCAGCATTGTTGGCCAATACATTCCTTGTCGAAATAATAGCCACTTCATTTTGTGACCTGCTTGGTGTGCGCCACGCGCTCCACTGTGTATATTCGACAAGGCTATGTAGGCTTCGTCTTCACTAAGGCATTTCAACAAGACTCCTTCTGCAGTCTTTTTGAACAATTCATTTCCCAAAAGTACGTAACTCAAAGCTCTGTATTTTATCCTTCTCTCTGCTTTCTGATTTGGGTCTTGTAGATAATTCTTGATAGGCTTTCTCCAGTCTGTTATTCCTGAATCATCTATGTTAAATATCTCAAAGTTTTCTTCGTCACCGTATCCTAATCTTATTGACTCCAGATCTGATGGGGACAACTTGGTGGATACGACTCTTCCTCTGACTTCAATGGCTTCTTCTAACTTTTTCTTCGACACTTTGTATCCGGACGCTAGTTGAGCAAGATCATTCGCTTCTTGATTCTCCAACCTGGGAATGTGCCTGAAGACGACATTGTCGAACGCCTTGAGAAGTCTATTGGCTATTACAAAGTACATGATTAAATTTTCTTTCACGCACTTATACTCTTTCGTCAACTGCTTTATCACCAGTTCGGAATCACCCATTATTTCGACTCTCGTTGCCCCCAATTTCAACAAGATTTCAAGTCCGGCGATCAAAGCTTCATATTCTGCTTCATTGTTTGAACACAGACTTTCAACTTTGTACTTGAATTTTGTTGGAATTCTGTCAGGAGAAATAATCAACATCCCCACGCCTGTACCTTTTTTATGACTGGACCCGTCGAAATACAATTTCCAAGGTTCTAATTCGACGTATTCCACATCTTCGTTTATAGAGTGGTCGGCTATGAAATCAGCGACCACTTGCCCTTTCACGGCCTTTAAAGGCAGATATTTCAAAGAGTATTCTGTTAGAGCTAAAGCCCATTTTCCAATTCGACTATGTAAAATAGATTTAGATAACATATACTTTATTACGTCGAAATGGGAAGAAATATATACATCAACAGGTTTTATATAATGCTTTAATTTGATACAAGAGAAATATACACACAGGCATAGCTTTTCTATAATGCTATATCTAGTTTCGGCATCGTTCAGGACTCTACTGAGATAATAAATGGCCCTTTCGACGCCATTCTCATCTTCTTGACACAACATACTTCCTAATGTTTTGTCTGATGCCGAAATGTACAATCTCATATTTCTTTTTCTGCAAGGAGACATCAGGATTGGGGGATTAGCCAGGTACTCCTTGATTTTGTGAAAGCCGCTTGCTGTTCTTGCCCCCATGCGAAGTCTTCTTTCTTTAGTCGAAGTAGAGGAGAGAAAGCTTGTGTCTTCCCACTGAGGTTGGAGATGAATCTTCTGAGAAAGTTGATTTTCCCTAGCAGAGACTGCAACCCCTTTTTGGTTGATGGCGCTTTCGCTTCCATTATGGCCTTGGCTTTATTTTCGTTTATTTCGATCCCCTTCTTATGGACCACAAAGCCTAAGAAATCACCCGCCTGCACACCAAAAGCACATTTAAGTGGGTTCATTTTCAAACCAAACTTCCTCATCCTTTCAAAGGATTGTCGAAGATGATCTATATGACTTTTCCCTGAAACAGACTTAATCACAATGTCGTCAATATACACTTGCATGAAAGTTTCGATAAAGTCATGAAAGATGGAATTCATGGCACGTTGGTAAGTCGCTCCAGCGTTCTTTAAACCAAAAGGCATTACTACCCATTCGTACGTTCCTATGGCTCCAGGACAACGGAAAGCCGTTTTAGGAACATCTTCTTCAGCGATAAAAATTTGGTTATAGCCAGAGTATCCGTCTAGCATACTTAAGTACTCATGGCCGGCTGCAGAATCTATGAGCATTTCTGCCACTGGCATAGGATATTCATCCTTTGGGGTAGCCGAGTTTAAGTCTTGAAAATCAATACATACCCTAAGTTTGCCATTTTTCTTAATTACTGGAACAATATTTGCAATCCATTCGACATACCTGGTTGTGCGGATGAACTTGCATCTTAGAAGTCTTTCGACCTCTTCTTTTATTTTCGACAGGATTTCTGGTGCGAAGCGTCTCGGAGTCTGCTTCACTGGCTTCTTTCCTTCCATTATTGGCAACTGCATTTCGACCAGACTTCTGTTAAGACCAGGCATTTCGTCATAATCCCATGCGAAGCAGTCTTTGAACTCTCTCAGCAACTGGACTATTTCGACCTTGAACTGGGGGTCCATTTTTGCACTTATGTAGGTTGGTCTATTCTCTATCCCCACCCCCAAGTTTATTTCTTCTAAAGGATCCTGCGCCACCATCTTCTCGTTAGTTGACACTGGATCTTTTTCGAACCCCAGAGGTTCGTCGTCGTAAATGGCGTCAAGCTTCTGGTGTTGCCATCCGCCCATTTGGTTGGTGACATGATCTTCCGCAACGTCTTCTTGGGGACATTGTTTGTTGGAGTCCTCTTGGTTGGCTTCGACAGCCATATTTTTTACTTCAGCCTCAAGGGCCTCTTTTAGTTTGTTTTCGGCTATGTAAGCCGTAATCTTTTCGATCGCTGATTGTTCACTCGTCATCGTCAAATTCACTACCCCATCCCGTTGGCGCTATATGAGTGGTTCCCCATATGTAAGTTTCGCCAATCACTTCTTTATCCCACTGGAAACCATGCGTTGGATGCAGGTACATGGAGCAATAGGCATTGTCTGTCGTCTTCAAGTCGAATTCTGCCGGGCTGCAGGGAGGTATATGAGCCAGGTTTTTGTCGAAGCTTTGGCTGTTGACAGTGTTCACCTCGGTCATGAAGTAGCTTTGGTCAGCCTCGATGTTTTCGACGATTCCATCTGGCCTCCATATGGCTATCCGCTGGTGCATCGAAGAGGGTACAGCTCCCACGCCGTGAATCCACTCCCTACCAAGCAGTAGGTTGTAGTTGGCTTTTGAAGCGATGACTATGAACATTGTAGGCCTTGTTATGGTTCCTACAGTTAAGTTCACTTGGATGACTCCCATAGTTGTTCCTATCTTCCCTTCGTAATTTGACAGCACCATGTTGTGAGGCTTCGCGTCCGAATCGTCTTTTCCAATCTTCTTCAGCATGTAGTGGGGCATCAAGTTCACTGCCGCTCCCCCATCCACCAGTATCTTATTCACACCGACATTTTCCACCTTTCCTTTTATAAACAGAGGTTTCAAATGCGCCTTCATGGAGTCGTCTGGTCTTTCGAAGAAAGCGTTCTGCTCTTCGACGCATCCGTTGTTCATCACGTAGTAGCAGACGGGCTTGTGTGCCATTGTTTCTTCTTCCATTTCGTCTCCTTCATCCTCGATCTCCATGACTCTATCATAGTCTCTAGGGAGCACAGAGACCACGTTGCAAATTACGTTGAAGGATGCTTCTGAGTCAGAGTTAAAACTGTCGGTTACTTCATCATCTTCCTGCATCTTCTCCTTCGACGCCACCGATTCGACAACTCTGCTAGGATTGATCTGGAGGGGAGTCTCTTTCTTGCTCCTTGTCTGACGATTGTTGCTAGATTCTGCTTTGTCTGGACCATTCATGTTCTTTTTTGCCATCTCTATTTCTGCCCTCTTCTGCCTTTGGAACCTCCTCCATTGGGATCTGGACATGGGATTTTTGCCTTTGTAATTCTCTGAAGGGTATGGTCTTGGCTTGTGTTTTTCTATTTCCTTCTTGCCCTCCATCGACGCGCCTCTCTGAACCTCAAACCTTCCCCATTTCTTCTGCCCCTGGGCGTCTCTAATGGGTTGAACCCATTTGTCGTCCGTTGCTTTGTCAGATGGTTTATAGGTGTTCTGGCGTCTCTCTCCGTGCCTCCACTGGTGGTGATCACTTCTCCTTGGGTCATATCTCACTGTTCCCCAATTCTCTTTCCTCTTGGTCTTATCAACCACTTCCAGGTTGGTTGCTGCCTTCCTGTCGAAGACTGCGCTGCAGCGTGGGCACAACATCACTTCGGTTTTCATCCTTTGGCCCCTCTTGATGAATTCCATTAAGTTTTCCTCCTCTTTAGGATACGCCAGCCTTTGGTGTTCTTTCCGACGACGATCTTCGCCCTCTTCGACCTGGTCCTTCTGAGATATTTCCACCATATTTACCCCAACATTTCGTTCGTCGGCGATGCTTAATTCGTTCATCTTTCTAATGAGCCTCTCTTCTTCGCCTTCGACGCCTTTTGGTGTCTGGTCGAACTCTTTCTCTGGGCAGCAGCACCAAGATATGGTCCTGGGACCATGTTTGCAACAGCATTTGTTCCAATTTCTTCTGGGGTCTTCCATTGTCCTACGCAGAATCCCACTGATCACGGGCTTCGAAGGACCGTTAGCGGCTTCCGCTTTGATTTTTGTGACTTCTTTACTGAAAGGCCCCATAGTGTTGACGCAGGTGGCGATATCACCTTTCTTCTTTTTGTTAGAATCAAGGCCTTCAGCAGCCTTGTTTTCAATCACGAGGTCTTCAGTAACCCTCTCTTTCGTATTAGGGGAATGCTTAATTTCGTCGACTGTTTCTTCATCGTTGTCTGAAGAAGCATCTCCCCAACCGCTTGGTCGGATTGTGTTGATGTCGATCTGGGAGCTTGCCGGCGCGTCGTACTTCACAAGATAATCATATTTCCCACTTGGCTGACCCAAGCGGTCCCAATTCTCCTCTTGTCGAAACTCCACATTCTCGACGACATCGTCACCGTCCTTCTTGTCGAAACCTTCAGTAGTTTCTATCCTTTTCTGGCTTGCGAGATCATCAGCAATCTCGACCATGTTGACATTTGCGTCGAAACTTCCAGGGGCTTCCACCATTTCCAAATTGCCATCAGGAGCAACTTCGGCCTCCACCATGTTCACGATGGATGGTTCAGCGTAGTGGGCTTCGACTGCTTGCATAGGATTCGAATCGATCTTCATCTGTTGTTTTGGTTTGTCACCAAACTTCAGCCTTCCGTCACGGATAGCATTTTGAACGAGATCCCTGAAAAGGAAACAACGAGACGTCTTATGGCCCAGAAAATTATGGTATTTACAAAAACCTCTCTTTTTCTGTTGTTCCATAGGCGGTTCTTTAGCGCCTGGTGGTTTTATTAATTGACCATCTTTAACCAACAGATCGAAGATTTCGTCACATTTGGTGATGTCGAACGTATAAGTCCTTTTGGGGAACTTATCGTTGGTTTCGACTGGGTTTCCGTTCGACGGAGTTAGTACTTTGCACGAATAAGGTGGCCCTTGCTTTAGTTCTGCTAGGTCAATCTCTTGTTCGTCGAAGCTACTTGGTTCATTTTCGTCGAACTCATCATCTTGGCGAACCCCTACGTAGGCTACCCTCTCTTTTTTATTCTTATTTGCCCTGAATTTTTCGTCCCTTAACCTTTCGACCTGTCTCACTCTATCCGCTAATTGTGCCATATCCCTCAAATACTGGGTATCTAGTTTCTTCCTTATAAAATAGTCTAGTCCCCCTGCGGCCATTTCGACCAACTCGTGTTCTGGCACTGGGGTGAAACATCTAGCCTTTAGCAATCTGAACCTATTTAAATAATCATCTATTGGTTCGGAGTGTTTTCTCTTGACACTGGCTAATTCTTTCAGACTTATTTTTGTTTGTCCCATGTAGAATTGTTCATGGAACAACCTTTCTAATTGGGTCCACGTGTATACTGAGTTTGCAGGCAAAGATGTAAACCAAGTAAACGCGTTTTTTGTTAAGGAACTAGGGAAATATTTTATTTTTAAATTTTCATTACGGGCTATCTCCCCTGCCTCGATCAGATAACGTGCCACATGTTCTATAGTGGACTCACTAGTGTCCCCTGAGAACTTTGTGAACTTAGGGACTTTCCACCTTGGTGGCAGTTCTTCTTGCAGAATATATTCCGATAGTGGGGATGCGTAACTAGGCCTTTGTAAACCCATGTTCATCCCATTTTGTGCCATTATCGTTTCGACCATGGCTGCCAAATTGTTTTCGACAGGAGGATTATTATACCGTATCCGTTGTTGCAATACAGCATCCGCGTCCTGACCTCTCTGGATTACTATCCTTCTAGGCTCTTGTGGAATGAGGATTTCGACACGAGGCTGTTCGACTACATCCTCTTGGTTTCTGACGTTTGTTTGAGGATTATCCAATGGTATCTGGTTTATCGTAGGCTCTTCCTGGACCGCTACCACTGGGTTATGAATCACTTGTTCTCTGTGTCGATTTTGAGGGACTCCAAAGAAATCAGCAATGCGCGTCATCTGCGCTGCCAACACTTGGTTTGTTTGAGTGGTGTTTTGTATTAGTGGGTTAAACACCGCTCCCATTTGTTGCGTCAACATTTGGACCATATCATGATTACTCTCGTCCATCTGCTGTCTAATTACTTGCGCCGAATTATTCGTTATCGGCGACACGTAAAGTGGTTGTTGATTCAGTCTACTCATATTTCCACCATATCCTGACCCTTGTAAGGGTGAAGACACGTTGGCCATCGAATCTGAATATATTAACGGGGAGTTGTGTAAATTTGCCATCACCGAAGTTGGCATTCCAAAGGGTTGTTCCCTACCAGGCGGAGGCAAGGTGAAATTTGTTACAAAAGGCCTAGGAGTGTTCCCCACAGGAGGGGGTGTCCCAACGGGCATTTGTTGTGCCCTGAAGGATGAACTAGGCGCGTTTTGCGACATCGAAACCGCTGGTATCGACCCTGTTGACGAAGGTACAACCTCTGACACAGGGACCGATCCTATATTGCCTTCTGTCGAAGGGGCAGGGTTGGATACTGGGATGGATTCGTTTGGATTATTTGGCTGGTTCGCCATTTTCCTTACTCTTGTTCTTTTAGGTATTTCTACTTCGGATACGGCTAATTTACCGCTTCTCAGTCTCATACAATGAAGAACAAATTTTGATTAGTGATTATCTAGATTTCTAGATTTTTTGCACGGTCCCACTGGGCGTGCCAATTTGTTCGCTGTGAATTTTGGCGAACAACCTCTGGTTTACCAAAACTTGTAGAATTGGGTTACTTGCAGGATCAACCACACAAATCCTAGGACATGTGCAGATCTAGATGGTCTTGAAGATGTCTAGAATCACTTTCATATATTTCATTTTTGTTCTCTAAGTGTTTTACGTCGAAATATGTTGATTAAAACGTTAAGTTGATGTAAATTTAACAAGATAAAGTAAATGGCGGAAAATAACTGACAAAATGTAAAGTGTCGAAAAGGAGAAAGTGCAGAAAGATAAATGACTGGAAAACATAAAAGAGATTTGTAAAGAACTTTAAACTTTATAAAATAAACTTTGAAGGAATTGGTGTTTGTTTACACATACATTTTCCAAATATGACTCTTTTCTCTCACACGGGTACTTTGAGCGTTTTCAGGAATTTTGTACAAGTAATTCTTCACCCCTCTTTTTCGATAACAACTACCCTATTTATAAACAAATAACATAACTATTACTAACGACCGAATCCTAAAACTGTGACACATGGCTTTCTTCCTTTCGCCAGATGCTTCCACGCGTCTTCTGCCAAACGTTACAACTTTTTAAATTCAAATTTACACTTTAAGTCGAAACGACGTCTTCCTTTAGGGTTTTTGTCGAATTATCAATATACTGCAATGTCTTCCATGTCTTGTCAAAGTACTTTTCTAGCTGCAAATATCATGTCGAAATATCAAAGCTTCTATTTTGTCGAAGTGTCGAGCCACACTTATCAACCAAATCGTTTTATCCCATGTCATCATTTGTCGAAAAAAGTCATTCTGTACACCAAATCTCATGGCGTCGAAAACGCACGTATACAACCACTCGTTAACTTCAACATCCCCAACTTAACACTATTGTGAGTACTCTCACACACCAAACTCAAGTCTCTAAACTGTTCAATTAAATCCAATTCCTTAACCATTAACATAGACATATGCAATGATTTCCGACTCAATGCATCAGCCACTACGTTTGCTTTACCCGGATGGTAATTCAAACCAAAGTCATAATCCTTCAGGAACTCTAACCATCTCCTCTGTCTCATATTCAGCTCTTTCTGATCAAACAAATACTTTAAACTTTTATGGTCACTGAAAACCTCAAATCTTGACCCGTACAAGTAATGCCTCCATAACTTCAGAACAAATACCACAGCTGCCAACTCTAAATCGTGTGTCGGATAGTTCCTCTCATGAACCCTCAGTTGTCTCGAAGCATAAGCTACAACCTGCTTATTCTGCATCAACACACCACCCAAACCCAACAATGAAGCATCACAGTAAACCTCAAATGATTCCGACGAACTCGGTAATATCAGAATAGGAGCAGTAGTCAACCTTCTCTTTAACTCTTGGAAACCTTCTTCACATTTTGAGTCCCAAACAAACGCTTGCCCCTTTCTAGTCAACATCGTCAACGGTAACGCCAACTTAGAAAATCCCTCGATGAACTTCCTATAATAACCAGACAAACCAAGAAAACTCCTTATCTCGGAAACTGACTTCGGAGCTTCCCACTTAGATACCGCTTCTATCTTAGAAGGATCAACAGCAACACCACCTCTTGAAATCACATGACCAAGAAAACTAACCTCTTCTAACCAAAATTCACACTTAGACAGTTTAGCAAATAACTTCTTTTCTCGTAGAACTCCTAAAACCACTCTCAAATGCTCAGCATGCTCTTCTTCAGATTTCGAATACACCAAAATATCGTCAATAAACACCACAACAAACTGATCTAGGTACGGATGGAAAATCCTATTCATATACTCCATGAATACTCCAGGCGCATTAGTCACACCAAAAGGCATCACAGAATACTCATAATGTCCATACCTTGTTCTGAAAGCAGTCTTCTGAATATCCTCAGTTTTCACACGTATCTGATGATACCCAGATCTCAAATCTATTTTGCTGAACACACTCGCACCAACCAACTGATCCATCAAATCATCAATCCTCGGCAAAGGATACCGATTCTTGATCGTCACTTTATTCAGTTGCCTGTAGTCCACACACAACCTCATAGTACCTTCTTTCTTCTTAACCAATAACACTGGTGCACCCCACGGTGACACACTCGGACGAATAAATTTCTTATCCAACAGATCTTCCAGCTGACTTTTCAATTCAGTTAACTCAACAGCAGACATACGGTACGGAGCCATCGGTATCGGCCTAGTACCAGGTACCAAATCAATCGAGAACTCAACTTCACGCTCTGGCGGTAATTCATTCACTTCTTCAGGAAACACATCAGGAAAATCACACACCACGGCTAGATCACAAATCGCCAGTTTAGCTTTAGCCTCCAAAGTCACTAACAGCATAAACAACTCTGCCCCATCTGCTACTGCCTCATTCACCTGCCTTGCTGATAGAAACAAACTCTTTCCTTCCTCAATCTCAGGAAAAATCACAGTCTTATCAAAACAGTTGATATAAACTCGGTTACACACCAACCAGTTCATACCCAGAATAACATCAATCTGCACTAGTGGAAGACACACAAGGTCCACCCCAAAGTCTCTACCAAAAATACTCAAAGGGAAATTTAAACAAACTGAAGTAGTAGTCACTGAACCCTTCGCAGGAGTATCAATCACCATACTTCCATGCATCTCAGATATCTCTAATTTAAGTTTCACAGCACAATCCAAAGATATAAAGGAATGAGTCGCACCTGTGTCAATAATAGCTACAAGAGGAAGGCCATTAATATAACACGTACCTCGGATCAAACGATCATCTGCAGAAGTCTCAGAACCCGATAAAGCAAAGACCTTGCCTCCCGACTGGTTCTCTCTCTTCGGCTTAGGACACTGTGGACTGATATGACCCACTTCTCCACAGTTGAAACAAGTCACAGTCTTCAACCGGCACTCTGCAGCCAAGTGACCACCTTTTCCACACTTAAAACACTTCTTCTCATTACTGGTACACTCATGGATACGATGTCCCGCCTGACCACATCTGTAACACTTAGCAGGGGCACTGGAGTCTCCCCCACTAGGTCTCCTCATCCCACTCTGTCTCTGGAAACCTTTGCCAGCTGCATACGGTTTCCCACGATCATTCTGATTCTTGCCTTTCCTATCAACCCTTTGCTGATAGCTCTCCACTCTGGCCTTGGTATCCTGTTCAAAAATCCTGCAACATTCAACCAAGTCAGAAAACACTCTAATCCGCTGATACCCAATAGCCTGCTTGATCTCGGAACGTAACCCGTTCTCAAACTTCACACATTTTGAAAATTCCCCAGTAGCCTCGTTATAGGGAGTGTAATACTTCGACAGCTCTGTGAACTTAGCAGCATACTCAGTAACAGACCGATTACCCTGCTTCAATTCTAAGAACTCTATCTCTTTCTTTCCTCTGACATCCTCTGGAAAGTACTTCCTCAGGAATCTCTCTCTGAACACAGCCCAAGTGATCTCAGCATTCCCAGCAGATTCCAACTCAGTGCGGGTAGCAACCCACCAATCATCTGCTTCTTCTGACAGCATATGCGTACCGAACCTGACCTTCTGGTTATCGGCACACTCAGTCACTCGGAAGATCCTCTCGATCTCCTTCAACCACTTCTGAGCACCATCTGGATCGTATGCTCCCTTGAACATTGGAGGATTGTTCTTCTGGAACTCACTCAGTTGACGAGCAGCTCCCATCCCCACAACATTCGGATTTCCCCCAAGTACTCCAGCCAGCATACCTAGAGCCTCAGCAATCGCAGCATCGTCTCTACCTCTTCCAGCCATCTCTATTCTGAAAACCCAACAAGCTAAACAATAAGTACTGATAGGGTTACACAACACCTATCCCGTACAAGGGAACAGAATAATTACGACTCGACTCGACCGACTATGCTCTGATACCACTAATGTAACACCCTTCTAAAATACCCCAATATTTAATTAAATTAACAAAACATAAATCAGAGTAAATATGCAACTAAGAGTGTCACACTTGACACTTCACACCGTGTTCCAAAATATCTGGTCATACTCATTTATTTATCAAAATAAACATTTGCATAATTCGCAGCGGATAGAAATTAACAACAATGCAAAACATGTAACACATTACATGTAAACTTGTTCAACAATCAACAATGAAAAACAAGTAAAACATCCCGTCCCGATGTTACATCTACCAGAGCATGACCCACTAAGGAACTACACTAGACTCCAAGGACTAGCTTCTACTCAATCACTGCTCGTTACCTGAAAAATAGTTGTAAGGATGAGTTCCTCAATCGATATAATAAGCATTATAAAATATCATGTAATGCTAAGTAATTTAACATATATCATCACCCTAATCAGATCACACATATTCAGCAATGGCAATATCAACTCATAATCATCATCATCACCATACTCAAACTCAACACAATCATAAAACACACGTATAATATTGGAATACATCCATTCATATTATACGCCATACATACATATATTATGCAATGAGACTCCATGCATGCGGTACCGACTATTCGTGAACATATAGTTCAACCTCACCGACCAAATCCAGGTACGGCTACCAAGCTCACTAGTCCCACTCATTTGAGACCTAGTGACTCACTCACTAATTCCTCACCATGGGAATTAGCTACCACCCCAAGGGCTATGATATGCACGCTAATCACCTAGCATGCAAACATCAACAACAATCCACAATACTAACTCACTAATTCCTCACCATGGGAATTAGCTACCACCATAAAGGCCACAATACGCAAGCTAAATCACTTAGTCATGCAAACATCAACAATCATCCACAATGGACATATGCTCACACTCGAAGCCATAAATAGTCCATTCATAATTTCATACATGATAGATATATTCACAACATTATGCATATCATCATACATCATCAACATATTCACCACATAATCATATCATGTCATACCACATAGTCAATCACAGCATTAGCACACTCTACTAATACCTATACTACTCAAAACAACGGGAAATGATCCCTACTCTATCATACATCAGCTAAATTACATTACTCAGCTGAACAACCAAAAACTGCACAACAACAGCACAGAAAAATCACAATCCTGCCCATACGCGTATTGCCTAGTCCCATACGCGTATGGCCCATTTCTCAGCCAATCCCATACGCGTACCACCCATCTCATACGCGTATGCTACGCGTACCACTTCCTCATACGCGTACCAACAGAGGCCAAACCACGTTCAAAACATCATCTTCCTCATCCATACGCGTATTGCCTAGTGCCATACGCGTACCAGACCATCTCATACGCGTATTGCCTAGTGTCATACGCGTATGACCAGAAACCAGATTTCCAGATCTGCTATGGTTTTCTCTACCACGAGATTCCTCAGATCCAACCTCCCACAGTCCAATTTACACAGTATTCGTTCATATCATCTAACATGAATCATACCCTATTCGATTTCACAAATTCTAACATTATTACATCTAATTCTTACGAATTTCCTTCAATTATAATCCAAATTTCGTTCATCCAATATTTCACCAATTTCAGCATACATCATTCTAACCAGGGACAAATCAATGGTTTATCACTACCCATTACATGTTAACCCATAATACCCATTAAACGACGATAAACCCCCTTACCTGAGTTAATCCGGCAGCCCTTCAGCTTCAAGCTCTTCCTCTCTTCAACCCTTGTTCTCTGGCTCTTTTTCCACTTTTCTGTCTCTTTTCCTTTTCACGTGAAAATAACCCTTTTACCAAATGGGACCTTTTCTAATTCCAACTTTTATTCCAATAATAACAATAATAAAATAATCCAATAATAATAGTTCCAATAAAAATATTCCAATTATTTAATTAAATTAATAAATATATTATTAACTTAAATTAAATAATTATCTTATTTTATCGGGGTGTTACAAGATCTGGCTATCATGTCATCCACATATACTTCTATTTCATGATGGATCATATCATGGAACAAAACCACCATAGCACGCTGGTACGTTGCCCCTGCATTCTTTAAACCAAATGGCATTACTTTATAACAGAACGTGCCCCATTGCGTCACAAACGTAGTTTTCTCCATGTCCTCAGGCGCCATCTTAATCTGGTTGTAACCTGAGAATCCATCCATGAATGAGAACACCTTGTGTTGAGCGGTGTTATCTACCAGAACATCAATGTGCGGGAGTGGAAAGTCATCCTTGGGACTCGCTTTATTCAGGTCTCGGTAATCTACACACATTCGCACCTTACCATCCTTCTTTGGCACTGGTACCACATTAGCAACCCATTGAGGATAAGAAGTAACAGCCAGAAAACCTGCATCAAATTGTTTCATCACCTCGGCTTTGATTTTCTCAGACATTTCAGGACGCATGCGACGAACCTTTTGCTTAACAGGACGACATTCTTCCCTCGTTGGCAGTCGATGCACTACTATATCGGTATCCAGTCCTGGCATGTCTTCATAAGACCAAGCAAAAATCTCTACATAGTCATGCAACATCTGAATCAACCTTCTCTTGACACTGTTTTCCAAGCCTGCTCCTATTTTGACTTCTTTCTTGTTTACTTCAGTACCCAGATTTACAGTCTCAACTGACTCCTCGTGTGGCTGTATAGTCCTTTCTTCCTGCAGTAACAGTCTGGCAAGTTCTCCAGGTACTTCACAATCTTCCTCACTTCCATCCTCGGCTTGGTAGATCGAATTTTCAAAGTCATAATGAACAGTAGTAGAACTATTGTCAACAGGATCCAGCGTGGGTATGGATCTGCAATTCGTTACGTGAGTGTGTGTAAGAAAACATAGCTCGTTTGGAAGATGACAGAAAAGATAAAGAGCGCAATATTTGAATGCAAAAAGTCCATTGATTTATTGAATATGAATATGCTTATGAAGATGACAAAACCCTTAACAAATTAGCTATTGTGCCCCGGGCATAGACACAACGCTTGGAGAAGTCAATTGTAAAAAAAACAAAAATTTGCAACACTAAAATAGACAATAACAATTACTCCTGACTAAAGGAAATCGGGATAGTGTCTTCAGCCTTCCAGTTATTGAGTCCGTCACCAATTGTTGGGAAAATCCAGCTATCCAGGTCGCAATCGCTGTCAGCATCTTCTACAACATTAATTTGACTCTTGTCAGAGCTGAACCCCAGGCCAAATTTGTCAGCCTTGTACGGTATGTCGATCAATTGACCCCAGCCAGTACAACCACCATCTTCAACCACGGCTTGAGCGTCCTTCAGAGAAATCATAGCAGGAGGAGCACGAATAACATTGGGTGCACAGGAAGTTGGCTTAAGGACAGGATTGGTTGGAGGAACTACTTCAAATGACTGACAAGGAGTCTCAATGAATTCACCATCCATCTCGACGTATCTGAAGGTATGCACACTACTGACAATGTACTCTTCTTCTCCACACACGGTGACAATTTTGCCCTTTGTGGGATACCTCAACTTTTGATGGAGAGACGAGGCTACGGCGCCTGCCCCATGAATCCAAGGGCGTCCCAGTAAGCAGGAATAGGCAGGACGAATGTTCATTACATGGAAGGTAGTATTGAAGACTTGAGGTCCTATCTTGATAGGGAGGACTACTTCGCCATGGACAACACTCTTCGCACCATCGTAAGCACGTACCACAATGTCACTAGGTTTCAGTTCGATGCTTTTACAGTCCAGCTTATCCAGCACAGCTGTTGGCAGCACATTCAAGGAAGAGCCATTATCGATCAACACATGAGACAAAGTGATTCCCCTACACTCAATGGAGATATGCAGGGCTTTATTGTGATTCTTTCCCGCTGGTGTCAGGTCAGCATCGGAAAAGCCTAGGCCATTGTCAACAGCCAAATGAGCAACATAATTTTCGAACTGATCGACAGATGTTTCCTAAGGCACATGAGCAGTCTTCAAGAATTTTATCAATGCATTGGCATGAGATTCAGAAGATAACAGCAAGGATAACATCGAGATCTTAGACGGGGTATGCCCCAACTGTTCTACCACATCGAAATCACTCTTGCGGATGATTTTCAGCACTTCTTCCATTTCCTGTTTGGCAACATCTTCGGGAGTAACTTCGACCGGTGTCTCTGACTGAGAAGGATTGACTGGTTCCTTTCCTCGAGTTTCAAGGACAGAAGGTGAGATTTCTGGAGAGAAGATCCTTCCACTTCGAGTAATTTTACTAGTCCCAACGATGCCATTGGGATTAGTAGAATTGTCAATTTGCTTTACGCCATGGACGTAAACATCACCGCCATAATTCCACGGAATAGCTTTGCTTGAGGAATACGGGATCGGGCCAGGTGCAGTAATGATTAGGGGAGCTACCCTGGGCTCAACAGTAATCTTCACAGGCGCCCTAGTAGCGGTAATCTTCACTGGAACTTTGGACCTAGCAATCACAGATATTTCTTCAATAGGGTTTTCCGCCTTAGGAATCTTTTCGAAGAGAACTGTACGATCATCCATCAGCCGTTGAATACCATTCTTCAATTCCCAACAATCATCTGGTTGGAATATACAGAGATTGCAATCTTCAGCACAACCTGGAAATAAACCAGCTTGCAATAAATTCCTCTTTATGATCGGGAGAGGAGATGTTAAGTCCGCCACATTGGAAACGTGATCGTCGTCATCCACGGCATTAACCGTCTTGTCATGATTAGGCATAGGAGCAGTGATGACATTAGGGGTCTCCGGAGGCTCAAACTCAATTTCTCCAGCTTCGATCATATCCTGAATCTTATTCTTCAATGACCAGCAATCGTTTGTATCATGCCCGGGGCTATCGGAGTGATATGCACACCTGGCATTAAGGTTATAACGAGAAGAAGTAGTGTTGGGATTCGTAGGAGGATCTCTGAGGGTGATCAAATTTGCCTTTAGCATTCCCTGCAGTGCCTGTGCCAAGGTCATATTGATCCTGGTAAACTGCCTTCTTGGCCTGTCTTGTTTGGGCTGGAAGTTTTGAGATGGTGGTGCTGCAATCGTAACTGCTCCGATGTCATGGTCACGGTTTTTCTTGTTACGACCCTTTTGACCGTACACAACATTTGATTCATTCCTCCCCTGATAGGACCTTTTGGTGCTTGCAGAGGCAGCCGCCTGTATCTTTCCACTTCGGATGCCACTTTCAACATGTTCACCTGTCAATATAAGTTCAGTGAAACCTGATGAAGAACTTCCCAGTAGATAGCTGTAGAATGGGCCGGTCAGTGTGCCCATGAACATATCCACCAATTCTCTGTCAGTCATAGGGGGTTTGACTCTGCCAGCCAAATCTCTCCACTTTTGAGCATATTCTTTAAAGCTTTCTTTAGATCCCATAGTCATATTCTGCAGCTGTAGCCGGGTAGGCGCTAGTTCAGAGTTATACTGGTACTGTTTATAGAAAGCTGTTGCTAAATCAGTCCAAGTGCGGATGTCAGAGCTCTCGAGCTGATAATACCATTCCAACTGTGTGCCAGACAGACTCTCTTGGAAGAAATGGATCCATAGCTTCCTGTCAGTGGTATGCGGCTGAATCTTTCTCACATAAGCTCTCAGATGCATCTGAGGACAGGACGCACCATCGTACTTAGTGAAAGTGGGGATTTTGAATTTGCGAGGAATGGTCACATCGGAGACCAGACCCAAACTTTCGAAATCCAGACCGGGCGCCTTCTGACCCTCCATAGCTAGCATACGTTCTTCCAGCAACTTGTACTTATCATCTCTTGGAGAGTACTATTCATTTTCATAATCTTCATCGTCATCCTCAGGGTTGGAGAAATCAGCATTCTCTTCCTCTGAATCATTCTCTGCCCCCTCTTCTGGACCATTCGGGATTCCAAACTTGACTCCTGCGGCCTGTCCTTTACGCCTTCTTCCCGGGTTAATGAAACTCACAGTTTTCTTGTCTTTCTTCTTTTCGAGCAAAAGAGCCTTCAGTTCCTCCTGCCCCTTGGATAAGCTTAGCATCATCTCCTTGAATTGAGCATTCTGAGTCTGGAGATCTTTGACAGTTTGTTCGAGATCCATTTTTCTGTTTAGAAGGAAGACCGTGAGAACATTGAACTTGTAGAATACCTGTTATGCAGTGTTATGTTATGCTATGCAATGTATGAAATGTTTTCAAGGACTTTTGGAATTTAACTTTGCGTAAATCACCAACAAGAGAGAAATGTTTATTGCTAATTTCTTTGACCAATGTTCATTACAAAAGGAATAATAATAAAAATACAATGAAAGCTCAAGTCTCCCAGGGGCGGCTTCTTTTTGGGCGAAGATACGCATTGAGTCTTCGTTCCTCATTAAGCTGACTGGTAAGTTCTAACACTTTCTTCCTTTCTGCGACGAACTGAGTCTCGAAAGTATCCCTTTCTTCTCTCAACTGGATCCAGGATCTCTTTAGTTCCTCAACATCGGTAGGCATATCTGGATAAGGAATGATCTGAGGAGCACCTCCTTCAGCTTCAGGTTCGACAATCTGAGGTCCGATTGCAAGATATGGCATGACAAGTTCACGAGCTCTGGCGCGTACCCATCTGAGATAAGGTTTCACAGGAATAGAATTTTTCTGTCCTAACGTACCTCTCTTCACCATGCCCCAAGCTCGTACAAATCTTTGACGGAGGCCTTGGGAATCGTTGTCATAGTCGAACACAATGCCTTCGATGATCATTTCATGTGGACCATCTCTCCGAGCACAACCAAACTGTCGCAGAGCTAAAGCAGTATTATAAGTAATACCTCCTCTTATTCCTAGGAGTGGTACATTAGGGAACTCGCCACAACGGTCAATGATGGTAACATTTTCCTTGAACTGA
Organism: Lathyrus oleraceus; assembly: GCF_024323335.1. Classification (NCBI taxonomy): domain Eukaryota; kingdom Viridiplantae; phylum Streptophyta; class Magnoliopsida; order Fabales; family Fabaceae; genus Lathyrus; species Lathyrus oleraceus. The sequence continues at coordinate 147,824,018 of NC_066581.1, read as the reverse complement.
GGACACCAACAGATGTCTGGGTGGGAGAGCGACATTATCCTTTGAGACCATTTCAAATTCTGCTCGTTCTTCAAGACCGATTGAGGAAGGTGCGAAATAAACCACCTAGACAACAAAGGTATGCAGCACATGAGAGTCCCTTGCTTCTTCATGGTACGAGTGTGGAGGGAATGCAAAATGTCTCCCAGCAAGGTAGGTACAGGGTTATGAGTGAGAAATATCTTAATAGCATTCATGTCTATGAATTGGTCTGGATTAGGGAATAACACCAAGCCATAGATTAGCAATGCCAGGATGTCTTCGAAAGCACGGACATTCATAACTTTTAAGAATTCTCGGGCCTTATTTGTCAGGAATTTGGCAAGTAAACCCTTAACTCCACTCCTTGTTACCCAATTAGCTTCAATGTCGGACTTCGTCATGTGTAAAGCTGCGGCAACTTTTTCAGACTTCGGAACCTTTTCTAAACCACTGAAAGGTATTTGATCAAGGATAGGTATCCCAAGCAGTCTGGAGAATTCTTCCAGTGTAGGTACCAACTGATAATCTGGGAATGTGAAGCAATGATGTTTAGGGTCGAAGAACTGGAATAAATGTCTCATCATATCTTCTTTGAAACCAGTGGTAACCAAATTGAGGAGAGAACCGTGTTTCTTGATGAACTGGGCATGATCGGGGAGCTCTGACACTAAATTCTTCAGTTGAGGAGAGATTGCTACAAAATTGATCCGGATGGTCTTCCTGGGAGCCATAGCCTTACAAAACAGAGCAAAGTTAAATCCCTAAGTCCTTGAAATGGTTAGTACAATGTTATGATGTCATGATGTTATGATGTTAAGGTTAAATAAATAACAAGCACAAGCAAGTCACACAACCATCATTCCTAGGTTTTAAGGCTTGCATGAGTTCCATAGGTAAGTACCCTCCCCACTGAAGTTTAGTTGGTTCAACCTGTCCTAGAATAGTAACCGGGTTCTAGAAGGATCTCAAATCACCGACCTTCCTTTAAGTCCACTTCAGTGCAACACCAAGTGGTTGACCGAAGCTTCCCTAAATTCCAATCTCAAAGAGTGTAGTATCGAGTCTCAACCAACCCCAGTCGGAACCGAAGTCAGTTATCTCACTACTTTCTAATGGCCAGGATGAGTCAATTAGGGTTCTAAAGGTCTGGTTAATGCTTTAATGACACCACGCGGAAGCCAAATTTTTCCTCAAGTGAACATGAGGAACATCAGGACATCCAAAGTGTCACATTAACCGTAGCCATCATTTTAACCATTCCAGTATACGCCGGATAGTCGCGATGATCTATTGCTACTTACCTAAGGTACACTAGATCCGGGTGTAGGATCTTTCACTCAAAAATACCCAAGCAATCCCTTAAAAGTAAATCAGACAATTTGGAATAAGTGATCTTGTTTTTAAGGTAACCTCTCTTTTTAAAGTATCCCCAGCAGAGTCGCCAGTTCTGTCATACGGTGAACTGACTTGGGGTGTTTTGCTTTCTATCGCAATGTCGCGGATAGCAAGAGTCGCCACCGACTTTTCTTTTATCCAATAAGGAAAGGTGGAAAAGAACAGGAAAGACCTCAATAGATTTTGGGTTCGGGAGGTACATTATACAAAGGGAAGGTGTTAGCACCCTTTGTATCCATGGTTATCCATGGGCTCTTAATTGCTGGATCACTTATATTTTTGTCTGAAAAGTGTTCGTGAATTGTTTTAAAAAAATGTTTCGAAAAGAGAGTTTGACTTTGTAATGATTCTCGTATGAATGTATACAAAGTATTTATCTCGTTTGATTTTGAAAACGGTTTAGAAAAACGTAACTTGATAATGATTCTAGTATGAATGTATACCAAGTGGTGATTTTCTAGGATTTGCAAAGTGTGAGGGGTGGGAAATGTTTTAGGTTATGATCCAGCAATTGAGAGTTATACCTTCCTAAGGTCGTTATGAACGTTTCCTATCCTTATGAGGGTAAAACTGTCCTTACTATTGAGAAGTAAGTAGTTTTATCCTTTGGATGTAAAAGGGTCATCGTAGGGTCATCGATTGGTCATTGAAGGCAACATTTGTAAGGATACCTTAGCAATCGAAGGGATGATCATCATTTAACCGTAGGCTACACCGAAGGGTCATCGAGGGACGAAATCATATATTCGAAGGCAACATCCGAGGGACTATGATTTATTTTATGATGATTTAATCGAAGGGCCATTGCTAAGTGTATCCTCACATTCGCGGGACATGACCGTGGTACCGTAATATCGTAAGGTAAAAGAGAGGTTCAAGATCACATATTTAGAGGCCGTATTTTACAATCGATTAGGTAATTAGGATGAATCTCCACATTAAAATTAATACATTAAAATTAATACATTAAAATTAATTAGGTAATTTAGGGTGAAACTCCACAAGGGTATCCCACAAATAAAGTGGAAGACCTAGACAGCAATCTTTTCCTGGGAAAGGTGAACCTTTACAAAATTCAGCAAACGGGTTAGAGTACCAAGTCAGGATGCAATCAAGGATTGCACCGCAAAAGAAACCAGAACAGCAGTAGGGTCAGATAAACAATGCATAAAAACATGACAGGTTAGCAAAGGACAGAACAGAAAAATCAGCGACTGTCCCGGTCGCCGCTGCCTCGCCTAGCGAAGGCTTAGCGAATACTCGCTGCATGCTCGCTTAGCGATGTGCTAGCGAGCGGCTGCGGATTCTGGTTTTAATAACAGCATAATGTCAGCAAGCTTCACACCTTATAGCATCCATTACAGAGATTATGTGGTTAGACATTCAGATGTTCATGCATACTTAAATTCATATGTAAAACTTAAGATAGTTTCATAAATTCAATCATGATACCATATGCAAATTAAGAACATAAGGTAGTAATAACAATGCCAACCTGTTTCTAATCGAATTGTAACCTTGAATTGGCCGATCGGATCGAATTGAGCGGAAGTGACCTTGCTGCCACCGGCTTTCCTTCAGGGTTTCCTTTAGGGTTACTCGGAATTCTCAGGGTTAGCCTCCAGGGTTTGCCGTCTGTGAGCGCTAGGGTTTGCTTGCTAGGGTTCTCCTTTCGTCCTTTTCCGTTCTCCTTTTCATTACTGAAGTGCTGGTATTTATAATGCTCTTTTTTGTGACCAAATGGGCTCAGAGTGAAGCCCAGAATTTTCTGTTATCTGCCAGCTTCGCTAGGCGAGCGTGTAGCGAACGTTCGCTAGGCGAGCGTGCAGCGAACGTTCGCTAGGCGAAGGATTTGCTCGCCTAGCGAGCAGGCCAGTTTGGGCCATTTTCTGGATTGGGCCATTCGTGAGCTGGGCCTTTGTTCCTTTAAGATCAGTGTCATAAAAATGAGTCGGAGTGCCCTGAAAAATGTCTTAAAATATTAATGGGCAAATTTTGGGGTATGACATATATATTCGAGAAGCCAGCTCTCACCGGAAGGGTTGCTCGTTGGAAAATGGTACTGACAGAGTACGATATCCAGTATACATCCCAGAAAGCCATCAAAGGGAGTATTCTGTCAGACTATCTAGCTCAACAGCCGGTTGAAGATTATGAGCCGATGAAGTTTGATTTTCCAGATGAAGACATCATGTTCCTCAAGATGAAAGACTGCGAAGAGCCAGTTGTTGAGGAGTGACCTGATCCAGATGAAAAGTGGACTTTGTTGTTTGATGGGGACGTCAATGCCAGAGGAAGTGGAGTTGGTGCTGTCATTACTACTCCGAAAGGTGCCCACATACCTTTCACCGCTCGTCTGACTTTTGAGTGCACCAATAATGAAGCTGAGTATGAAGCCTGTATTTTGGGTATTGAGCAAGCCATTGATTTGAGAATCAAGACTCTGGACATCTTCGGAGATTCAGCTCTAGTAATCAATCAAGTGAATGGTGATTGGAATACTCTCCAGCCTAAGCTGATCCTCTACAGAGATTACACGAGAAGATTGTTGACTTTCTTCACAACAGTAAGGTTGTATCATATACCTCGTGACGAGAACCAGATGGCAGATGCTCTTGCCATTCTATCATCCATGGTCAAAGTGACTCGGTGGAACCATGTTCCCAGGATTGATGTTATGCGCCTTGATAGGGCCGCGCATGTGTTTGCTGCTGAACTGGTAGTTGACGACAAACCCTGGTATCACGACATCAAGTGGTTTCTGAAGAATCAAGAGTATCCTGCAGGGGCATCCAATAATGATAGAAAGACTTTGAGAAGATTGGCAGGCAGTTTCTTCTTGAACAAAGACGATGTGCTGTATAAGAGGAACTTCGACATGGTTTTGCTCAGATACGTGGATAGACACGAAGCAGACATGTTAATGCAGGAAGTTCATGAAGGCTCCTTCGGTACTCATGCCGGCGGACATGCAATGGCTAAGAAATTGTTGAGAGCAGGTTATTACTGGATGACCATGGAATCTGATTGTTTCAAATATGCTCGGAAGTGTCATAAATGCCAGATTTATGCTAATAAGGTACATGTGCCGCCAAATCCTTTGAATGTGATGTCTTCGTCGTGGCCTTTTGCCATGTGGGGCATTGATATGATTGGAAAGATTGAGCCGACCTCCTCCAATGAGCATCGGTTCATCCTTGTTGCCATCGACTATTTCACCAAGTGGGTCGAAGCAGCGTCATTCGCGAATGTCACCAGACATGTGGTTGCCCGATTCGTTAAGAAAGAAATTATCTGTTGTTATGGGGTTCCTGAGAGAATCATCACTGATAATGGTTCTAATCTCAATAACAAAATGATGAAAGAGTTGTGCCAGAACTTCAACATTCAGCATCACAATTCTTCCCCTTATCGCCCTAAGATGAACGGCGCTGTTGAGGCAGCAAATAAGAACATAAAGAAGATTGTGCAGAAGATGGTCGTCACGTACAGAGATTGGCATGAGATGCTACCCTTCGCCTTGCATGGGTACCGTACTTCAGTACGTACGTCGACCGGGGAAACCCCTTACTCCCTTGTGTATGGTATAGAAGTAGTCCTACCTGTTGAAGTGGAGATTCCTTCTCTAAGAGTCCTGTTGGATGTCAAGTTAGACGAAGCTGAATGGATTAGGACAAGGTTCAATGAGTTGAGTCTTATCGAAGAGAAGCGAATGGCAGTCATTTGTCATGGGCAGTTGTATCAGAGTCGGATGAAGAGAGCCTTTGATCAGAGAGTGCATCCTCGATGTTTCCAAGTTGGAGATTTGGTGTTGAAAAGGATCCTTCCTCCTCAGACAGATCACAGGGGCAAGTGGACTCCTAACTATGATGGACCGTATATTGTCACCAAGGTTTTCGATGGTGGAGCCTTAATGCTTGCAACTATGGATGGTGAAACTTCACTTCCCCTGTGAACTCAGATGCAGTTAAAAAATACTTCGCATAAAATAGACCCGTTGGACAATAAAAAGAATAGTCCAGGCAAAAAATGGGCACCCCGACGAACCAAGAAAATGAAAAGGTTCGGGCAAAAATTAGGGATTAAAAAATGAAAAGATTGTACACCCGGTAAGTTAAAAACCTGGAAGGGAAACTTAGGCAAAAATGGGTATCCCGGTGGATTGAAAACCCGAAAAGGGCGATCCAGGCAAAAGTTAGGGATTAAGCGAACGACTGCGTTCTGAGTAGTTCTGGATCTCATCTCGTGTCGATAACTGGAAATTTTCGAAGGGTAGGAAACAGTCCAATCACCTTTTTCAGAAAGCTGATCATCTGGAGGATCTTGAAGACGAGCGAGTCATAGCAGAATTGGAACCCGATAGAAATCCATTTCACATTGCCGTTAGATTAATTTTTGTTTCTTATCTTTTGTGCGATTACCTCTTTCCAGGGATTGCTTCCTGATGTAAATGTCTATTCAGAGGCCACTCAATCAATAAAATCATGCTATTCAGTACATCACTGTGTCCATTTTTATTTTACTGTTTTGTTTGCAAAAATGACGTCCGAATTTTTGATAAACATTGCATCATGAAACATAAGAGCTTTACAGGTACACGCTCAATAAACATTTGAAATTGCTGTAAATTTTAAGTGCTTGGAATCTTCTATTCAGAACAGGTATGCTCGGGGTATTTCCTTGAGGTTCCCAGTAGATGATCGCGGATGTTTTTCCTCAACAGTTAGAATTTGGTATCTTATCCCTGCAGAGCTGGTCCAAGCGTTGGATTCTTCAATCCCCAGCAGGTTCTCAGTACTGTACTTCCCCAAGTAGGTGCTTCAGATTATACGCTCCCTAGTAGAGTTGACAGTGCCAGACTGTATATCCCCAGCGGAGTTGACAATGCCAGACTGTATCTTCCCAGCAGAAGCAACTGCTCTTTAGAGTTCGATGCCAGATCGATAATCCCAATGCCAGACCCATGGTCTCTTTCCTTGAAGCAGAATCTCGGTACCATATCGATGTTTGTTTCCTCTGCCGAGTCGTCTCTCTCACAGATTATGGTTGCCAGAACCACTGTCGCTTTCCTCAATAGCAAGTTCTCAATGCCATTCTCTCCCCAGTCAGAGTCTCGGTATCTTGTCATTGCTAGAACACCGTGCGGTGGGTCATTTCCCCCAGAGTTCTTTGTGCTGCGCATCTCCAACAGCCTTGTCAGGGTCCAGAAGATGGTGATCATTTCCCCAGCAGAATTCCTTGCCACAGCTTGGCGTTCTCTCTAACCTAGCATTTTGCATCCCTGCATATAGAATCATATTGCATTGCATCCTCCCAAATCGTGTAGCATTTCCATTTTCATGGAGCATTACGTCATTGGAAAATTCAAACATACGCATGTACGCATAAGACATTCTCGGTATCCCAAGTGATAAACCAGAAGTTGTTTCCAGTGCTCAGACTGAAGGTTGTTCATGACCTATTACCCCCAGCATAGGTCGTTGGCCCACGTGCCGCCTCAATTATCTTTCCCTATTTCTTCTGATACTGATGGGCATGAAAGTTTCTGGTATCAGACCGAAGTGGCATTCAGGCCAATTTTCCAGTATTCAGACCGAAGTGGCATACATGCCAATTTTTCCGGTATCCAGACCGAAGTGGCATTCAGGCCGATTTTCTGATGTTCATATCGAAGAAGTTTCCGACGTTCAGGTCGATGCAACTTGTGGCATTCAGGCCAGTTTTTCGGTATCCAGACCGAAGTGGCGTTCAGGCCAATTTTCCGATGTTCAGATCGAAGAAGCTTCCGACGTTCAGGTCGATGCAACTTGTGGCATTCAGGCCAGTTTTCCGGTGTTCAGACCGATGTTTGATAATCTCATATCTTCCGATGCTCAGATCGAAGTCATTTCCAGTATTCAGACTGATGAGCGGCATTCAGGCCATAGTTATTTCTGTGTTACCATTTATTTCGGTATCCAGGTTAACATTCTTTTCCGGTATTCAGACCGACTCTCACCGTACCAGACGGATTCTTCTTTCAAGACCACCTCTTTGCCGATTCTGTCAGGCATTGTTACTTCACTTAAGTGCAAATTTTCGGGCTTTTATTGTATTCAATCCCTTGATACCTCGAAAGTGCGAAAGCCGCTGCTATCTTCTTTTCGGGTCTCCAGTTGATTGAATAGGGGCAACTGTAGCACCTCAAATTTCCCCCCCTCATTCATGCATTCATTTTTAGGTCATCTAACATTTCATATTGCATTGCATCATATCAATCAGAATCAGATCCAAGAAGCTTGAACGTCATCCAAGACACTTTGTGGGTTCTATCTGGGTGGTCAGTCAACACAAGGAAATGGCTTGAGATACTTCCAACATGTTCAAATGGGGTCTATTCATCATTCAAAACACTAATCTCGAAGGAGAAAAAGTCTGTGCCTGAGCTGTCATGCTCGCTAGGCGAGCAGCGTGGTTCGCCTAGTGAATCTGAACTATCATGCTCGCTAGGCGAGCAAATTCTCCGCTAGGCGAAGCGCACGCGTTTTTGAAAAAATATAACAGCAGAATCTTGGACTTGGACCTCTATTTGAGCCCACCAAGCCACGAAAATCAGGTTATAAATTCTAAAGTTTCAGTGGAACAAAACCTAGAGAAAAAAAGGGAGAAGAGCTAACAGAATTCAAAGCAGCCTCCAGAGACTGAAGGGAACTCATCTGCAAAGAACCAATTCCCTCTCATATAAACCCTAAGATTGTTCTGCAAACCAACAGTGCAATTCAATTTCTTTCGATCTCTCCAGTCAGGTTTGCCCTATTTCCATTACTTCATGCTTTCAATTTGAAATTTTCGAATGTATGAGGAATTATGGTTGAACCCGGGAGAGTGGGTATAGTTAGGTTTTGCCTGAGGGTTTAGATATGCATGAATATATAGAACAATGCCTTGAATGTTTGATCACTTAAGTTCTGAAACCACACTGTTATCAGAGAAGAATCCAAAACCCGCAGGTGTTCGCTAGCCCATCGCTAGGCGAGTCTGCAGCGACGCTTCGCTAAGCCTTCGCTAGGCGAAGTAGTAGCGATCGCGACAATAGCTTTTTTTTCTGTTCGCTCTCCAATCTGTGTTGTGTTTGTTATGACATGCTTTCTATTGCATCCGTGCACTGTTCACCTGACACTGTTGTTGCTATGATTCTTCTGTTTGGTGCAACTCTTGATTGCACCCTATCTTGTTTCTCTAACCTATTTGTTGAGTTTTTGTGAGGGCTCACATGACTCTTGAAAAGATAGCTTGCTTGGTATTCCACTTTGTTTGTGGGGTACCACTTGGAGATTTATTCTGATTACCTGTACTGACTTGCTTTCTTTAATGGTGCCAGCTTGAGAGATCTCTGGGTTTCTTGCTTCTTTAGTTGTTATTACTTCGGATTTTTATCCGTGTGGTAGATCTCTTGATCCCTTTATCTTTCCCGCATTTTACCGCTTTCTTAGCTGGAAGACCTCAATAGGAGGCAATGTTTTCTTTTGTTTATTTACTTTTGTGCCTAAAGACCTCCAAGAAGAGGCGTCAGTGCTAAAGACCTCCCAGAAGAGGAAATTGACGAATAAAAGGGATTAGTAGTCAATCCCCCGTTATTCTGTGTGTCGTTCTTTATGCTCGCACTACGTGTCGATGCTTCAGAGCGAAAGCCCAAGATCTTTTGTCCGGTCAGTCAGTGGAGAGGGTTCCACCTTTCTGAATCCCCACTTTTTGTCATGAGCTCACCCTGTCCAAGGTTAAGAGCTACAAGGTCTTATCCTCACCACCCTTTTGATCTGCTCACACTGACGTTCAATGTCAGTGGTTAAGAGCCCATTTGATTACCTTTCCATGGCTTGTTTGTCGAGGTTGATATGACCCCTCTTGACTAAAGCCCTACCCATGTATGTTTAAGCCCCCTTGTTGGCTGTTTACTTTATGCATGTTTGTTTTGTATGGTGTGATCGTTTCCCCATAGGATTGCTAGGCTTCGTATAGTCTCTCGTTGCATGTCAATTAAGGTAGCACTGTTCCTTCGTCTAGGACTTCCTTTTTGCATGAGAATTCCTAAAAACACAAACAAACTCATTGATTTTTCTTCTCCTAAGAACACGTTAACTCCTTCTACTACAGGCGAGTAAGTCTCCAAAGGTCGAGCATCCGGTAGATTGCGTAGTAACGTCGTTCATCTAAAAAACACAACCCTTAACCCCCTAGTCAGCCGAACTACGGCTTGCTCTGATTCTCACTCCATATGAGATACGTAGGCATAAGACGCGATGTCTTAGCGAGCACACTCCTCTTTAAGCCATAGGTAGCCGAGCTACAAAGACTCTGATTCTCATATTCAGATGAGATACGTATGCAGTGGATGCGACATCCGTGCGAGTCATTTTCTTTTGACTCCTCTTTTAGTAAATAGTACATTAGATAAACCCACACCCTTTAGACAAGAACAACAAGAGTGGATCCCGTAGAGTACTACGGATGCGTAGGGGTGCTAATACCTTCCCTTCGCATAATCGGTTCCCGAACCCGAAATTTGGTTGCGAGACCTTGTCTTTTCCTTTCCGTTTTCCAGGTTTACTTCGAGCGTTTCCTTTCCCTCCTTTGGGATAAATAACGTACGGTGGCGACTCTTCTGTCTTTTCTTTTTTCGCCGGTTGTTTTTTCGCATTTCCTTTTTTAGGTTGCGACACCCATCGACAGCCTCTGTCAAACGCCCTTGTCCACTACTCTAATGGTATGTTATCCATCCACCTTGTTTCATCTGCATTAGACAATCTAATTTCGTCACGGTAATATTGAAATGATGGCTGAGTTAGAGCATACCCTGCATTCACCATATTTTTGCGAAGGTTCTTGTCTTTGATTGCACACATGAAGTTTTGTGCGATATGTCTAATGCAATAGACATGGGTAGAAGGAGGATTATGCCATATGTTATCATGGTTATTGTAAGCACTCTCAATGGCAACATGTCTATTTGAAATCAAACAGAGATTGACTTGTGGAGTGACATGTGTTAAGAGATTGGCTTATTATATTATGCTTTTAATTGGTTTATTTTTACTTCCCGAAGGTAGTGGTTCTAGTATGATGCTATGCATTTACCTTTACTAAGACATGTAGATATAATAAGAAGTTACAGTTGGGGGTCCGCTTGTTTGGCTTATCTTTATAGCTCTTTGTGTAAAAATGCTCACAAAGACACATCTACATTTTCTGGATGTGCTATTTTGCTCCAAGCATGGGGTTGGTCCAGATTACCGTCCCTAGCGCCTGTCAACCACAACCCGTACGCACAAAAGTAAGTTCTTAACACTGGACTATATTTACTTACTTTACCGATTATTATCTCTAAATAATATATTTACTTTTATGATGCAAATGATCGGCACGTGGTATGAGTTACAACATATGTCCTAGACACTGCATTACCCAGTATCGCAACCGTTTGGACTGCATGCACACCGATCATAAGATTCACCACTGTGGAGATGTACCATAGTGATCGTGTTAAATTGCAGTTCAGTATGCTTTAACACATCCCAGATCCCCCGACAAACCTCGGAGAATGACATCTATAGAAAGTTAACGACCAATGGAACTTTAACCCTTGGCAAAGCTTCACTAGATCTGAGTGTCGAAAATGAAAGCACCGACAAAACCATGTCTTAACTGACGTTGTGATGCCAACTGAAAAAAAAAACCAACTCGTAATTATATGGATTGGTACAGATCAGTTAGATTTTAGTTCCTTGCCGAGGATATGTACCTGTACGACCCACGCCAGGTAACTTACACACAAGAAGGTTCAACATCTAACCCCCAACAACATTATCAGACCGGTTACTCACAACCCCTTATCCATCAAAACTTCTGGTCCACAAACACACAAACCTACGACCCTAACATGCCAAACACCCAACCACAATACCAAGAGCATACCCCGTACCACCAACCAGTAGATCATCATCAAGACACCCAACATCATTATGCACCCAACACATCACCCTACCATAGTCGCCTTAGCCAAAAACACTCAGTGATCATTTAACATCAACCATCCCTCATCCTACTATAGCAAAGAAGCCCAAACATCACAAAACCAAAACATGCAACAACCATATGGCTACCAAACACCACAACAATCTTTTCAACCTTTCCTCGACACATTATTCACACTAATGTCTCCCTTCAATTGTCCTGGTCGCCCTCCAATAGCTCAAACACAACTCAACTACTCTAGCATGGGTCACAAACTCAGCTATGGCGGTAGCGCTTCATTGCATACACAGGACTACGCGGACTTGTCTGAATATCTTAGGCAATCTCCTGCAGGTGGTGGTGATGTCCCTGGGCCCTCAAATACTTAAACACCTGGGGTGAATTATCAACGTGGGTTATGGTCACGCGTTCGGGTAGCTAGGGGATGTGGGACCGGAGGTCGATTAGGTCATCCCGGTCAACGACATTAGTCTTTTTGGTTATCGTATGTAAACACATATTAATATTAATGTCAATTGGTCCGACTTCGACTTTTATCTAAAATGTACATTATTTTTTTAAAAAGTTTACGAAACATACATATGTGCCAGACCAATTGGCGCCTCCTTTAAAATCTAACACACAGGCGCCAATTGAATTGGCAGCACTAGGTGCATAAGCCAATCCAATTGGCGCCACCTCTTTAACTTAGAGAGCAGACGTCAATTCATCTGACGCCACCTCTTCAAAGTGGAATTTTGAAATAATCTGAAAAATGAATTATTTTAATATTTTTTTTGAAAAAGTGGGTTATTTGAGTTAAATTTTTAAAATATTGTCCTTCAATTTTTAGGTTATTCATTTGTTAGAATGTGTTGATGAATTTTATTTTTAAACTTGTATTATTTAGGTCTTTTAATTTCTTAATACAAAATAGAAAATAAAAATTATATATATTTTGAATTATTTAAATTTACTTTAAAATGAGTGATTTTTGATCTATTGTGTATAAGATATAATCAATTTTAAATGATTTAAAAAAATAAATTACAATGTCATTGCATATTATTTCTTTTTACAAATCATTTTTTTCATAACTGTTATTTTCAATAGCATTTTCTCCGACCTAAGTTATGACATTTTCAAATCTATCTTCCATATATTTTTTAAAAAATAAAACAAAACATTTCTACTCATTGAATTACCATAAATAAAATTTCATATACATACCAAATAGCCATGTCTAGAAAAAAAGTCAAAGTTTTGAAAACTCATAAATTGCTAACTGGTTTTACTTTTTATTTTTGAAAGTAATTAATTTCCTGAATTTTAACAAAATATCTCTAATTTGTAGAATTTGAAATTGTAAAGCTTTTACATATTTAATACAACTGCGTATTTGTGATGATGATTTAAGAATTAAATTAGGGAGATGGTGTTGAAAAAAAATTCATCTCTTAATCAAATAAAAATACAATGACTATATGACAACATATACAATAATTTATGAATAATATCTATAAAAAAACTTTTTTTTTTATACATTTCCTTTTCATATTAAAGATATAATCATAACTCTTAAATTATAAATATCGAATTTAATAATACTTATTTTATTCATAATAGAATTGAATAGGCATTGTCAGATCTACAACTAAAATTAATAAAAAAAATACTCAGAGTTCTGTATCGTGGTTGAAGACATACCCACATGTCATAGTACAAAAACTAGAGAATAAACTAACCAATTTTTTTCACATTTCTCATTGTCAAAAATATTTGAAGCGTCTTGAATATTCATCTTTAAGAATTTCTATATCAATAGGTTTAATAGTTTTTCTTTTTATATTTATAAATCTCTCAAACTTATATAAATATTTGTCTATTAACCTGAATGATAAATATTGTATTATAGGTTCTTCTAATTAGTTGATTTCATGGTTACTACTTAATATTAGAATAATTTTCGTAACTTAATTTAATATTTTTTAACTAAAAATTGTTACATGGGTAAAAACTAAAAAATATTGTACATTGATTTCTTAAAAACTATTATGCTAGTTTAATTGATTATTTTTGTTAAAATTTTAAAAGAAATCGTTAAGTTATCATTATATGACAGGACAACATAACAAAAGTCAATAGTGAGTAAACAATTTAGATATGAGACTAAATTGAAATCTTATAATTATTTAAGATCAAACAAAAATATATTTAACCAAACTGTAATGAAAATGTTTTTTTGTAACTTATAAATTATCAAACATGAATTTCATAACATTTTAGATTAATAAGGACAAAAAATTTCATAACAACAATTATTCAATTGAAGTATAGAAGTTAATTTCAAAATGCTAGCGAATTTGGTAAGCTTCATCTAACCAAATATCTATGTAACAAAAATATGAGAAAAATATAAATTTTATTTCAAATTCAAGTTCAACCAATATACACATGAGGACGAGTTTTGCAGGACATTTAGACCGTTAACTATGCTTCATTAACCCCATTTATTATTAAAATATATTACAACTAAATAATTAGAGATGATTCAAGGAAAATAAGAACAAGTGCTAAAAAAAAAAATGAGAGTTATGAAAGAAACTTTTAACAGAAGATGGAGTATCAGATCATGCTATGCTTTGCTTGAACAAGCATGAGCAAAGAACTTTTACCAGAAGACATTTTAAATTCCTTAATACTATCACTACTATGAAGGGCTTCCAAGAAGAAGTGGCAGCAAACTGGAATAGGCCTATGCATGGTAATGCAATGATTGTTTTATGGAAGAAACTTTATAGGTTTTAGCCAACTATCAGGAGTTTGAGCAAGACTATTAACAAGTCCCACTCCTAACTAGAAAAAGCCAAAACTGATTTGAAAGAAGACCAATATGCCTTGTCTCATGACAAGATGAACAATCATAAAATTGAGAGAGCTAAAAGATGCACTAAGAAAGTTCTCAATTGGAGTAACATAGAGGACAAGTACTCAAGCAAAGAGCCAAGCTTGATTGGCTAAAATTGGTGGATAGAAATAATGCTTATTTCCATGCAACTCTAAAATCCAAACACAAGCAAACTCTCAAATGTACACTCTCCAAGCTAGTGATGGTAGGAATTTGTCTTCACAAACTCATATTGAGGAAGAAGTTCTTAATTTCTATGGCGGCCTTATGGGTACTTGTAGCGGTAAATTCATGACCATCAAACTATGGATACACTTAATGTCAATAAAACAAAAGTCGCCACCGTGCTTTTATTGTTTCCAAAGGAAAAGGGAAAAGTACGAAAAAAACCCAAAGATAAGAAGTTTTCAAATCAAAACTAATAAAATGCCAGAGATTACAGGTACGGGGGTTGGTTACACAGAGAGAAGGTGTTAGCACCAAAAGTGTCATAGGTACTCCTAGGAAGCCCTTTTTTTATGTTTGCATGTATTTTTGGTATAAAATATGTTTGAGAAAAATAGATTGTGGGGATGAGAAAAGAATTTATTGATTATATTTTTGTGTTTGACAAGACCTTCGGACTTGTGTCTACGTACCAACATAAAAATAAGGGATCAAAATCTCGTAGTTCGTGGCAACAATTTCAAAGTTGGTGAATTGCTTTTAATCAAAAGTTTAAATGAAAAAGAGCACAAAGAGCCAAAAATTTGAATGAAGTCGTTAGTTCTTTTTGTCTTTTGAAATTTTAAGTCAATATGATTAAATTTATTTACAAATTTTGATTTAAGAAAGAGTTTGAAAATCCATTGGCATAAGGCCAAAGTTTCTACTTAAAATAAGGTCTAAGTTTGAAATCACAAGCAAAGAAAGTTTTTGAAAAGAGGGAGATATTTTGAAATTTAAGAAGTGGGAGAAGATGAAGAGGTTATCCTAAGCACAAATTAAAACTTAAGAGTTGAAAAGATCTGACTAATGGGATGCAATCCAACAGACAAGAATGTCATATAGAAAACTCACTTTCCTTTTGGACTTTGAATCAAGCAATAATCAAGGAGCAATTAGCAATATCCAGACATTATGATAGCCACATCCAAGCAAGCAATTCCCATAGCTAGCAGTCTTCTTTGTCTTCTTATGTATCAGATGAAACATTCCTTGATCAACTCAGAACAAAGCATCAGACACAAGATCAAAATAACAATTAGCACCAAGACAAAGTAGCATATGAATTCAAACAAATCCCAAGGCTTGCATCAGATGAAGGCTTAGTTCACAATAACTTGGTCTCAAAATGTTGGCATTGGCCAAATCCTCTTTGCACAGGGAATGTTGCCTAATCCTAAGTCCAAGAATTCAGATCAAGGTCAACAATCCATCAAGCATTTTTTAGGGGTTTTGTTGTTATTAAGTATTTTAAGGTCCTAAGACCACAAACAAAACCAAAATGCACAAACAATATATACAGTCACAAGACAAGGCTCAAATGAGCAAAGTGAAAATGAAATAAACATAAACAAGTTAGATGAAATGTAAATGACAATGAATGATAAATGACTAAAATTTAAATTGCATAAAGTAAAAGACTTGAAATTAAAGCAATATTAACAAGAGTTAGTCAAATGTTAGTAATGTTTTTTTTAATTGATTAAGTCATTCTTTGGAGAACACTCAACCATCCATTCACAAGCATGGATCCTTAAACCAAGACATCTTCCATGAGAAGGGATCCAACTTGGATAATTCAATAAGTATGCCACTAGCTCTCATGAAAGGAAAAAAGGTCAAGTTTCCATACAATACCATGAAGAATGGGAGACTTACAATCTCACTTACTAGAATGTTATGCCTTTAGGATCAAATTTAGCTCTATGTTAAGCAATCGTAATTGGACTTATGTAGAAGTCACAACTATCTGAGGTCGGACAATAAAAAATTAGGTGTTAATGCATGTTAGAGATTTGGTATGAATAACCAAACTCCTAAAACATACCACACACTAAAAGAAAAGATCAATAGGGATTGACCTATCTCAGTCATACTTGTATTGGTTCATCTGACACAAGGTCATTGATGAACCAATTAGCCTTAAGACATTAGAGATTTCATTGGTCAAATGAGGGAATGAGAAAGAATAAAGATGGAGATGAAGAGAGAGAGGAAGATAGAAATACAAATTGATCAAGGGAGGTGAAATGTACATTTTATCAATCCCCTAAATCCAATGGTTTTAATCCAACAAAAGTCAAATCAACCTTGACCAAGACCCAAATAAATAGTCAAATATCACAAGACCATGAAAATGACTCAACATAATTTTTACACATTTAATCAATTAAAAATCAATTTAAAAATGAATTAAAATACAATTTAATTTGGTCAAAACCTAAAATCTCTTCAAAACACCAAATAAATGGCCAAGAGATTTATCCTAGGTCAAACAAGGTCAAAGGACCTTAGACAAAAAATTTCATGATTTTTAAAAAGTCAGAAGTATTTTTAAACAATTAAAAATATGCACAAAAATATTTAATTAATAAAAAATATCAAAATTAATCCAAAAAAATAATTTTAATTCAGAATATGAAAAATAAAAATATTTAAAGATTTTTGGTGAAAGTCCCATATTTTTTGGATAAAAAATAAAATTATTATGAATTAAACAAACTAAAAGGATTAAACATAAAATCAAAAATTAAAATAAAAATAGAAAAAAAACAAGGGCCATCAGATCTCCATCATTAATTGAGGTGGCAGATCTGATGGCCACACACGCGTGTTCCATGGTGGACCTTGATCAACTCAATGTACGCGTGGTAATCAGATGCAACGATCCAGATTAGAACATTCAAACTTGATCAGATGGCCAAGAAGTGTGACAACACACCACCGGAGCTAGGGCTCCGATCATCTTCTCCGGTGACCTCCACCGGACTAGTCCAACTTCATCTCAATCGAATATGAAAAACAAGGACATTATTTCAAAGAGAAAATGCTCAGGATCACGAATCTGACCTCAATTTTCTCCAACTCCAAGTATATAAAAAAAAATACGGGGATTTGAATTTTGAGGATCATGAATTGAGTTGCTTCGATTTGACCTCAAAGCAACTCAATCTTGTTACCTACATTGGTAGGACTTCAGCCAACCAAAAATCACACAGAATAGTGAAGAATTGAGAGAGAATCGAAGAGATGGAAATTCTGGAAAATCACCTTCAAGTGAGCTTCAAACTTCCTTGATCTTGCTTCCAATTGGCATTGGCTTGACTTCAGAAGCTTGTAGGAATTGAATTAGATCAAGGAAAGACTTGGACTCTTGGAGTTTCAATCTCAAAACAGAAAGAGATTTGAAGCTCGATTTTCAAATGAAAACCTTCAAGATTATCCTTTAATGGTGAGGGTTTGGATTGCAGGTTCAAAGCTTGGGCAAGAGATCCTTAATTCTGAGTCAAGAGGGTCTTATTTATAGGTTATGCATTTGATTTTCACACACTAGCAATTTCCTTGCATGCTTGCATGGGCATGTGATAGGCCCATCAAATGATGTTATCAGGTCCAAAATCACTCATGTGCAATGCTGAAATCATGTCATGTGGGCACGCAAAGGAGATTGAAATGTGAATGTGAAATTCATCCAAATGAACCTTTGAAAAGAACCCATACGCAAGCCCTACAATTCTTAGCCAAATGAGATGATCTTGGACTTTTTGGAAAGGTGATATCAAGGGGAACAAATTTAATGTTGAACACTTTTCTATTTGAAGCTTGGATAATGATGAATTTTTAGGTGGAAGTTTGGAAAATCAAACATATTTGAAACTTTTCTAAGTACCAAGTCAAATGTTCACTTCTTCCACCGTGAATAACTTTTGTTATGGGCTTCAAATGGAAAAAGTTCCTTCATCAAAGTTGTAGCTATTTCAAACCTCTTAAATTAGGTTCCAAATTAGACCTGATTTGGATTTGGCATGAAGGAGTTATGTATTTTAGAAGTTGAGGAAAATCACCTGTTCAATGGTAGTGGCCCAAAATGACCTATAATGTTTCCTCTTGGCACATGCCTTTGAAAGTTGAATTTGAACTTATTCCAAGAATCAAAGTTGGAGGGGACATCCTGAATTTTGTTATGAAACTTGAATTGATTTCATCTCATAAAAATTGAGCAAGTTATGGTCCTTGGAAGTTGACCTCCTAACTAGGGTTCAGACAAAATGACCTATACTCTTTCATCATAAAAAAATGACTTTCCAAGAAAAAATAGCTCTTGACCTCAACATGAAAGTTGTTTTTAATGTCATAAGGAGTAACGTTTCTCTTGGAAGCATTTTCACATGAAAAACATTGTAGGATATAGGGTCTAGGGAACCCTAGTTTTGACTAATTGACTTTCACCATGAACCAACTTGCAAACTTGAAATTCTCTAGATCTATTGGACTCATGGAGGATCATATATGTATAATATGATGTAATATGAAGTATCCCTTTAAATATTTGATTAAATGATGAGGAAACTTGTTGAGGAAGTCACACAAGATACCCAGATGAATTAGGGCTTCCAAGGCAAACAAGCTTCAAACTCTTGATGGATTCTTGATAAAAATGATATGTGAGGACTATGGGGACCCATATATGATGTCTAGAGTCAATGTGAACCATCTCCTGATTAGTCTCTTTGCATTGAGGGTCTTAAACCCTAGATATGAGCTTGATGGAGCATGGGTGAACACACACACACACTACCTACAAAAGAAGTAAACTATATATTGACATATTTTTTGGTATTTTGGTTAGTAAATAATGAAAAACAAATTATGATACAATCAAATGTGCTTGGTGACCTCTCCAAATACAAACCCAATGAATGAGGGGTAAGGAGGTTGCCAAGGTGTGATCCCAAAAGCTAATGCATATGATGAGATAGCATGGGGATCTTATGGTCAAAATTGGGGTCTTACAGTTGCCCATATTTAAGGACATTCTAACTGAGGATGTGAAGGTTAAAATCTTTGTATCAACTCAGTAGAATGGACTTAAATAACAACATCTAGAAACGAATTTTGGTCCCTAAGAGACCTCATGATGCATATGACATGGAATGTTAAAATAATATTTGCAGGGAATATATTGCCACAAAGGACAAGAATTCGGAGAGACTGAAAGTTCACAGGAGCATAATGCATTCCACAAGGAAAACTCATTGGGGAAACAAAGACTCTAGGGTAAATAAATAGTTATGCGTAGGCCAGGCTACGACTTGAAAACTATTGGAGACACAAAGGGAATTTCCATGAAAATAAATCAATGGAAGGACCCGGTTGGGGATAAGGGAAAATCTGCAGGGGAAACGGGAAGATAAGAACAAAGCTAAAATACATGAATCAAACTCAACTAGGGAAAAGTGATCTTCAACACAGAAGTACCATAAATGTATTATCTATTACCGGTTACTGGGTGGGAAGATAATATATTCTAACAGAGGGACATCCGTTACCGGTTAGGGTAAACATATCAAGGATGACTCGTTGAGGAAAAATGAGGTGTATTCCTTACCGGTTATTAGGTAAGAATAGTCTGTTGGGGAATATATCAAATAGGATTTACAACTACCGGTTACTGGGCAAAAGACCAAAGAGAGAATATTCGTCACCGGTTAAAGTGAACATATCAAGGATAGACTCAAAGGAAGAATATATGTCATCGGTTAGGATGAACATATCAAGGATAGACTGTCGAGGAGATAATAGGAATTATATCTATCAGTTACTGGATAGAATACCAAAGAGAGAATATCCGTCACCAGTTAGGATGAACATATCAAGGATAGACTCAGCAGGGGAAATCATGATTTATAACTATCAGTTACTGAGCAGAAGACCATAAAGAGAAGAAAATCTGTCATCGGTTAGGAATGAACATATCAAGGATTAACTCTATGGGGAATGAAAGTAGGGATTACAACTACCTTTTTATTGGGTAGAAAATCACAAAGGAAGAATATCTGTCATTGGTTATGATGAACATATCAAGGATAGACTACCCGGGGAAACGTGAAAACAAATTTGCTAGGGACAACAAAGGAAGTAGATTACTTTCACCACGTATTAGGTAAAATTAAAGAACTCAAAAATTGAGAAGAATATTACCAGTTACTGGGTAACATACTCTCAAAGGGACCAAGAATATCTATCTAGGTAGTAACTAGAAATAAACGGTCAAATAAAGATTCAACCCAACGAGGATATAACCCAAAGGGAGTGACTCCATCCAGATAATTAACTGGGGAGGAAACTGAAATAATGATCATCCATGAGGAAACTGAAGGAGAAGAGCGACCCAAAATGCAGCGGAATTTAAAAAAATTATCCTTTAGTGATTCTTACGAATGGGCATGATCAGTGATAGAATCGTTATCTCTTGTGGCGATCGAAACCTTTGATGCAGATCTATGGAGCGATCACGAACGTTGAATGGTGACAACGCCTCTACTCCGTCCATACGAATGGATTCCTTCAATCTCAGTGCTAGCTGCTACAAATGAAGGCTTTGAGTGTGTGTGTGTATGTGTGTGTGTGTGAGTGAGTGAGTGAGAGAGAGAGAGAGAGAGAGAGAGAGAGAGAGAGAGAGAGAAACGAAATTGCAACTGCACAAATGCTTCTGCACAAGGGTTCTATTTATAGAACCACTTGTGTGGGCTGCAAGCTAAAAAGCCCACTTAAGTGTATGTGGCTCATATCTTATAATATGCCAAAATCACTTAAGCGCGTGATACCTTACCATATTTCATATTCTACTTAAGTATATTGTACCTTACGATGTTCTACAATTCACTTAAGTGCACCGTACCTTACGGTGTACCTTAGTTATTCTATCTCTCATCCATCCGTCCTTTTGTGTGTGATCCCTGTATGTTTTCGCGGCATTGACAATTATATTAAATCACGTATTTAACATAATAAACAGTAAGCGGTATCTAGTAACACATAACTGCTACCTAAGACACGAAAATGTCATGTGATCTGACAAATCCTTTTGTGATAATACTTATGTGTATAATTATCCTTTAGCCCTTATGTCTATATTGAACACAAGGCATAGACCGTGTCATCCTTGTCCAGTTCAATATTGGGCCCGTAGAAATTTATCATGTTACACAGGATGGGCAAATTCCATCTAGGTCACTCATGTCCCTTAGCATGCTTCGCGGAGTACCCATCAATTATCTTTATGGTCATCCAATTACGGACAATGTTTGATCAGCAATAAGGCACTCGACTCTACATCTAGGGTCCATAGTGTAACAGCCCAATTTTTAGGAATTAATTATTATATTATTTTTATTATATTATATTTAATTATTTGGAGTGTTAAGTAATTAAGCGGTTGTGAGGTAGTATAATAATGGATTAATTAACTTAATTAGTGTGGGAATTAATTATTTAGTGATATGAGATATAATTAAATAATTATTAATTAACCTAGTGTGCATAGTGAGCGGTTAATTATTTAAATTTAAATAGAGGTATTTAAATATTAGGTATTATTGGGCCTAGTGATTAAATTAGATGATTTAAGCCCAACTAGAGTACTATTATAAATAGTAAGAGTGAAGGAAGTGAGAATTAGAATTCACTTGAGCACTGAAGGCAATAGAGAAAGAGGAGAGGAAAAGCGAGAGGAGTCAAGGTTTTCATCAGATTTACAAGGTAAGGGGGGAAATCCTTATCATTATGGGTTAGTATGATTGGGTCAATGGGTAGGAACATGTTTTAGGTTGAAATCCTTAATTGGCATGGTTTGGAATTTTTAGATCTTGATAAATACTCTTGAATTGTGATAATTAAATTATGCTAAAACTGTGAATGAATATATATTTGCATGAGTCATAATTTTCTGAACGTGTAGCTTTTTACGGAATCGAAATCGGAGGTCCGGAAGTCCTCCAACGATGAAAAATACGGGGAGATCTACATTCTGTTTCGTGTTAGCGCAGGAACAACTTTCTGTTTTGCGTTAACCGGTTAACCCAGAGCATTAACCGGTTAACACTGTTATAATATTAAAAAAATTTACATTCTGTCTTGCGTTAACCGGTTAACCCAGGGCGTTAACCGGTTAACACTGTTAAAAATTGCCAAGAAGCGCATTCTGTTTTGCGTTAACCGATTAACCCAGGGCGTTAATCGGTTAACACTGTTTGAAAAGTGAAAAAATTGATATTTAAATGTTGTGTGTGTTTTGGAATGAAATCTATGTGTACATATTTGATGATTGGCCTATATTGGTGAATAATATATTGTATGAATGTGTATATATACCATTATTGAATTGTGAATGATTTATGGTTATGGATGTGTATATGTAATTGATGTGTTGTTATGGATGTGTATATGTATCAATTGTGAGTCATGGTGATATGTGGGATGTTAAGACGGTATATAGATGGTCTTAATTGCATATGTGTTGGTATGTGTGCGTTCATTCATAGCATGGTTGACTTCATTGTGGAAGTGGTTAAGCGGTGATCCTTCATTGGAAACAGACGTAGCAAACGTTAATCCTTAATTGGGATTAGGCGTAGTATTTAAGCGGTGATCCTTCATTGGAAACAGACGTAGCAGACGTTAATTCTTAATTGGGATTAGGCGTAGTATTAAGCGGTGATCCTTCATTGGAAACAGACGTAGGACTTTGGTCTTGTCCGGATCGGAAGCGTGACTTAGATTCTAGATATTGAATCGGAAAGCGGTGAAACTTTGAGTTCACATTGAGGTACCACATGCATAGAGTCACATTGTCTTGCATTGAGTCGTCTATAGTTATGTGATCATTGAATGCATGTATTGATGTGGGTGTGACGCATGTTTGAAGCATGTGAGATGATTGTTTGTTAATATCAGTGATATAATAATACAAAGTGTGATGAATTCTTGAATTGTTGTTTTAATTCATTGTGCCTTATTATGCTACTTCATAATGATTTGAATTCTCACCCTTTCTGTTTGAATGTTACCTTCACATGGGTATCGTGCAGATACTACAGAGTAGTATTGCTGGAGTAGATGGACGGTAGCTCGCTCAAAGTTAGCTGGAGAGTTTCCGTATTTAGTTTGAAATTAGGTAATGAGTCAATGCTCTGGTCATGTAACACTGGGTAGATTAGTGGTATTGAACTCGTGACTTATTTGGATATGTTTTATGTCATTACTTGTTTATCTGAATTTGAAGTGATTATTGAGAAATGATCATGGTATGGGACATGGATCATATTATGAAATACATGAGTATTCTTTATTTTCCGCTGTGAACGCATATTGCTTGAATATTCATGATGAGTAAAATGTGTTATTTTGAATGACCAGGTGTATTGTTGGTTTTTGAAAGTTTTAAGTTTCGAAAACGTCGATGTGACGCCCTTTTCTTTATATGCGTACTTATTTACTCTGATCATATGTTAAATAATTTGGGGTAGAAAAAGGGGTGTTACATTAGTGGTATCAGAGCCTGGTTGACCAGTTGGTCAATAGTCACTAATGTGTTACATTAGTAGCAGGTTGGTCCGTCCGACCAGGTTGTTTAATTAGGTTTGTTCCCTAGTATACGACATGCGTGTGAGAACACTGTCGATGCTTGTTTTATTTTCCATTTGCAGGTTGGGAATGAAATAAGTGGGGGAGAAGCGTCTGCTTCTCTTGGATGTTCCAATTGCATCGAGCTTGGATATTAGGTTGTTGCATGCAAGAGTGCAGTGTTGGCTAGTTAACCTGTTTTGAGAATGTTGTGTTTTCCCTGAACCCGAAGCGAGGTTGGATTCGAGGATAAGATGAGGGAATCATATCCGGAGTTGTTCGTTTGAGGTAAATTTTCGAGGACGAAAATCTTTTAAGTGGGGGAGAGTTGTAACAGCCCAATTTTTAGGAATTAATTATTATATTATATTTAATTATTTGGAGTGTTGAGTAATTAAGCGGTTGTGAGGTAGTATAATAATGGATTAATTAACTTAATTAGTGTGAGAATTAATTATTTAGTGATATGAGATATAATTAAATAATTATTAATTAACCTAGTGTGCATAGTGAGCGGTTAATTATTTAAATTTAAATAGAGGTATTTAAATATTAGGTATTATTGGGCCTAGTGATTAAATTAGATGATTTAAGTCCAACTAGAGTACTATTATAAATAGTAAGAGTGAAGGAAGTGAGAATTAGAATTCACTTGAGCACTGAAGGCAATAGAGAAAGAGGAGAGGAAAAGCGAGAGGAGTCAAGGTTTTCATCAGATTTACAAGGTAAGGGGGAAATCCTTATCATTATGGGTTAGTATGATTGGGTCAGTGGGTAGGAACATGTTTTAGGTTGAAATCCTTAATTGGCATGGTTTGGAATTTTTAGATCTTGATAAATACTCTTGAATTGTGATAATTAAATTATGCTAAAACTGTGAATGAATATATATTTGGATGAGTCATAACTTTCTAAACGTGTAGCTTTTTACGGAATCGAAATCGGAGGTCCGGAAGTCCTCCAACGATGAAAAATGCGGGGAGATCTGCATTCTGTTTCGTGTTAGCGCAGGAACAGCTTTCTGTTTTGCGTTAACCGGTTAACCCAAGGCGTTAACCGGTTAACACTGTTATAATATTAAAAAATTTACATTCTGTCTTGCGTTAACCGGTTAACCCAGGGCGTTAACCGGTTAACACTGTTAAAAATTGCCAAGAAGCGCATTCTGTTTTGCGTTAACCGATTAACCCAGGGCGTTAACCGGTTAACACTGTTTGAAAAGTGAAAAAATTGATATTTAAATGTTGTGTGTGTTTTGGAATGAAATCTATGTGTACATATTTGATGATTGACCTATATTGGTGAATAATATATTGTATGAATGTGTATATATACCATTATTGAATTGTGAATGATTTATGGTTATAGATGTGTATATGTAATTGATGTGTTGTTATGGATGTGTATATGTATCAATTGTGAGTCATGGTGATATGTGGGATGTTAAGACGGTATATAGATGGTCTTAATTGCATATGTGTTGGTATGTGTGCATTCATTCATAGCATGGTTGACTTTATTGTGGAAGTGGTTAAGCGGTGATCCTTCATTGGAAACAGACGTAGCAGACGTTAATCCTTAATTGGGATTAGGCGTAGTATTTAAGCGGTGATCCTTCATTGGAAACAGACGTAGCAGACGTTAATTCTTAATTGGGATTAGGCGTAGTATTAAGCCGTGATCCTTCATTGGAAACAGACGTAGGGCTTTGGTCTTGTCCGGATCGGAAGCGTGGCTTGGATTCTAGATATTGAATCGGAAAGCGGTGAAACTTTGAGTTCACATTGAGGTACCACATGCATAGAGTCACATTGTCTTGCATTGAGTCGTCTATAATTATGTGATCATTGAATGCATGTATTGATGTGGGTGTGACGCATGTTTGAAGCATGTGAGATGATTGTTTGTTAATATCAGTGATATAATAATACAAAGTGTGATGAATTCTTGAATTGTTGTTTTAATTCATTGTGCCTTATTATGCTATTTCATAATGATTTGAATTCTCACCCTTTCTGTTTGAATGTTACCTTCACATGGGTATCGTGCAGATACTACAGAGTAGTATTGCTGGAGCAGGTGGACGGTAGCTCGCTCAAAGTTAGCTGGAGAGTTTCCGTATTTAGTTTGAAATTAGGAAATGAGTAAATGCTCTGGTCATGTAACACTGGGTAGATTAGTGGTATTGAACTCGTGACTTATTTGGATATGTTTTATGTCATTACTTGTTTATCTGAATTTGAAGTGATTATTGAGAAATGATCATGGTATGGGACATGGATCATATTATGAAATACATGAGTATTCTTTATTTTCCGCTGCGAATGCATATTGCTTGAATATTCATGATGAGTAAAATGTGTTATTTTGAATGACCAGGTGTATTGTTGGTTTTTGAAAGTTTTAAGTTTCGAAAACGTCGATGTGACGCCCTTTTCTTTATATGCGTACTTATTTACTCTGATTATATGTTAAATAATTTGGGGTAGAAAAAGGGGTGTTACACATAGTGGTTTCAGGTCGAAGGGTGGTATACACCACTATCACCATGAGAATAACTTATGACACTTTGCATAACATTCTATATAGTATTCTCATTACGGGTCAATCCAGTATAAATATTACTCTTAATATTCATACCTATGTTTAAGACTTGATAACTCCTTATCCATGATCCGTGAGATGTGATCATCAGTCTATATACATAATAGTCTTAATGATTAAAGTTATCCCACTTTAAAACAAAGCTCGACTACGGATACTTTAAGAATAGTGTCCTTATGTTTAATGGGATCTCATGATTAAGTCACACTTGATACATTAAACGGACTAACTATTCTAGGGACTTTATTAAACAAACATAATAAAGAAAAAGCCTTTTATTATTAATAAATAATTCGATACAAGTACCAAAAGTATTGGCCTCTAGGTCTTACACCAACAATCTCCCACTAGCACTAGAGCCAATCAAGCATACTGATCGCGACTTTATGAGTCTATTGGGGTATTAACTGCAAGTGCACAGTCTAATCGCGTAGTTTTAAAAGATATCGATCTCACAGGGACTTAATGAATCGATATACCGTTTTTCTAGGGTTACTTCGTAAAGCTAAGGCGGATGATACTTTGATGATTAGGGGGAAAAGTAAAACTAAAATTGGATCTAGATTAAATATCAAATAATGCGGATATCGGTATGTAGTTCGTCGTAATTAGGGAATCAAATCTTCGTTGGTTTCTTAGTTTTAAAATAAGTCTTTTCAGTAGACACTATTAATTAAAAGTCTTTTCTCAAACTCTCGCTCTGTTGAATCAGACTATGACTTTATATTAACGTATGCTCTCACTATTTAGTTAAATCTAAAATCACTTTTTTGAAAACAATAGAATCTATAGAAACTCTTTTTAAGAAAATACTAACCGTTTAAACGCCCTCGTCTCAAACTCTCGCTCTGTTGACTTAGACTATATGATTAAACTTAAATGCTTAACTCTCGTCCTCACATTTAACCTTTAAAAATAATTTTTGAAAATGGTTAGAATTTAATTAACTTTAAAAATTGCTTTCGCCCTGATTTAAAGTTAATGTTCAATTTACAATGTCCAGTTAAAAGCTTAAACTGTCGTTCTATTGATTTTAACTTCTTTATGTCTTTTACTCTCGTACAAAAACTTTGGTATTAACTCTGTAAATTGAGACCATAAAAAGAGTGACTAAATTTTGAAACAAATTTAAACCAACTAGTTTTGATTCCTTTATTCCGCTTACTTTACATACCAATATCTAAATTAATTAGCCGGACATGGCAAACACGCATAAACAATAATCATGCATAAATACAGCCATATCAAACAGACAATATGTATAAACAGCAACACAGAGCATATGTAAATTAAAACAATAACTCAATTAATTAATGAACCTGGTAAATTACTAGAAATCTTGGTTTTGTTCCTAGCTTCGATACTCGAACACTCCACCACAAGTCGGTTAGATTTGTTCTTCACAATTCTTGAGCAGACAGGTAAAAACAAAGAAATAAAAATACTGTGATCCGACGTAAGGTTAGATCCAGTGAAAAGTACACAATAGTTTCCGGTGTAGAAACTATTGTGAGAAAATAAATTGAATGCTTAGTAAATTAAGCTAGCAAAGAAAAGAAAAGCAAAAGCAAAGAAAATAAAATGCTGACGAAAATAGAATGCTGAAGAAAATATATTGCTGTAAAAATATTGCACGGCGTGGAGAGATACGGCAGAGAGAGGAGAGAGAGGAGAGCTTCAATTGGATCCCTTGAGGTCTATTTATATTCCTCCATAAAGTAACCGTTTCCCAAAAGTTCCTTCAGTATGGTTTCTAACGCGTCAACGAGTCAAGCGGAGAAATAGGGGAGAAGTGCTTCTATTACGCGCGTCAAAAGCAGAAAAATAGGAGTGGGGGGTGTGACGTCCGTCACACCATGTGTTACGCTCGTAACACTAAGTAGAGGGGCGTGATGCTCGTCACATGAGTGTGGCGGTCGTCACAGGCCATTTTCCTTGTAGTTGGCGTGGGCTGGGCTTTAGTGAAATGCTTTTCCTAGAGAATCCTCTTTTTGCACCCCTTTTCTTTCCTTTTCACACATGCTTCAATTTATGTTACCTGAAATAAATAATAATAGAATACCAAGTAATATCGAATAATATAAAATAAATCGAATCAAATAACATTATAATTTAATTAAATCAAGTCCAAAAATATGATATTATTTCATGTTATCACATACCCCTAATGCCCATAGATCTAGTATGGCCATCATGCTTCTGCTGCGCAAGAGGCTTTGTTAGTGGGTCAGCAATATTGTCAAGTGTGGGTACTCTGCATATTTTCACATCTCCTCTATCTATTATCTCTCGAATGAGGTGATAACGCCTAAGTATATGTTTGGATCGTTGGTGAGATCTAGGCTCCTTAGCTTGTGCGATAGCACCATTGTTATCACAATAGAGACCAATGGGATCCACAACGCTAGGAACTATGCCAAGTTCACTAATGAAATTTTTGATCCAAACAGCTTCCTTTGCTGCACTTGAGGCAACAATATACTCGGCCTCAGTTGTAGAATCAGCAATTGTATCTTGCTTTGAACTTTTCCAGCTCACAGCGCCACCGTTTAAGCAAAACACATAACCAGATTGCGATCTAAAGTCATCCTTATCTGTCTGGAAGCTAGCATCGGTGTATCCAATTAGAACAAGCTCTTCCTGACCTCCATATATCAAGAGTGAGTCCTTAGTCCTTCTCAAATACTTAAGGATATTTTTGACAGCTACCCAATGAGCATCACCGGGATCAGATTGGTACCTACTCGTTGCACTTAAAGCATACGAGACATTTAGTCGAGTACATAACATGGCATACATGATTGATTCTATTGCATATGCATATGGAATCTTATTCATGCGATCCCTTTCTTCCTTAGTTGAATGGGATTGTGTTTTTGATATACACAAGCCATGTTGCATAGGTATGAATCCTTTCTTGGAATCATGCTTATTAAAGCGTCTCAGCACTTTGTCTATGTATGTACTCTGACTTAGGCCAAGCAAATTTTGTGATCTATCTCTATAGATATTGATTCCTAATATATATGCTGCTTCACCTAGGTCCTTCATAGAAAATCATTTCCCCAACCAAGACTTTACTTGTTGCAGAGTAGGGACATCGTTTCCAATGAGTAATATGCACTTCTATTTATAGCCTTGGCAATTGATTTTCACACACTTCCATTTGAATGTTAAAAGATAGAAAGTTCCTTCATGAGCTAGCATGGACGTGTGAAAAGCCCAAATAATCATTTGCAAAGGTCCAAAATCGTGCATAGGTCATGCTGAAAGTGTTTCATTAAGCCATGCAATGTTGAATTGAGTTGGATAATGAAATTCTTCCAAATGGTACCACATATTACACCCATGCACAAGTCCTTCAATATTTATCCAAATGAGATAATTTTGGACTTTTTGGAAAGTAGACATCAAGGGGAACAACTTTCATGTTGAACACTTTTTCATTTGAAGCTTGGATCATGATGAATTTTGAGGTGGAAGTTTGTAAAATCAAACATATTTGAAAATTTTCTAAGTACCAAGTCAAATGTTCACTTCTTCCACCTTAAATAACTTTTGATATGGACTTCGTACTTCAACGGATAGTATTTCTCAATGTCATGGCCAGGGGCTCCCTGGTGAAAGGCACAATCAGGTTCAGGTTTGAACCACTATGGAAGTGGCTCAGGAATTTGAGGTGGATTTCTTAGTTGGAGTAGGTTCTTGAGAACCAAAGATGGATATAATTTTGAACATGTCATATGAATAGGGTCAAAAGAGACCTTCTTCCTCTCAAAGCTTTATTGTTGATTATTGTTATTGTTGTTGTTGTGGTTGGTTCTTTGTTGCAGTTGTTGTTGACGTTGTTGTTGTTGAATTGAAACATATTGATTATTGGAATTGTTGGAAAATATAGGAATCACTAATGAAACCTGATGTTGATGTTGACGCGATTGAGAACTTCTTCTTACACGAGGCCTCATCTGCCTCCCTACAGATACTAAATTAGTTTCCCCCTCCTTCCTCTTGGAAAAACCACCACTGTACTTCTTACTGGATGACGCTTCTTCCTTAGACAGACGTCCTTCACGGACTCCTCTTCTAACCTCATCCCCATGTTTACCATTTTGGCAAAGTTACTGGGGGCACTGGCAATCATAAGTTTGTGATAAAACAAACTCAAGGTCTTTAGGAAAATCTTTTTCATCTCTTTCTCTTCTAATGGAGAATTAATCTGAGCAGCAAGTTCCCTCCACCTCTAAGCATACTCTTTAAATGTCTCTTTATCCTTCTGAGACATAGACCTCAACTGGTCTCTATTAGGCACCATATCCACATTATATTTATACTGCTTGACAAAGGCTTCACCCAAATCGTTGAAAGTACATACACTTGCACTGTCTAGCCCCATATACCATCTCAGAGCAGCACCAATCAAACTGTCCTGAAAGTAGTGAATCAATAACCGATCATTATCAGTTTGAGTTGACATCTTTCTGGCGTACATAACAAGGTGGCTTAGCGGACAAGTATTTTCCTTATACTTTTCAAAGTCAGGGACTTTAAACTTCATCAGGATCTTCACATTTGGTACCAAGCAGATTTCAGCAACACTCATGCCAAACAGGTTCTTTCCTCTCAATTTTTTCAACTCC
This sequence comes from Lathyrus oleraceus, assembly GCF_024323335.1. Taxonomy (NCBI): domain Eukaryota; kingdom Viridiplantae; phylum Streptophyta; class Magnoliopsida; order Fabales; family Fabaceae; genus Lathyrus; species Lathyrus oleraceus. Next base: position 147,792,854 of record NC_066581.1, on the reverse strand, counting down.
TTTAGCAGCTCAAGGAAACGATCCTTTATTCCATCCATCTTCTCATAAACATATGGGCCCTCAGATGGCTCAGAATGGTAGATGGTATCCTTAACACGGGGCAAGGTATGAATAACTTGAGGAGGCACAAAGATGACCGGGCTAGATGTCGGCATAGAGACAAAGGTAGGTGCAAACCTTTCAGGCACGAAGTTTGGTGGCATTCCCCACGGGAATCCAGCAGACATGGACGGACCAGATTAGCTGGCAGCAACAGGAATAGTCGAGGTAGCCACCTCAGAAATGACAGTCATTTGAGGAGGAGTTGCGGGAGTTAGTGAAGACTGATTATGTGCGGCAAGAACAAACTCCATCATAGCGGTAAACCGTGCAATTTAGTCCTTTAGCTCTCTATTCTCTTGTTCCAAAATGTTCCATGATCTTGGGTTGATTGGCACGAGTGTTGTATCGGTGAGTCAGCTTGGCTGAAGCACAAAAGAATAACCAATAAGACAATCTGGCGACAGAAAACCTGTTGTGCAAATGATGTATGAAATGCAATGTTTTTGTTTATTTAATTTCAAGGAACATATTGTTTTATTTGCAAGTATATAATAACAATAATAACAATTTGATTGACCATAAAATCTCTTTTATTCATAAAAATTTAGGAGGATTACACTGGGTACAATTTCAAAAACCAAAGTACAAATATAAGAGTAAAGGAAACTAATCATCCTAAGAGTCCCCTAGCAACAGTGTCAGATGATCTGGCTGCTGGCGCGTACTTCCTTCGGATGCATCGAATCTCGGTCTCAAAAGATGTCTTCATCTGAGCTTTCTCAAGGACAAGCTAGTCAACAATTTTCTTCCAAGCACCATAAGGCTGAGGCATACCAGAGGAAAATGGACCCTCTGGCTCTCTCTATCTCTTCATTGCTCAGTCTTCAAGAAGTTCATTAAGCGCATCTTTGTCTTTTGACTCAAGCTGCAACTCCTCAAGCTTTCGGCTCAAAGTATGGAACCCTTCTTCCCACATGTCTTTCTCTTACTTCATCTTGGCGAGTGCGTCTTCCAACTCCCCTACATCTTGGTTAAGGAGAGTTGATGACTCAACCACAACCAAAGACATAGGTGTTTCACAGGCATACGACATCTTCAACTCCAAAGCTCTCTTCTTCACCCAAATAGTGTAAGCTTCCAAAGCTACACGGTTGCACGGGCCAAGCTCGGGTCTTCCTTTCCTATGCATATTATGCCAAGAATGTATCATCCTTTGCTTCAAATGTTTGGGATCTTTACCCTCTTGATAGAAAATATCTTATAACTTAGTGTTATTAGGTTTGTCTCTAAAGGGGAACCCAAGTTGACGATGAGCCAAATCAGGGTTGTAGTTAATTCCTCCTTGGGTACCAATGAGAGGCACATTAGAGAATTCACCACAACCATCAACAATATCCATACTACTTAATGCAGAATCATACCAAACAATATCATCATTAGCGAGAGACATAAGTCTCTGGGACCACCGTAGACATTGTTTGTTCTCCATAAAGGCAAGCGTCTGAGGCAAGTGTGAAATAAACCACTGGTACAGAAGAGGAACACAACACACAATAGTTACACCGCCTTTAGAATTCCTCAAATTTAAAGAGAAGTACATGTCACCCAACAGAGTAGGTACAAGATTCCCAATCAAGAAGATTCTAATGGCGTTAACATCAACAAAACTGTCAATGTTAGGGAACAAAGCCAAACCATACATGAGCAACACAAAGATGGCTTCAAAAGCATCCACACTTCCATCTTGAGCAAAGACAGTAGCTTTACCAATGAGAAACTTAGAAGTCAACCCAAACATTCCTCCTTTCTTCACCCAATGAGTCTCAATCTCAGACTTCTTCAGATGAAGAGCTTTAGCTATGATATGAGATATGTCAATCTCCTCCAATCCACTAAAAGACACCTTATATAAAATAGGTATCTCCAAGAGACCGACATACTCCTCTAACATATGCATAATATGATAATCGAGAAAAGTGAAGCAACGGTGGAGAGGGTCATAGAACTGAACCAAAACACTCAAGAGTCGTTCAACCACATCAACAGATAACACAGATAAAAGCTTTCCAAGACATTTCTTTAACTCCAAGGGATATGATACAAAGGATGATAACTTCCTTAGCTCTTTTAAATCAGGACATCAGAAACTGTACTTCTTAGTGTTTCTTCGTCAATAATCCATGGTCTAAAAACATTTGCAAATAAGACCTCAGTTTCTTGAAATTTATTTTTCTGTGATGAATGTTATGACGTGCATGTATGCATGAATGCAACAATCACAACTAAGGGATCACAAACAACGCAAGCACAAACAAAGGTCAGGGGATGTATCAAGTCATCATCAAGATCAATCATCCGTTTTGGTGGATTATGGTTTTCACCTTATCAACACCCAAGTTCCATTGATATTGACAAGACTTGATCGGATCAACCAAGAATCAAAGGGTTTGTTGTGAGTCACGAGCATGGAGTCAGGTTAAGAACCATCCCAAAGGAGTGTACTAAGGATAAAAACCTGTAGATCATATTCTAAAAAGTTCCCAGAGTCTTAATTCCATCTATCAGACATTATAGGTTAGGATGACTGACTCATCAACCCATAATATTCTCAAGAGAAACTCGTCTGAGTGTAGTATCGTGTAACAGCTTGTCGCAACCTGAAAAATACAGTGTGCGAAAAAACAACCGGCGAAAGAAAATGACAGAAGAGTCGCCACCGTGCGTTATTTATCCCAAAGGAGGGAAAGGAAACGCTCGAAGTAAACCTGAAAAGATGAAAGGAGAAGACAAGGTCTCGCAACCAAATCTTGGGTTCGGGAGTCGGTTATGCGAAGGGAAGGTATTAGCACCCCTACGCATCCGTAGTACTCTACGGGATCCACTTTTGTAGTTCTTGTCTAAAGGGTGTGAGTTTATCTTGTGATGTTTACTAAAAAAGGGATTAAATGAAAATGACTCGCGCGGATGTCGCATCCACTGCATACGTATCTCATCTGAATATGAGAATCAGAGTCTTCGTAGCTCGGCTGACCTATGGGTTAGGGGGATGTGTGCTCGCTAAGACATCACGTCTTATGCCTACGTATCTCATCTGGAATGAGAATCAGAGCAAGTCGTAGTTCGGCTAACTACGGGGTTATGGATTGGATTTTGGACGAACGACGTTACTACGCAATCTACCGGATGCTCGACCTTTGGAGACTTACTCGCCTGTAGTAGAAGGAGTAAACGTGTGTTTAGGAGAAGAAAAATCAATGAAGGGTTAGGGTTTGGTAAACTCATACAAAAAGGCAGTCCTTGACGAAGGAACCTGTAAAAAAAAATAAACACACAAAAACATTGCCTCCTATCGAGGTCTTCCAACTAGGAAAGCAGTAAAATGCGGGAAAAATGTAAAAGTACCACACGGATAAAGATCCGAAGTAACAACAATTAAAGGAACGATAAACCCTGAGATCCTTCCAAGCTAACATCATCAAAGAAAGTGGGTCAGTACAGGTAATCGGAATGAACCTCCAGGGGGTATCCCACAAATAAAGTGGAACACCAGGCAAACCATCTCTGCAAGAGTCATATGAGCCCTCACAAAACAAAACTCAACAAACAGGTTAGAGAAACAAAATAGGGTAATCAAGAGTTGCCCCAAAATCAAAATGTAACCACATGAATCATGCTCTTTCAATTCACAAAACGCTCACAAAAAGCAACCAAGGGTAGGAGGCCTAAACCTCTTGTCAAACACATGCATCAAAAGGGTATCAAATTCACCCATAATACCTCATACATTTAGAGCATTCAAATTAAAGGCATAAAGATGATGGATATAGGGAAAACCTGATTGGAGAGCTTGATTGAAATTGAGTTGCACCCGTGAGGTTTACAAAATAATCTTTAGGGTTTATGTGAGGCAGAGGTGATTCTGTGCAGTTGAGTTCCCTTCAGGGTTTGGAGGCTGCTCTGAACTCTGTTAGCTCTTCTCTCACTATCTTTTTCCCCAGGGTTCTTCTCTCACTATCTTTTTCCCAGACAGGGTAATAGGAATAGAATATCCTTTTGTTTCACTGAAACTCTGAATTTATAACCTGATTTTTGTGGACCTGTGGGCTTAAATGAGAGAGGTCCAAGTCCAAGATTTTTCTTTTATTTATTTATTTATTTATTCGTTTCTTTTTTCGTTTCTTTTTTTCGTTTCTTTTTTTCGTTTTTTTTTTTAAAAAAATATTCCGATTGCCATGATGAAATGCAAATGCTAAATGACCTAAAAATGAATGCATGCATGAGGTGTAAAGCGTATGCTTCCAGGAAAAATGAAGGGTAAATTTTGGGGTATTACAACTGCCCCTATTCAATCAACTGGAGACCTGGAAAGAAGATAGCAGCGGCTTTCGTGATTTCGAGGTATCAAGGGATTGAATACAATAAAAGCCCGAAAATTTGCACTGAAGTGAAGTGAAGTAAAAATGCCTGTCAGAATCGGCAAAGAGGTGATCTTGAAAGAAGAATCCGTCTGGTACGGTGAGAGTCAGTCTGAATACCGAAAAAGAATGTTAACCTGGATACCAAAATAAATGGTAACACAGAAATAACCATGGCCTGAATGCCGCTCATCAGTCTGAATACTGGAAATGACTTCGATCTGAACATCGGGAGATATGAGATTATTAATATCGGTTTGAACACCGAGAGGCTGGCCTGAATGCCACAAGTTGCATCGATCTGAACGTCGGAAACTTCTTCGATCTGAAAATCGGAAAACTGGCCTGAACGCCACAAGTTGCATCGACCTGAACGTCGGAAACTTCTTCGATCTGAACATCGGAAAACTGGCCTGAACGCCACAAGTTGCATCGACCTGAACGTCGGAAACCTCTTCGATCTAAACATCGGAAAATTGGCCTGAATGCCACAAGTTGCATCGACCTGAACGTCGGAAACTTCTTCGATCTGAACATCAAAAAACTGGCCTGAATTCCACAAGTTGCATCGACCTGAACGTCGGAAACTTCTTCGATCTGAACATCGGAAAACTGGCCTGAACGCCACAAGTTGCATCGACCTGAACGTTGGAAACTTCTTCGATCTGAACATCGGAAAACTGGCCTGAACGCCATTTCGGTCTGAATACCGGAAACTTCATGCTTGTCAGCATCGGAAGAAATAGGGAACGATAATAAAGGCGGCGCATGGGCCAATGACACTTGCTGGGGATAACAAAGGTAAGTCATGAACAATCTTCAGTCTGAGTACTGGAAACAACTTCTGGCTTATCACTTGGGATACCGAGAATGTTTTATGCTTACATGCGTATGTTTGAATTTTTCAATGGCGTAATGCTCCATGAAAATGGAAATGCTACGCGATTTGGAATGCAATATGATTCTACATGCAGGGATGCGAAATGCTGGGTAGAATGCCAAGCTAAGGCAAGGGGATCTGCTGAGGAAATGATCACCATCTTCTGGACCCTGGCAAGGCTGCTGGAGATGCATAACGCAAAGAATTCTTTGGGGAAATGACCCGCCACACGGTGTTCTAGCAATAACGAAATACCGAGATTCTGACTGGGGAGAGAACGACACTGAAAACCTGCTGTTGGGGAAAGTGATAGTGGTTATGGCAACCACGATCTGCGAGAGATGACTCAGCAGGGGAAGCAAACACCGATATGGTACCGAGGTTCTGCTTCAAGGAAAGAAACCATGGATCTGGCATTGGGATTATCGATCTGGCCTCGAACTCTGAGGAGCAGTCGCTTCTGCTGGGAAGATACAGTCTGGCACTGTCAACTCCGTTGGGGGTATATAGTCTGACACTGTCAACTCTAATGGGGAGTGTATAATCTGAGACCACCGCTTGGGGGGGAGGAACAGTGGTGAGAACCTGCTGGGGATTGAAGAATCCAACGTTCTGATCAGCTCTACAGGGATAAGATACCGAATCCGTTTGTTGGTGGAAAACATTCACGATCATCTGCAGGGGATTTTAAGGAAATGCCCTGAGGGTACCTGTTCTGAATAGACGATCCAAAGCACTTAAAATTTACAGCAATTTTAAATGTTTATTAAGCATGTACCTGTAAAGCTCTTATGTGTCATGATGCAATGTTTATCAAAAAATTCGGACGCCATTTTTGCAAACAAAACAGAAAAATGAAAATGAAAATAGAGATATACTGAATAACATGATTTTATTGACTGAACGGCCTATGAATAGGCATTTACATCAGGAAGCAATCTCTGGAAAGAGGTAATCGCACAACAGATAAAAACAGACATTAATCTAATGGCAATGTGAAATGGATTTCTATTAGATTCCAATTCTGCTATGACTTGCTCGTCTTCAAGATCCTCCAGATGATCAACTTTCTGAAAGAGTGATTGGACTGTTTCCTATCCTTCAAAAGTTTCTAGTTATTGACACGAGATGAGATTCAGAACTACTCAGAACGCAGTCATTCGCTTAATCTCTAACTTTTGCCTGGATCGCCCTTTTCGGGTTTTCAATCCACCGTGATACCCATTTTTGCCTAAGTTTCCTTTTCAGGTTTTCAACTTACCGGGTGTACAATCTTTTCACTTTTAATCCCTAATTTTTGCCCGAACCTTTTTCATTTTCTTGGTTCGCCAGGATGCCCATTTTGCCTGGACTACTCTTTTTATTGTCCAGCGGGTCTATTTCATGCAAAGTATTTTTTAACTGCGTCTGAGTTCACTGGGGAAGTGAAGTTTTCACCATCCATCGTTGCAAGCATTAAGGCCCCACCATCAAAAACCTTGGTGACAATATATGGTCCATCATAGTTAGGAGTCCACTTGCCCCTGTGATCTGTCTGAGGAGGAAGGGTCCTTTTCAACACCAAATCTCCGACCTGGAAGCATCGAGGACGCACTTTCTGATCAAAAGCTCTCTTCATCCGACTTTGATACAACTACCCATGACAAATGGCTGCCATTCACTTCTCTTCGATAAGACTCAACGCATTAAACCTTGTCCGAATCCATTCAGCTTCGTGTAACTTGACATCCAACAGGACTCTTAGAGAAGGAATCTCCATTCAACAGGTAGGACTGCTTCCATACCATACACAAGGGAGTAAGGGGTTGCCCCGGTCGATGTACGTACTGAAGTACGGTACCCATGCAAGGCAAAGGGTAGCATCTCATGCCAATCTTTGTACGTAACGACCATCTTCTGCACGATCTTCTTTATGTTCTTCTTTGCCGCTTCAACAACACCGTTCATCTTAGGGCGGTAAGGGGAAGAATTGTGATGCTGAATGTTGAAGCTCTGGCACAACTCCTTCATCATTTTGTTGTTGAGATTAGAACCATTATCAGTAATGATTCTTTCGGGAATCCCATAGTGACAAATGATTTCTTTCTTGATGAATTGGGCAACCACATGTTTGGTGACATTCACGAACGATGCTACTTCGACCCACTTGGTGAAATAGTCGATGGCAACAAGGATGAAGTGATGCCCATTGGAAGCGGTCGGCTCAATCTTTCCAATCATATCGATGCCCCACATAGCGAAAGGCCACGACGAAGACATCACATTCAAAGGATTCGGCGGCACATGCACCTTATCAGCATAAATCTGGCATTTATGGCACTTCCGAGCATATTTGAAACAATCAGATTCCATGGTCATCCAGTAATAACCTGCTCTCAACAATTTCTTAGCCATTGCATGTCCGTCGGCATGAGTACCGAAGGAGCCTTCATGAACTTCCTGCATTAACATGTCTGCTTCGTGTCTGTCCATGCATCTGGGCAAAACCATGTCGAAGTTCCTCTTATACAGAACATCGTGTTTGTTCAAGAAGAAACTGCCTGCCAATCTTCTCAAAGTCTTTCTATCATTGTTGGATGCCCCTGCAGGGTACTCTTGAGTCTTCAGAAAGCGCTTGATGTCGTGATACCAGGGCTTGTCGTCAACTACCAGTTCAGTAACAAACACATACGCGGCCCTGTCGAGGCGCATCACGTCGATCTTGGGAGCATGGTTCCAACGGATCACCGTGATCATGGAGGATAGAGTAGCAAGAGCATCTGCCATCTGGTTTTCATCACGAGCTATATGGTACAACTTTACTGTCGTGAAGAAAGTCAACAGTCTTCTCGTGTAATCTCTGTAGGGGACCAGAGTAGGCTGGAGAGTGTTCCAATCACCATTCACTTGATTGATTACCAGAGCTGAATCTCCGAAGATGTCCAAAGTCTTGATTCTCAAATCAATGGCTTGCTCAATACCCGAGATACAAACTTCATACTCAGCTTCATTATTGGTGCACTCGAAAGTCAGACGAGCGGTGAAAGGCATGTGGGCACCTTTCGGAGTTGTAATGACAACACCAATTCCACTTCCTCTGGCGTTGACGGTCCTATCAAACATTAAAGTCCATTTTTGTCTGGATCAGGTCCCTCTTTAACAACTGACTCTTCACAGTCTTTCATCTTGAGGAACATGATGTCTTCATCTGGAAAATCAAACTTCATCGGCTCATAATCATCAATCGGCTGCTAAGCGAGATAGTCTGACAGAATACTCCCCTTGATGGATTTCTGGGAAGTATACTGGATGTCGTACTCTGTCAGTACCATTTGCCAACGAGCAACTCTTCCGGTGAGAGTTGGCTTCTCAAATATATACTTGACTGGATCCATTTTGGAGATCAGTAAGGTTGTGTGAGACGGCATGTATTGTCTCAATCGCTTCGCAGCCCATGCAAGTGCACAACATGTTTTTTCAAGCATTGAGTATCTCGACTCGCAATCTGTGAATTTCTTACTCAGGTAGTAGATGGCATGCTCTTTCCTACCTGTCTCGTCGTGTTGATCGAGAACACAACCCATGGAATTGTCCAGTACGGTCAAATACATAATCAGCGGTCTCCCTGGGACCGGAGGCACAAGGATTGGAGGATTATGCAAATACTCCTTTATCTTCTCGAACGCCCTTTGACAATCATCATTCCACCTGATAGCCTGATCTTTTCTCAACAATTTGAATATTGGCTCACACGTGGCTGTTAGGTGAGAGATGAACCTTGCAATGTAGTTCAACCTCCCTAAGAAACCACGGACTTGTTTCTCTGTTCTTGGCTCAGACATTTCCTGTATCGCTTTCACTTTGGCCGGATCCACCTCGATCCCTTTTCCACTAACAACAAAACCCAGTAGTTTTCCAGATCTCACCCCAAAAGTACACTTGTTCGGATTAAGCCTCAGCTTGAATTTCCTCAAACGCTCAAATAGTTTCTGCAAATTCACCAAATGTTCTTCTTCTGTCTGAGATTTGGCAATCATATCATCAACGTAAACCTCGATTTCATGATGAATCATATCATGGAACAGAGTCACCATCGCTCGCTGATATGTTGCTCCGGCATTTTTCAGACCAAACGGCATCACCTTGTAGCAGAAGGTGCCCCATGGGGTTATGAATGTTGTCTTCTCCATGTCTTCTGGTGGCATCTTAATTTGATTATAGCCAGAAAAGCCATCCATGAAGGAGAATACCGAGAACTGAGCCGTGTTATCCACCAAAACATCAATGTGAGGTAAGGGGAAATCATCTTTAGGACTAGCCCTGTTCAGATCCCGGTAGTCAACACACATCCGTACCTTTCCATCCTTCTTAGGTACCGGAACGATATTTGCAACCCATGGTGGATAATTTGTGACTGCTAGAAACCCTGCATCCAACTGTTTTTGCACTTCTTCCTTTATCTTGACAGCCATCTCTGGTCTTGTTCTTCTGAGCTTCTGCTTGACCGGAGGACAACCTTCTTTGAGAGGCAAACGGTGTACCACAATATCTGTGTCAAGCCCTGACATGTCCTGATAAGACCAAGCGAAGATGTCAACATACTCTTGCAGCAATTCAATCAACCCCTTCTTCACATTGTCTTCCAAAGCAGCCCCTATCTTGATTTCTCTCTTGGCGTCCTCGGTGCCGAGATTAATCACTTCAACAGACTCTTGATGCGGTTGAATGACCCTTTCCTCTTGTTTTAATAACCTGGTAAGTTCTTCAGGGAGTTCACATTCTTCATCGCCCTCTTCTTCAGCTTGAAAGATTGGATTTTCAAAGTCGAAGCGAGCCATAGCAGAACCGTTATCAATAGGATCCGGTGATGTGCATCTGCATGAGCGATGATATGTGCTTATGAGTGTGAAAAAAAAATGGAAACTAAACAAAACATTGCCATTTTTTTTTTTGAAAAACTGCAAAACTAGAAAGACAGGGAACGAAATATTTGAATGCAAAAAGATGTCCTTTATTTATGATAAAAAATGCAAGTGTCACATATATGAGCCCTACAATGAGTCATTACGCCCTGGCGGAACGTAAGACTTGGATATGCATGAATAAACAAAGAAAATTACTCCTCCAGACAAGTGGCTTGGACAATCTCCTCAGAAGACTAATTATTGAGAACTTCCCCCGGGATCCTCGGACGCACCCAGTTATCGATGTCGCAATCACTATCCCCATCTTCATTGTTGACCACAGAGACTAATTTGACTTCTCCTTCAACCATGTTAACGTTGGCTCCACCATGCTGGGGCATGGGATTGTTGACGACATTAGGAGCTGGTGCAAAGTTAACGGCCTTTGAATCAATGAGGTCTTGAACTACGTGCTTAAAAGCTTTGCAGTTCTCATTATTGTGGCCAGTTGCCCCAGAGTGGAAGCTACACCTAGCGTTGGCGTCATAACCCTCCGGAAGCCTACCAACGGGAGGAGCCAGAGTGCGCAACTGCACAAGTTGTAGTTGTTGAAGACTAGAAAGCAACTAAGCGTACGACATTGGAAGAGTGTCGAAACGTCGGTCCATCGTCCTTGGCCTCGGTTGATAGGCGAGTATGTTACCCGGTTGTTGTGGTTGGTACTGAGCTGGTTGACGCTGTGGTTGTTGTTGTTGTAGTGGTGTTGCAGTTGGAATGGTCACAGCCGCAACATACGGTTTATGTTGATGATAGTTCTGAAAGTTATTCCTCCGGTTATCCCTGTTCTGATAAGAAGATATGGCACTTGCATCCCCTTCTCTCCTCTTCTGTCCCTGAATGAACGACTTCTTCACCCCTGATGAGGATCCGCCTCCACTCTGGGTCTCGTATGTCCTCAGGTAATTCTCCAACCTCTCTCCGGTAGAGACTACATCAGCAAGATTGGAGGCATTGCAACCCACCAGGCGCTCCAAATAAGGTCCTGGCAGAGTGTTCATGAACATGTTAGCCATTTCCTTCTCCAACATAGGAGGTTGAACACGGGAAGTTGTTTCTCTCCAGCGTTGAGCGTATTCTCTGAAGCACTCATTGTTTTTAAGAGACAAATTTTGAAGTTGAGTTCTGTCCGGAGCCATGTCTGCATTATACTGATACTGCTTCACGAAAGCCTCAGCCAAATCCCTCCAGCAACGGATGTGGGCTCTGTCCAGCCTCATATACCATTCCAGGGATGCCCCAGCTAGGTTGTCCTGGAAAAAGTACATAAGCAACTTTTCGTCATCGGAGTATGCAACCATTTTACGGAAATAGGCTTGCACATGGGTCTTCGGGCAAGAGTTGCCATTGTATTTGTCAAATATCGGGACCTTGAATTCCGGTGGCACTCTCACACCTGGGACCAGCCCCAAGTCAGCAACATCTACTCCCAGAGGATTCTGTCCTTCCACTGCCTTCAACCTCTCTTCCAATCTTCTAAACATGGGGTCCACACCATAACCCATACCAAAGTCTTCCTGCAGCAGGGGGAACTGATCGTCCTGATCATCATGAACGGGTTGTTGATCGGAGGTGACATGTAGGATTGGGATAGGCCCCGGTCCATTGGGTCCATTAGCCTCTCCAACTGGAGGATCAGTCACCGTCTCTGGTTGAGCAGGGGGATTCCTCTGTATCATCTGCCTGAGCTCTTGTTGTCCCTGAGCCACCCCTTGAACCACATCCATGAATTGATTCATGCGGATTTTCATCTCGGCGAACTCTACCTGTAGGCTTTCCATTACTCTCTGTTGGTTTCTGCGGGTACCGTACCGGTGAATGCCTGGGTCAGCTATCCTGCTGATGGAACACCAAACAAACTGAGAACACTGTGGCGGTACCTGTTATGCAAGATATGTTAATGAATATGTAAATGCAATGACATGTTTATCAATTCCAAAGGTATTCTACCCCCTTGATTCCAGTCTCTCAATAGATAAACGATGTAAAAAAAAAGACTAAGTCGTTGATGAGAACCAAGAAAATTCCGACTAGAATCAAGTAGAAGATATAAACCCCACAGAAATGGATAAACATGTGTGAATGATTATGAATGCAAAATGATGTGATGCAAAATGATGTGAATGCAGTGCAGTGGCATGGGAATCAGGATCGTTGTATCTGCTTGAACATCTGTCAGGTTGCACTGTCTGGAGAGAAATCAAGAGCACACCAAACAAAGGTCATGGGATGGATCATGTTATCCTTAATATCAACCACCCATTTTGGTGGATTATGGTTTACACGTTATCAACACCCAAGTTTCATTGATATTAAGGATACCTGATCGGATCAACCATGAATCAAGGGTTTGTTGCAAGTCACAAGCATGGAGTTTAGGTTAAGAACCACCCAAAAGGAGTGTACTAAGGTTTAAACCTGCCAAACATGTTCTACAAAAGGTTCCCATAGTCATAATCCCATCTTTCAGATATTATCGGAGGAACGACTACTCGTATTCCAAAAATATTCCCAACAGAGACTCTTATGAGTGTAGTATCGCGTAACAATCGTATCAAATCTTACACTTGAACGACTTTCGCACTACGTCCTACGAATAGGCCAAGATGGGTTTGGTAAACTAAGGTCCTCGGCTTCTAAGGTCTATATTGGAAAAAGTAATGTCTAACCACAACTTACTTGTGTGACATTATTGATCTCAACATGACCTCCACCAAGTGAATGGGCTTGCAAGTCAACTTGCTAAGGAATAACTCCACACAAGTCGACATGACTATGCCATTCTCCTATCCTAAGTGCACTCAAGTTCGGGTATAGAACTCATCTCACAAAGATCACCAAGCAGCCATAGCCAGCCAACGGATACAGCAATGATATGTACATAATGCAATAAGGTAAAACAGGTAAATAAATAACTGTACAAAAGCATGAACACCCAATAAACAAACAAACTACAAAAGCTAGGAGGGACTCGCTTAGGGAAACCGGGTCCCCAACGGAGTCGCCAGCTGTCGCAACCTGAAAAATACAGTGTGCAAAAAAACAACCGGCGAAAGAAAATGACAAAAGAGTCGCCACCGTGCGTTATTTATCCCAAAGGAGGGAAAGGAAACGCTCGAAGTAAACCTGAAAAGAGGAAAGGAAAAGACAAGGTCTCGCAACCAAATCTTGGATTCGGGAGTCGGTTATGCGAAGGGAAGGTATTAGCACCCCTACGCATCCGTAGTACTCTATGGGATCCACTTTTGTAGTTCTTGTCTAAAGGGTGTGAGTTTATCTTGTGTTATTTACTAAAAAAGGGGTTAAATGAAAATGACTCGCGCGGATGTCGCATCCACTACATACGTATCTCATATGAATATGAGAATCAGAGTCTTCGTAGCTCGGCTGACCTATGGGTTAAGGGGATGTGTGCTCGCTAAGACATCGCGTCTTATGCCTACGTATCTCATCTGGAATGAGAATCAGAGCAAGCCGTAGTTCGGCTAACTACTGGGTTATGGATTGGGTTTTGGACGAACGACGTTACTACACAATCTACCGGATGCTCGACCATTGGAGACTTACTCGCCTGTAGTAGAAGGAGTAAACGTGTGTTTAGGAGAAGAAAAATCAATGAAGGGTTAGGGTTTGGTAAACTCATGCAAAAAGGCAGTCCTTGACGAAGGAACCTGTAAAAAAAAATAAACACACAAAAATATTGCCTCCTATCGAGGTCTTCCAGCTTGGAAAGCAGTAAAATGCGGGAAAAATGTAAAAGTACCACACGGATAAAGATCCGAAGTAACAACAATTAAAGGAACGATAAACCCTGAGATCCTTCCAAGCTAACATCATCAAAGAAAGTGGGTCAGTACAGGTAATCGGAATGAACCTCCAGGGAGTATCCCACAAATAAAGTGGAACACCAGGCAAACCATCTCTGCAAGAGTCATATGAGCCCTCACAAAACAAAACTCAACAAACAGGTTAGAGAAACAAAATAGGGTAATCAAGAGTTGCCCCCAAATCAAAATGTAACCACATGAATCATGCTCTTTCAATTCACAAAACGCTCACAAAAAGCAACCAAGGGTATGAGGCCTAAACCTCTTGTCAAACACATGCATCAAAAGGGTATCAAATTCACCCATAATACCTCATACATTTAGAGCATTCAAATTAAAGGCATAAAGATGATGGATATAGGAAAAACCTGATTGGAGAGCTTGATTGAAATTGAGTTGCACCCGTGAGGTTTACAAAACAATATTTAGGGTTTATGTGAGGCAGAGGTGATTCTGTGCAGTTGAGTTCCCTTCAGGGTTTGGAGGCTGCTCTGAACTCTGTTAGCTCTTCTCTCACTATCTTTTTCCCCAGGGTTCTTCTCTCACTATCTTTTTCCCAGACAGGGTAATAGGAATAGAATATCCTTTTGTTTCACTGAAACTCTGAATTTATAACCTGATTTTTGTGGACCTGTGGGCTCAAATGAGAGAGGTCCAAGTCCAAGATTTTTCTTTTGTTTATTTATTTTATTTATTTATTTATTTTTTCGTTTTTTTTTCTTTTTTTTTTTAAATATTCCGATTGCCATGATGAAATGCAAATGCTAAATGACCTAAAAATGAATGCATGCATGAGGTGTAAAGCGTATGCTTCCAGGAAAAATGAAGGGTAAATTTTGGGGTATTACACAATTGTTATCAAGTCTACACTTGAACAGTTTTTGCACTACGTCCTAAATAGGCTAAATTGGGTTAAATGTTCTACGATCCTCAGCTTCTCGGACCCCAAATCAGAGAAAGTAATGCCTAACCACAAAGAACGTGTGTGACATTAGTAACTCCAAAAGGGTATCCATTGAGTAGATGGGTCTCAAGCCAACTTGTTAAGGACTACTCCACACAAGTCGAACATGACTATACAATCCTCCTATCTTAATTGCACTCAAGTTCGGGTTAGAACTTATTTCACCACTCAGAGATCACCAAGCACAACAGACAGATTATATCATCAAAATAAGTATACAAACATCAAATATACAAATAAAAAAGTAGGCTACACCCACTAAGGACTACTTCCCAACAGAGTCACCACTTAATTTCTCTAGCGGTAAATTCATGATCATTAAGCTATGAATAAACTTAACGTCAATAAAACCAGAGTCGCCACCGTGCTTTTATTGTTTCCAAAGGAAAAGGGAAAAGTATGAACACAACCCAAAGATAAGAAAGTTTTCAAATCAAAACTAATAAAATGCCAGAGATTATAGGTAAGGGGGTTGGTTACACAGAGGGAAGGTGTTAGCACCCAAAGTGTCCTAGCTACTCCTAGGGAGCCCTTTTTTATGTGTGTATGTGTTTTTTGGTATAAAATATGTTTGAGAAAAATAGAGTGTGAGTATGAGAAAAGAATTCATTGATTATATTTTTTGTGTTTGACAAGACCTTCGGACTTGTGCTTACGTACCAACATAAAAATGAGGGAATAAAACCTCGTAGTTCGTGGTAACAATTTCAAAATGAGTGGATTGCTTTTAATCAAAATTTAAATTCAAAAGAGGCACAAAGGGCCCAAGAGTTTGAATGAGTGTTAGTTTTTTTTTGTCTTTTGAAATTTTAAGTCAATATTGTTAAGTTCATTTATAAATTTGATTAAGAAAAGAGTTTTAAAATGCAATGGCATAAGGCCAAAGTTTCTAATTTGAAAAAAGGTCTAAGTTTTAAAATCACAAGCAAAGAAATTTTTTGAGAACAGGGAGATATTTTTAAATTTAAGAAGTGGGGGGAGATGAAGAGACTAATCCTAAGCGTAAAATTAAAAGTTAAGAGTTGAAAAGATCTGACCAATGGGATGCAATCTAATAGACAAGAATGTCATATAGAAAACCCACTTTCCCTTTGGACTCTGAATCAATAAAATATCCACAAGAAATTAACAATATTAAGATCAAGGCATCAAATAAATATAGCCACATCCAAGAAATCAATTCCATAGCTGGCAGTCTTCTTTGTCTTCTTATGTATCAGATGAAATACTCCTTGATTAACTCAGAATAAAGCATTAAACACAAGATCAAAATAACAATTGTATCAAGACCATGTAACATATGAATTCAAGTGGATCCCAATACTTACATCATATGAAAGCTCAAATCACAATAATTGGTCTCAGAAGTGTTGGCATTAGCCAAGTCCTTTTGCATATGGAATGTTGCCAAATCCTAAATCCAAAAGTTCAGATGAAGCTCAACAATCCACCAAACATTTTTTAGGGTTTTTTGTTGTTTATTAGGTATTTTAAAGTCCTAAGACCACAAAGAAGATACACAAACAAATATATACAATCATAATATATGGCTCAAATGAGAAAAGTGAAAATGGCATAAATATAAACAAGTTAAATGATATGAAAATGGCAATGAATGGTAAGTGAATTGAAATTAAATTGCATAAAGTAAATTACTTGAAGGTAAATCAAAGTTAATAGTAGTTAGTGTTAGTCCAAGTTAATTAGATGTTAATGGAGTTTTGCTTTTCAATTGATTAAGTCATTCTTTAGAGAACACTCAACCATCTATTCACAAGAATGAATCCTTGAACCAAAACATCTTCCAAAGAAAGAAAAAAAGGCCAAGTTTCGACACAATACCATGAAAGATGGGAGACTTACAATCTCACTTACTAGAATGTTATGCCTTTAGGGTCAAATTTAGCTCTATGTTAAGCAATCGTAATTGGACTTATGTAGAAGTCACAACTATCTAAGGTCGGACAATAAAAATTTAGGTGCTAATGCATGTTAGAGATTTGGTATAATGAACCAAACTCCTAAAACATACCACACACTAAAAGAAAAAAGATCAAAGGAGGGACATATCTTATCCATACTTGTATTGGTTCATTTAACACAAGGTTATTGATGAACCAATTAGCCTTATGATCTTGAGATTTCATTGGTCAATGAAAGGGATGGGAAAGAATGGGATTTAAGATGAAGTGGGAGGGGAGATGAGAGAAACACAAATTGGTCATGGGAGGAATTCTATCAAATTAAAATAATTCATTCATTTTGGGATATGAAATATACCTTTCATCAATCCCCTAAATCAAATGATTTTAACTCAACAATAGTCAAATAAACTTTGACCAAGGCCCAAACAAATAGTCAAACATCACAAGTCAATAAAAATAGCTCCACATAATTTTTACACAATTAATCAATTAAAAATCAAATTAAAAATGCATTTAAATTCAATTTAATTTGGCCAAAACCTAAAACCTCTTCAAAACACCAAATAAATGGCTTAGAGATTTATCCTAGGTCAATGAAGGTCAAAGGACCTTAGACAAAGAATTTCATGATATTTGAAAAGTCAGAAGTATTTTTGAACATTTTAAAAATATGTGTAAGATCCCAATTTTGACCCTAAGATCCCTCATGTAATTCCATCATAAGCATTAGCATGGGGATCATACCTTGGCATCCTCCTTACCCCTCTTTCATTGGGTTTGTTTTGGGAGAGATAACCAAGCACTTTGTGATTGTATCATACTTGTATTTTATCATTTCACTAACCAAAATACCAAAAATATGTCTTTGTATTTGCCTAACTCTTTTGTAGGAAGGGCATGATTCCATTGATCTATCAAGTTCACATCTAGGGTTTGAGACCCCCATGAACAAAGAGCACAACCAACAATTGATCCAAGAATGGTTATGAGCATCATATATGAGTCCCAATGTTCTCTACATGTTATATTGATCAAGTTTTCCTCAAGAGTTTGAGGGTGATTTGCCTTGGAAACCCTAGTTTGACTGGGTATCTTGAGTAACTTCTCCAAAAAGCTATCTCACCAATTGATCAAATTTATCAAGGGACACTTCAAATTTCATCATCTTATGCATATATGATCTACCATGAGCCAAGAAAGTCAAGAGAATTGGAAGTTAGCAAGTTGGTTGATGGTGGTTGGCCAGATGGATTCATCTAATCAAAACTGGGTCTCCCTAGACCCTATCTCCTACAATTTTCACCATATGAAAATTATTCCAATATAAAACTTACTCTAAATTACATTCCAAACAACTTTCATGTGAAGACCTAGAGCTATTTTTGCTTGGAAAATCATTTTCTATGTTGAAACAGTATAGGTCATTTTGTCTAAACCCTAATTTGAAAGTCAACTTCCCAAGGCCATAACTTGCTCAATTTTTATGAGATGAAAGATTTCCAAGTTGAACAATCAAATTAAAGATGTATACTTTAACTTTGATGATTGGAGTTAGATCTAATTCAACTTTTATGAGCATGTGATATGAGGTTACATTATAGGTCACTTTTGACCTATACCATTGACCAAATGATTTTTCCAAACTTC
Organism: Lathyrus oleraceus; assembly: GCF_024323335.1. NCBI lineage: Eukaryota > Viridiplantae > Streptophyta > Magnoliopsida > Fabales > Fabaceae > Lathyrus > Lathyrus oleraceus. The sequence continues at coordinate 147,774,214 of NC_066581.1, read as the reverse complement.
AAAAATGCATAACTCTATCATTTCAAATCCAAATGACATGAAATTGGTGATTTGAAGGTCTTTGAGAGAGCTACAACTTTGATGAAGACACTTTTCTCATTTGAAGCTCATATAAAAAGTTAAGCAAGGTGGAATATTGAGACATATGGCTTGACACTTAGAAAAAATTTGATATGTCAAAAATTTCCAAACTTCCACCTCAAATTTCTCTAAGTTACAAACTCCAAATGAAAACGTGTTGAACATGAAAGTTGTTCCTCTTGATCTCACCTTTCCAAAGAGCTCAAATTCATCCATTTTGGATAAGGGATGCATAGGTTGCGCATGGCATAAACATGGTGTCATCACTTGGCAAGGATCAAACTTCAAATCCAAACGCACACTTGCCTTGCAATCCAAGCTGAATTCAGACTATCTAACATTCATTTGTGGACTTATGGCAATGATTTTATGGGCCTATGCGCGCCCATGCACCCATGCATCATCAATGACCAAATTTGGAAAGTGAATGTGTAACACCCCGATAAAAATAAGATAATTATTTAATTTAAGTTAATATTATATTTATTAATTTAATTAAATAATTGGAATTATTGGATTATTATTATTATTATTGGAATAATAATTATTGGAAAGTATATAAGTTGGAAATAAGAAAAGAGTTCCATTTTTTGGTAAAAAGAGTTTTCACGTGAAAACAGAGAAGCGGCTCAAAAAGAGGAAAAGGGCAAAGAGGCAGAGCAAGAGGAAGAAGGTTGGAGAAGAGAAGAGCTTGAAGCAAAAGGATTGCCGGATTAACTCAGGTAAGGGGGGTTTATCCTCGTTTAATGGGTATTATGGGTTAACATGTAATGGGTAGTGATAAACCGTTGAATTGACCCTAATTGGGATGATGAGTGCTGAAAAATTGTGATGAATAAACTGTGTTAAAGCCGTAATTGAATCTGTAATTGGATGGGTAGTGATTTTTTGAACGTATAGCTTTTTACGGAATCGGAATCGGAGGTCCGGAAGTCCTCCAACGGCGGAAAATGCGGAGAATTCTGCATTCTGCTTCGTGTTAGCGCAGGAACAGCTTTCTGTCTTGCGTTAACCGGTTAACCCAGGGTGTTAACCGGTTAACACTGTTAGGAATTATGAAGTATTGCTATTTTGCTTGCGTTAACCGGTTAACCCAGGGCGTTAACCGGTTAACACTGTTGTGATTTCTGAGAAATTGCCGTTCTGTCTGCGTTAACCGGTTAACCCAGGGCGTTAACCGGTTAACACTGTTAAAATTGGCCAGGAAGCGTGTTCTGTCCTGCGTTAACCGGTTAACCCAGGGCGTTAACCGGTTAACACTGTTGGAAATTGGAAAAATTGATATTTTAATGTTGTGAACATAATTGGTGATTGGCCTATATCGGTGTGTGATATAGTAGGGATTATTTCCCGTTGTTTTGAGTAGGATAGGTGTTAGTAGAGTGTGCTAATACTGTGACTGAATTATTTGGCATGACATAATATGATTATGTGATAAATATGCTGATGATGTGTGAAAATATGCATAATGTTGTGAATGTATATATTATGTACGTAATTGTGGATGGACTGTTTTATGGCTTAGAGTGTGAGCATATGTCCATTGTGGATTGTTGTTGATGTTGCATGCTAGGTGATTTGGCATAGCATAATGTGGCCTTTATGGTGGTAGCTAATTCCCATGGTGAGGAATTAGTGATGTTAGTCATTTTGGACTGTTGTTGATGTTTGCATGCTAGGTGATTAGCGTGCATAGCATGGCCCTTGGGGTGGTAGCTAATTCCCATGGTGAGGAATTAGTGATGTGAGTCACTAGGTCTCAAATGAGTGGGACTAGTGAGCTTGGTAGCCGTACCTGGATTTGGTCGGTGAAGTTGAACTATATGTTCACGAATAGTCGGTACCGCATGCATGGAGTCTCATTGCATAATGTATGTATGGCGTATAATATGAATGGATGTATTCCAATATTATACGTGTGTTTTGTGTTGGTGTTGAGTATGAATTGAGATTATACGTGTGCTTTATGTTGGTGTTGAGTATGATGTTTGAGTTGATGTGCCGTTACTGAATGTATGTTATGATTAGGGTGATGAAATGTGTTAAATTACTTAACATTGCATGATATTTTATAATGCTTATTATATCGATTGAGGAACTCACCCTTACAATTATTTTTCAGGTAACGAGTAGTGATTAAGTAGGAGCTAGTGCTTGAAGTCTAGTGTAGTTCCTTAGTGGGTCATGCTCTGGTAGATGTAACATCGGGATGGGATGTTTTAAATGTTTTATTGTTGGTTGTGAACCAGTTTACATGTAATATGCTACATGTTTTGCATGATTGAATTAATCTCTATCCGCTGCGTATTGTGCAAATGCTTTATGTTTTGAATTAATAAAAGAGCATGACAGTTATCATGGTGAATGGTGTGAAGTGTTTGTGTGACACCCTTAATTGCATATCTACTCTGATTGATATATGTTGTTATTTTAATTAAATATTTGGGGTATTTTAGAAGGGTGTTACATTAGTGGTATCAGAGCATAGTCGGTCGAGTCGAGTCGTAATTATTCTGTTTCCCCTGTACGGGATAGGTGTTGTGTAACCCTATCAGTACTTATTGTTTTAGCTTGATTGGGTTTTCAGAATAGAGATGGCTGGAAGAGGTAGAGATGATGCTGCGATTGCTGAGGCTCTGGGTATGCTAGCTGGAGTACTTGGAGGGAATCCGAATGTTGTGGGAATGGGAGCTGCTCGTCAACTGAGTGAGTTCCAGAAGAACAATCCTCCAATGTTCAAGGGAGCATACGATCCAGATGGTGCTCAGAAGTGGTTGAAGGAGATCGAGAGGATCTTCCGGGTGACTGAGTGTGCCGATAACCAGAAGGTCAGATTCGGTACGCATATGCTGTCAGAAGAAGCAGATGATTGGTGGGTTGTTACCCGCACTGAGTTGGAATCTGCTGGGAATGCTGAGATCACTTGGGCTGTGTTCAGAGAGAGATTCCTGAGGAAGTACTTTCCAGAGGATGTCAGAGGAAAGAAAGAGATGGAGTTCTTAGAATTGAAGCAGGGCAATCGGTTTGTTACTGAGTATGCTGCTAAGTTTACAGAGCTGTCGAAGTATTACACTCCCTATGATGAGGCTACTGGGGAATTTTCGAAATGTGTGAAGTTTGAGAACGGGTTGCGTCCCGAGATCAAGCAGGCTATTGGGTATCAGCGGATTAGAGTGTTTTCTGATTTGGTTGACTGTTGCAGGATTTTTGAACAGGATACCAAGGCCAGAGCGGAGAGCTATCAGCAGAGGGTTGATAGGAAAGGCAAGAATCAGAATGATCGTGGGAAACCGTATGCAGCTGGCAAAGGTTTCCAGAGACAGAGTGGGATGAAGAGGCCTAGTGGGGGAGACTCTAGTGCCCCTGCTAAGTGTTACAGATGTGGTCAGGCTGGACATCATGTCCATGAGTGTACCAGTGCTGAGAGGAAGTGTTTCAAGTGTGGAAAAGGTGGTCATTTGGCTGCAGAGTGCCGGTCGAAGACTGTGACTTGTTTCAACTGTGGAGAGTTGGGTCATATTAGCCCACAGTGTCCTAAGCCGAAGAAAGAGAACCAGTCGGGAGGCAAGGTCTTTGCTTTATCGGGCTCTGAGACTTTTGCAGATGATTGTTTGATCCGAGGTACGTGTTATATTAATGGCTTTCCTCTTGTAGCTATTATTGACATAGGTGCGACTCATTCCTTTATATCTTTGGATTGTGCTGTGAAACTTAAGTTAGAGATATCTGAGATGCATGGAAGTATGGTGATTGATACTCCTGCGAAGGGTTCAGTGACTACTACTTCAGTTTGTTTAAAATGTCCTTTGAGTATTTTTGGTAGAGACTTTGGGATGGACCTAGTGTGTCTTCCACTTGTGCAGATTGATGTTATTCTGGGTATGAACTGGTTGGTGTTTAACCGAGTCTATATCAATTGTTTTGATAAAACTGTGATCTTTCCTGAGATTGAGGAAGGAAAGAGTTTGTTCTGTCAGCAAGGCGGGTGAATGAGGCAGTAGCAGATGGGGGCAGAGTTGTTTATGCTGTTAGCGACTTTGGAGGCTAAAGATAAACTGGTGAATTGCGATCTAGCCGTGGTGTGTGATTTCCTGATGTGTTTCCTGAAGAAGTGAACAAATTACCGCCAGAGCGTGAAGTTGAGTTCTCGATTGATTTGGTACCTGGTACTAGACCGGTGTCGATGGCTCCGTACCGTATGTCTGCTGTTGAGTTAACTGAATTGAAGAGTCAGTTGGAAGATCTGTTGGATAAGAAATTTATTCGTCCGAGTGTGTCACCGTGGGGTGCACCGGTGTGGTTGGTTAGAAGAAGTTAGTTTCCTGGTCATGTGATTTCAAGAGGTGGTGTTGCTGTTGATCCTTCTAAGATAGAAGCGGTATCTCAGTGGGAAGCTCCGAAGTCTGTTGCTGAGATTCAAAGTTTCCTTGGTTTGGCTGGTTATTATAGGAAGTTCATTGAGGGATTTTCTAAGTTGGCGTTATCGTTGACGATGTTGACTAGAAAGGGGCAAGCGTTTGTTTGGGACTCAAAATGTGAAGAAGGTTTCCAAGAGTTAAAGAGAAGGTTAACTACTGCTCCTATCCTGATATTACCGAGTCCGTCAGAACTATTTGAGGTTTTCAGTGACCATAAAAGTTTAAAGTATTTGTTTGATCAGAAAGAGCTGAATATGAGACAGAGGAGATGGTTAGAGTTTCTGGAGGATTATGACTTTGGTTTGAACTACCATCCGGGTAAAGCAAACGTAGTGGCTGATGCATTGAGTCGGAAATCATTGCATATGTCTATGTTAATGGTTAAGGAATTGGATTTAATTGAGCAGTTTAGAGACTTGAGTTTGGTGTGTGAGAGTACTCACAATAGTGTTAAATTGGGAATGTTGAAGTTAACGAGTGGTATTCTGGATGAGATTAGAGAGGGTCAGAAATCCGATGTGCTTTTGGTTGATAAGTTGACTCTAGCGAATCAAGGTCAAGGTGGTGAATTCAGAATTGATGAGAATGGTGTTTTGAAATTTGGTAATCGGGTGTGTATTCCGGATGTTATCGAATTTAAGAAGAGTATTCTTGAGGAAGGACATCGTAGTGGCCTGAGTATTCATCCTGGAGCTACGAAGATGTATCATGATTTGAAAAAGTTATTTTGGTGGCCGGGAATGAAAAGAGAAATTGCGAGTTTTGTTTATTCTTGTTTGACTTGTCAGAAGTCAAAGATTGAGCATCAGAAGCCGTCTGGGCTAATGCAACCGTTGGCTATTCCAGAGTGGAAGTGGGATAGTATCAGTATGGATTTTGTTTCTGGTTTACCGAGGACAATTAAGAATTTTGAAGCTATTTGGGTGATTGTCGACAGATTGACAAAATCGGCTCATTTCATTCCGATCAGAATGGATTATCCGTTAGAGAGATTAGCCGAGTTGTATATTGAGAAGATTGTAAGTTTGCATGGTATTCCGTCGAGTATTGTTTCGGACAGAGATCCTAGATTTACATCGAAGTTCTGGGAAGGTTTGCAGAGGGCTTTGGGAACTAAGCTGAGATTGAGTTCTGCATATCATCCGCAGACTGATGGTCAGACTGAGAGGACGATTCAGTCACTGGAGGATCTTTTGAGAGCATGTGTTTTGGAAAAGGGAGGTGCTTGGGATTGTTATTTGCCTTTGATTGAGTTTACCTACAACAATAGTTTTCATTCGAGCATTGGTATGGCACCGTTTGAAGCTTTGTATGGTAGGAGATGTCGGACACCTTTATGTTGGTATGAGTCCGGTGAGAGTGCTGTAGTTGGACCGGAGATTGTTCAACAAACTACGGAAAAGATTAAGATGATTCAGGAGAAGATGAGGATTGCTCAGAGTCGTCAGAAGAGTTATCACGACAAGAGGAGGAAGGCACTTGAGTTCCAAGAGGGAGATCATGTGTTTCTTCGTGTTACTCCGATAACTGGGGTTGGTCGAGCTTTGAAGTCGAAGAAGTTGACACCTCGATTTATTGGTCCTTATCAGATTTTGGAGAGGATAGGGGAGGTAGCCTATCGTATCGCTTTACCGCCGTCACTTGCGAATTTGCATGAGGTTTTCCATGTGTCTCAGTTGAGGAGGTACATTCCTGATCCGTCGCATGTGGTCCAAATAGATGATGTACAGATGAGAGATAACCTGACTGTTGAAACATCACCTATGAGGATCGAGGATCGAGAGTTGAAGCAGTTGCGGGGTAAAGAGATTGCCTTGGTGAAGGTAGCTTGGGGAGGACCAGCAGGTGGCAATGTGACTTGGGAACTTGAGAGTCAGATGAAGGAGTCTTATCCGGAGTTATTCGCTTGAGGTATGTTTTCGAGGACGAAAACTCTTTTAGTGGGGGAGAGTTGTAACACCCCGATAAAAATAAGATAATTATTTAATTTAAGTTAATATTATATTTATTAATTTAATTAAATAATTGGAATTATTGGATTATTATTATTATTGGAATAATAATTATTGGAAAGTATATAAGTTGGAAATAAGAAAAGAGTTCCATTTTTTGGTAAAAAGAGTTTTCACGTGAAAACAGAGAAGCGGCTCAAAAAGAGGAAAAGGGCAAAGAGGCAGAGCAAGAGGAAGAAGGTTGGAGAAGAGAAGAGCTTGAAGCAAAAGGATTGCCGGATTAACTCAGGTAAGGGGGGTTTATCGTCGTTTAATGGGTATTATGGGTTAACATGTAATGGGTAGTGATAAACCGTTGAATTGACCCTAATTGGGATGATGAGTGCTGAAAAATTGTGATGAATAAACTGTGTTAAAGCCGTAATTGAATCTGTAATTGGATGGGTAGTGATTTTCCGAACGTATAGCTTTTTACGGAATCGGAATCGGAGGTCCGGAAGTCCTCCAACGGCGGAAAATGCGGAGAATTCTGCATTCTGCTTCGTGTTAGCGCAGGAACAACTTTCTGTCTTGCGTTAACCGGTTAACCCAGGGTGTTAACCGGTTAACACTGTTAGGAATTATGAAGTATTGTTGTTTTGCTTGCGTTAACCGGTTAACCCAGGGCGTTAACCGGTTAACACTGTTGTGATTTCTGAGAAATTGCCGTTCTGTCTGTGTTAACCGGTTAACCCAGGGCGTTAACCGGTTAACACTGTTAAAATTGGCCAGGAAGCGTGTTCTGTCCTGCGTTAACCGGTTAACCCAGGGCGTTAACCGGTTAACACTGTTGGAAATTGGAAAAATTGATATTTTAATGTTGTGAACATAATTGGTGATTGGCCTATATCGGTGTGTGATATAGTAGGGATTATTTCCCGTTATTTTGAGTAGGATAGGTGTTAGTAGAGTGTGCTAATACTGTGACTGAATTATTTGGCATGACATAATATGATTATGTGATAAATATGCTGATGATGTGTGAAAATATGCATAATGTTGTGAATGTATATATTATGTACGTAATTGTGGATGGACTGTTTTATGGCTTAGAGTGTGAGCATATGTCCATTGTGGATTGTTGTTGATGTTGCATGCTAGGTGATTTGGCATAGCATAATGTGGCCTTTATGGTGGTAGCTAATTCCCATGGTGAGGAATTAGTGATGTTAGTCATTTTGGACTGTTGTTGATGTTTGCATGCTAGGTGATTAGAGTGCATAGCATGGCCCTTGGGGTGGTAGCTAATTCCCATGGTGAGGAATTAGTGATGTGAGTCACTAGGTCTCAAATGAGTGGGACTAGTGAGCTTGGTAGCCGTACCTGGATTTGGTCGGTGAAGTTGAACTATATGTTCATGAATAGTCGGTACCGCATGCATGGAGTCTCATTGCATAATGTATGTATGGCGTATAATATGAATGGATGTATTCCAATATTATACGTGTGTTTTGTGTTGGTGTTGAGTATGAATTGAGATTATACGTGTGCTTTATGTTGGTGTTGAGTATGATGTTTGAGTTGATGTGCCGTTACTGAATGTGTGTTATGATTAGGGTGATGAAATGTGTTAAATTACTTAACATTGCATGATATTTTATAATGCTTATTATATCGATTGAGGAACTCACCCTTACAACTATTTTTCAGGTAACGAGCAGTGATTGAGTAGGAGCTAGTGCTTGAAGTCTAGTGTAGTTCCTTAGTGGGTCATGCTCTGGTAGATGTAACATCGGGATGGGATGTTTTAAATGTTTTATTGTTGGTTGTGAACCAGTTTACATATAATATGCTACATGTTTTGCATGATTGAATTAATCTCTATCCGCTGCGTATTGTGCAAATGCTTTATGTTTTGAATTAATAAAAGAGCATGACAGTTATCATGGTGAATGGTGTGAAGTGTTTGTGTGACACTCTTAATTGCATATCTACTCTGATTGATATATGTTGTTATTTTAATTAAATATTTGGGGTATTTTAGAAGGGTGTTACAGAATGCAAGTGTGCAAAAAGCAATGGATTCAGCTATAAATAGAGCATCATATGCTCAACAAACAACACACATTCGCGCCAGCTTTGATCCCCCATCTCTAACCCTCACTTTGCAAAGGATAAACCTGAGAAATTCATTTTAATTTGAGGTTGAATCTCCACTATTTTGAAATTCAAATTTCTAGGAATCCACAGCCTTTTAAGCATTCAATCCTTCCTCTACAAGCATTTGGAGTGAGATCAAGCACGAGCAAGATCAAGATCAGTTGAATCCAGACCTCCATTGAAGGTATTTTCCAGAAATTTTGATCTCTTCGATTCTCTCAAATTCTTGCTCAATTATATTGATTCTTTGGTTGTCTGAAGTCCTACCAATGTAGGCAAGAAGATTGAGTTGCTTTGAGGCCAAATCGAAGTAACTCAGTTCATGTACCTCAAATTTCAACTCCATGTATCTTTCAATATACTTGGAGTTAGAGTGAATTGAGGCCAGATTCGAGCTCAGTGCCATTTTTACTTTGAAATCATGTCCTTGTTTTTAATTTTGGTGATGGTTGATGGTGGACCAGTCCGGTGAGGTCCACCGGAGAAGAAGACTGGAGCTACAACTTCGGCCATGTGCCGGCATGTCTCACAGCCATAGGATCCATCTAATTTGTTTTAATCACGATCGTTCCTTTTGAATACCAATGTTATGGCACGCTGACTCATGTGCACGGTGGAACGCGTGTTTCTAGCCACTTGATTTGCCACCTCAATTAATGAGGGAGATCAAGTGGTCCACATTTTTTCTGATATTTTAATTTTCATTTTAATTGCATTATTTTCAATAATTCATATTAAATTCAATATTGATCCAAAAAAATATGGGACTTTCACCAAAAAAATTCAAATATTTTTCTCTTTCATATTCTGAATTAAAATTATTTTTTGGATCATTATTAATATTTTTCATGAATTAATTGATTTTGGATTTGTTTTTAATTGTTTAAAAATACTTTTAAATGTCCAAAAATTATGAAATTTTTTCTCCAAGGTCCTTTGACCTTGTTTGACCTATGATAAATCTCATGGCCATTTCTTTGGTGTTTGGATGAGATTTTAGGAATTGGACAAACCATATTTAATTTAAATGCACTATTTTAGTATTTTAATTTGAATAAATGCCAAATAAATTTGTTGACCAATTGCGATGACTTGTTTATATTTGAATCTTGTTGTTGGGCCTTGGTCAAGGTTGATTTGACTTTGTCAAATTAATATCATTGGATTTAGGGGATTGATGGAATGTATATTCCATCTCCCAAAATAAATGGATGATATTAATTTGGTAAAAATCCTCCTTTGACCAATTTGTGATTTGATCAATTCCCCTCCCACTTCATCTTATTCCCTTTCTTCATTCATTTATTCCATTTGGCCTATGACATCTCAAAGTCCTAATTCTAGTTGATTGAAAAATTAACATGAGTATGGATGAGATTAGGCCACACCTTTTGCATATTCTTTTTTGTGTATGGTTTGTTTCATGAGCATAGTCCATTATACTATGTCTCTAACATGCATTAACACCAAAATTCTATTGCCCGACCTCAAATAGTTGTGACTTCTTCATAAGTCCAATTATGATTGCTTAACATAGCGCTAAATTTATGACATAAAATGCATACTCATTCTAGTTAGTGAGATTGTAAGTCTCCCCTCTTTCATGGTATTGTATGGAAACTTAGCCTTCTTTCCTTCCTTTGGAAGATGTTTTGGCTCAAGGATTCATGCTTGTGATAAGTGGGTTGAGTGTTCTCCAAAGAATGTCTTGAAAATGAAAAGCAAAAGCAAAACAATACTAACTTCTAACCAATTAACTACTAACTTTTAATTTCAAGCTTTTACTTTAATGCAATTTACTTTTAGCACTCTATTTCATTTGTCATTGTTCATATCATTCTAATTTTTTATGTTAATGCAATTTTCACTTTGTCCATTTGGACCATATTGTGTGATATATTTTGTTTGTGTATATTTTGCTTGTTTATGTAGTCTTTGACCATTAATGTATATAATAACAACAAAAACCCTAAAATACTTTTGTGTTGATTGTTGGCTTGATCTTGGACAAATGGACTTAGAACTTAGGCAACCTTACTAAGCTAAAGGACTTGGCAAATGCCAACTTGTTGAATAACCAAGTGTTTGCAATTTGAAATTCATCTGATACATCTTTGAAGACATCTCTAAGTTCATCTGCAACATGATCATTGTGAACTATTATTTTGAACCTGTGACTTGTGGAATTCATCTGTTACATGGGCTACCTTGGAGAAGATCATGGAATGGATAAGCTTGGATGTGACCATCTTTATTTGATGCCTTTCTCTTCAAGATAATATAATTGTGCATTTGTCTGTTGCTTGATTCTAAAAGTCCAAGGGAATTCTGGGTTTCTATTGAAATTCTTGTCTATTGGATTGTTACCCATTTGGTCAGATCTTTTCAAATCTAAATTTTTAATTTTGTACATATGATAGTCTCTTCATTTTCTCCCCATTTCTTTAAATTCAAAAACTCTCCGTCCATTTTTTTAAAAATCTTCTTTGTGTGAATTACTTTTGTTCTAAACTTTGACCACTTTTGCAAAAAGATAGAAACTTTGGCCTTATGCCATTGCATTTTCAAACTTCTTTTCTTAAATCAAACTTGTAAATAGACTTAACTATACTTGACTTAAACTTTCAAAAATCCAAAAAGAACTAACTCATTCAAACCATTTTAGACCTTTGTGCCTTTCAAACTTAATTTTTGTTAAAAATAATGCATCCACTTTGAAATTTGTATCACGAACTACGAGGTTTTGATCCCTCATTTTTATGTTGGTACGTAGGCACAAGACCGAAGGTCTTGTCAAACACAAAAATATAATTAATGAATTCTTTTCTCTTCCCCCCATTCTATTTGTTTGTAAACATCACTTTATACCAAATACATATGCACACAAAAAGGGCTCCCTAGGAGTACCTAGGACACTTTGGGTGCTAACACCTTCCCTCTGTGTAACCAACCCCCTTATCTATAATCTTTGACATTTTATTAGTTTTGATTTGAAAACTTCTTACTTTTGGGTTTTGTTCGTACTTTTTCCCTTTTCCCTTGGAAACAATAAAAGCGTCGTGGCGACTCCTGTTATTTGATCTCTAGCTTGTCAATAGCTTGATGATCATGAATTTGTTGCTACAATATGCACAAAAACAATTAATTCATAAAAAATATCCAAATTAATCCAAAAAATATTTTTAATTCAAAAAATGAAAGAGGAAAATATTTAAAGATTTTTGGTGAAAGTCCCATATTCTTTGGATTAAAAATGAAATTAATATGAATTAATCAAACTAAATGGTTTAAATGGAAAATCAGAAAATATGAAAAAACAAGGGTCATCAGATCTCCCTCATTAATTGAGGTGGCAGATCTGATGGCCACGCGCATCATGTCCATGGTGTTCCAAAGTCAACGTGTGTGTACATGTGGTAATCAGTTTGAATGGACGAGATTAAAATGTTGGACAAAGATCAAATGACTCAGGTCAAGCCAACACATGACTGGAGCCCTAGCTCCGGTCATCTTCTCCGGTGAAGACCATCGGACTGGTTCAACCAAAACTTCATGAAAAATGAAAAGTGAATACACTAATTTGAAGGAAAAATGTTCAGGAGCACGAATCTGGCCTCAATTTTCTCAAATTCCAAGTATATGAAAAGATACAGGGATTTGAATTTTGAGGGTCATGAACTGAGTTGCTTCGATTTGACCTCAAAGCAACTCAATCTTGTTGCCTACATTGGTAGGACTTCAGCCAACCAAAAATCACAAAGAATGGTGAAGAATTAAGAGAGAATCTAAGAGATGAAGTTTCTGAAAAATCACCTTCGAGTTGTTTCAAATTCACTTGATCTTGATCTGGATTTGCTTCCTTCCTCTTCCTCTTGCTTACAGAAACCAATTGAGATGAAAAGGGGAATAGATTTTTGGAGTTTGAACTTCCAAACAGAAGATGAAGTTCAAGCTCGATTTCCAAAGAAATCTTCAAAAATTCTATGGAATGGAGGGTTTGGATTAGACTGGCAAAGCTTGGGCAATTGATGGAGTTCTGATCACAATGCATTTCTATTTATAGCCTTGGCAATTGATTTTCACACACTTCCATTTGAATGTTCAAAAATAGCAAGTTCCTTCATGAGCCAGCATGGGCGTGTGCAAATCCCAAATAATCATTTGCAAAGGTCCAAAATCGTGCATAGGTCATGCTGAAAGAGTTGCATTAAGCCATGCAATGTTGAATTGAGTTGGATAATGAAATTCTTCCAAATGGTACCACACATTTCACCCATCCACAAGTCCTTCAATATTGATCCAAATGAGATTATTGTGGACATTATGGAAAGGTGAGATCAAGGGGAACAACTTTCATGTTGAACACTTTTTCATTTGAAGCTTGGATCATGATGAATTTTGAGTTGGAAGTTTGGAAAATCAAACATATTTGAAAATTTTCTAAGTACCAAGTCAAATGTTCACTTCTTCCACCTTGAATAACTTTTGATATGGACTTCGTACTTCAACGGATAGCATTTCTCAATGTCATAGCCAGGGGCTCCCTGATGAAAGGCACAATCGAGTTCAGGTTTGAACCACCATGGAAGTGGCTCAGGAATTTGAGGTGGATTTTTTGGTTGGAGTAGGTTCTTGAGAACCAAAGATGGATATAATTCTGCATATGTTATAGGAATAGGGTCAAAAGAGACCTTCTTCCTCTTAAAGCTTTATTGTTGATTATTGTTGTTGTTGTAGTTGGTTCCTTGTTGCAGTTGTTGTTGACGTTGTTGTTGTTGAATTGGAACATATTGATTATTGGAATTGTTGGAAAATACAGGAATCACTGATGAAACCTAATGTTGATGTTGACGCGATTGAGAACTTCTTCTGACACGAGGCCTTATCTGCCTCCCTATAGATACTGAATTGGTTTCCCCCTCCTTCCTCTTGGAAAAACCACCACCATACTTCTTACTGGATGACGCTTCTTCCTTAGACAGACGTCCTTCACGGACTCCCTCTTCTAACCTCATCCCCATGTTTACCATTTCGGTAAAGTCACTAGGGGCACTGGCAATCATACGTTCGTAAGAAAATGAACTCAAGGTCTTTAGGAAAATCTTCGTCATCTCTTTCTCTTCTAATGGAGGATTAATCTGAGCAGCAAGTTCCCTCCACCTCTGAGCATACTCTTTAAATGTCTCTTTATCCTTCTGAGACATAGACCTCAGTTGGTCTCTATCAGGCACCATATCCACATTTTATTTATACTGCTTGACAAAGGCTTCACCCAAATTGTTGAAAGTACGGACACTTGCACTGTCTAGCCCCATATACCATCTCAGAGCAGCACCAGTCAAATTATCTTGAAAGTAGTGAATCAATAACCGATCATTATCAGTTTGAGTTGACATCTTTCTGGCGTACATAACAAGGTGGCTTAGCGGACAAGTATTTCCTTTATACTTTTCAAAGTCAGGGACTTTAAACTTCATCAGGATCTTCACATTTGGTACCAAGCAGATTTCAGCAACACTCTTGCCAAACAGGTCCTTTCCTCTCAATTTTTTCAACTCCTTTTGTAGCTCAAGGAGTTGATCCTTCATTTAGTCCATCTTCTCATAAACATATGGGCCTTCAGATGGCTCAGAATGGTAGATGGTATCCTTAACACGAGGTAAGGTATGAACAACTTGAGGAGGCACAGACATGACCGAGCTAGTTGTCGACATAGAGACAAAGATAGGTGCAAACCCTTCAGGCACGAAGTTTGGTGGCATTCCCCACGAGAATCCAGTAGACATGGATGAATCAGATTGGCTGGCAGCAACATGAATAGTCGAGGTAGCCACCTCGGAAATGACAATCCTCTGGTGAGGAGTTGCGGGAGTTAGTGAAGATTGATTCTGCGCAGCAAGAACAGACTCCATTATAGCGGTCAACCGTGCAATTTAGTCCTTTAGCTATCTATTCTCTTGTTCCAAATGTTCCATGATCTTGGGTTGATTGGAACGAGTGTTGTATCAGTGAGTCAGCTTGGCTGAAGCGCAAAAGAATAACCGATAAGACAATCTGGCGAGAGAAAACCTGCTGTGCAAATGATGCATGAAATGCAATTTTTTTGTTTATTTAATTTCAAGGAACATACTGTTTTATTTGCAAGTATATAATAACAATAATAACAATTTGATTGACCATAAAATCTCTTTTATTCATAAAAATTTAGGAGGATTACACTGAGTATAATTTCAGAAACCAAAGTACAAATATAAGAGAAAAGGAAACTAATCATACTAAGGATCCCATAGCAACAATGTCAGATGATTTTGCTGCTGACGCGTACTTCCTCCGGATGCATCGAATCTTGGTCTCAAAAGATGTCTTCATCTGAGCTTTCTCAAGGACAAGCTGGTCAACAATCTTCTTCCGAGCACCAGAAGGCTGAGGCATACCAGAGGAAAATGGACCCTCTGGCTCTCTCTGTCTCTTCATTGCTCGGTCTTCAAGAACTTCAATAACCGCATCTTTGTCTTTTAACTCAAGCTGCAACTCCTCATGCTTTCAGCTCAAAGTATGGAACCATTCTCCCCACATGTCTTTCTCTTGCTTCATCTTGGCGAGTGCATCTTCCAACTCCTCTACATCTTGGTTAGGGAGAGTTGATGGCTCAGCCACAACCAAAGACACATGTCTTTCAAAAGCATACAACATCTTCAACTCCAAAGCTCTCTTCTTCACCTAAACAGTGTAAGCTTTCAAAGCTACACAGTTGCACTGACCAAGCTCGGATCTTCCTTTCCTATGCATATTATGCGAAGCATGTATCATCCTTTGCTTCAAATGTTGGGGATCTTTACCCTCTTGATAGAAAAGACCTTATAACTGAGTGTTATTAGGTTTGTCTCTCAATGGGAACCCAAGTTGACGACGAGCCAAAGCAGGGTTGTAGTTAATTCCTTCTTGGGTACCAATGAGAGGCACATTAGAGAATTCACCACAACTATCAACAATATTCACACTACTTAATGCAGAATCATACCAAACAATATCATCATTAGCGAGAGACATAAGTCTCTAGGACCACCATAGACATTGTTTGTTCTCCATAAAGGCAGACGTCTGAGGCAAGTGTGAAATAAACCACTGGTACAGAAGAGGAACACAACACACAATAGTTCCACCGCATTTAGAATTCCTCAAATTCAAAGAGAAGTACATGTCACCCAATAGAGTAGGTACAAGATTCCCAATCAAGAAGATTCTAATGGCGTTAACATCAACAAAACTGTCAATGTTAGGGAATAAAGCCAAACCATACATGAGAAACACAAAGATGGATTCAAAAGCATCCACACTTCCGTCTTGAGCAAAGACAGTAGCTTTACCAATGAGAAACTTAGAAGTCAACCCAAACATTCCTCCTTTCTTCACCCATTGAGTCTTAATCTCAAACTTCTTCAGATGAAGAGCTTCAACTATGATATGGGATATGTGAATCTCCTCCAATCCACTAAAAGACACCTTGTCTGAAACAGGTATCCCTAAGAGACGGACATACTCCTCTAACGTAGGCATAATCTGGTAATCGGGAAAAGTGAAGAAACGGTAGAGGGGGTCATAGAACTGAACCAAAACACTCAAGAGTCCTTCAACCACATCAGCAGATAACACAAATAAAAGATTTCCATGACGTTGCTCGAAGTCCAAGGGATCTAATACAAAGGATGATAACTTCCTTAGCTCTTTCAAATCAGGACATCAGAAACTGTACTTCTTAGTGTTCCTTCGTCCATAATCCATGGTCTGAAAACATTTGCAAATAAGACCTCAGTTCCTTGAAATTTATTTTTCTGTGATGAATGTTATGATGTGCATGTATGCATGAATGCGACAATCACAACTAAGGGATCACACGCAACGCAAGCAACAACAAAGGTCAAGGGATGAATCAAGTCATCATCAAGATCAATCATCCATTTTAGTGGATTATGGTTTTCATCTTATCAACATCCAAGTTCCATTGATATTGACAAGACTTGATCGGATCAACCAAGAATCAAAGGGTTTGTTGTGAGTCACGAGCATGGAGTCAGGTTAAGAACCATCCCAAAGGAGTGTAATAAGGATAAAAACCTGTAGATCATATTCTAAGGACTACCCCACACAAGTCGCAGATGACTATACCATCCTCCTATCTTAATTGCACTCAAGTTCGGGTTAGAACTTATCTCACCACTCAGAGATCACCAAGCATAACAGACATATTATATCATCAAAATAAGTATACAAACATCAAATATACAAATATATACACATAAAAAAGTAGGCTACACCCACTGAGGACTACTCCCCAGCAAAGTCGTCACTTAATTTCTGTAGTGGTAAATTCATGACCATTAAGCTATGAATAAACTTAACATCAATAAAACCAGAGTCGCCATCGCGCTTTTATTGTTTCCAAAGGAAAAGGGAAAAGTACGAATAAAATCAAAAGATAAGGAGTTTTCAAATCAAAACTAATAAAATGCCAGAGATTATAGGTAAGGGGGTTAGTTAGACAGATGGAATGTGTTAGCATCCAAAGTGTCCTAGGTACTTCAAAGGAGCCCTTTTTTTATGTGTGTATGTATTTTTTTGGTATAAAAGATGTTTTAGAAAAAATAGAGTGTGAGTATGAGAAAAGAATTCATTGATTATAATTTTGTGTTTGACAAGACCTTGGACTTATGCCTACGTACCAACATAAAAATGAGGGATCAAAACCTCATAGTTCGTGGTAACAATTTCAAAATGAGTGGATTGCTTTTAATCAAAATTTAAATTCAAAAAAGGCACAAAGGGCCCAAGAGTTTGAATCAGTGTTAGTTTTTTTTGTCTTTTGAAATTTTAGGTCAATATTGTTAAGTTCATTTACAAATTTGATTAAGAAAAGAGTTTAAAAATGCAATGGCATAAAGCCAAAGTTTATAATTTGAAATAAGGTTTAAGTTTTAAAATCACAAGCAAAGAATTTTTTTTTAAAACATGGAGATATTTTTAAATTTAAGAAGCGGGAGGAGATGAAGAGACTAATCCTAAGCGTAAAATTAAAAGTTAAGAGTTAAAAAGATCTGACCAATGGGATGCAATCTAATAGACAAGAATTTCATATAGAAAACTCACTTTCCCTTTGGACTCTGAATCAATAAAATATCCACAAGCAATTAACAATATGAAGATCAAGGCATCAAATAAACATAGCCACTCCAAGCAAGCAATTCCATAGCTGACAGTCTTGTTTGTCTTCTTATGTATCAGATGAAATACTCCTTGATTAACTCAGAATAAAGCATTAGACACAAGATCAAAATAATAGTTGTATCAAGACCATGTAACATATGAATTCAAGTGGATCCTAATACTTACATCAGATGAAAGCTCAAATCATGATACTTGGTTTCAGAAGTGTTGGCATTGGCCAAGTCCTTTTGCATATGGAATGTTACCTAATCCTAAGTCCAAAAGTTCAGATCAAGCTCAACAATCCACCAAACATTTTTTTATAGGTTTTTTTGTTATTTATTAGGTATTTTAAAGTCCTAAGACCACAAACAAATATATACAATCACAATATATGGCTCAAATGAGCAAAGTGAAAATGGCATAAACATAAACAAGTTAAATGATATAAAAATGGCAATGAATGGTAAATGACTTGAAATTAAATTGCATAAAGTAAATGACTTGAAGGTAAATCAAAGTTAATAGTAGTTAGTGTTATTCAAAGTTAATTATATGTTAATGGAGTTTTTCTTTTCAATTGATTAAGTCATTCTTTGGAGAACACTCAACCATCTACTCACAAGAATGAATCCTTGAACCAAGACATCTTCCAAAGGAAGAAAAAAAGGCCAAGTTTCCACACAATACCATGAAATATGGGAGACTTACAATCTCACTTACTTGAATGCTATGTCTTTAGGGTCAAATTTAGCTCTATGTTAAGTAATCGTAATTGGATTTATGTAGAAGTCACAACTATCTGACGTCGGGCAATAAAAATTTAGGTGCTAATGCATGTTAGAGATTTGGTATAATGAACCAAACTCCTAAAACATACCACACACTAAAAGAAAAAATATCAAAGGAGGGACCTATCTTATCCATACTTGTATTTGTTCATCTAACACAAGGTTATTGATGAACCAATTAGTCTTATGACCTTGATATTTCATTGGTCAATGAAAGGGATGGGAAAGAATGGGATTTAAGATGAAGTGGGAGGGGAGATGAGAGAAACACAAATTAGTCATGGGAGGAATTCTATCAAATTAAAATAATTCATTCATTCTGGGAGATGAAATGTACCTTTCATCAATCCTCTAAATCCAATGATTTTAACTCAACAAAAGTCAAATCAACCTTGACCAAGGCCCAAACAAATAGTCAAACATCACAAGTCAATAAAAATAGCTCAACATAATTTTTACACAATTAATCAATTAAAAATCAAATTAAAAATGCATTTAAATTCAATTTAATTTGGCCAAAACCTAAAACCTCTTCAAAACACCAAATAAATGGCCAAGAGATTTTTCCTAGGTCAATGAAGGTCAAAGGACCTTAGACAAAAAAATTCATAATTTTTGAAAAGTCAGAAGTATTTTTAAACAATTAAAAATATGCACAAAAACAATTAATTCATAAAAAATATCAAAATTAATCCAAAAAATAATTTTAATTCAGAAAATGAAAGAGGTAAATATTTAAAGATTTTTGGTGAAAGTCCCATATTCTTTGGATTTAAAATGAAATTAATATGAATTAATTAAACTAAATGGTTTAAATGGAAAATCAGAAAATATGAAAAAACAAGGGCCATCAGATCTCCCTCATTAATTGAGGTGGCAGATCTGATTGCCACGCGTATCATATCCATGGTGTTCCAAAGTCAGCGCGTGTGTACATGTGGTAATCAATTTGAATGGACGAGATTAAAACGTTGGACAAAGATCAAATGGCTCAAGTCAAGCCAACACATGACCGGAGCCCTAGCTCCGGTCATCTTCTCCGATGAAGGCCACCGGATTGGTTCAACCAAAACTTCATGAAAAATGAAAAGTGAATACACTAATTTGAAGGAAAAATGCTCAGGAGCACGAATTTGACCTCAATTTTCTCCAATTCCAAGTATATGAAAAGATACAAGGATTTGAATTTTGATGATCATAAACTGAGTTGCTTCGATTTGACCTCAAAGCAACTCAATCTTGTTACCTACATTGGTAGGACTTCAGCCAACCAAAAATCACAAAGAATGATGAAGAATTAAGAGAGAATCTAAGAGATGAAGTTTCTGAAAAATCACCTTCGAGTTGCTTTAAATTCACTTGATCTTGATATGGATTTGCTTGCTTCCTCTTCCTCTTGCTTACAGAAACCAATTGAGATGAAAAGGGGAATGAGTTTTTGGAGTTTGAACTTCCAAACAGAAGATGAAGTTCAAGCTCAATTTTAAAAGAAATCTTCAAAAATTCTATGGAATTGAGGGTTTGGATTGGTCTGGCAAAGCTTGGCAAGGTATTGGTGGAGTTCTAATCACAATGCACATCTATTTATAGCCTTGGCAATTGATTTTCACACACTTCCATTTGAATGTTAAAAAATAGCAAGTTCCTTCATGAGCTAGCATGGGCGTGTGCAAATCCCAAATAATCATTTGCAAAGATCCAAAATCATGCATAGGTTATGCTGAAAGTGTTGCATTAAGCCATGCAATGTAGAATTGAGTTGGATAATGAAGTTCTTCCAAATGGTACCACACATTTCACCCATGCACAAGTCCTTCAATATTGATCCAAATGAGATGATTTTGGACCTTTTGGAAAGGTGAGGTCAAGGGGAACAACTTTCATGTTGAACACTTTTTCATTTGAAGCTTTGGTCATGATTAATTTTGAGGTGGAAGTTTGGAAAATCAAACATATTTGAAAATTTTCTAAGTACCAAGTCATTCCACCTTGAATAACTTTTGATATGGACTTAAAATGGAAAAATTTCTTTCATCAAAGTTTTATCTCTTTCAAACATATTCAATTTTGTCCCCAATTTGACCTCATTTGGATTTGGCATGAAGGAATTATGCATTTTAGGAGTTGAGGAAAATCACTTGTTCAATGGTAGTGGCCCAAAATGACCTATAATGTTTCCTCTTGGAACATACATTTTCAAGTTGAATTTGAACTTCCTACAAACATAAAATTTGAATTAGACATCTTAATCATGGAATTTTAATGGCTTTCATATCATAAAAATTGAGCCAGTTATGGTCTTGGGAAGTTGACCTCCTAACTAGGGTTCGGACAAAATGACCTATAATCATTCACCATAAAAAATGACCTTCCAAGATAAATTATCTATTGACTTCAACAAAAAAGTTGTTTGGAATGTCATTTTGAGTAATTTTTCTCTTGGAATAATTTTCATATGACAAAAAGTGTAGGAGATAGGGTCTAAGGAACCCCAGTTTTGACTAGTTGACTTTCTCAAGTCAACCACCATGAACCATCTTGCTAGCTTGACATTATCTTGATTTTTGGGACCCATGGAGGATCATACATGCGTAAGATGATGTAATATGAAGTATCCCTTGAAATATTTGATTAATTATTGAAGCAACTTATTGAAGAAGTCACACAAGATCCCCTAATGAATTAGGGTTTCCAAGGCAGAGAAACTTCAAACTCTTGATGAATTCTTGATCAAAATTCTATGTGAATACCATAGGGATCCATATATGATGTCTATAACTAATGTGAACCATTTCTTGATTGATCTCCTTGCATTGCGGGTCTCAAACCCTAGATATGAACTTGATGGAGCATAGGTGAGCACAAACACTACCTACAAAATCAACAAACTATATATGGACATATTTTTGGTATTTTGGCTAGTGAATAATGAAAGACAAAGTATGATACAATCAAAATGTGCTTGGTGATCTCTCCCAATACAAACCCAATGAATGAGGGGTGAAGAGGATGCCAAGGTGTGATCCCAAAGCCAATGCATATGATGAGATAACACGAGGGATCTTAGGGTCAAAATTGGGGTCTTACAACTTGCTATAAACTGCCTCCATGACTAGGACCAACCGAATGCAAGTACTTGCCATAATCCCTAATTTTGCCTAGATTGCCCCAAGGTGGGGTACTCAATCTATCAGGATAAATTTTTCTTTTTATGCCTAACTATTTCCTGGATCGCCCTTTTGGATTTTCATTCCACCGAGACACTCATTTTTTCCTAAGCCGCCCTTTCGGGTTTTCAACTTAGCGAGTTGTTCTTTTTCTTTTTTAGGAGAAGTATTTCTTGACTGCATCGCCATGCACAGGACGAGTGAACTCTTCACCATCCATAGTTGTAAGAATCAAAGCACTGCCTGAAAAGGCTTTCTTAACAACATATGGGCCTTCATAATTAGGAGTCCATTTGCCCATGGAATCAGGTTTGAAAGATAGAATCTTCTTGAGCACGAGGTCACCTTCTCTAAACACATGAGGCTTAACCTTCTTATCAAATTCCTTTTTCATTCTCTACTGATATAACTGACCATGACACATGGCAGTCAATCTTTTCTCTTCAATCAAATTCAGCTGATCATATCTGGTTTGGCACCATTCGGCTTCTGTCAACTTGGCTTCCATCAAGACACACGAACTACCGGGAGCACATCTTCCATGCCATAAACAAGTGAAGGGGCTTCCCCTGTTGAAGTGCAGATAGATGTACGGTACCCATGCAAAGCAAATGGGAGCATCTCATGCCAATCTTTATATGTTACAACCATTTTCTGAATGATCTTCTTGATGTTCTTGTTTGCAGCTTCAACAACCCCATTCATCTTGGGTTTGTAGGGAGAAGAATTATGATGTGCAATCTTGAAGTCTTTACAAAGATCTTCCACCATGTTATTGTTCAAGTTAGATCCATTATCAGTAATGATCTTACTTGGCACACCATAACGACATATAATCTGATTCTTGATAAACCTCACAACAACTTGCTTGGTTACATTTGCATACAACGCCGATTCAACCCACTTTGTGAAGTAATCAATAGCCACCAGAATGAAATGATGTCTGTTTGAAGCTTTGGGCTTAATCATACAAATCATATCAATTCCCCACATGGAGAAGGTCAATGGAAAGGAAATAACATTCAACAGTGTTGGAGGAACATGAATCTTATCTGCATAAATTTGACACTTGTGGCATTTCTTCACAAACTTGCAACAGTCAGATTCCACTGTCAGCTAATAGTAACCTGCTGTCAACATCTTATTTTGCATAGCATGTCCATTGGAGTGAGTACCAAATGAACCTTCATGGACTTCAGTCATCAACAGGTCTGCTTCATGCCTATCCACGCATCTGAGCAGAATCATATCGAAGTTTCTCTTATAAAGCACATCACCATTCACGTAGAAGTTGCCAGCTAATCTTCTCAAAGTCTTCTTATCTTTCAAAGATGCCCCAAACGGGTAAATCTGACTTTGGAGGAAACATTTAATATCAAAATACCATGGCTTTTCATCTTTGACTTCTTCAACAGTAAACACATGAGTTGGCCTATCAAGACGCATCACATTCAGATTAGGAACTTCATTCCAAAATTTCACCATAATCATTGAAGCCAACGTTGCAAGAGCATCTGCCATCCGGTTTTCATCTCGAGGGATATGATAAAACTCAACCTTTGTAAAGAAAGTTGAAATCCTCCTCACGTAATCTCTATATGGTATCAAACCGGGTTGATTCGTATCCCATTCACCTTTGATCTGGTTCACAACCAAAGCTGAATCTCCATAGACATCCAAATATTTGATTCTGAGATCAATGGCCTCTTCAAGCCCCATAATGCAAGCTTCATATTCTGCCATATTGTTTGTACACTTGAAAGTTAATCTAGATGTAAACGGAAAATGCGTTCCTTGAGGAGTAATGATTACTACCCCAATGCCATTACCATACTGATTAACAACTCCATCAAATACCATGCCCCAACGGGAACTAGGTTCTGGCCCTTCTTTAAGCAATGGTTCATCACAATCTTTCATTTTCAAGTACAAAATCTCTTCGTCAGGAAAATCATATTGCACTGACTGATAATCTTCAATAGGTTGGTGAGCCAAATGGTCAGCCAAGGCACCACCTTTTGGTAGCTTTTTGAGATTGGTATTCAATATCATACTCGGATAATAACATCTGCCAACGGGAAATCCTCCCAGTTAGAGAAGGCTTCTGAAATATGTACTTGATTGAATCCATTATGGATATCAACCAAGTAGTATGATTCAACATATACTGGCACAAACGCTTAGCAGCCCAAACTAATGCACAATATGTCTTTTCAAGCATAGAATACAGAGTCTCACAGTCGGTGAACTTCTTACTGAGGTAGTAAATTGCATACTCTTTCTTCCCAGATTCATCTTGCTAACCAAGAACGCATACCATACTCTCATCAAGCACAGTAAGATACATGATCAAAGGTCTTCCTTCAACAGGCGGATCCAGAATCTGAGGCTCAAGCAGATACTCTTTGATACTATCAAAAGCTTTCTGCCAATCTTCGGTCCAATCACAAGACTGATCTTTCCGAAGAAGCTTGAATATAGGCGCACATGTGGCAGTCATATGTGATATAAATCTTGAGATATAATTCAAGCGACCGATAAATCCTCTTCCTTGCTTCTCAATTTTGGGCGCATACATTTCTTGTATTGCTTTGACCTTGGCAAGATCAACTTCAATACCCTTCTCTCTGATGTCATACCCCAAAATTCACCCTACCCCCATACAACTTTAATTTGATCCATCATCCTACCCTCATACAACTTTTATCTGATTCATGTCCCTATTAACCCTACATACATTCATCGTTCCATTACCATAATTACATTAACATCCATAACCAAATACATGTTGCACGGGCTCAAGGCATGCCGTTCCATTACCATAATTATGATTGGTGTGTGTAATTGATTACCCCAATCATGGTAATTGATTACACCTGCGAGGACAGCAGCAGTAACTCTGTTTTTTTACACAGAGTGACTTTTTATTTTACCCCCTTTCCCACTTGCTTTCCCTATAAGTAGGGGCACTATTTCCCCTCATTTTTCATGCTTTCTATCCCCCAAAAGTTTTGTCCAAGTACCATTCACTCTCCTCTCTAAATCTAGGTCAAAACAAAAAAAAATCTCCAAAAAAGTTACCCCACCAACTTTTTTTCCCACTTCACATTTTTTTTTCAAAACTTTCCACTCTCTAACACTCATAAATCATCCCCTTAACTAAGCTTCCACCCTAAATACTTTCATCTCAAACCCCTTGCTTCACATTCAAGCTCAACACCATTTCAACCTAGCTTTTTTCACATCTTTGGGTACTGATTTTAGCTTAAACTTTGTTAACTTTTTGATTCTGTTTTGTGTTGAACAATGGTTGTTTGTTCTTGGTTGATCTTTTGAGAGAGTTTATATTCAAGCTTGCAAAAAATGGTTAACTTTGGTTTACACACTTTTTTGAGATTTCTTGCTCTTACTACCTTTTTATTCACCTTTTTTAGTCTTGCTTTATGTTTGTTATCATTTTCTTTTATTATGGACTTATTGTTATATTTGTTTGGTTGATGAGGTCTATTAGATCATGGCCATGGTTGTTTAGAGTTGATTAAATCTTCAATATTTCAAACCTATTAATGGTTGATCAATAGATCATTCATGATACTTTGAGGCATTGATAGATTACCTCTATTTCAACCATATTTGAGTCATTTGATGCATAGATGAAACCATGTCTTTGCATTAACTTACTAATCCATTTGCTTATTGTTACTAACCACTAACTACTAACTCCTAACATTTATATTATTGCACTTTAATTCCTTGTAATTTATTTTATTGTTCATTTTATTTCATTTACTTTATGTTTATGTTCGTTATCTACTAACTCCTAA
Organism: Lathyrus oleraceus; assembly: GCF_024323335.1. Taxonomy (NCBI): domain Eukaryota; kingdom Viridiplantae; phylum Streptophyta; class Magnoliopsida; order Fabales; family Fabaceae; genus Lathyrus; species Lathyrus oleraceus. The sequence goes on along the minus strand of NC_066581.1, from coordinate 147,748,641 downwards.
CATTTACATTATTGCACTTTACTTCCTTGCAATTTATTTAATTGTTCACTTTATTTCAAGTACTTTATGTTTATGTTTATTGTTATCTAATTATATCATTTACATTATGCTAATTTATGTATTATCTTACTATCTTGCTAAATAAAAGAGGAGTAAAAATAAAAGGAAGAGAACAAATCATATTCTTTTTTCTAAAATATTAATAGATGGACTTAGGGTTGCATAACTTTCTTTGTTAAAAATATATTGTTAGTTGATTTTTTAATCATCTTCAATACTTTGCATCAATGATAAGTTATCCCTTAATGTGTCATATTTTTAGTCTTTTTGACATATGAAACATAGTCCAAAAAAAGTGTTCATTTTGTATATATTACTAACCACTAATTATACTTCACTAACTTTGTTCATCATTAACCTTTGTTATTGTGATTTTGTTACCATTAACTTGTGGTTTATTTTGTGTCATTTACATTCACTAACCATTATTATTGTGATATTGTCATTCTTTATCTTGTAATTTACTTTTATGTCATTACCTTGTAATTTACATTCAAGTACTCATTACCATCATCATTGCACAAATTCATCATGCATGTTTATTTACTTGTTATTTACTTTATTGTCATCATACATTAAAAACAACAAAAATATGATAAAATGATAAGATCAAAAATATTCACTCCACTCTTAATCAACTTGGACTTAGAGGATTTCGTATTAGGACCTTTGCTTGGAGGCCTTTTCATTATTCTTTGTGATACTTTGTAAAGGCTTGGATTTTCATCTGTAACTTACATGCATGTTGTAAGAATGGCATCATGGCACCACCTTAGGGGGACATGTTTGTAAGACCATTATCCCTTGTTTATCATATGTCACTTTATCACACACAAGGCTTTCTCTTGGGCTACCTTACAATGAGACCCTTTAGTTTCCTTGTTGATTACTTTGCATTCATGTTGCATAAGCCAAATTTCATAATCAAATAAATAAACCCTTGATTCAACGTCAAGTGACATTTTCATAATCAAATTCAAAAATACAATAAAATTACGATTATTATTGTGCGCCACGAGCCTTAAGTGGTGGAGAATGAGTAAGAATGGAGCATTCCTACCCTTACTCTGATTATTTCAGACGCAAGACGCTTGGCTTGTTGTTTAGAGTAGTCGCCTTTGCCCGTAGACTTTAGTGCAATATAATCACAAACATTCTTTCATAAAACCCTTATTCAAGGTAAAAAACAATACAACTCATCAAACTCATTTTTGTGCCTTAAGGCATCATCCTGAAAACCCTTTTCTCAAAGGTAAAATCAACCAACACACAAATATTTTCTACTCCGAACTACGGAGCTCTGATTCCTCATTCCCGAATGAGTGATACGTAGGCACAATGGCCCAAATCCTTGGCGAGCACTATAATAAAAAAAAACACCCCCTTTTTTCACACATATTCTTTTGAAAATAAAACAACGATAGATAAATCCACATGTATGTAAAACAACCCAAATGGTTCCCATGGAGTACCATGGACGTGAGGGGTGCTAATATCTTTCCCTTGCGTAACCGACTTTCAAACCCAAATCTTGGTTGCGAGACCGATGCGTTATTCTCTTTTAGCACTTCTCGTGCGCATACCTTTTCCGAGGGTTTTATCGACTATTTCCCCTCGCCTCTCCGATAGAGGCACACAAATAAAATTCAGTGGCGACTCTTCTGACTTGCCTCTCTTTGGCATCTCTTTAGTCTCAGTTTCGTTATCGTGAAATCCCGATAGAGACAACTGGTGACTCTATTGGGGACCACCGAAATTCCCTAAGCAAGTCTAGCCTAGTTTGAGTTGTTTCTCTTTTATGTACGTGGAGATTTATCTATTATCTATTTTGTCTGTATATATTGCTTTTGTTGCTAACCTATACATATTTTATTTGTTTACTTGTTGGTCCGAAACTTTGGCTCTATGACAAAGAATTTTTGGAAGCAATAATGATTACAAAGGAAAAAACCTTGTGTGAAAGACTCTTCACCCGAGTTTGAGAGTTTTTATTGAGACAGGAGAGGTTGAGTAATATTGGTCCACGAGGTGCCTTCCTCGTTAGGGTCGTACGAGTACTTCACTTAGTAGTAGATTCTCTTAAGGGGATTAATAACCGTCGTGCTTTTGGCATAAACATCTTTTCTTTTACTAGAGTCAATGACCCTAAGACCCCTTTTAGAACCTTTAAACTATGGCTAGCCTATACCGATGGTCACGTAGTATAGGCCACCGAGGTGTCTTCATCGTACGGGTCGATACGAAGATCTCACTTAGAGTAGATGACTTTGATGGAGCAGTCGCCTGACAAGTAAATTGACATAAGCGGATGACAGTCAAGGAAGTCCATGACTCTAGGGGTAGTATCTTACACCCAATTTTCAAAAAGCCTTAGATCACACAAAGCGAGAACCTTGGTTTACTAAGCAATCATTATTAACTTCATGCTTCGTCACGATGGTCCAAAACCATGAACCCATGCCTAAAATCCTGTGGAAATAATAAACCAATCATTCATTCATACACTCATTCATCATCAAAATAATAAGCAAAGCTCTTAAAATTTCTGTTTGTTCGAACACAGAATTACAAGACTATTTGCCGACACAATCATGGATACTTCAACAAGGAAAAGCACCTCTACTTTCCGCTTCAAGAGTCCCGACATCCGTTCATTAAAGGTCCTCTGCTCAAAGGTCGTAGCTCTCAAAGATAACAAAGTTTATAGCCAATTTTGGGAACATCATAGATCTTCTAACCGAGAAGGTTGACTATGGTGTTATCACTACAATGTCCCAATACTATGATATCCCTTTAAGATGCTTCACTTTCCCCGACTTCCAAATCTCTCCAACCTTGGAAGACCTCGAGAGACTCCTTAATCAATCAGTCAAAGAATACAACCCTTTCCCAAAGTTGGAAGAAGGATTTTGTTTGACCGAGCTCTCATTCGCCTTGGGTATCAACGCCAACAAGCTAGTAGACAATTGGGGCGTTAAAGGATCCATCAAAGGTTTAACCCAAAAGTTCCTAGAAGCCCATGCTTGGGAAATGATTAAAAAAGGAAGACCCGACTTCTGTAGTGCAACCTTGGCACTTTTGATTCATGGAATTGTCCTCTTCCCAAATGAGGACAAGTTCGTGGATCATTTAGCAGTTGAAGTCTTTCTAACAAAGAATCCGGTGCCTTTTTTACTTGCCGACTTCTACCATACCTTTCATGCAAGGCATGAGAATAAGGGAGGTCCTTCCCTCTGTTGCGCTCCTATGTTACATCTATGGATGAGGGCCCGCATGCCTCAAAGTGGATCTTTTGCTGAAAACAAACTGACATGGCCGCAAAGGTTCGGATCTCTCTCTGCCAACTCAATTCTATGGTACAAGAGAGAATGGGATACAAAATACGTCATCACAAGATGTGGAGAATTCTCTAACGTACCCTTAATAGGAACACAAGGTTGCATCAACTACAACCCTACTATACTCAAGAGACAACTAGGGTACGCCATGACGAGTCCTCCCGAGGAAAGAGATTTCATTCCATTTGTCATCAATACCATGGATCCGCTTGATTCAAATGTGAAAAGAGTGCGAAAAGCTTGGACAAGCATAGTCCGTATTGACCAAGAATGGGGTAAGAAAAACATCCTAGCCAAGGAACCGTACTATGTGTGGGTAAAAGAGAGGGATAGGGTCGTTAAGATGCCGTTTCTGTTTGACCCTTCTTCATTCCCATTGATGCCCGAGCCCGAGCCTACCCTACAAGAGGACATGGACAAACTTACCAGCCAAATCAAAGAGCTTGAGTTGGAAAACACTCAATTATGAATCCAGCTCAATCGTGCCAAGGAACATAACCATGTCTTAGAGGATAAGGGTAAGTAAGTTTGTGAAAAATTAGAAGATAGCAAGAAGAGGATCCGATTAGCCGAGGGACAAAGAGTTTGGGTTGGTGGAGCTCTACAAGGAGATAATTCTGAGCTAGACTTCCGCAATGACGAGTTGGATCGAGCGTCCCGATCATCAAGGACCTTGATAATATTGTCGAGAGGTCTAATGTCATGAAGAACGAAGCGAGGGAAGATTACGAGGCCCAGATTCTCGAACTAAGAACCATTCTAAAAGAGTATAAGGACCTTCTATCCAAGGAACAACTAAAGAAAGAAAAGATTCACCGAAGCTTCTTGTGTGAGCAATTCAACCTTGGACGAGCTTGCGAGAAAATCAAGAACTTTAAGAGGGGAATCTATGACCAAGCCTATGTAGAGTTGCAAAACAACTGTAGATATTGGGAGGAGCGTTGCCATGGATTCGAAGCTTCCATTGCTCAAACGGATGGAATCATCCATAATCTCTAAGCTCTTTACGAGGAATGGAGGGACAAATACGCCAACATGGCGGTATTAACTAACTATACCCTTCAAGACTTTCCCGACAAGTTAAAGGAGGCGAATCTGATCATGTGCCTAGATAATACCCCCGAAGAGGTCTATCACTTCGTCAAATTCTGCAAGAAGACGATGGCCGAACTCATCACCAACATTGAGGCTCTCCGCAAGTCTCAAGGGGTCACTTTTAGGGTGGATATCTAGTTGGTTTATTTGTTTCCATTACTTGTATTTTGCAACTTCTATGTATTGCAGTCTATTTTCCCTTCAAAGGATGAATGAAAGCTTCGTGATTTTCTCTATTGTGTTTTACTTTATTTATGATTGTGAACGTGAATTATCAAGTAGTTTTTGCAATGAATAAACACGAATAACTAAAAGAGCTTTGCTTTAACATAAGACAAAAAAAAACATCCATGCATCATTTGCATCTTTCAAAACATAAAAACATTAAAAATTGATCCATCCACCCTTTTTTCCTGACCAGAACCACTATCTAAAGTTGACTTTCCGGTACAATACACGAGGATGTCGATAAGCTGTCATGGAGAAACTTCAAGAAAACTAAGTTTCCCTTCAGGAGGAAGTATCCCAGGTGTGGTCCCAAACGCGGCAGCTGATGGAGACTATTCAAGCAGTCGCAAGGGGCCAATAAATTATGGCAAAAATGCAACTTCTATGTATTGCAGTCTCAAGGGGTCACTTTTAGGGTGGATATCTAGTTCGTTTATTTGTTTCCATTACTTGTATTTTTCAACTTCTATGTATTGCATACTATTTTCCCTTCAAATGATGAATGAAAGCTTCGTGATTTTCTCTATTGTGTTTTCCTTTATTTATGATTGTGAACGTCAATCGTCAAGTAGTTTTTGCAATGAATAAACACGAATAACTAAAAGAGCTTTGCTTTAACATAAGACAAAAAAAACATCCATGCATCATTTGCATCTTTCAAAACATAAAAACATAAAAAACTCATCCGTCCACCCTTTTTTTCTGACCAAAACCACTCTTCAAAGCTGACTTTCCAGTAAATACACGAGGATGTTGACAAGCTGTCATGGAGCAACTTCAAGAAAACCAAGCTGCCCTTCGGTAGCCTAGCCAATAAGAACTTCATAGTTAAGCATGCTTAACTTGGAGTAGTATTGGGATGGGCGACCTTCTGGAAAGTTTATGCGAGTGAGGATAAAACATGCTGAAAAGGCCTGTGTTGGTTTGTGGGGTCAGTCGGTAATCCTAAAAGTAGTATGGGGTGTTACACATCCTTCCCCAATTCCCTTTCCAATGCTAACCTTCTTTGATAAACATATTTCCATTTTTGAACATTTTCCACAGAGTGAAAAGAGATGTTATCAAGAGGTACTTCTGAAATGTTGGCTAGAATCTTCTTCCCAGAGGCTTGCTTTTAGGAAGTGGAAATGATGTCCTGAACATTGTGTTCGCTAGATTCAGTAGGAATTTCCTTCCTTTCTAGAGACTTCTTCTTAGGTGTAGGAGTAACAACCTTGCTCCATCTTTTAGTGGGGCCAACATTAGCCTTCTTCCTAACAGATTTGGAGGGAGTGTTGGAGGACCCAACAACCTCACCCTTCCTATTCTTCAACTGTTTAGCTATGCCAGGAGCCAATCTTTTCCCGATAGGAACATCATCAGAGTCCAATTACTCAATATTAACAATGTTAGTGGGTTGATCAACAAGGTTTTTACCTTTGTTGGCCAGCTCAGTAAGAATATCTTCCGACCTTTCTTTGTCTTGAGATTTCTTAGGAGAGAGAGTAGGTGCATGCACGTCAAGATTATTTTCAGAGTTCTCAGAATTGTTATTCTGTTGGGCCAAGGATGTGGAGACATCCAACATAACATTTGTCTTGGGGTCAATCCCCAAAACCTGAGAGATCAGCAATCGAATGTTCTTATCAACATCGTCTCTATCAGCAACAATCACGCTAGATTTACTCAAGGGAGTAACAGATCTAGGTTTAATGTTGGTTCCAGAAGCTTTAACATTTTCAACAACATTTTTCACAACGGAGAAATCTTCATTCATGCCAACATTAGGTTCAATGCTAATAGGATCAAGATACAAGCTAGTCATGAACATGGGTTTATTCACACCATATTTCTTGCAGTTATGGAGGGAGTGGAATAGGTACTTACTTTATTAGGCTTTCTTTTTCTTGAGGAAGAAGTTATGCCCTTTCTCATGGGGGTTGCATGGACAAGAACGGTTGAGAGAGGAACAACATCAGTGATGACATCTGAGAGATCTATCTCAATGCCACTATTATTAGCATTTGCATACTCTTTAGAATATTTGCTTGGAGTGGATACAAAAGGTTGTGACATTTTGGACGATTTTGGTGGAGAGGTGATGGAGAGATGAAGTTGTCTGAGAATGGATTTGAGAGAGAGAATGCAAACGATAGTGTGAGGGTGTCGGGTTAGGAAAATAAGAAGGATGTGTAATGATGGACTTTGAGTTTTGTGCATAGTTAAATGGAGGGAAGAGAAAATTTGATTTGTTTTTCCCTTCTTCAGTAATTGCTATAAATCTTCAAGCATACAAATTCCCAATTTCCCCCTTAGTTTCTCGAATTTATTTGTATCTAGGGCTTTTGTAAAAATGTCTGCCAGTTACTTTTCAGTAGTTACATGCTTAAGAGTGACAATTTTCTCTTTCACCATATCCCTAATAAAGTGATGCTGGATATCAATATGCTTAGTTCTGCTGTGTTGAATAGGATCCTTGGAGATGTTAATAGCATTTAGGTTGTCGCAGTATAATTTCATGACATCTTGTTGTACATTGTATTCTTCTAACATTTGTTCCATCCAAATCAACTGAGAAAAATCACTTCATGCAACAATATATTCAAACTCAATTGTGGATAAGGACACACTATTTTTCTTATTACTGGACCAAGCTATTAGATTATTTCCCAAGAAGAAACACCCTCAAGAAGTGCTTTTTCTATCATCAACACTACCTGCCCATTCAGCATCACAATATCCAGTCAGTAAAGACTTTGCATTGTGAGAATACAATATTCCATATTCACTGGTTCCATTGATATACTTCAAAATCCTTTTAAATTGAGTAATGTGACTCATTTTGGGTTCAGATTGATATCTAGCACAAACTCCTACAACGAATGTAATGTCAGGTCTGTTAGATGTGAGATAGAGCAAACTACCAACCATACTCCTGTATAGGCCTTGATCCATATTTTTTCCTTTTTCATCTTTGGTTAGTTTTAAATGAGTTGATGCAGGTGTCCTTTTATGGCTTGCATTGTCCATGCCAAACTTTTTCACTATGTTCTTGGCATACTTTCTTTGGGAGATAACGATATTGTCATCCATCTGTTTGACTTGGAGCCCCAGAAAGTATGTCAGTTCACCAACAAGACTCATTTCAAACTCAGATTGCATCTTCTTGACAAAATATTGTACCATCTGGTTCGAAATCCCTCCAAACACAATGTCATCAACATATATTTGAGTTATCATGAGTTTACCATGTTCTTCTTTTACAAATAGAGTTTTGTTTGTTCCTCCTTTCCTGTATCCATTATTTACAAGATACTCAGTGAGCCTTTCATACAAAGCCCTAGGTGCTTGCTCTAAACCATATAGAGCTTTCATCAATTTGTAAACATGATCTGGAAAGCTTGGATCTACGAACCCCTTGGGTTGTTCTACATAGACTTCTTCATTCAAATACCCATTTAAGAAGACACTTTTTACATCCATTTGAAACAATTTGAATTCAAGAAGGTAGGTCACTCCTAACAGAAGTTTGAGTGACTCAAGGCAAGATACAGGGGCAAACGTCTCATCAAAATTGACCCCTTCAATTTGAGTGTATCCTTGAGCAACAAGTCTGGCTTTGTTTCTGGTCACAATCCCTTTTTCATCAGATTTGTTCTTGTAGATTCACTTAGTGCTAATAACATTCATTCCTTTAGGTCTATGAATTAAGTCTCATACTTCATTTCTTATTAATTGACCCAATTCCTCTTGCATTGCATTGATCCAGAATTCTTCAGTCAAAGCTTCCTTCACATTTTTAGGTTCAAACTTAGAAACAAAGCATGAATTTGAGATCACATCTCTAGATCTAGTGGTGACTCCTTCATTAAGGTTTCCAATTATGAGATTTGTTGGGCGGTCTTTCTGCATTCTGATGGAGGGGACTTTGTTGACTTAAGGGTTATCAGGTTCAACACCTCCTAATTCACTGTCTGATTCAATCACTTCCTCATTTTCAGTTGGGTTGATCTACTGAAATGATGTCTCGACATCATATTCAACATATGTCCCCTTTTCGGAGATATTTCCATCCATTACCACATTGATGGATTCCATCATGGCTTTGGTTCTAGAATTAAAGACTCTATAGGCTCTGTTGTTTGTAGAGTATTCCAGAAATATACCTTCATCACTCTTGGGATTCATCTTTCTTATTTGTTCATGATCAACTAAAATATAACATTTGCTTCTAAATACGTGAAAATATTTGATTGTGGGTTTCTTTCCTTTCCATAATTCATAGAGAGTGGTTGAGGTTTCGGTTCTTAGGGTGACTCTATTATGAATATAGCATGCAGTATTCATTGCTTCAGCCCAAAAATGATAGGGAATATGCCTGGCATGAAGCATGACTCTGGCTGACTCTTGGAGAGTTCTGTTCTTGCGTTCCACAACCCCGTTTTGCTGTGGGTGATAGGATAAGAGAACTCATGCCCAATGCCTTCAAAGGAGAAGAAATCAACAAATCTACTGTTTTCAAATTCTTTCCCATGGTCACTTCGAATCCTGATGATTTCACTTTCCTTCTCTCTTTGAATCCTTTGACATAGATATTTAAATACCTCAAAAACATTAGATTTTTCTTTGATAAAGTTCACCCATGTGAACCTTGAGAAGTCATCAACAACAACATAGGCGTACCTTTTCCCTCCAATGCTCTCAACCTGCATATGTCCCATTAGGTCCATATGAAGGAGTTCAAGAACTTTCGAAGTCGTCTGATGTTGTAACTTTGGATGTGACATCTTGGTTTGATTTCCAATTTGACACTCACCACATATTTCACCTTCTTCAATCTTAAGTTTTGGAATGCCTCTGATGGCTTCTTTTGACACAATCTTTTTCATCCCCTTCAGATGCAGATGTCCAAGTTTTTTGTGCCATAGATTAACTTCGTCTTCTTTGGATATCAGGCATGTAGAAGTGTTGTTTGTTTCTTTAGAGGAACATAAGTAGCAGTTGTCCTTGTACCTGACTCCCTTCATTAGCACTTCATTTTTTCATTTGTGACAAGACACTCTGATTTTGTGAAGTTAACTTTAAGACCTTCCTCACACAGTTGACTAATACTAATCAGATTAGCAGTCAAACCTTTTACCAACAGGACATTATCGAGATTTAGAAGTCCAGTACATGCTAGTCTTCCAACCCCTTTAATTTCACCTTTGGCCTCACCTCCAAACTTGACATGACCGATTGAGTAAGGCATGATGTTTTCAAGGAACTTCTTGACACCTGTCATGTGCCTGGAATAACCACTATCAAAATACCTGTCTTCACGAGTTGGAGCTCTTAGAGAGGTGTGAGCTATAAAGCTGGTATTGACGGTCTTGGGTATCCACTCTTTTTTTGGTTGGCCCTAAGTTATGTTGGATACCTTGAATATTCATACAATCTGAAACATAAGAGTTTGATATGGCCATATTTTCCACAGTAGTGGCATCTCTAGTGAGATGATCTTCATTTAGTGTGAAGGTTCTGATGATTGGCATAATGTTGAGACAGAGGTTTTGACATGACGGGATTAGACTCCTCCCCTAGAAGAACAAAGTTGGTCATTGATGATTCTCCTTGGCTATGAAGAGATTTATTTTTAAAGCCAATCCCTCATAGATATCCAACTGCTTTTCCAATTTGCAGAACTTCATCTAACATGTTAGATCCCTTGTTTAGCATTCTGACAGATTTTGTCATGTTGTTAAGTTTGGAAGACAACAATGTCACTTCATTTTGGAGCTCAGAGATGGTGAATTGCAATCCTTCTTTTTCATCTTGTAGTTGAGATATAATTTTCTTGTGTTTTTCTCCCAGCAGACAGACTTCTTCACTTCTGATGCAAAACTCTCTATACGAAGAAGCTAGTTCTTCATAGGATAGTTCTTCATCGCATGAATCATTATCAAATTCCTATCTTCCAGTTAGAGCAGTAACATGTTTATCAATTTCCTCCTCCGACTCACTTTCCGAGTTGTCCTCATCAGACCAAGAAACAAATAGACCTTTCTTTTGTTTCTTGAGATAGGTAGGACATTCAGCTCTAATGTGTCCAAATCCTTCACACCCATGACACTGGATTCCTTTACCTTTATTTGATCTTCTCTGGAAGTTACTAGTATTCCTGATGTCAAGAGGGATGTTCTTGACATTGAGTCTTAACTTCCTATCAATTCTCTTAAGAACCTTGTCGAATTTTCTTCCTAGAAGCACTATAGCATTAGCCATTCCTTCATCAGTATCCAAGTTACATTGGTTTTGTTTATCTTCGGTGTTGGATACAAATGATATGATCTTGGTTTTCTTTCCAGTTTGGTAAATAATACCTAACTCAAAAGTTTGGAGAGATCCAATAAGCTTATCTACTCTCATGGAGCTGATATCTTGAGTTTTCTGAATAGTTGTGACCTTCATGTCAAAAAAATTAGGTAGAGACCTTAGAATTTTTCTCACCGGTTTTTCTTCTGACATCCTTTCTCCCAAAGCACTAGATGAATTATCTATTTCAAGAATACTCTTGTGAAATTCATGGATATTCTCATCATCTTTCATCTTTAGATTTTCAAATCTGGTAGTGAGAAGCTGAAGTATATATATCTTTACTTTGGATGTGCCTTCATGAGTAGTTTTGAGGATTTCCCAAGCTTCTTTAGCTACAGGACATGTATTAATCATCCTAAATATATTTTTACCCACACCATTGAATAGGTCATTCAAGGCTTTGGAGTTTCCAAGAGCCAATTCATATTCTTCCTTGGACCAGTCCTCTTCAGGTTTCAGTTCAGTAGTTGCCTTTCCATCCTTGTCAATCACATCTCAAAAACATATAAAAATATCAAACCCTTTTGCAAATAAGATGGAAATTGAACATGGTGGATACCACACACTCCTAAGACTAGGATTCGAGATGGATATCTCGCCCATCTAAGTTCTCGCCATTACTCAAAATATATTCAAATCAATCAAATTCTTTTATCACCATCATATGATTGATCCTTAAACCTTTTCCTCAAACGAAATGTATTTTGTTTCAAGACGATGTAAAACAATGTTTTGTCCACTTGAATGTTTGAGTAAGCTTGCGATATTGCCCGCGAATGTTGGCTTGTAAATCAATTCAGTCGTGCTATAAATTGTCCCCTTCTCCACTTGTTTTGGATAGTCCAACAATGTTTTAGTTGATTGACACAAAGTAGATTTTTCTAAAATCGACCAACAAAGAAACATTTTCTACCCAGAACTACGTAAGCCTTGAGTTCTCTATTGCACCCGGAGATACGTAGGAGCAGGATTTGTAAATCTTGTCAGGCCCATTAATAAAAAACTTAGGTTTAGTCTCATCCGTTGCAAAAATCCAAAAATCTTCTTCTCTCTCCTATTCTTATTTCCCTCTTGATAACTCGAAATGCTTAACGTTTCTAAGCTAACATTAACACGCATAACTAACCTAATGATTCCCGTTTAGTGGAACGAATGCGAGTGGTGCTAACACCTTCCCCTTGCGTAATCGACTCCCAAGCCCTGATTTGGTTGCGACGACCAATATCATTGTCGTTCTTTCTTGGGTTTTATCGATATTTCCCCTTTCCTTTTTTAGGAATAAATAAAGTTCAATGGTGAATTTGTTCAGTCCATCATTACGAGCGTGTAATTGCGCTTCGCTAGGTCGTGTTCTCATTTTTTCGAGGTGCGACAACTACCAAATGGTATGTGATTACTACAACAACACAAATTTAACAAATGATTCAAACGTTATCATCCAAACAATGTTGGTCAAGAGATCAAAGTAATCAACAATTTGTGAACCGAAAAATAAAAGATATATATATATATATATATATATATATATATATAGAGAGAGAGAGAGAGAGAGAGAGAGAGAGAGAGAGAGAGAGAGAGAGAGAGTACACAAGGATTTGTTTAGACAGTTCCCCAATCGACCTTGCTATGGGTACGTCTGCCCTCAATCTGAATACGAATTGAGATATTATTATAATAAATCTTACTTTACAAATGTATGTATACAAGAGATAAGAAATCAAATCCCACAAACGTTAAGTTTGTTCTTGACTCTAGCACCTTCAAAAACCTTGCTCAAAGATTGATCAAGATACCGAAAATGCCGCTTCAATTCACCTGTTATTGCTACTTCCTTGCATGGCCTCCTTGTCTCAAGGCTTTCACCCAGATGAATTAATCTCAAGCACACACTTGTTGAACCCAAGATCTGTCAACACGATCTACCGTTTCACGATACTCCATTTCACGACACAACTAGTCCCAAGGCTTTCACTCGATCGGATCCGAATTGCAGAATCTTATCCGAAACCTTCAAACCCTAAAGATCTTAAAGAAAAACCTCACATCGATTTTCTTATTTTAATACCTCAAAGATATCAACCCAATATTCTCGGTACAATAAACCTAATTGGATATTATCAATCTGAATCTAGATGGTACCCAATCAAAAAATGATTATGTGTTGTTTGATTGTGTGTATGCATAGATTGAATTGAAGATGATTTGAAATCCTGGATTCATGTAGGTTTTACTCACTCTAGAAACCTTACTAGAGAATGATGCATGTATGAAGTATTTATATGCATGGGTGATTTAGGGAAAAAAGGAATGCAAAGGACTAAAAAATATATAATTTTTTGAAAAATTACATCGGATAGGTCGACCTATAAAAGTTATGTGTCAACCTGTTGGATGCATAAGTCGACCTGTCTAAAGTCATGTGTCGACCTTTGAATGTTATGTGATGCCTATGTGTCGACCTGAAGACTCGGCACATAAGACAGAAGCTATAGACTTTAATACTGCATCATACATGTCAACCTACGGAATGCATGTGTCGACCTATATCCAGGAAATTGTTTCCATAGGTCGACCTGTAATGCAATTTTTTCACAAAAAATTATTTTTCATGCATGTTTGATGCATGCGACCTTTTCCAATTTGTTTCTAAATACTGTTATGATTTCTAATGCTAAGGTACACATAGAGAATCAAAGGATACCGTCCAATATAGTTAACGCTAAAGTATCCTATTTTTAATATCATACAAAGCACATCTGAGGGAAGTTACACTCACACAAGTTTGTAGTTGTTTGTGTTTTTTTAGATTTGCAAGTTTAACACTTTAGCGTTGAAAAAATGATCCAAATAACTTCCATTATTCACTTTTCATTCTTTATGAGTATATCCATGCATTATTATTTTAGTTGGTTTGATCTATTTCTGATTAAGTTTATCTAATTTGACCGACACACAATGAGGTCGTTTTTTGTTTATAACTTTGAGCCTTTTTAAACCATCCTATAGTAATATGTATATCCATTGCTAACCACTTTAAGCCTTAGCCTTTCTTTCAGTGATGTAGCCTAAAAATTCTTAGCCATATGACTTGAAAGATCTTTTCTTTCCATCCTCTCTTTGGAGTTAGGTAGAACTATAACTCCTAAAGTGTATGAAAAATATTAAGTTTGGGGTTGGGGTACTAGAGAATATTGTCCAAAATTTCAAAATTTTGAGAAAAAATAAGTGGAAAAAAGACACTTCTTCAAAAAAAAAGAAAAGGAAAAGAAAAGGATGATATTATAAGAAGGAACAAAAATCTCTAGTACTGTCAAAAAATATTATAAGAAGAGGTATGATGATAGAAGGAGAACTAGACACCTAACTCCAAAGGTTTAAACCTACTTTCCAAAAAATATCATACCCTAACATAAGCTAAGTTACAACCTGTAAAGACCTCTAATGTGTGTGTTATGATTTATGTGATGAACTCTATTAGAACATGATCAAGTTAAGCATAATTTATTTTGCATGTTGATTGAGAGATCATCCTATCCATTGAGTTAGTTAAAGTGAGTTGAGAGACGGGTTAAATACTCGTTAATGTTGAAGACGTTTTCTGAATTCGCTGGATAGAAGTTGGAAGCTATAATAATGGTCAGGTAAAAGAAATATTTAATTTGATGATGTTCGATTGTTATTGTGCGACTTGTTGTCTGTTGAAATGTGTAGTTGTAGACGAGTTACTTGAGGACAAGCAACGATTAAGTTTGAGGTTATGATGAAAGTTTGTCATTGCATAAATTTAGTCGAAGAATTGGAGTAAAACAAGTGAAAGTTGATCCAAAATGAAGAAAAATGACCAAAGAATGAGGGGAAAATAACTAAGTGTGAAAATTGTGGACTTGGTGAAAATTTAAGAGAAAAAGGAGCAAAAAAGGATACAACTTTGGAAATAATCACATACACCATCGCGTGTGTGATAAGGCCATTAAAGTTGCATCATGTGTGATGCAAGTCATCACACGCGTGATAGTCACAGTTTTTAGGCTTTTCTGTCGCGTTTTGGTCCACTCTGACGCCAAAAAAAGGGGATTTTCTGCACTTTCACAAGGGTTACGATTTGGAGAGAGTAAAGAATGAATTTGAGAACACAAATGTTGATTTTTATAGCATTTGAAGTCATTGGAGGTCATCACTTCAAGGGATTTTATATGTTATCTTTATCTATTAATTGTGGTATTGTTAATTGCACTATAAGTAGCTAAGCTCCTCTAGGTTATGTTGTGTTATGCTGAACCTATTTCACTATTGTTGGATTCTATATTGATTTGAATTTATATGAACCTTTTGATCTATAATGTCATTCAATTGCTTATTGTTCTTAATTATTTTTATGTGAGATACTCTTTTAATCTAATCTTGAGCACATAAGAAATACTGACCATTAGTCTATGTGTTGGACCTAGGGCAATTGTTGTACTTATGCTGATTGAATATGAATAAGAGACCCCGAGTAGTGGCATACAAAATTAACATTATGTACATCGCATAACCCTGCTTACGCTGGAGGACTAGGGATAGAAAGCTTAGAGTAGTGGTTAGTGAGTTATTTCGTGAGGGATAAGCTATAACGGTTTTGTTAATTTGTTGTGCGGTTATAATGATAAGACCATTCATACAAGGCATCAAACATCAACAATAGAGGAATATGGGATTCTAGAACACAACCTAACTATTTTCATGATTATGTTTACTCGTTTATTTACTTTTCGCACCAAAACTTGAAAAATCCCACTTTTATTAGTTTCTATACATTGTACACATTTTTTCTTGCTTGGAGGCAGTGTTTGTGGATTTAATATTTTTATTACTTCGATATTATCGGTACACTTTTAGAGAAGTCATCAACCATAAATTTGAAAACTTTTGTAGCGAAAACAGGATTACTCATAACTTCTCATGTCAATGAACTCCACAATAAAATGGTGTTGTTAAGCGCAAAAACCATGTTTTAGAAGAATTAGCTCGGACAATGATATGAGAAATGAGTTTGTCTAAGTAATTTTAAGCGCATGTCATATCTTAAACAGGGTGGTCATTTGATCCATTCTAGAGAAGACACCCTATGAGTTACTCAAAGGAAGGAAACCCAACATTTCCTATATTTGTGTTTTCAGCCGTAAGTGTTTTATTTTAAATAATAAAAAGGACAATCTTGGTAAGTTTGATGAAGGTATATTTTTAGGGTACCAGTCTTTGAGTAAAGCATATAGAATTTACAATCATAGAACATCGTCTGTTGAAGAGTCAGTTCATGTGGATTTTGATGAATCCTCACCCTAAAAGACAGGGAAAGGTAGTTCCTCTGATATTTCAGGTGTGATAAAAAAACTTGATTAATGACTATATTCCCTAAGAGGATCCTCCTCCATCAACCTAATAGGATATTATTGAAAATAAATAGGAAAACTAACAAGAGTAAGATAAATAAGAGACCTCAACTGAGCTGCCTCCAATTTGGATTGCTACAAAAGATTATATGTTGGATCAAATACTTTGAAATACATGTAAAGGTGTACATACAAGATCTAAGGTTAACAATTTCTGTAAGTATTCTTCTTTCATCTCGAAAATTAAACCTAAAATTACATCTGATGCTTTACTTGACGAGGGATGGCTTACTGCTATGCAAGAAGATCTCATTCAATTTAAGCAAAATGACGTTTGGGACTTGTTCCACGTCCATCTGATAAAATCGTCACTGACACTAGATGGGTGTTCAGGAACAAATTTGATGAAAATGGAATAATTACTAGAAATAAAGTTGGGCCAGTTGCAAAAAGGTATATAGTCAGGCTGAACAAATAAACTATAAGGAGACTTATGCTCCCATAGCTCATCTTGAATCAATACAACTCCTTTTGGCATTTGCTTACTTCCTAAATTTTAAGTTATATAAAATGGATGTCTAATTGGATTTTCTTAACGACTTTATAAATGAAGAAGTCCATGTCTCTCAACCTCTTAAATTTGAGGATCACAAAAATCCTGATTACATTTTAAAACTTAAATAAACCATATATGGTCTTAAACAAGCTCCTAGAGCTTAGTGTGAGTGCCTTAGTGGAATTTTGATCAAACAAGGATTTAATCATGGTAAAGTATATAAATTTAATTTGATGATATTATATTTTGATCTACTGACGAATCCATTTGCAAGGATTTTGCGAGTTTGATGTCGGGGGAGTTCAAAATGTCGCCTATGGGAGAGCTAACCTACTTTATAGGACTGTAAATAAAGAAAGTTGAAGATGTGATAGAGCTTCTAAAGAATTTTGATATGAAAAATATCATAAGCATCTCGACCCCCATGGCGTCAAATATGTCGATAGATAAAAATGTGAATGACATATAAATCAACATTACCAAATATAGAGGTATAATAGGATCTTCTTTATGTTTTTAACTGCGAGCAGGCCATATATTATGTTTAGTGTGTGTAAATGTGCTAGATTTCTGACGTTGCATATGGAATCCCACTTTAAGATCATAAAAAGAATTTTGAGGTATCTTAATGGAACTTCACATCACAGTCTTTGATTTCCCTAAAGTAGCAAATGTAGCTTAGTAGGTTTTTTCGGTTCTGATTTTGTTGGCTGTAAATTGAATAGGAAAAGCACTAGTGGTAATTTCCATATGTTTGGAAATTTTTTAGTTTCTTATCACAGTAAGAAGCAGTATGGAAATTCTCTTTTTACCGTTGAGACTGAATATGTCGTCGTCGGTAATTGTTGTGCACAAATTCTATGGATAAAGAAACAATTATTGGATTATGATTTAAAACTCGGTTGCATTCCAATCAAACGTAATAACACTAACACATTAAGCTATACTAAGAATCACGTACTTCATTCACGTACTAAACATATACAAATCCGGAATCATTTCCTTAGGGATCATGTTGAAAAAGGTGGTGTTACTTTTTAATACTAGGATAGTAAGAATTAGTTGGCTAACATTTTTACAAAACCATTATCCACAGAACCTTTTCACAAGATATGTAGGGAATCAGAAATCATGGATTCTTTGTGTTTTAAATAGATTTAGACCCCTATTTCATTTCATTTGCTATTTATATTATGTAGTAAGTTAACATTTTCTTCTAGAAAGTTATACTTTAACCAACTCTACTAGTATGATTCTACAAATCTTATACTTTATAATAGCATTCTTTGTATTTTGTTATATATGTTTATTTGTTTACTTCTTACATTCTCCATTTCATTCATTCATTTCTAAACTGCTATATGACTAATTATTATTGCATTTGAAACCTTTTTAAGTGCATAGTGTTAATTATGTTCATTTGAGCATTATTTTGTTATTCATGCATTATTTAATCTCCCATCATATATGTTTTGACCACATATTTCTGGTGTTGTGTAGTTGCATGTCTATTTGCGCATATTGTTGCATTTAACATGTCTATCTTTGTATATCTGAAATATATCTTTTGGTGTTGTATGTTTTTCTTACCTATGTATAACTCATTTGTTTATATGTATTATCATTTATGTTGCAGGTCTTTTTGAATTTAGCCTCATTAGCATCTATCTCTTTTTTATCTTGTCAAAGGTGGAGAAGTTGTAATTTTTGTCTGTATATGATTTATGTGGTTTATGTTGTTCATGTTTTTGTGTAATGTTTCAAGGGGGCACAAGAAAATGGAGGAAAACATTTATTATACTTTGCTTCTATTTAAATTTGACTCAATTACAATTGTAAGCTTGCCAAGCATATAAAAGGGAGAGATTGAAGTTGCATGTCTCTGATACCTTTAAAGTTATTATTTTTATCACTTGTCTTTTATGTGTTTGGTTTTAGTTTTATGTCATTGAGTCTCCTCATCAATTACACATTTATTAATTGGGTTTTAGATCCTTATTTTAGCATGCATAAATCAAAGTGTTTGATTAGAGCTTAAGCAACATGAGTAAAATCAATATATTGAGTTTTTGGATCAAGAACTATGCTTGAGAATGATTCAAGTTATGACCATTGTAGAATCTCAAAATACTTTAAACTTTTGTAATAAATGAGATTCTGCCGGTGTGAGTTGAATCACATAGTTAGTCTTACTCGAACTAGAGTCACAAAAAGCTCTTGAATGCATTTCAAGATTTGTGATTCGAATCAAATGAATGTCTAATTAGAATCACAACACTCTGACTTGAATAAAAGAATGGAATGATTCAAGTAACTCTAAAATGGAAATACTCAGTGGTTTCTGGAACTCTGATTTGAATAATCAGTCTTTCTTATTCAATTCAAGTAACTAGAATAACAGATCTTGTGACTCGAATCACACGAATGGATTTTATATATATTTTAATTCTTGATTCAAATCACTTGTTTTTCTGATTCCAATCTGAAGCCAACAGAAATATACCTGAATGTATCACACGTTCGAACATACAACAAAGTCACCATCGAACTTTTATTATTCCCGAAAGAAAGAGAAAACAACGATAAAACATAGGGGAAAGAGAAATGATGGGTAAGGAAGTCGGTTATGCAAAGGGAAGGTATTGGCACCCCTAACGTCCATGATATTCCATGGGAACCATTTTGATTGTTCTTCCTCGAATAGGTGTTATATCTAAGGATTACTCGCGAAAGAATGAGGAAAAAGAAAATAATATATAGAGTGCTCGGCGAGGATTAGGGCCCTCATGCCTACGTATCTCATAGTGCAATGAGGAATTAAGAGCTTCGTAGTTCATAGAACTAGTGGTGGGAGGTGAAAAGAAGTGTGATAACAAGTATGGTTTGAACCAAACAATAATGTGTTTTGAACTCCAAAAAGAGTGAAATATGAACCCAAGAGTAAAGGTGGCGTTGGTCGATATGTGGAATAGCAGGAAGCGTCTACCACTATATGGTATAGCCAAAAAAAAGTGAATTAAGTGTTTGGATACGAGCCAAACAACTCTTGGTTTACAAGGTGACACAAGATGGAGCTCAAAGAGGTAGTATATTTGGATCAAAGAATAAGGTATATCACATGAAGTGAACGAAGGTAGAATATGAATGCATCATGGAGATGAATGAAGTGAATTACCAAAGTCACTGGATCAAATATTTGGTAATAAGTGACTGGAAAGGTAAAATTTGAAATCAAAGGTAAAGGTATATTGGAATCCATAAGAGAGATGGAACTTGTACCATAGAGGGAAACATCGTCTTAGCCAAAAAAGAAGGAATTAAATGTATGGGTACAAGCCAAACAACTCTAGGTACAAATGTGGATTTGCCACTATATGGTCCTAAAAGGGTGTATATGGAATTCCAAAGAAAATTGTGTTTCGGCTTCAAAGAAATAGTATGTCACTGGGGTGAACGGTTCGATGATTGAAGGTAGATAATGGACCGTGAAAGATATGAATGGTGCCTAAGGCGGAAGGAATAAATAAGTATGCTCACGAAGGATTCTAACCCTCATGCCTACGTATTCTTATCGTGCAATGAGAAAATCAGAGCAATCGTAATTCAGCCCACTACGACTGAAAACAAAGGGAAATTTGATAGGATTGTCCAGAGGCAAGGTAGATTGCTTAACAAGCAAAAGTGTGGCACTAACCAATGATGGTAATCAATCACAAGGACAAATGAGATATAGCCAGAGCCTGAACTCCATAGGGCAAGATAGATGAATTCCATAGTCTGAAATAAAACAAAGGCAAGGAACAAATTTCCAGAGTCTGAACTCAATAAGGGCAAAGGGAATATGATGCAAAAGTTTGAACTTCCAAATAATGTCAAAGGTTGCCAGAATCTGAACTCCATGGGAAAAATGTATAAGCATGCCATAGTCTGAACTATACAAGGCAAAGGAAATGATCTGAATGCCAGAGTCTGAACTCCATAAGGGCAAAAGAGTATGATGCCTAGGTCTGAACCGTAAGGCAATGGAAGAGGTAGCCAGATTCTGAACTCCATGGGCTGGATGAATGAATACCAAAAGTATGAACTGTAAGGCGTAATGATATGTCAAAGTCTGTATTGTATAGACAAAATCAGGATGGCTAAAGTCTGAACTCAATGGGGTAAGGATGCCAAGATCTGTATCCTATAGGCAAGGAACAAATCCAAAGTCTATACTCCATAGGCTGAAAGAAGTTTCCAAGGTCTGCACCTTGTAGGTAGAGGATAAACATGCCACAGTCTGAACTGTATGGGAGAGATGCCAATGTCTGTACCTTATAGGTAAAGAATAAAGCCAGAGTCTGAACTCCATGGGCTGAAGGAAGTTGTCAAGGTTTGCACCTTGTAGGCAAGAAACAAAGCATGCCATAGTATGAACTGATAGGAAATGCATGAAGCAAATGATTGATAAATGGGTATGTGAACCCAAGATGATGATCCCAAGAAATGTATGAACATTAAGGAGGAAAGTCCGATACTGAATCCAAGAAGAGAGTAATGGTGCTTCACTGTTGAAAGAGGATTGATGTGCAATGATGCTTCATTGTTTAAGTGTTGAATGATTAAGGCTTGCTTGAAGAAGAAGACTTGTCAATTGCATGATTCAAATTGCACTAAAGTCTATGAACAAAGGCGAATACCTTGAGCAATTGAGTCAGGCATCCCGTACCCAAGGATATCCTAGACAAGGATACAAATTCTCCACTCTCATCATTCTTTATTTCTTAATGCTCATAGCTCACAACTTGAATCAAAATTGACAAGTTGCTAATAGGAGATCCTGCGTGTTGATCTTATTGATGCAATGCTACTTGTTGTAGAAGAAGACTTTACAATCACATAATTTGAATTGTGCTAAAGTCTATGAATAAAGGTGAATACGATGAGCAACTGGGTCAAGCGTCCCCTATCCAAAGATATTCATAATGAGTTAATAGAATTCTCCACTCACATTCATTCTCTATTTCTTAAGGATCGTACCACGCAATCTGAATTAGAATTGACAAGTGTTGATACATTTGATGTGCTTTAGAAGTAGTCCATGTTACTAGCTATGATTGACTGATGTTGGCTTGAAGTCTTGATCTTGCATTTGAACCTTGAGGTCTTGAGCTCCTGAGATTTAGCGGATCCACAATAGCTTGAGCGCAATGAACTTGCCATATTAAGTGATCAAGGGTCTTTTGATCACTTGAATTAGGCTTGGGGCTTACAGGACAATTATAAAGGATTTAGTTGACCAAAGCGACCTTTGGTCAACACTAATCAGTGGGATTGAAATTAATATTTGAATCATGTACAATAATAAATCCTATTGAATTGATCATCTAAATAAAATCAGACAATTCTGGTTAAGGCCCTAAACTAGGGGAACATGTATTTGTTAATCAAAACTTGATTTAAAATTAATTAAAATTTTAAGTCAAAATTAATTTTAAGAGAGCGTGCATTTGTATGGTCAAAATAACAAAATAAACCCTTAAGGGATAAAATGGTCATTTCTCAATAATATTGATATTGAAGTAAATCATAATCATGAAATTCTAATTAAATCTAATTAGTTTTAATTTCCTAAAAATCTAATTAAAACTAAAGTATTATCTTAGACTAAAATTAATGTATTATTTTTCTAATCTAAGGCTAATGTATGTGTTAATCTAGCCAAAGCTATTGTGTTGTAATTAATGTGTATATTCTAACTAACTAACGTATATTATTTTCTAAACTAAGACTAATATTTTCTAAGTTAATTGTAAAAAAAACTTTTTTAAACTAATATTAACATGCGGCATTACATATTAAGCATATAAAATTAGTATTAACCAAATATGATATGTGATAATTTTAAATATCATAAAGATGTAAAAGAATTTTACACCGTCAATTAATCCTAGACGTTGGATATTGAAATATGTTTGACTTTTATTTTAAAATTTTATAAAATAATGCAAACGGAAGATGGTGATGAATTGACAGTGTAAATCTTTTTGCATATTAATTAATCTCTATCATAAAACTAATATAATATATATATAATAGTAAATAAATAAAATGATAATGAAATGAAACCGTTATAAAAGGCAAAGTAGTGGAATAATAAAACTAACAACCTTAACAATTTAGATTAAGCCTCTTTAATGAAAAACAATTCAATATAAAGAAATGATCCTCAATTAGCATTTCACACTGAACAAGTCTTAGACGTGTCTTAAGATTATGTTAGAATAAAAATCTAAAAGTATGTATAGATAAGAAAAGTGAAAAATATGGTATCAATAGTATAATAGAAGGTGATAGGAGAAAAATGGAAGCCGCAGCAGTGCCAACAGTGACATATATGATGCATGCAGTACTAATAAAAACATGTATATTAGTAGTAAGAAAGAGTAGCAGTAGATAAAAGATGAAAAATAAATTTTGAACATACTTTCATAACGGTCAACGGAATCGAATTCAACGAGTTAATATATCGTTGGAATCGGAATTTCACAAAGTAATCAAATATATATTACAAGTTGCGAAATAAACTACAAATTATATCGAAAGAGCATCAAAAATGGGCGACAAACTCGATTAAAGAATGCGTCGGTTCGGCTAAAATATGCATCAGAACAAAATATATATATATATATATATATATATATATATATATATATATATATATATATATATATATATATATATATATACATATATATATATATTCATGATCAACGCAATAAATAGATTCAAATGGTATATTCACATGTTATTAATAGTCAAGAATTAATTAATCATTATTTCAAGTTTATGTGTTTCATGTCAAAATAAGTGATTATCTAATAAGCAAATCCAAAACAGTAGCTTAAATCAATCAACCAACAAACATCCAATAATTCATGGCAAGGGTGTGGAAGAGATAAAGGATTACCGACGAAGCAGAGATTTTCTCCGGTTAGTGTTTAAAAATGAAGCACCGAAAAGAAACCCGAAATACTTCAAGAATACGCTTCATTAATCCAATTAACTTCCAAGCTTTGATAATTATTCTTGATGGTGAATGAATGTAGAAGATGAATCATGAATGTAGAATATTGATGAATAAACTTGAATTGATGAATCTTGGATGATGATTATTGATAAATCTTGATAAACTTTATATGATGTAGAAATTGTTGATGAATGACTTTTGATGATAATGCTTGAATTGTTGATTGATTATTGTGTATGATATATAGAAATTGTTGATGGCTAAGTTCCACCATTTTAGAACTTTAATGTGAAATTCTAAATGGTGATGAAGATGAACTTTAGTGAGGGTGGGAGAGAAGATGAATTGAGAGAGAAATTAAGAAGAAGAAAAAATGGTGGAAAAATAATGGTTAGTGGTGAATTTTGAAGTGAAGTTAGTTAAGATAGTTAAGGCCAAAATTATGAGAAATTACATGTTTATATATAATTGGTAGGTGAATGATCACCCTTGGATTGTGATCCAAGCAATTGATTTTATCAATGGTTAGAAATTAATTTAAGTTCAAGTTGCGGATCACCAATTTCAACCATAGGATTAATAGTTAAGAGTGGTTAGGATTGAGTGAAAAAAATGGAAGTTGAGATTTGTGTTTATTTGGATGTTTTGTGTTAGTTAGGAAGTTATGGTAGTTGAGGGTAATTAGGTAAATTGATGACTTGTATAGAAATAGGTAGTTAAAGGTAGTTAGAGACCAATGGTGTTGGAGTTTAGCAAAAGTATCAAGTTAAGATGTAAGGCAAATAGTCACTAGTAATTAATTTGAATTTTCATGCATTTGTCTTTTGACTTGAATTTTGAGTGGCTTAACCCATGATTTTTAATACTTTTGAGAAGTAATATTTTCCAATAAACGAATGAAATCTTCATTTTATTCCAACTTTTCCCTTTCCTTTGAATTCAAGCAAACCTCATAAATAACCATAAATCTCAAATAAAGAGATGATCCTCACCACAAGTAATACGGGAAATAAACCCGAATAATTACCAAATAATATCCACCTCGAAAATCAACTTAAACCGATTAAATCTAATATCATTGAACATTTGGCCTAAATTTATTACCATGTGCAAATGCTTAAAATAGAAAAAGTATACAAATGAAGAAAATCATAGGCCATGCAAATTAAAAAAAGTAGGGCAAATTTTAGGGTATGACACAATCATAGCTCTTTTTTTTGACTCGAATCATACATTATTTTTATCTCATTTTTGTGTCTGATCTCCAACACATATAAATACCATTTTATTTCAAAATATTCACAATATTATAAAGTATACACTTCCAATATTGATTTGAAAACTCACAACTCACTTGTTCTCTCATATTTTCAAAATAATTTTAAATCTTTCTTGAACACTTGCAAACAATTTCTTTCATCCTTTACCTCATTCTTTTTCCATTGTTACATGGATCTAAATCTCATATTTGGATATTTGTGATTGTTGAGGATATTTATTTATTGAATTTAACGTTTCTTTGAAGATTTGGCTAAGATTTCAAAGGTCTGAAAGGTGTGGTGTTGTGACTGGTTTTGACAATTCCAAGGGAAAAGAAGGAAGTTCCTCTCTCCAGGTTCATCTTGGTAGTACTGTGTGAAAGCATATAGACAAGGTATGAGTTCTTCTCAATCTTTGGTCATACCAATGCTCAAGATATCAGTAGGATCAAGGAAATATTGTTGCAGAACGGAGACTTTGGAGCAAGTTGTTGGGGCTGGAAGATTTAAGGAGATTTCACAAGAGTTCAGTTTGAATATTGTGTACAAGTCAAGAGATCCAAATAGAAGATTCTTATATTTTCACTTTTATTTGGATATTGTGATTGTACTAAATTTGTGTAATTTTGTCACAAATCATAATGGAAGACCAATAAATTTCAATGGGAAACCATTGTAGAGTGGATTAAGCTTAGCGCAGACAATAGTTGAACCATTATAAACCCCAGTATACCTCTCTCTCTCTCTCTCTCTCTCTCTCTCTCTCTTTTAATTTGGTAGAAATCGCATGTTAATTTGTTGCTTATTGCTTTCTAGAATTGTATGCCATTATGATTTCTTCTGGTATTGATTTATTTGTAAAATATAGGTTTTGTTGGAATCTGAACTTTAAGTTTGTCTTGTTGAAGATTAAGCTGAAAATTGTGATTGTATAATCTGCGAAGTGTTGATATTGTACAAACACACATCTTATGTAGTTTTGATACACACATACACACACATACGCGCGCGCGCACACACACACCCACACACACACACACACACACATGCATATATAAACACACACACACACACCCACAACCCCCCCCCCCACCACACACACACACACATGTTGAATTGGTTTGTAGAATTTGGTAGATTTTGTAATTCGATGTTGATTTCTTTATGTATCGTCTAAGTGACTTTGTAGAATTTGGTATATTATGTAATTCAATTATGATTGCCTGATGTTGCATACAATGTGACTATTGACTATTTCTCTGAGGAACATACGAACCTAATAATTTGATAGTTGTTATACCTTCATAATTTGAATTAATCCAACCTAATAATTGCATAGTGGTTGTACCTTCGTGATTATATAGGATGCCAAAATCTAATGTGCTCTGCAGGCACCTCATGCTTCTTTTAATCGCAACAACATGTATTTATGTAGGCTTTTACATGTATCTAGTCACCAAGCACACAAAAAAGTCATGTCAGGCATATTAGCTAGCAGGTACATAAAGTTCCTACCATTTTCTTGAAGATGGTAGCATCAGAAGTGTTGCCATTCTTTGCAACCAAGAACAATTGGGTTGCCTATTTTGTCACATGCCTCCATGCTAAACCTTGATAGAATATCATATGAATACTTTTGTTGATGGATGAAGATTCCATCATTTTCCTACTTCACATAAATTCCCAAGAAGTGCATCATCCTTACTAAGTTAGTTCGTGCAAACTCTCCCTTCATTTACTGCTTGAATTCATCCATCATATAAAGATATTTTCCAATGTAGATGAGGTCACCTACATATAAAATGACAATGAGAATCTTCCATTCAGTTCCATGTTTAACCAAGAGAGTATGCTTATAAGGACATTTCTGAAATTTGGCAACTCAAAAGTATGAATCTATCTTGCTATACTAGGCCCTTGGAGAATTCCTTAGGCCATAGAGAGTTTTTCTCAGCTTGTAAATTGTTTTAGGTTTTCCTTTGTGATATCCTACATGTTGGCTTATGTAGACGTCTCCAGCTAACTCACTATGCAAGAAAGCACTATTTACATCTAGATGAAATGCACATAATTTTTTATTTTTTTGCAACTGCTAGAATGGTGTTTATGGTGTCCCACTCAACCACAAATTTAAACACTTAATTAAAAACCAATGCCATGCCTTTGAGAGTACCCTTTTTCTACCAATTTTGCTTTGTGTTTCTCCACTTATCCTCTTTCATTGTACTTTATTTTATAAATCCACTTTACTCCAATGGTTTTTAGACCTTTAAGGAGTGTGGCTAATTCCCACGTATAGTTATTCTCTATGGGTTCTATTTCAAGATCCATTTCTCTTCTCCACATCTTAGATTTGACAGCTTCCTCATAACTATTGGATGGTTTTCATTTTAACTGAAGATTGCAAGATTATGCAATTGATCTTCTCTATTTTCCAAACCTACAACATATTCATTAAGATATTTTGGAGGTTTTCTAATTCTTTGAGTTATCTCATCATATTCATCATTGTTTTCTTGACCTGTGTTCCCCGCCTCTCCATTATTGCATTCATTTTCATAGTCATCAACAAGGTCTTCAGTTACATTTTATGCTACATCTAAATTTTCTTGTGGTTGAACTTCACTTTTATTATATATATGGACTTGTGATTCTTCAAGAACAACTTGATCTTTTTTGTTCCAGTCCCAACATTTTTCTTCATCAAACACAACATCCATGCTAATAGTGACTCTTCCTTCAACTGGTTCATACAAATTGTATGCTTTAAATTCTTCACTGACTCCAAGATTCACACATTCCACATTTTTTCCATATAGTTTCTTTCTTTGTGTGTCACGATCCATACAACCAAACACTATAAAGTGATGTATTGATAGATTTACTCCACTTCATGCTTATTTAGGTTTCATGTTCAAGACTGCAATGGTATGACTTCTATTCATGACATACGTGGCCCATCTTACTACATCAGGCCATAAATGTTTGGGAATATTTCTGCATGATAACATACTTCTGACCATATTCATGAGAGTATTATTCTTCCTTTCATATACTCCATTTTTCTATTGAGTATATGCAATGGTCAACTGTCTTTCAGTTCCTTGCAATTTGCAAAATTCATTGAAAGCATTTGATGTAAATTCCCTTCCTCCATCAGCTATGAGACAATGAATCAAGAAACTAGTTTCTCTTTCAACCAATGCCTTGAATCTTTTGAAACCATCAAATGCACTAATGTTTTGTTTCAAAAAATGGATCCATGTTTTCCTACTAAAATAATTTGTAAAGGTGATAAAATACTTATTTCCTCCAAGTGACTCAAGTTTGATTGGTCCACAAATATCATAGTGAACAAGCTCTAGTTTTACACTAGCTCTCCAAGTTGCATGTTTAGGAATGGGATATTTGTGTTGCTTCCATACCAAGAAATAAATGCATATTTATTTTGTCTTCACCAGAATTGGCAAACCATTCACCATTTCCTTCTTCACAAGTGTGTCTAGGCCCTTGATACTCAGGTGTATATATTTGATATGCCATAGTTGAGATTTCAATTACTTAGTAGTCTGAAAGCACATTGGGATGATGACCGGTGCATGAATCACATACACCCTATTCTAAGACATTTGAGTAGTTAAGATCAAACCTTTCTCTCTGTGAAAGATTTGGAAAGAATCATGATTGAACACAATACTTAGATTCTTATACTAAAGTTTTTCAATACTAAGGAGATTATTTCCCAAGCCTGCAAGGTAGTATACATTAGTAATCACGCGTGTCTTGCTATCAATGCTTAGCTTCAAATTTCCTTTCCCCATGAAATACATTTTTGAGTTATCTCATAATTTGACAGTTTCCATAAAGGTTCTAGCAAATTCAAAGAACCAAGTTTTAACTCCAACCATATGATTGTTGCAACCAAAATGTAGATACCATATTTCCCCATTTCCACGACTTCTTGATTCACTTTTGGCCATCAAAATCATATTTTCTTATTCATTGAATTCAACTTAGTTGACATTTTATTCCTAGCTATCACACTCGCTTTGATAGTCACCTAACTTATGAAACTTGTAGCATTCTACGGAATCTCGACTTTTTCTACCTTTGGCGTGACTTCTAACTGGGAATATTCCTCTACCTCTCCCACCATCTCTTCCTACATTGGACACATTCAAGGCTTGTTCTTCAGTGAAATCTCTTTGAACCTTAATTCTTTTCTCGTTGTAAAGATCACAAGTGTGCTCTTTTGACCTTCAAATATCCATGATACCTACGACGCATACCATCCCAAATGTCCTTGGTTATGATGTACACAAGGATGGTTTCCATAATCAACCTATCAATAGAATATATGGGTAATTCTTGGCTTTCAGATCTTTCATTTTTCTCACCTTAGCAATCGTCAACTATTCTTGAGTTGTTTTTGGAGGTGCAATCATGATGCCATTCTCCATCAATCCCCAATACTCCTTAGATTGGAAAAGGTTCTCCATTAACATGGACCAATGTTCATAAACTCCATCAAATCTTGGAATTGTTGGTTGAATGAATATATCTTGTGATAATTTAGTCACAGTGAGAAGGATTGAGGGTACAAGATATCAAACAAGCAAGTTTCAAGAATGAAAGAAGGAAGAAGAATCAATGGTGCAATAAGAAGAAACGATTGGCGATTATAACTCAAAAATTGCGGTTTTCAGTTGGAAAGGATTAGGATCCCATTCAGGCTCTGATACCACTTGTTAGATCAAAATCATTTTCCTTTCTTATTCAATGATTAGCTAACTACTTATATGATTATGCATACATTTATGATCATTACTTGTGCAGTAAGCAATGTTGTAACCAACTAACAACTAACTAACATAAAAAACTTAACAAGTTTATCCATCATATTCATGTCTACCGTGTCATCTTGCTCAACTGAAAAGAAATTACCAATATTTCCAGTTTTACTTTTCTCGGTTGTATTGATAAGTTTATCTATAGCTCATTTTTGTGATTCAATAAAAACTTTTAGTCTCTTTTTTAAGTTTAAAATAAAGGTGATGATATCCTTCATCAAGGTAGCACAATAATATCCTGCCTTTAACAACTTGTGAGTGAGGGCTTTCGGCTAATATGACTCCTGCAAGCTCCCTTATGTATTTCTTCCAGCACCGAGGAGGTTTCATGATCACCTAGGAACTGAAGTAAGGGAATAGCTCCCCCGTTATATATAGTTTTCCATAGAGGAGGGATTACTTGGCATCCTATTTTTGAATTCTTCTTGCTCCCCCCCCCCCCCCCCCCCCCCGCGTCCACTGGAAGTTCGCCTGACTGTAGGTAACGCAGTATGGGTAACATCCAGCTAGACTTATAAAAAATGGTTAGGGAGTATAACTTGTACGACTCGATGTTGGGGGATGCGAGAGTCTCTTGGATAATTTTTATGTTATTGTCTTTGATGTGGCAAGTTTGGACAAGAGGTATGTGAAGCTAGCGGAAATATACCCGAACGCATCGCACGCTCAAAGATACAACAGAGTCACCATCAAACTTTATTTATTATCAAAGGAAATGGAAAACATCGATAAAACCCAGGGGAAAGAGAAAAAGGGTAAGGAAGACAGTTATAGAAGGGGAAGGTATTAACATCCCTCATATCCGTTGTACTCAACGGTAATCGTTTTGATTGTTCTTGCTCGAATGGATGTTATATCTAAAGTTTACTCATAAAAGAATAAGAGGAAAATAATGGAATAGATAGAGTGCTCGGGGAGGATTAGGGTGCTCATGCCTACGTATCCTTATAGTGCAATAAGGAATTCAGAGCTCCGTAGTTCATAGAACTAATGGTGGAAGGTGAAAGAAGAGTGTTAAAGGTGTGGTTTGAACCAAAGGATAAAGTGTTTGAACCCATGAAGGGATGAATTTTGAACCCAAGAGTAAATGTGGCATGAACCAATATGTGTGGGGCCAAAGCATGAATCACTATATGGTGGGGCCGAAAACAAAAAGAATTAAATGTTTGACAATAAGCCAAACAACTCTCGGTTCAAAGTCGGACACTAGATGGAGCTCAAAGAAATAATGTATTTGTCTCAAAGAGAGAGGTATATCACATGGAGTGAATGATTGGTAGAAGATATTGAGTTAAGGTAGTGAATAGTGAATAATGGGAAATGAATGGTAGAATAGAGAGAATAATTAAGGTAGAATGGATTGAAAGGTTTGGAAAAAGTGACCGAAAGGTATAATTTGGAACCAAAAGATAAGGTATTGTTGGAATCGATAAAGGAAGTGGTATTTGAAACCAAGAGTAAAGGTGGCATGAACCAATATATAGGGGCCAAGGTATGAACCACTATATGGTACCGCCAAAAACAAAGAGAATTAAATGTTTGGCAATAAGCCAAACAACTCTTGGTACAAAGGTGGACAGTTGTTCTAAAAGGCTATATGTGGAATTCCAAAGAAAACTGGTATTTGGTTTCAAAGAGAACAATATATCACATGGGGTGAATGATTTAAGGATTGAAGATATTGGGTAATGGATCATGAAAGATATTAATGGAGCCCTAAGAGAGAAGAAAAAATAATTATGAATATGCTCTCCACGGGTTCGAAGCTTTGTGCCTACGTATTCTTATCATGCAATGAGAAAGTCAGAGCTCCGTAATTTATGGAACTAATGTGAAACAAAGAAAGAAGTAAAGTGCCAGGGTATACGACCCTATAAGGCAGAAAAAGGAGTGCCAAAGTCTATAGCCTTACACGGAAAGATGAAAGATTTCCAGAGTCTATAACTCTATAGGCAAGAAGGAGTTTTCCAAGGTCTACAACCCTATAAGGCAAATAAAATGGATGCCAGAGTCTATAACTCTATAAGCATAATGAAAGGTTGTTGGAGTCTATAACTCTATAGGAAAGATAGAGTTTTCCAAGGTCTATAACCTTAGAGGCAAAGAAACATTGCCAAGGTCTACCACCTTATAAGCAAAGAAATATTCCCAGAGTCTATAACTCTATAGGCAAAGAACTGAACTGCCAAGGTCTATAACCATAAAGGAAAAAGAAGGCACTGCCAAGGTCTATAACCTGATAGGCAAGAGAGATTGCCAAGGTCTATCACCTTAAAGGAAAAGGAATGAATTGCCAAGGTCTATAACCTGATATGCAAGAAATATTGCCAAGGTCTATCACCTTAAAGGCAAAGGAAGGCACTGCCAAGGTCTATAACCTGATAGGCAAGAGAGATTGCCAAGGTTTATCACCTTAAAGATAAAAGAATGAATTTCCAAGGTCTGTAACCTGATAGGCAAGCAATATTGCCAAGGTCTATCACGTTAAAGGCAAAGGATTGAATTGTCAGGGTCTATAACCCTATAAGGCAGGAGCACAAATGTCAAGAGTCTATAACCATACAAGGTTGATCAAAAGGGTTGTCATGGTCTATAACCATATAGGCAACAGAGGAAGTGGCAAAGTCTATAACTCAATAGGCACAAAAAGATTTTGCCAAGGTCTATAACCTCATGGGGCAAAGAAAGATTGTCAATGTCTATTACCTTATAGGCAAGAAAGATTGCCAAGGTTTATCACCTTAAAGGAAAAGGAATGAATTGCCAAGGTCTATAACCTGATAGGAAAGAAAGATTTCCAAGGTCTATCACCTTAAAGGAAAAGAAATGCACTGCCAAGGTCTATAACCTGATAAGCAAGAAATATTGCCAAGGTCTATCACCTTAAAGGCAGAATGAAGGCAATTAATTGAAGGAGGGTGTACAACCACACGGTGTTTAAACCACATGATTTGGATATCAAAGAGAATGTAACCCAAAGAGAGGGTGTGATTAGTGATCCAAAGAGGAAATAGTGATTGATATGCTTGAAGAAGACCTTGTCAATTACTTGATTCGAATTGCACTAAAGTCTATGAACATAGGCGAATACCTTGAGCAACTGGGTCATTCGTCTCGTACCCAAGGATATTCTAGACAAGGATAGGAATAGGGGTGGAAAAACGAGTCCGGCCCGCTGGGCATGCCCGTTTTGCCCGCACTTTAGTGCGGGACGGGCCAAGGATTTAGGCCCTCACCCTCTAATGTGTCCTCCCCGCCCCACCCCGTTTTTTCGCGGGCTTTTGCGGGCACGTGCATTTACATAAATTTTTGCATTTTTAGGCTTAAAGAGTGCAGTTCCCGCGGGATTTCCCTGCCCCGCCCTCACATTTTTGCGGGGCAGGTCTAAGTTTTAGGCCCACATCCTCAACCATGATTGTTCCGCTCTGCCCCATTTTTTGCGGGCTTTTGCGAGGTGGGCCTAAACGGGGTGGGCATGCCCGTTTTCCACCCCTAGATAGGAATGCTCCACTCTCATCATTCTTCGTTACTTAAGGCTCATGGCATACAACTTGAATCATGATTAACAATTATGGATAAATTATTCTGATTGTTGTCCTTGAATATGCAAGATTGAAGAAAAGACTTGACATTCATTTTTTTTAATTGTGCTAAAGTCTATGAATAAAGGTGAATATGATGAGCAACGGGGTCATTCGTCCCGTCCCCAAAGATATTCAGAATGAGGACATGAATTCTACACTCTCACCGATTATCTATTTATTAAGGTTCGTGGCACACAACTTGAATCATGATTGACAAGTGTTGACCTTTGTTGTACTTGCGATGTAGTCCATTCTATTTGCAATGTGAAGGCCTTGTACTAACTTTGAAGTCTTGAACTCTTGAACTCTTGATCTTGACTCTTGAGATCTTGAGCTCTAGTACAACTTGAACACAAAGGACTTTCCATATCAAGTGATCAAGGATTTTTTGATCACTTGAATAGGCTTGGGGAATTGAGCATAGTGCAAAGGATTTGGTTGATCAAAATGAACTTTTATTAACACAGTCAGTGGGATTTGAACAGTTGAACTAGGTAAACAACCTAATGAATGATCAGTCAAACTAAATTAGTTAATTCTAAGCAAAAACCCTAAACTACTGAATCATGCAAAAATTAGGAGTTCATAGGTCCTAGAGGCAAAATGGTCAATATGCACAAAATTTGATTAAATGGAATTAGTAAACAAGATTATTTTGAATTAATTAAAACCAACTAATTAATTAAAAACCATCCATGAATATATGATGAAAAATCAAGCTAAGTTCGATTAACTTGAACCTAAAATTTCTAATGATTACAATTAACTGATTAATCACAATTAACCAGAATTATCTATTAATCACACTAATCACAATTAACCATAATTACAATTAATCTAAAAAAACTAACAATTATTCATTGTTATGTAAAAAAATAGTAAGTGAAAATTTAATCAAGAATTTAATTGAGATTGATTAATTAAGATTAACTAAGTTAAACAAAATTAAATAAATACTAGGGGAGGGGTACATGCCCATGTGGTGGTAACAAGAAGAAGAAATGTTTGGGCCTTAGGCCCAAACCGGATTCACAGCCACATCAACAAGGAAAGGCGTACAAGCTGAAAAAGGAAAAAAGAAAAAAATTGCTTGTGCAAAAAAGCTGAAACAAAAGAAAGGGAAATCACTTATGTAACGAAAAACAGCAAACACAAATGAAAACATCCACCAAACTGAAAAACGCTTATCCAACAAAGCTCAGAACAACAACATGATTCGCATCTTCGGTTTCTCGGATCCATGTTCGTGCGTCTTAACAATATCATCGCGTCTTATGGATCATCACTTTTGCGTTCAACATCAGCGTGTTTCAGAGTTATCAGCATCACGACTTCGTGGCATCAATGTCATCGTGGATTCACGCTTTGGATTCCTCATGTTTTTAGAGTTCCCCATCATATTCTTTATTGGTACACAAGGTGATAAAGATGAACAATGGAAATAAGAGAGATAAGAGAGAATAATAACAAACTTCCACTACTCTTAAAATGGTTACAAAATGGTTGCACACAAACACTGCAAAAAGGAATAAAGGTATTGTTTTATTTACACCACTCACTTGCTTAAATACAAGTGGGATTTTAGGAGAAATACTAAAATACCCTCTAAAAACTTTTTCAACAAGTTTATGAAAATATGAATTAATTCTAACATAATCACTTAATTCATATTCAACTTAACCAAAACTAACAACACCAATTTCATCCCTCAAGCGGAGAAATTGATCAATCTTGATCGCCTTCGTCTGAATATTCGCCAACTGCTTCTGGGTGCTATAATGCATAACTTCTAGCACTCCATTCTGAACCTGATTTCTCAAAAAGTGATACTTAGTCTCAATATGCTTGCTTCTCCCATGCAACACTAGGTTCTTGGCAAGATTGATTGCAGACTTGTTATCAATCATCAACTTCAGAGGCTTGTTTACTTTGATCTTCAGATCCTGCAGTAAATTCAGAAGCCACACAACTTGACATGCAGTCACAACACCTGCAATATATTATGAATCATAGGTTGAAAAAGCAACATCTGGTTGCTTCTTGGAACACCAAGAAATAGGACTTCCCAGAAACTTAAACAAGTACCTATAAGTACTTATTATGTTAACTCTGTCTCCACACCAATAAGAATCTGAGTAACTCAGATGTTCTGAGTCAGTTGTGCTCTTGCACTCAGAAATATGATATCCAAACTCACCGAATTTGGAACATCTCACAAAATTAGGTCCCTCCCCCACTTTGCTCTTTCCCATATGTAGTCTTTTGATCTTCCTTCTATTTCCCTTTGTCAACTAGAGAAATTTACGGTTTCCCACGACTATGATCCTTCCCTTTCTTTCTACTAAGACTCTTATTGTGAGTAGATCGGGCTCTTTTATCCTCATCATATATTATGCACTTATTTACTAGTACAGAAAACTGGTGGATCTCTTGATACTCAATAGCTTTCTTGATCTCAGGATGCAATCCGCTCTCAAACTTGATACACTTCGATCCCTTAGCAGACACACTATTGTAGTGTGGATAAAACTTCACCAATTCTTCAAACTTAGCAGCATACTCAGCAACTGTCGAATTTCCTTGTTTCAGCTCAAGAAACTCGATCTCCTTCTTACTGCATATGTCCTCAGGAAAGTACTTCTCTAGAAAATAAGCTCTGAGCACAGCCCACGTAATCTCAGTATGTACAACCTCCAGTCTATGATGCACATTATCCCACCAGTCTTCGACTTCCTCTATCAACATATGAGTATCGAACTGCACCTTTTAAACTTCAGTGCAAGCCATCAATCAAAAAATCTTCTCAATCTCTCTGAGCCATGCATGTGCATCCTCTGGATCATATCTGCCCTTGAAGATTGATGGGTTGTTTCTCTGAAACTTCCCTAATCCACAAAATTCGTAGCCAACCTGATTCTACTGACCCTGCAGCGCTTAATCCATCATCTCCAAAACATCAACAATGGCTCGGTAATTTCTTCCAGCCACTATTGTGCATACCAACAAACAGACATTCGAAGAAACAACGCATTGGCAGTGTCCACACACATGTTGCATACTAGGGAACAATCAAGATTACAAAAACCTGGCTGAATTGACCGACCTGCTTTGATACCCCTAATGTAACACCCTACTTCCCGACTCGACAAATAATTAAATATAATATGTATAACAAGTTAATCCCTCAAGTAGGATGTTACTCATGCAACAACAAAACATACGTGAACCACATAATTGAAAAATTAAATCATTTGATAAGCTGCGGAAATTATAAAAAATTGGCATAAGAAGCCTCAACAATAATAAGTTTAAAAAGTTGTTCAACATCAAAATAAAAGAAAATATATGCAACATAAAACAAACAAAATAACAACATATTCCCCCCGTGTTACATATTAGAGTGACTCTAACTATAGACTTGATTGACAGTCAACTAAAGAGGCACAACGCCATCATTTACATCAAGCTCCTACTAAGGTACTTGATTGTCTGTACTCTAGAGGAGCATGAATGCAACAACATAAAAGAGGTGAGAACGTGTTCAAATATTAATCGATGCATAAAACAATCTGGGTGGATTCACACATCACAAATCATACACATATCAAACATGCACCACAATATCACATATTCATATTTCACCCACATCACAATAAAACACCAATCACAATGTTATTCATCACATTCAAAATTGCACAAATCCATACGAGAGTATTTGACAACACTCAAACATCTCATATGCACAACTGTTATGTAATGCAATGCAACATCGACTCGACTCATGCATGTGGCACCGACTCAACAAATGGTTCTTCATACGAACCAAGTCCCCTCTCTGAACCCTGAGCCCCCACTCTGAGCTCCAAGCCCCCATTCTCAGCTTGGTACAAGTCACTAGTACCCTCTTTGAACTCGTGACTCGCCTCTTTCACAACACGACAACATATGATGCATGTCATGTAACAATGCAATGACAACAACACAACAAATGAATACAACCCCACATCTGATTGTAAACAATTATGTAACAATAAAAACATAAAAATGAATACATCGTAAATAATCATGCATTCAATTCATCAATAGTAGTTCTCACTCTGAATTATTCATCCCTTCAATTCATCAGTAAACATGTACAATAATTCACATAATTATAATTGCATTTCACAACATATATTTACACATTGAACATACATCCACACATAACTCAAACATATCAATTTATCTCACAAGGCTCTATCATGAGGTAGTTTTGCGCGTTAGCTTTCCAACACTTCAAACTGCAGCTCATTTGGACTTACGGAACAAAAGTTATGGCAAAAACAATCGGGTAAAAAATACGATTCAGTTCATCAACTTTTCAAAAATCAACTAGCATCAATCGATTGTCATATGGGTGCAATCGATTGACATCAATCCCTATTATATTCTGCCTTTCCAATTTTTCATATTTTGGCTGAGAGCAATCGATTGATTCAGGAAATTAATGGATTGACATAGTTCAATTTTTTAGATTTACTAGTTTTACACATGTGCAATCGATTGACACAGGATGTCAACCGATTGACATCAACCAAATTTCCAAAAATGCCAGTTTTTCACCCGTTAACTTCATTTTTCCCATTCCTTTTCCCTCATACATCATCCTAACTCTCATTATAACATTCAAATACATCATATAACATCCCCAAACAGCGGACCACATAGAATACATATCCTACTATGATTAATACATTAATTACCCATTGATTAAACACTTAATCCATCACTTTTATCATGAATTAACTCAATTATGTTCATACCTTAAAACACCAAATTTCAACACAAATTCATCATTAAATCAATTAACTTATGAACATAAAGCATCATAACATCAAACACGAATTTCTCATTAATTCGTGGCATAAAAACAGAATCACAATAATCATTCATCATATTAACATCAACAATAGAGAAAAGAGAATCTCATTTGAGATTAAGGGAAACCTCTTCACCCTTTCATGATTAAGACATCCTTAGATGAATAATCCCCTCCCCCCCTTTACCTTGTAAATTCAGCAAAAGTACAAGCAAGCAAGCTCTTATGATCTTCTCTTCCAAAGCCCTAGCTCTCTCTCCAAAAACTCTTGCTCTCCTCTTCTCTTTTCACGTATTGACAAATGCTCTAAAATCTTTTCTCTCTTCTATTTCTCTCAATATATAATATAACCTAATTAAATTTCTCTTAAGTCAATTAAAACATAAGCTCTCTCCACTAACCATCTAATGTCTATTAATTACACATTCAACCAAACTCTTAATATTCTACCAACTTCCTATTATTTAATTAATTAAATCCTACAAAAATTCAATTAATCACGCACAATTCACAACAAGTGTCATCATCGGTCAAACACGTCATAAATCACATAAACCAGTATTTAAATAAATTAATTATATGATTAAATAAATAATTAAATAAATGACTAATTAAATCGGAGTGTTACATGTGCATGTTACCCCTGCAATAGTAGATGCACTCAGAGGTCTTAGTAGGTGTATCACAAATAGTGGTGGTTAGGGATTGCCTACGACGGCGAGAACTCATATACGGTGTTGTTTTTGGTAGTTTAGAGGACCTGCTCACATGAGGTGAGACACTATGTATTTTTGTTTGATTGCTTGTGTATAAGCCTATGAGTTAAGATTTGTCATCTCTCCTCCGTGGAGGATGAGTATTTATAAAGACTTTGGGCGTAGGGTTTTCTTGGGAAAGATCACCACCCACCTAATCAATGATGAACCATTGATTCCCTATTTCCAAGGAAGCGTGGGTTGGTTATTGATCTGACTTCTCTGTGTCCAAGAAACATCTTATCTCACGTTTCCCATGACTGAGCGATAGAGAAATCATGGGGGCGAGACGGTACCTCCCTAAGGGCGATATGATTGTGGCCTCCTGGGGTGGCCTACATTCATCGTCATAGCCAGGTCCTTTACAAATATAACATTACACTATTGCTGGCCTAGCTTATCAACAGGAATAAGTAAAAGAAAATCTTAAGCATGTGTTGTTTGTAGACACCCAAAAATTACTTTCTATCTTTTGATCATGTCAAACTTTACATACGTGTCTTAAACACTTGCACTCACCAAAACATGTTACGCTCTAAGGGGGCAGTGCTCTTGCTAGTGAAAGTGTTAAAGGTCAAAAGCCTAAACTATACCACTAACCATCCAAAAGACATGTCAAAATTAGAGTTCATATGCCATACCTCAATGTCTCTCGATATATAAAGATCTTCGAAGAAAAGATCTCCACCTACCACAATTTCTTCAACGAACCATTATAACTCTTTATTAAATCAAATAATTGTCAATTCTATGTAAAATGATTGATACATCTTCATGTCAAAAAATAATTTGACGATACTCATAAAATCAAAATAAATTAAATCCACTTTGTGGAATCCATCATTACATAAGAAGATGGATTAACTAAAAAGAAAATGTTACATTAAATGTTATAAAAAATGTAATTATTATTTTATTTCCTTTTATTTTTACTATTTTAGTTTTTTTATTTAAAAACTTCCTACCCAGTAGTAGTAGTAGTAGAACCCCATTATAGCCCCATGTCAATTACTAATAACTTATGAGACCAGCACATCATACAATTCTTTAGATAAAGAGTAGACCTTTGTTCTGAACTTTGAACTAAGCCTTAATTTGTCAAATGGAACCCATTGCCACTCACAGTCACAGGGATCAAGTGATGACCACATTCATTGTAATTTTTCAAAACAATCCAAAATTGTACGAATTAGAAAAGCACATGAAATGAATAGATGTACCCCAAAGTTGAAAGCTTATATCCCCACTTCACATGCTTTTTTATATATATTATGATAAATGAAAGTATATACAACCAACAATTGAAAAGAACTTTACCCCTCAACTGCTATAGTGGGTCACATGGTTTTTATATTCTGTTCCTTCCTATTTGCATCCTAAGAAATCTACCCATAAATCAAACTCATATTCTTTGGTTGTGAATGAATGGTTGTTTGTGGACTTCATTTCCTAACAAATATGGATGTACAGTTTAAAGTTTTGTATCAATATTTAAATTTGAATGTGGGCCAGGATCTGTGTACTAGTATTTTTCTTCTTCAGGTAGGACTCACACTTTTGAGTATCCGTGGTAAAACGGACTCGTTTAATTGGATGTGTCTGTTTTTACTCGCACTTTAATGTGGGATAGGTTGAAAATTTAATTTCCCGTCTTCTAATGTGTTTGTCCGCTCTGTCCTGTTTTTTTCGGACTTTTGCGGGTATGAAATTAACATATACTTAATATGTACAATATTCATAGGCGCGTTCCGTCTATCCAAACCTTTAAGCGGGAAGCATTAAGATTTTAAATTCACTATGTTTATCCAGCTTCATCCTGTTTTTTTTTTGAATTTTTTTGGAACGAATCTAAATGGACATCCTTTATAATTTTACATATGTTTCTCATGTATTGTGTATTACTCAATTACATGCATGGTGTAAAAGTGAATATCTAATATTCATCCAAATTTATATGAAGAAGTGTAAAGACAAAAAATAGTTATTATAAATATTAAAATTAGATTTTGTTATTTTTTGTTTTACTGTAGAACTTTTAGTCTCTTTTCTTTTTGTGTGTTAAGAGTTTGAATAATTGTATGTTCTTAAAAATATTTATATATAATTTTTTTGTGTAAAAATTATGTAAGAGATTTTGAAACTTTCTTTTCTAAAAATTATTGTCACGTTGACACATAAATATCTTCGTCAAAATAGCGCCACTTTCAAAATTTAATTTACTTTTAATTAATAAAAACTCTAATTATTTAAAATTTGGTTGAGTATATAATTACTCTTTAATTACTCAATATCGTGTTTTTTATATATCAGTTCATTTTAAAATAAATTTAAATTTTAAATAAATATTGTATACAGAACACTGTTACCCAATCAAACTTTAATATACTAATTTTTTTTCCAAATATATTATCTATTTAGAATTTAATTGAAATATATTGACAGTGGAAAATGATTTTACACCATATCATAGACGTCGGAGATTAAAAAAAATTTGACTTTTATTTTAAAAATCTATAAAGTAATACAAACGGATGAAGGTGATGAATCAACGATGTAAAACTTTTTACATTGGCAATGTATAATAATTAATCTCATCTATTTAATATTATATACATCACTCTAAAACCTTATTAGTTTATATATAATATTTTTGTAATAATTAAAATAGACTAATAATTGATTAATATAATTAAATGAGATTGTTAGTGTTTGAGACAGAAGAGAAAGAGAGAATAAGAAAATAAAAATTATAATATTAAATTGAATGAATTATAAAACTGAATTATAGAGTGTCTATTTATATACACCTAAGTGATTTGACTACTAAGTAAAATAACAAACTAAGTAATAAATCCTAAATTCTAATTAGCTTTAAGTTTGAGTCATACAATACAACTTGAATTATATCTAATATCTCAAAAGACTACTTTTTCTTTATATATTAAATTATTTTTTATTCACTTAAATTTTTAAATACTACCGTTATTGTGTGACAACCAAAATTTTTTTGAATAAAAAGTTGAAGAAGAGGAAAATTTATATTAATTCCAATGATATTAATTATTATTTTACAACTATCTTTAAAAAAATAATTTAAAATAAGTATTTTTAGATTATAATTTAAAAATTAAACTTTTATTATTGAGTTAAAAGTATTTTATTGTGAAATAGATGTATAAATATAAAGTGTTGAATTGATCTTTTGCAAGTGGTGGAAGAGTTCTATTTTGTCTCTCGTGTGTCTAAAGTGATTATAGATTTTTTTTAAGTTTTGATCCCTAAAATGACTAATCTCATTGCTCTTGATGATTTTAAGCCTATTTGCTTAGTCGAAAGTGATTACAAGATTTTAGCTAAGCTTGTAGCATCAAGATTGACATTAGTTATCATAAGTTGTTTTTATTGCTACTAGACAATTGTTGGATGGTGTGCTTGTTTTGAATGAAGTGGTAGATTTTGCTAAGAGGACGAAAAGGAGGAGTATGTTGGTTAAAGTGAACTTTGAAAAAGCTTTAAGATTGTGTTTCTTGGGAGTACTTATGAGTATGTTGAGAAGGATGGGGTTCGGGGATAAGTGGTGTGGGTGGATGAAAGCATTGGTGTTTAACAGCTCTATGTCAGTTCTTGTTTATGGGAGTCTGACGATGGATTTCAAATTTTCTAGAGATTTAAGACAAGGATATTTACTCTCTCCTTTTCTTTTTCTCTTGGTGGTAGAAGGTTTTGCCAGTTTGTTGCATAAAGCAGACGCTTTAAGGGAATTTAAGGATTTATATCTCAATGACTCTTATAATTGTGAGTTTTTACAATTTGTGGATGATACTATTTTGATTAGAGAGGGATCGTGGAAGAATCTTTGAGCTATCAAAGCTTTACTTAGAGGCTTTGAGTTGGTGTCGGGTCTTCGTGTGAATTTTTCAAAAAGCAAACTTTTTGTTTAAACCCTGATTTCAATTTTTTTGCAGGGAGTCGCTTCTTTTTTGTGTGTGATTTTGGTTCGATTCCTTTTGTTTTTCTTGGCATCCCGATTGGTATTAATACTAGAAGAAAAGAACTTTGGGCTCCCATTGTTTCCAAAATTAGAAGAAGGTTGACAGTTTGGCATAATAGATTTTTGTCTATAGAAGGTAGGATGGTTCTTTTCAATTCCACTTTATCCAATATTCCTATCTTTTTATTCTCTTTCTACAAGGCGCCTAAGGCGGTTATAAAAGAGATTATTAAGATTCAAAGAGCCTTCTTATGGGGTGGTGGTGTGGAAGCAAATAAGGTATGTTGGATTAGTTGGGATATTATTTGTTTACCTAAGAAGGAAGGAGGTGTAGGAGTTAAACATTGTGGGTTGTTCAACATTGCTTTATTAAGTAAGTGGAAATGGTGGATCTTAAATGATAATTCTTCTTTGCGGGCCGAGTTAATCTCTTGTATGTATGGTAATGTCAAATGAGAGGTTTTGGGAGGCCATTGCTTGAGTAAGAAATCGTCTTTGTAGTGGAATGAATTATGTTCTATAGAGGAGTATGATGTTTCTTCTACGCACACAAATTGATTTTCCTCTTCTATTTCTTGTAAGCTTGGGAATGAGAGATTCTTAGATTTTTTGAGGCATCATTAGGTTGGGGATACATTTTTTAAAGTTATTTTTCCTTCTCCGTTTCGCTTATGTTAATCGGATTTTCTTAAAGTGGGTGATGCAGGGGTTTGGAGAAATGATTCTTTGGAGTGTGATATTGGCTTTAATGGTGTGATTTTGAATAATGTTGATGCTTTGTTGTTAGACGAAATAATGCAAATTTTGCAGGATGTAAAGCCTAACATCCATGAAGAGGATCGCTTTGTTAGGTGGAGGCATAAGCATGGGTTATCGATCAAAGATTGTTATAATAGGATTCTTGAGTTTAGCAATTTTGGGAATCTTGTGGATCTT
This sequence comes from Lathyrus oleraceus, assembly GCF_024323335.1. Classification (NCBI taxonomy): domain Eukaryota; kingdom Viridiplantae; phylum Streptophyta; class Magnoliopsida; order Fabales; family Fabaceae; genus Lathyrus; species Lathyrus oleraceus. The sequence continues at coordinate 147,704,414 of NC_066581.1, read as the reverse complement.
TTTAAGACAAAAGCTTTTTTTTGTCTTTGGAAATATAAATTTCCTAGAAAAATCCTTATTTTTGGTTGGCGGCTTATTCTTAACAAGTTCCCCATACAAGGATTAAGTTGATAAAGCGCAAAATTATCAATGAAGCCCATAATATGGTTTTTCCTCTTTGTTTTTTTGGAAGAAGAGGATGTTGAACTTTTATTTTGTTCTTGCTACTTTTCTAATACTATTTGGATCAATTTTTGCTTGTGGATCAGATTGTATGATTCTTCTCTAGCGGGTTCTTTGGTGGATCAGCTCATAGCTTTAAATTCTCCATTTTATTTTTGGTTTTTTAGCGTTGCTTTTGTTGGTCCATTTGGTTTTATAGAAACCCAATCCTTTATAAGGGTAGCACTCTTATAAATTTGAATGTTTTGAGTTCGATTAAGATTTTTGCTTGGGATTGACTTGATGCTTTTAGTTGGAAATGAAGGAATGTATCTTGGCTGGATTGGTGTACCAATCCCGAAGATTGTTGGGGTTAGGTTTTGTGTGTTTTTATTTTTGGTTGGGTTTGTTTGTTTGTTTTTGGTTGGGTTGGTGATTTAATCTTTTTTGTTTGTTTTAATAGGGTGGGCATTCCTTGTGTTTCTTTTTAATTCCAAGTTCATTTTACTTATAAAAAAATATATTTATGAGATCTAATTTTCTTCTTGTGTGTGTATGGAGTCTCAAATAGCAGCTAGTTTCTTATCTTGTATAAAAGGAGTAGTTTATAAAGTATAGATTAAAACAAGTAGACTTTTATAAACTTTTACTAGAGATAAAAGGGTATGAAGAAGAGATTAAAGCAAATGGAATAAGAGAATGTCCAACCTCTCTCTAACTTTGTAAGTCTCTTTTGTTCTTTTTTTCCTTGGTAGAGAGCATTATTATGGAGTGGAAGATAGTCAACAGGAAAGGTTTTAGAAATTGTATGGTGCAAAAACGGGACTCGTATCCAACAGAAAGAAGAAATGTAGTTGGTGGTGAGGCCGGTTTCACGATGATTTACTTCTCGGAGTTTCCTGATCGTTTAAAGGCGGAGGAGATATTTGATCTTTTTGGTTCATACGGAAAATTGAAGGAAGTGGTTATTCCTCTAAAAGAAATAAATTTGAAAGAAGATTTAAATTTGCAAGATTTGAGGAAGTGGATGAAAACAGGATGCTTGCGGTTAAACTGGATAATATTCTTATTGACAACAAAAAGATTCATGCGAATTTTCCTAGGTTTAATATAAATAAGGTTATCAACAAGGGTGGGGCTTTAGAGGATAGACCAAGGGCAGGAAATCAGGACACAATTAGAACAACTTCAAGAAATTTTGGTAATTGTTATGCAAAAGTAGGAGAGAGGTTTTTTACCGAGGGGGTGAATAATGGTAGAATCATCTCTGAACCTTTTCCCAAGAAACCATCTGTCCATTTAAAGTTCCAAACTGAAGAAGCAGTGTTAACAAGGTTTAGGAAGGCCTATATGGGCGTTGTGATCAATCCTGATATGTCATACAACATCCAAACCAGTTTCAAGATTGAGGGTTATTTTTCCATTAAGGTTACTCCCCTTGGAGCTAACTTGTGCCTTCTTGAGGAAAGTGATCCTGGTGAGTTAAGAAATCTTATCAGGGATGCTAAGAGTTGGTGGAATTAATGGTTTCAGAGATTAGGGAATGGAAGGAAGAGGACTTCGATAAGCAAATGGTCACGTGGTTAAGGTGTTACAGTATACCTTATCACACTTGGAATTATTCTTTCTCTGAATTATTGGCTAATTCGGTTGGAAAAATACATTTGTGCTGACGGTAACACCTTGAAGGGGGATTGTATGGATATAGCCAAATTCCTGGTTCGTACTAATTTTGTGGTGGTTCTCAACGAATCATTCAATGTACTAATCAATGGAGAATCCTTTAGAATAAAGATGACAAAAGATTCACACGCCCCACTTTGTATTTTAGCAAAAGAACTTGTTAGGGAGGATGACAATCTGAATTCAACTTCGGAGTCTAAAAATGTATGGAGTAAGTACAACAGATAGGAGGAAGAAGCCTGACAGCAGGAGCCAAATCATGTGTTATTCGCGAAAGGAGTTGATACTAGTCAATCCTATGTTAGAGAATACTTAATTGACATGATTGCATTGGAAAATAAAAGCTCTGGAAGATTTTTGCAGGTTCCTCTGCTCAAGGAGAAGGACAAGGTGGATATATCTTATAGGATATATGACTTTGATGTAACTATTGTAGCGGCTAAAGCGACCACTATAGAGAAAATGTCTACTCAAGGGACCCAAGATCTTAATTCTAGTGGTTCATTGAGTAAAGAGAAATCTCTCTCTCTCTCTGGAGACTATTTTCAAGGTAGATACAAACATATCTAAAGTGAGTGGGGAAAAGGATGTTAAAAATAAGGATAATTTGAGGAGTGTGAAATATGTTACTGGGCCTTTGGGCAAGAAACTTTCTAAGCCCAAGAAAATAAACTTGGTCCTTGTGACTCATGTGGTGTCAATTTTGTCCATGGATCCGATTGAGTCTTTTTCTTAACCTTCTTACTTCGATATCCTAAAGAACCAAAAACCTAATTCCTTTCTTTCATCATCAATGAAATGAAAATTTTGAGTCATTGTTCAATGAGTGTTGATAGTTATTCAGCAAGTGCTATATTGTGATGTGATCCAGCCTCGGATTTTGATGCCCGTCATTGCAACATCATATTTTGGGACAACCTAGAATCAAACATTTGGGAGATGGTGTGGAAAGCAATTTCTAATCTCGGTGTGGTAACAAAAGACAAAAATAAGAATTATTTGAAGAAAATAGTGGAAATAGAGGCAAAGGATAAAGCTAGGTTCAACGGCAAGTCGGCGACCATCAATTGTGCATCATGATTATAGGATCCTTGAATATTCTAGGAGGAGGTAACGTCTCCTAGAGAAAGCGAATTAGCAATATTACTAACTCAGGTAAAGTAGAAATATTTTTTATTCAAGAATCTAAACTCAAGTCGGTGGAGTATTCTGTTATTAGTAGTTTCTGGAGAAGTCAGGAGGTGGAGTGGTCGTGCAGTAATGCAAACGGTCAATCTAGAGGTATTATAACTTTATGGAAAAAGGAGTCTATCATCCCTATCTTTTATTTCAAATGGGAAGGCTTCTTAGGGTTGAAGATGATTTGGAAGAACGATATCTACTATGTAATTAATGTTTATTCAGCATGTTGTCTTAAATTAAAGAGGGATATATGAAGTGAGTTATTGAAGATTAAGAAGCAGGTGAATGATGGATTATGGATCATGGGGGGAGATTTCAAGTTACTAAATATTTAGAAATAAAGGGGAGCCACCTTGTTAACAGAAAGTCAGAATAGAGGAACTTTGAAGCTTTCATCAACGAGATTAATTTGGTAGATCTTCCTTGCATTGGCAACCAACTTAGTTGGTATAGTGGGGATGGTAATTCCATGAGTAGGATTGACAAATTCTTGTTATCGGATTCTCTTATTTACATATAGGGTGTGTTAGGTCAATTAATAGGGAGGAGGGATATTTTCAATCACTATCCAATTTGGTTGAAGATTATCACTATCAATTAGGGCACAAAACAGTTCAAAACAAATGATAACTGGTTTGAGAATAAATATTTTATGAAGTTTATTGAGAAGGAGTGGAAAGAGATTAAGGTGGAAGGGAGGAGTGATTACATCATCAAAGAGAAATTCAAAATTGAGAAAAAGTGGAAAGAGATTAAGGTGGAAGGGATGGACTAAAGAGATCTTTGAAGGTAGAGAAAGACAAGAAATGGGGGTTTGAATTGTTTTAACGATAATAATTTTTTTTTGGAATTGAGACACACGCAGAAACAAATAATATCAACACTGAATTTTATACTGGTTCGCTTGAAATTCAAAGCTACTCCAGTCCACCTGGCCAAGGTGATTTCGCCTTCAAAAAGGACTTAATCCACTAATCTTGAAAGATTACACAAAATATAATCTAAGAGGATAAAGATATCTTAGCCCTCTCAGGTTTACAGGCTTCACAAGTCACTTGAGGAAGGTTTCAACAAATAGATAGAATTACAGTAATGTTTGGTGCTTCTAGGCAAGCAGAAATTACACAAAGTAAACGCAAAATAATTGTTCACACTTTAGAGCGGCAACTCGTGTGAGAAGGAGAATAAATAATGGATATGAAGGTAATGTCGCATTCTTGTGTGTTTTAGTTGTCTTCTTAGTGAGGCGTTCCATTCTTTATATAGGAGTGATGAGAAGACCGTTGAGTGTTTGAATGTCAGAATCTTTGGCAATGATGGATGATTAATGTCATTAATCTCTGTGTTATTTCCAAAGCAGTTTTCAGGGCACTATAAATTTCTTCCTGAAATAGATTCTTTCCATAAGTGAAATTCTTCATAGCTAAGTATCTGAATCAGAAGGTTCGAACATCAGAGTCTCTATTCAGCAAGTGTATCTTCAGATAGATGCTTGTCATTGACTGTCTTCAGAGTTTCTTCTGATTAATTTCATTAGAGCACAAGGCTTCAGATCCTAGAGTGCGTTCTTCCGCTTCAGAGTGTCTGATGTCTCTTATTTAGTTAACGTTTTCGTTAATCAGAGTCAGAGCTTCTGCTTGCGTATCTTCCAAGTGGTATTTCAGAGCTTGTATCTGTATCTGATGAATGTCTATCTGACTATTTTGATTAGAGTCCTGTACACTTAGATAAATTTTGTTAGGGTACCATTTTGATTTCATCCTTTGTTATCATCAAAATCTTAGAGATATATTGTAGATACTAGATTTATTCTTACAATCTCCCCTTTTTGATGATGACAAAAAAAGAATTCAGAGTTATGATGAAATAGTGGTATAATCAAAATACTATCTCAGAGTCAAATGAGAAATGACTCCCCCTGAGATGGATCATCAGATTTCTTAGAAGTTCTTATTAGACTTTCCTTGTGAGACGGCTAGTTTGTACCTTAGTTGTTATCCTGCATAAACTTTTGGTTCTCATAAGTCATTAAGATATTAATGTGCACAGTGTAGCAAGAGGCTTAGATGTATTTTCATCAGAGCTATATTAGTTCTCCCCATTTTTGTCAGACTCAAAAAGACATAACAAAATGCAAGAAATCATATATATGAGAAAAACAGGTACATGTAAGTAGCAATTCAGAAAGAGAGCACAAAATGCAACAGAAAACATAAGGAAACAAAAAACAACTAAAGAAGCCTAAGTGCCTAAGGGTTTGGAGGATGAGGCATCCTTGGGATCAGTTGAGTCAGCAGGTTCTGAATATTGTTGTTGATGGAGTCCTTGTGATCCAATCTTACTCGCACAATCTGTTGCTCCTTCTGTAGTTCTTCTAGAGTTTTCAAGAACAGAGGGGTGAAGCCAAAGTTAGATTGCTCCCCCTGAGTTAGAGTATCAGTGTTATCCTTTGCAGCTTCTTCCACGGCTATATGTGCTGCTTCTTCAGATTCGGCTTTTGCTTTTGCCTTAGCTTCAGCAGCAGTCGCAGCAGCAGCAGCAGCTTCAGCAACAACCTTTTCTACAACTTCTCTAATCCATTGCTCTTCCTCCAAGCGAGCTTTCTCTTCTACTTCTCTTATGGCCTTTTCCTCAGCCTCTCTGACCAAATGAGCCTGTAGCCTTACTGCAACGTCTCTGACGAAGTCATTGCGGACTTGTTCAGAGAGGCCTTTCAGTTTGAAGGCTTCATAGGTCATCCATCTGATCACTTTGTTCCAGTGAATCCTCACTGCATAGGGATCATAACTGATACTGGAGTTTACAGATAGAGACTTGATCTTCTCCACTGAAGACTTAGCAAATAAAGTGATTGCTTCTTCTAAGGTGGGGAAGGTATGTTCTGGTTCAGGGTTGGGGGATGGGGATGATGGTGGTGTTTGGGTGGTGCCAACGGGAGTCTGAGGGGTAGGGATAATGATGTCTTCAGAGGGTGGTATAGTGGGAGTATCAGAGGGTGGTGGTGTGGATTGTTCAGGTGGTGGATTTGGTGGTTGTTCAGATGGTGGTGTTTGTGGTTATTCAGAAGTTTATGTTTGTGGTTGTTCAGATGGTGGTGAAATTAGTTGTGCAGGTGGTAGAGTGGTAGCTTATGGTTCAGGTTGTTGTTGAGAGGCAAGAGCATGTGCCTGAAGCTGAGCTAGTGTGGGGGATTGAGGGTCAGAAGGTTCTGAGTCATATGATAAGATGTGGTAGGGTGGAGATGAAGGTGTGGAGGAGATTGGCCAGATAGGTTTGTTAAGCATTTCAACTATGGAAACTGGTAGGGTGGTAGTGGAGAGGTTAAATTTTTGGAACGGAGGTGATGGTGGGTTGGAGGTTGGAGTATCAGAGGGTTTAGTGGTAGAGGGTGGGGTTTCATAGTTGTAGCGGTGTATTCGTTACCTTTAGATTTATTGACTAAATCAAAAGCAAAGCATACAAAGATAGAGTCGCCACCGCACTTCTATTTATCCAAAGGAATGGCTAGAAAGCGAACAAAAGCCTAAGAAGTTTTGCAAAGAAAACTAATAAAAGGTCAGAGATCTGGGTAAGGGGGTAATTATGTTGTGGGAAGGTATTAGGCACCCACAACATCCTAGGTACTCCTAGGGAACCTCTTTTCACAACCGTTGTATTATTGTTATTTGTTTATGAAATTATTTTGTGCAAACATGATTGAAGGGATGAGAGAAGAATGTACAAATTAGTTATTTTTGTGTTTGAATGGATGAACCCATTGCCTACGTACCTTTTCATGAAAGATAAGGATCAAAACGCCGTAGTTCGGCTAAAAGATTTCCAAAAAGTGAGTGGGTTGATTTTAAACAAAAGCCTTAAGGTCTTTCATTATCAAAGGGAGAACACTCGACCTGAGTCAACAATCCACCATGTGAGAATAGCTTCGACATACTAGAGGGGTTAACCCTGTTATCAGTATGGAAGACTTACGATTCGATCACTAAGGATGAGGTGAGATTTACATCAACCGCTAAGATAATTCAGATCTATGGCTAATGCATGAAAACTTGATTAAGAAGTGGACAAGGGCCACAAAAGCAATTGAATGAGTTGAATTAACCAGTTAGAATTATTCACAAAACACAATCAAAGTATGAGTTAAAGTTCAATTACAATGAGTATTTATGAAAGTGAAGTTTGAAAATCAAAGGCTTAAGGCCTAGGTTTCTAATTTGAAAAGAGAATCTGATGTTTGCACAATTTTTGGTTTTTTTTGGTTTAATGATGAAAAAAGGATAAGGTTTAGCACAAAAGAGTTGAGGATAAGGGACAAGGCCACACATAGGAGTTGCTTTCTCAAGATCATAGAAATGATCCAAGGAAGTTCCTTTGGAATTAGGCAACAAGCATGAACAAGTAAGCGAGCTCAAGGAGCAACAAAGCTGGAAACGGATTGCCAATAAATGGTCTTACATCCAACTCCGAAACGAGATGGGAAACGGAGTGCCAATAAATGGTCTTATGTCCAACTCCACAAAGCAACATGGGAAACAGATGGCCAATCAATGGTCTTACGCCTGACTCCACAAAAGAAAACAAGATAGGAAACAGATAGCCAATCACTGGTCTTACACCTGACTCCATAAAAGAAATAAAACAGGAAATGGAGTGCCAATAAATGGTCTTATATCCAGCTCCCCAAAAGGAACAGGAAACAGATAGCCAATCATTGGTCTTACATCTGACTCCTCAAACTAAGAAAGTAACAAATGCAAAAACGATATGCAAAACAATATGCAAAAGCAAACACAATCAATCACAACAATCAACTAGCACACTCTATACACAAGCAAGAGGCTCAATCAAAGTTGGGCTTTAGTCAAGGGGTCATATCAACCTTGACAAACAAGCCAATACTGTTTATGGGTGTTCAGACTCTTAACCATTGACATTGACCGTCAGGGTGAGCAGATGAAATGGGAGATGAGGGTTAGAACTCATAGCTCTTAACCCTGGCCTGGGTGAGCTTGAATCAAAGAAGGTGTGGGAGTCCAGAATGAGGAACTCTTCTCCACATGACTAACTCGATATACAATGATCTTGGGTGTTTATTCAAATGCATCAGCACGTAGTGCGAGCATAATGAAAGACTCAACTGAATAGCAGGGGATTGATTGCAAATCCCTTCTATCTGCCAATTGCCTCTTCACTTAGGAGGACTTAAGTCACATGCCTCGACAATGAGGTCTTTATCACAAAAGTAAACAAACACAGACATTGCCTCTTAAGGAGGACTTCAGCCAAATGCCTGCCAAAAGAAAACGACAGGGCTTCCAGACTACATGGAGTTAGAGAGATTACCTAAGTGGTATACCAACCACAAGCAAAGCAAAGCTCATATAATGAGCAAAAAGCTACTAAGGTACCTGTATGAAAAGCCAAACAATCAGTATTCACATTCAGACAACCAAACAATTAACAACAGTCAGACATTCCCAATATGTACAAAATGTAAGCCATAAGAGGCAAACACTCAAGTGAGTTAGCCACCAAAGGACCTACAACACAATCAAAATTAGTTAAACAAAGTAAATTGCATCTCAAGCAAGGAGATCGCATCATCCATTAGAACTAATTGCTTGAACCTGAAAGGCAAAGCTCAAATTGTGAGTACAAACCCCTAGGGTAAAGCCTAGGGTCAAAGGCAAAGGAAAAAGTCAAAACAGCAACCAATATTCAACATGAAGCTCATTTAAACAAGTAAGAACATGTCCTAAAAAGGACCAAGTCTAAAGCATTAAGCAAAGTCATCACATGAGCAAGGTATGGCAAAGGCAATTACAAAGCACACAATTGGTCATCAAGAATGAAAATTCCATATTAAAACAGAAATGAATCAAACAATCATGAAAATTTTTATGTGCATACAACATGTTAAACATAATCATCATGCCAAAAATTGTAAATAGAAGAGTTCAATTGACATGTACAAGAAAATGAACAAGATCAACATCAAATTGTGTGACACACATTGTCACACCATACATTCATGTACCTAAAACAGAGATGAAAAATGCTAAAAATGCACAACCAAGCCTCAAAAATCATGCAACATGTTGGGAATCAGCATACCAAATTTCAAATCAATTGGCCAATGTATGAGCATTTCACAATAGAATGAATGAAGCATGTCACATTTGCATACATGTTCAAATAATAGTCCACAAATAAAAATCCAGAAATGATAAAATCATGAAATCACAACCACAAAATAATAGACATCCATATGAACATGTAGCAAAAAATTGGAAGTGATTTGGATTATTTTTCAATTTATTATGATTTTTCAAAGTTGGATGAAAATATTTGAAATAATGTGAATCATGCACATGATAATTGGAGGGAAATGATAAATGGTTTGAGTAATTTGAAAATATGCAGCCAGACAGAATCGAACCATGTACATGTGAAAATGCGCTGGAAAAGAAATAAAATCACAAAAGGCTGGAGCCAGGGATGGAAGGAGGTACAAGCGCGCTAGCAAGCAAAACGCGGTCGTTTAAATAATTGAGTTGGCATCCCAGTCAACAAGTCAATGCACACAAGGCTCGGTCAATGAAATGAGAGCCAATGGATTTGCCACGAAGGAGCCATGCAAGCAGATGACAAGGCAAACCCTAGCGCCAACGCAGCAAGTTACAGACGGTGGCTCTAGCGGTGGTTTCCACCGTCTTCTTCGTGAAGACGGCGGAGCTACAGTAGCACGCAACAATTTTTTTCCAGAAACGCAAAAAAATTATACCAAACGAAAGCTTATTCCAAGCACAATCCAAATCCAGGCTCAATTCATCATAATTCTTCCTAATCAATGCAAATCGAAGAAAAATATTTTGATCTACAAAACTTCTACCAAGCATAACTCATGCAAATCTCAACCAAATTCAATTCTATAACCATCAGAATTCTCAGCATGAGGAGATCTACCTAAACATGTGCATAAAATGGAGAATTAAGAGATTCGAATTTTTACCTCTTGAAGAGCAGAATGATGAAACCAGCGATTCAAGGCCTTGCAAGTGTCCAAATCCAATCCTAAGATGATGACTTGAAGTTTGATGTATGAATTGAAGCTTGGAAATGCTTGGATCTAGCTCAAATGGCAATTTCCATCTTCATGTTCTTGAGCTTGCACAGCTTGATTTCTGCTCGAATTCTTCAAATCAAAGCTTAATCCATACTCAATGAAGCTCACTGATCATGATTCTCCAATAAAATCAAGGTGCTATGTGGAGAATTTTCAAGTTTGAGATGAGAGAAAATTTTGGAGGGAACTTGAATCTAGATCTAGAATGAGCAAAAACTCCAGAATTCTGTTATGATTAAGGCTTTATATGACATGTTAATCACCCTGAAAAATTAATTAGGCAATGGCTAATTGTAATTAGTGAACATAATGTGCATGACCAAAAATGGAAGATGTGAGGTGCATGGCTAATTTTGGACGTGAACAGTAGCATGTGCATGTGTATTTTCATTCAAAAACCTCTCATGAACACAATGGCAATGGTATTTTGTCCATATGATGCACCAATTTTGAATTTGGTATTTTCCCTCCAAAATGTTCATGAATGAGCAAATGGTCATGTGATGAAATTTCATGCAATGCAATGATGGATTTGGAAAATATATGTCATAAGGAGCATAATGCAAAAAGAGGCACTCAATTTGGAGCTTTGGATCAAAAGTTATGGCATTTTGAAGTTCCATGCACACTTTGCAATCATTGGATCATATCTCCTCAACCATTCATCAGATGATCATGATCTTGGACTTTTTGGAAATGGGAGAGAAAGATATTCAACTTTCATGTTAGACAAAAATTCATTTGAAGCTTCTTTGATGTTGGAAAGTCAAGTTGAATTTGGTCCAAAAACTTGCCATTTTTGGAAACTTGAAATTACAGGTCACTTTCCATTTTGGGAAACTTTTGCACTGGCTTCAAATTCTTCAAAGTAGATGTTTGACATGATGAACAAGCCTTGTATGAACATGAATGGGATGTCTCAGATCATTTCCCAAGCCTCAAAGCCTTCAGTTGACTTTCAGTTGACTTGCATTGGTCCTTAGATGACCTGAAATTGCGTGATGAATTTGGGCTTCAACCACTTGGGGAATTTGCTCCAAATGAACCTCTAGCTCATATAGGCTCAAGATAATGACATGTGGTCCTCATATCAAGAAAATACCATCACCTCTTGTACAAAGGAAAACCTTGAATTGCCTGGCTTGATGACTGCTTAGACTGCAAAACAAATGTTAGATGACATATTTTTGGTGCTTTTGGTTAGTGATTAAACAAGAAAAGCAATGATATATAATGCAAGCAATGCCTGGTGATCCAAAACCACTCACAAGGATATCCCACCCACAAGGAAGGAAGGCAAGATGCTCAAAGATCCTTGAGGCTATGTAATGCTATGATATGATGCCATGAGGGATCTTAGGGACAAAATTGGGGTCCTACAATAGTGGGTGTAGATAGGTGTGGTTTGGGGAAAAGAAGAAGCAACTTGCTTTAAATTGACAGAGCGAGAGGGAGGCAGAGACTTACTTGGTGATTCAATTAGAGGGACCGGAGGTCTTGATGCAGAAGTTTCTCCCAATTTTTCCTTCTTTGCCTTCTTGGACTTCCCAGATGGCTCTCGTTGTCTCTTCATGAAGTTGGGTGGACGCCCAGGTAGCCAGTCCACATAGAACTCTGAGATGTCGACTCCTTAGCTTGCGAGGTCTTGTAGATAGTGTGGCATGACTTCTGGAGGATCAATATTGGAGAAGAGGTAGAGGTCGTTGGGAATCTTCCTCTGGTCCTTGAGTGCTTCCCAAGAGGTATCTAATGAGGGTTTCACCTTGATTTTCTCAATCACCCTCATGCTCTTCAGATTGCGAGCGTTCAAAGGTCTTCCAATGTCAATTGTGACATCCTCCATCAGCTTGTGATGGATCAGGTGATCCATCAACTCGCTCTTGATCAGAACGTTGGAGATAAGTCTTCCCATAGGGATGTAGGTTCTGGGCTTCATGTTATTTCTGGTATCCTTGATAGAGTCTCTGAGTTATTTGAAGAGCAGAGTTGGCAAGTTCAGTTTTAGCCCTTTGTGGAGGCAGTAGAGTATGCACTTCTGATCTATATTGATGTAGTCAGAAGAGTTGGAGGTTGGGTGGTGATGGATGGTACCCATAATGATCTTTAACCAAACTCAGAGGTTTTGGTGAAGTTATTTATTTTTGGAGGGGTTGCCTTCAGCGTTCTGTTGAAAGATGGTTGGGTCAATTTCATGGGACAAGTACTTTGCCCTAGGGTTGATGTTGTAGATTCTTCTTCCCCCTGTCTACTCCATATTCAGAAGGGAGGCGATGGACTTCTCAGTGATGACAATCTTGACCCCCAGAACATGTGAGACTATGTAGTGATCATCTGAGTCTATGAAGCGCCAAAACTCATTTACCAGATAGGTATAGATGGGACCATATAGTCTTTGGAAATAGGTTTCCCACCCTTGCATTCTCAGTTCCTCAGTGAGGTTTATTCCATTTCGCTTCATGTTGTCAAAGTCTACCAGCGATTCACACAGGACTTCAAGCTTTTCAAAAGGAGTGGCAAGGTGAATATGAGGTTCACGGTCCAGAATATGTGGTTCTTTGTAGATTGGGGTAGAGACAACACCAGTGGTAGCAGTAGTTTGTTGAGACAAAACGGGAGTTTGTTCTGTTGATTCCATTTGTTGAGAGTAGTTGTAGACAGCTTGTTATTGAGAATCCATGAAGAACTTGAAGAAAAATGAGGAGCTTGATGAACTTGAAAGAGGAGAGGGGTTTGTGTAGGCAGTGAGTGTAAAAGTGTGAAAGTGTGAATTGTGAAGAATATAAAATAGAGAGCATGCAAAACGACAATGTTAGAGGCAGTTGAGAAGTTAGAAAATTAATAATGGTACATTAACCAAGTTGACACGCTTAGAGGAGACATGATTATAGCCCATGATAAAGGTCTAATCCCCAAATTAACACACTGCTCGAGGAGATCTCAAAGGTCAGTCTCTTGATTTCTGCTAGACAGTTGTCTAGAAGTTCCAAGGTCAAACGCAAGATACCCCACGTGTTGATGTATCTGATCTCCAGGAATACCAAGGGATTGGATCCTGAGGATTTATGATTCAGATGACTTCTAACTGGTAGAAGTATTAGAGTCAGATCCAGATATCAGATGTTATGACAGAGTCTTATTTTTCTATTTCAGATAAGCATATTTGGTTTATTCTGGGCAAATTTCAATTTTTAAATGTTTCAGAATAAATGAGAATTTATCTTTGTAACACCTCAAAATTTGCCCTCCTCTTCTTGAGACTAGTTTGACACATTGCTTTTCATATTTTAGAGCATTAGGCATTGCATTTTGCATATCAGATATGAAATAAGAAGATCATCCTCCAAAGTCTTTTCAAAAGATGGGAAGTTATATGATTCAAGCCTGAGGGTTTCTATGGATTAATGATCAACCATCTGAGGGCATGGGCTGTGTAGCGGTGTATTCGTCGCTATATGATTTATCGATTAAACCATAAGCAAGGGATATATTGAAATTTTCGAGTCGCCACCGCACTTTTATTTATCCAAAGGACTGGCTAAAAAGCGAACAAAAGCCTAAGAAGTTTTACACGTAGAAAACTAATAAAAAGATCAGAGAGTCTGGGTAAGGGGTAAATTACGCAATGGGAAGGTGTTAGGCACCCACTACGTCCTAGGTACTCCTAGGGAGCCCTTTTCACACTTGTTGTATAATATTGTTATTTGTTATGACATAAAGATTGTGCAAACATGATTGGGATGATGAGAAAAGAATGTACAATTTAGTTATTTTTGTGTTATTGGGTTTGAACGGATGAACCCGCTGCCTACGTACCTTCCATCAAAGGTAAGGATCAAAACGCCGTAGTTCGGCTAAAAGATTTCCAAAAGTTGGTGGATTCAGTTTTAAACACAAGCACTGAGGCTTTTCATTATCAATGGGAGAACACTCGACCAAAAACAACATCCACCATGCGAGGATAGCTTCGACGTACTAGAGGGGTTAGCCCTGTTTTAAGTACGGAAGTCTTACTGTCGACTCACTAAGGATAGGCAAGATTTACATCAACCACAAAGATAATTGAAACCTATGGCTAATGCATGAAAAGATTAACAATGGACAAAGCCAAAACAAGTGAATGAGTGAAGTTAATTGATTGTGATTATGAAAGTGAAGTCAGAGTATGATTAAGATTGATTCGAAAGAAGTGTTATGAAATGGAGTTTGAAAAAAGTCAAGGACTTGAGTCCAGGTTTTTAATTTGAAAACATGAAGATGTTTGCACAACACTTATGTCAAGTTTGAAAGATAAAGTGTGAAAAGGTTTAGGACATAATGAATGATGAATGGATGAGGATGGGATTGTAAAACTTCTTAGAAGGTTCACTTCTTGAAATCATATAGCAGATGATTCAAGTGTGTCCTTTGGAATAGCAATGGATAATAATAAACAAACAAAGCAAAGAAAGGCGGATACCGGATGCCAATCAATGGTCTTATACCAATCTCCTAAAACAAAACGGGATATCAGAGGCCACTCTATGGACTTACACTAATCTCCTCAAAAGAAAAACAAAGATGAGAAATGGAAGTTAACTGCCAATCTGTCTGGACTTAGGTTAACTCCACAGATGCTCATAGGAAGACCAATGCCACATTGCAGGGACTTACAGTGGATCCTCACATACAAGAACAAAAGCAACACATGATCACAGGAAAGCAAATGCCAACTTACAGGGACTTATAATTGCAACCTCACATACAAACAGATACAAAACATGGATGTCAGATGCCAATTTGTCTGGGCTTACTCTAACATACACAGTATGATCCTAGGAAAACAAATGCCAACTTGCAGGGACTTACAGTTGTATCCTCACAATCAAACAAACAAACAACAGAAGATATGAGTGACCAATGAGGTCTTACACTCTATCCTTCCATATAATAGGAGCAAATGCCAAAGCAATGGACTTACAATTGTCCTCAATGGGCAAACAACAATGACAATATCACAAAGACAAATGAGATGATTGTGCATTAATGGTAATTGATGATGATAAATGCATAACATACAAGCAAACATGTGCATATGAAGCGATCAATCAATCAATGAATATCAAACAGCACACTCTATAGCCAAACAAGGAGGCTCATACAAGAGGGTTTGACTATGAAAGTCCACTGTAATAGGTAAATGTCGCTCTTAACCTTGCCATTGAGAGGCTAAGGTGAAGCAGATGAAAAGGAGATGAGGGGTGTGCCTCATTGCTTCTATCCCTGATCAGGGAGAGCATATCAGAAAGTGTGGGAGCTCAGAAAGATGGAGCTCTTTCCACATTATTGACTCTATAGATCTTGGGTATTTATCTCAATGCTTCAACCATGTAATGGGAGCAAGGAGAAGACTCACTGAATAGTAGGGGATAGGTTACTTATCCCTTTGATCTACCAATTGCCTTACTTGAAGGACTTTTCCTGCTTGGGACAATTTTAAACACACACAAGCATTGCCTCTTAAGGAGGACTTCAGACAGTTTGCCCGGTCAAATAACAGACCGGGTCTCCAGACTACATGAAGAAGAAGTAATTATACCTCAAAGCAAATTGCTAAATAGCAAAGCAAAGCAAGTTCAAAGAACTTAAGCAACTAAAGTACCAAAACTGAAGCAAGGTGATGAAATGGCTGTTGTTTGACTATGAGATAATGAAACAGATGAAGTTTGTAGCTCCAAATGCTGAATGCTCGAGGACTCTGAGCTTAACCATGTCGATTCCAACTCAAAAACACATCTGCCATTGTTGGAGCTTGGAAATAACAGAGCTCGAAATGATGGTTACAGCTAGTACTCTTTCCTTGCAAAGGCCTCCAAATGCTTTGTATGTGAAGGAACAAACCAAAGATGCAAGGGTTCTTTTGAGTTTTTTAACAGAAAAATGCAAGTATGCAAAAATGGAAAAAATGAGAGAGTGAGGATTTCTGGTCGGCTGCTGTCATTCTCTAGGGTTAGAAACTCAGAAAATGAGCTTATATGTGACTGTTTAGCATTGGTTTAGGAAGTGCTAAACTTGCTTAGCTCAAAATGAAGTATTTGCATTTTTGCTAATTTGGAAATAAGTGGATATGGAGGGTGTAAGCTGTACACGAATTGGGCCTTTGGACAGGCTGCCAACAGACCAAAACCCTGCTGTTTTTATGTTGCTCAATGAATTGCTAGCTTTTGCTTTCACTTATGAATCCATTTGCCAAAATTTCAAGTTATGCACCTTGGTCCAAAATGATGGTATGATGATGGCATGAGCATGATTTTAGGCTTGGAGCATGTCTCAAATAACATATGAAGCAAATCCCAATTGGCCAAATGGAGAAAAAACCAATAATTCAAAAAGTCAAACTTGAGTCAAACTTGAAATTAAAAAAGTCAAGGCCAAAAATGCCATTTTGAATGGTAGGGTTTTGGTGAATGAATCTTATATTTTTGGAAATAGGAGGAAAAATGTGGTTTGTAGGAAAAAACCCCACCAAATTTGGCCTTATGGTTCATGAGATATGGCTTGTTGAAGTTCACAAATTTTTGAAATTGAATTGATCATATCTTGCAAACCATGCATGGGATTTTGGTGTTCTTGGACTTTTTGAAAATGGGAGAACAAGATCTTCAACTTTCATGTTGGGCAAAAATTCATTTGAAGCTTGTATCATGATGTAGGTTTAAGATCAAGAAGTTTCCATTTTTGGCAGTTAAAATTACAGGTCCACTTTCTATTTCTGGAAATTTCTGATTGACTTGATTTTCTTCCATGATGAGGTTTGGCATGATACATGAGGCTTGTATGAGCATGGATGAGCTCCTTCAAATCAATTCCATCCATCAAATCACTGATTAAATCCACAGTTGACCAAGTTTGACTTTTCTAGGGTTTTGGATGACTGGACCACCTCTGATGAATTCCAAACCCTAATTCCTTGAGACCTTGACTTCAAATGATGTCCCAAGTTGTATGAACTCTTGATTATTGATCATGGTGCCCAAATTCTGCAAGAATGGCCACCATCCATTGCTTTGACTGACTGTTGACTGTCTTTGACCTAATTGCTTCATCTGCAATCAACAAGGTTAGACTGACAATATTTTTGTACTTTTTGGTTAGTAAACATATGAAAGCAAAGATATACAAATGCAAAGTATGCTTGGTGATCAAGAAACAACCCACAAGGCAATCAACCCACTAGGAGGGAAGTTAGGGCATGCAGTGATCCTTGAGGCCATGATATGATATGATATGGACCATGAGGGATCTTAGGGCCTAAAATTGGGGTCTTACAGATGCCCCTATTTAAGGTCATTCTAGCCGGAGAAGGGAAGTTTAGAAATCTTCATCTCGACGCGGTAGAATGGGCTTAAATAACAGTAATGAGACAAATTTTGGTCCCTAAGAGACCTTATGATGCAAATGTATGCATGCAAAAGACGCAAATTCTGTGGGGAATATGATTCACACAGAAGAAAAGACGATCCATCGGAGTAATACACTCACCAGGAACAGAGACTCTAACAAGACTCTAGTTAGGGATAAACAAAACTGACACAGCGTGAACAGGACACGACTCTGATTAAGAAATACAGAAAACAGACATAAAGGCCTCACTGGGGAGTGAAGGACTCATACTGGGGGAAAGATTTCCAAATGGAAATAAATCCATTGGAGAGACACAAACTGACTCCTGGGGAGAAGCAACAAAAAGTTCCACTGAGGGAAGCAACAAAGGAATGAGATGTTATCGGTATAAGGGTAACAAAAACAGGAAGGAACACCAAGGATACCGGGTTGTAGGTATGTAACAGGTGACCGACCAAAGACGTGAATTGGTGTGTGTTCCAAAACACTCATCATCCTGAAGAGAGCGAAAGCAAACTTGTTTATAGGATGGATATTTGATTCTGTAAAGAATACGAATCTTACTCTGAGGGGAAAACAACAAAGGATTGACCCAAGAGTGCATGAGATATATTATTCATAGCCGTCAAAACGTGAATAATATACTCGAAAGGAAAATTATCCTGAACCGGTTACTGGGTTGTTTATAGGATAAAAATCCGAAATCGTGAATTGGTTTGTGTTCCAAGACACTCATCATCCGAAAGAAAGCTAGAACAGCAGACTTGTTTAAAGGATGGCTGAAAAAACGTGAATTGGTGTGTGTTCCAAAACACTCATCACCCTGAAGAAAGCTAGAACAACAGACTTGTTTAAGGATGGACAAAAAAGCGTGAATTGGTGTGTGTTCCAAAACACTCATCACCCTGAAGAAAGCTAGAACAGCAGACTTGTTTAAAGGATGGACAAAAAAGCGTGAATTGGTGTGTGTTCCAAAACACTCATCACCCTGAAGAAAGCTAGAACAGCAGACTTGTTTAAGGATGGACAAAAAAGCGTGAATTGGTGTGTGTTCCAAAACACTCATCACCCTGAAGAAAGCTAGAACAGCAGACTTGTTTAAGGATGGACAAAAAAACGTGAATTGGTGTGTGTTCCAAAACACTCATCACCCTGAAGAAAGCTAGAACAGCAGACTTGTTTAAGGATGGACAAAAAAACGTGAATTGGTGTGTGTTCCAAAACACTCATCACCCTGAAGAAAGCTAGAACAGCAAACTTGTTTAAGGATGGACAAAAAAACGTGAATTGGTGTGTGTTCCAAAACACTCATCACCCTGAAGAAAGCTAGAACAGCAGACTTGTTTAAAGGATGGACAAAAAAAACGTGAATTGGTGTGTGTTCCAAAACACTCATCACCCTGAAGAAAGCTAGAACAGCAGACTTGTTTAAGGATGGACAAAAAACGTGAATTGGTGTGTGTTCCAAAACACTCATCACCCTGAAGAAAGCTAGAACAGCAGACTTGTTTATAGGATGGACATCCGATTCCACAAGGAATACGAATCTTACTCGACTGGGGAAGATCAACAAAGGATTCCGACCAAAGAGCGCATGAGACATATTATTCATTACCGGCAGACCGTGAATAATATACTCGAAAAGGAAAATTATCCTGAACCGGGTTGTAGGTTGTTTATAGGATAAAATCCGAAGACGTGAATTGGTTTGTGTTCCAAGACACTCATCACCCTGAAGAAAGCTAGAACAGCAGACTTGTTTATAGGATGGACATTCGATTCTACAAAGAATACGAATCTTGCTCAGCTGGGGAAAATCAACAAAGGATTCCAACTAACGAGCGCATGAGATATACTATTCATTACCGGCAAACCGTGAATAATATACTCGCATGGAAAATTATCCTTAACCGGGTTGTAGGTTGTTTATAGGATAAAAATCCGAAGACGTGAATTGGTTTGTGTTCCAAGACACTCATCACCCTGAAGAAAGCTAGAACAGCAGACTTGTTTATAGGATGGACATTCGATTCTACAAAGAATACGAATCTTGCTCAGCTGGGGAAAATCAACAAAGGATTCCAACTAACGAGCGCATGAGATATACTATTCATTACCGGCAAACCGTGAATAATATACTCGCATGGAAAATTATCCTTAACCGGGTTGTAGGTTGTTTATAGGATAAAAATCCGAAAAGAAAGGCATCAGGATACCAGAATAGGTATATAGTGATGACCGATCAAAAGGAGCAACAGACATTACCGACAAAAGGGTAAATGAAAGGCGATCTGCTGAGGATAAATTGCAAGCATCCGGCAATTATCCACAGGGATTAGCTGGGGATGCATTGGTATACAACCAATGATCTGGGGAACAAATCACTAGCAAACGGTGAAAGGACCCACTGGGGATAAAATTGCTAGCATACGGCAATTATCCACAAAAGACTTGCTAGGGATATAAGTGCTGATCTGAGCAACTTATCCAAGCAAAGGAAAATCAACATCAAGAACTAGATGAAGATAACCAACAAAATTAGGGTTTACATCTACCGAATACGGGGTAGAAGACCAAAAACTCTGGCTGGAGAATAAAAGGTGTATAACCACAAATTCTGTTAAGAATGCCAGGAAAGATGGGACTTCTAGCTACCGGTATGAGGGTAGAGGCCCAAAAACATTCCGCTGGGGAACAACCCACTGGGAAGTACAAGATATCTGACACATAGCCAATTCGGGAATAATCCGAAAAGACAGACTGAATAAAGACACGTCCTAATGAGGATGTAACTCAAATAGGAAAATCCATCCCAATATATGTGTTGGGAGGAAAC
Source organism: Lathyrus oleraceus (assembly GCF_024323335.1). Lineage (NCBI taxonomy): Eukaryota > Viridiplantae > Streptophyta > Magnoliopsida > Fabales > Fabaceae > Lathyrus > Lathyrus oleraceus. The sequence goes on along the minus strand of NC_066581.1, from coordinate 147,684,069 downwards.
GGAAAAAACCGTCATCCACGAGGATATATCTTAGTGGGGAACTGCAGAAGGAAAGACAACATTTTCTGCTTATGGGGTTGACTCTATATGGAGAGATTTAAAACACCCGACATCTGCTTGGGGAGACCTGTAAAGAGATCTATATCACCCTAGCAGGAGACACGACCAACAAAAGATATATGGCGAGAAATGCAACATGAATATCTGAATGTTTATGAATATGCATGAATATGCGTGATTTATGTTTGATGAATGCTGACAAAACAGACAATTCTAACACAAACAGGTTCAGGAACCAAACGTCTGGTATTGTACTTCCAGGGGAAAAACCAGCTGGAGAACCAATCTGCGGAGATCTACATGCTGTAAAGCAAAGATCTGCGGGTACTGCTGAAGAAGCAAAGAATCGGAGATATCAGGAAACAACCCAATCAGGGTACAGAAAGTCACAACGGGCAAAACAACCACCAAGACAAATCCGTAGGGGAACAAGAGAAATCCCAAAGTATATCTGCAGGGGATCCCAGTGTCAACTGAGAAACAAAGGGGGTGCATAAGCACAAACTGCTGTAGAAGCAAAACCACACAACTCCGCTGGGGGGAATACCCACTGAGGGAGAATGATATCATCCAAATAGAATCTAACTGCATAAGCAACTCTACTGGGGAAAACTGTCGGCTACTCTCTAGGGGAACAAACCACTGAGGGAGGACAGATAAAACAAGTAGATTCTGCAACGAACCACTCCGCTCGGGGAGAATACACAGCAAACTGATCACAACAAGTAGATTCTGCAATATAAGCCACTCTACTGGGGATCACAAACAGTCAGGAAATTAATCCGTTCTCTGGAGGCCAAAGCCATCATCCGACTATACTGAGGATTGAAGGAGTATTCAACGGGCGAAACTGCCACAACAAACATTTTGCAGACTACGCTGAGGAAAAGATGGTTGAAATACTGGGATATCAACCCAATCAATCACTGAATAGGAAAATAAATCCTGCTCTGCTGAAGAGAAAAACTCTGATGGAGAGATAGCAACAAATCCGCGGACGACTGCCGGGGAAAGGGTAAAGTACCGGGTATCAAACCGCTGACTTACCGAATTTTTCAAAAAGAAAGCGATCATGCTGAGGAAACAGACAACTCTGCTGGCCACTGCACCGGGAAGAGTGATAACAACTCTGCTCGCGAATCCGATGGGGATATCAATAACAGCTCTACTCGCGACTCCAAGGGGAGTATCAATCAATGGCTATACTCATGACTGTGCTGAGGAGACAAATAAAGTCTGGGGCAGACGACCCACTGGCGAAAGTGACGGGGCGCCAAGATGACAAACCATCAACCGCCGAAACTTCACAAGAAAACACCCATGCTAGGGGAACTGCTGCTGGAGAACACGAAATCTTCAACAACACTCTGCTTGTGACTATACTGGGGAACAACCCCAACAACAACTCTGTTTGAGGAACAGCCTCAACAAAGATCTGAAGAAAGAAGATACCACCAAACCAGGAACATGAACAAATGTCTTACCTGTTGGAAATCATGCCACCCTCGGGAGAGCACTGAGATATTCTTGAGTATCCTTTCAATCTTGTGAATGTTCACTTTGTTTAAACAAAAATTTTGAAAAATTTATTTGTTTAAAACAATGATATTTTATCAATTTAAAACATGCAAAACATTTGTTGAATCGAAACAAATAAGAGTGCAAATAATTGGATAAAAAGCTCAAATTGATTTGATGGAATGGTAGCCTGCAAATGGCAAGACTCCATAGATCTGTACAAATTTGAAATCAGTGATATATATTGGAAGAGGGCTACATTGAACATAATGATCCTTTCTCTACCAATTTGAATCTCGATGTATCCGAAGCTTCAGTTGACGACGAATCGAGGATCTTCTGACGAAATGACGACTGAGGAACCAGCAAGTCTTGTCAGGATGCAGTTACTTGCCAAATCCCTAATTTTTGCCTAGATTGCCCCAGGGTGAGGTACTCAATCTAGCGGGATGCAAATATACTCTTTTTTTCAAGTCTCTAATTTTTGCCTGGATTACCCTTGCGGGTTCTCCACCGAGACGCTCATTTTTGCCTAAGCCGCCCTTTCGGGTTTTCAACTTAGCGAGCTATTCTGTTTTTTTCATTTTTTTTTTTTTTTTGCATATACCCTTTTTTTTCTAGGCAAAGTATCTCTTAACTGCATCTGAATTCACAGGACGAGTGAAATCCTCCCCATCCATTGTTGTAAGCATCAAAGCACCGCCTGAAAAGGCTCTCTTAACAACATATGGACCCTCGTAGTTTGGAGTCCACTTGCCCCTGGAATCGGGCGCGAAAGACAAAACTTTCTTGAGCACGAGGTCACCTTCTCGGAACACACGAGGCTTGACCTTCTTATCGAATGCTTTCTTCATTCTCTGCTGATATAACTGACCATGGCACATGGCAGTTAAACGCTTTTCTTCAATCAAATTCAGTTGGTCATAGCGACCCTGAATCCATTCAGCATCAGTCAACTAGGGACTTGAGGGTATAATTTTCTTTTTTCTTTTGGAAAAATTTTCCTGGTTTTTGATTTTTTTCATCTTTTTCACCCTTTTTTTTTTTTTTTTTTTTTTTATAAAATGCCCCAGTTTGACTGGTTTTGCTGATTCTCATGATACAGCTGAATGAGCTCCTTTCGTGCTCGAGAAGATGGGTAATCTCGTCAGGAATCCCCTTCAACATCATCTTCTTCTGCCTCAAATACAAGGACTTCAAGATAAAGAGATGGCGTTGGATCATTATGTTCAATGGGTTTAGAAATCCCTGCATAATGATTCTGGATAATGAAAAGCTTTTGAATTTTAAACAAGCAAATCATTGATGCAGATGAAAAATGTTGTTTTTGTTTCTCATGGTTTTTTGTGATCACTGATTTCATGCAAAAGCGAAAAGTGAAAACAAATGGAAAAACAAATGTTTGACAATGCATTAATTGAATGAAAACATCATTGTATTAAATGCTGCCAACAATGTCATCACTTCTCCTTTTGGCATGGGAGAAGGGTTTTAAACAAAATGAACAAATCACGCTGACTTATGAATGACCGTAGGAACATCCACAGCGACCCAATTGTGGCAGACACCACCAGGTATGATGAAATTGTTCAGATCTTCTGCGTCCTCTTCCAAGATAGCAGCAGCCTCTTTAGGTTGATCAGTATGGATGAATCCTTCACTCTTGAACAAACCTTACTCATTAAGTGCCCCAGAACAGTAGCCAATGCCAGCCCGGGATTGGTTAACCAGGAATAAATCCATCAACAGGAATAAATCCATCAACAGCACTAAGGCTGGCAAAAATCTCTCTGAATTCACAATTCTCTTGCTCAGGATGATCCATCAATCTGGCAGAGTCAGCTCTGGTATAATACCGGCAAAGTGCGTCTTCAAAATAAATGAAGATCGCAGGGTCAGACCACAGGACGGGAGACCGGAACAAAACACCCGCTTATGCAAATGATGCATGAAGTGTTTATGCATATGCTTGTTTTTATATCAAAGGAACTCGAGGGTTTTATTTGCAAACTTTGAAATATTTAAGCATTTTGATCATATATGAGAATATTTCATCAGATATATCAGGTGAAAAAAAAATTCGGTTTTTTCATGTTTTGAAATTTTTTGCAAATAAACTCCTTTGAGTTCCTTGAAAATTTTCTTTTTTCTGATGATATGGATGCAGATGAATGCGTGAATGCATGAATGCAACAATCACACTCAAGGATCAAGCAAAGCACACCAAACAAAGGTCGTGGGAAAGCTCATTGTATCCCTAATATCAATCATCCATTTTGGTGGATTTAGGTTTTCACCTTATCGACACCCAAGTTCCATTGATATTAACGGTACATGAACCGGTTCAGACATTCTTAATATCAACCAGCCGCTTTGATGGATTTAGGTTTTACACCTGATCCGGGATCCATTGATATTAACAATGTTTGAACGACTCAACCACGAATCACGGGTTTGTTGAGAGTCACGAGCATGGAGTCTCGGTTAAGAACCACCCAAAGGGAGTGTACTAGGGTTTAAACCTGCCAGACATGTTCTATCAGAGGTTCCCATAATCATCGTTCCATCTTTCGAATATTATCGGAGGAACGAATACTCGTATTCCAAGAATATTCTCAAGAGAAACTCTTATGAGTGTAGTATCGCGTAACAATCGTATCAGAACTGACATCTGAACGACCTCCGCACTACGGTCCTAAAAATAGGCCAAGATGGGTTTGGTAAACTAAGGTCCTTGGCTTCTGCGGAACATGATTGAAAGAATAATGCCTAACCACAAATAACTTGTGTGACATTATTAGTTCAACATGACCTCCACCAAGTGAATGGGCTCGCAAGTCAACTGGCTAAGGAATACTCCACACCAGTCAACAAGACTATGCCATTCTCCTATCCTAGAGAGCACTCGAGTTCGGGTTTAGAACTCATCTCACAGATCACCAAAGCAAACAACAATTGTATATCAAGCAATTCACACATTACAATCAATACAGTTATCCCAAATTGTACAAAAATACGTCAAATGACAAATAAAAATATAGCACAACAAGGGTGAAAAGTAGGCAATACCACCAGGGATTCTGGTGAGATCTCCCCAGCAGAGTCGCCACTTTTCTGTAGCTATGTATTCTCCCCAGCAGAGTCGCCACTTTTCTGTAGCGGTGTATTCGTCGCTATATGATTTATCGATTAAACCATAAGCAAGGGATACATTGAAATTTTCGAGTCGCCACCGCACTTTTATTTATCCAAAGGACTGGCTAAAAAGCGAACAAAAGCCTAAGAAGTTTTACACGTAGAAAACTAATAAAAAGATCAGAGAGTCTGGGTAAGGGGTAAATTACGCAATGGGAAGGTGTTAGGCACCCACTACGTCCTAGGTACTCCTAGGGAGCCCTTTTCACACTTGTTGTATAATATTGTTATTTGTTATGACATAAAGATTGTGCAAACATGATTGGGATGATGAGAAAAGAATGTACAATTTAGTTATTTTTGTGTTATTGGGTTTGAACGGATGAACCCGCTGCCTACGTACCTTCCATCAAAGGTAAGGATCAAAACGCCGTAGTTCGGCTAAAAGATTTCCAAAAGTTGGTGGATTCAGTTTTAAACACAAGCACTGAGGCTTTTCATTATCAATGGGAGAACACTCGACCAAAAACAACATCCACCATGCGAGGATAGCTTCGACGTACTAGAGGGGTTAGCCCTGTTTTAAGTACGGAAGTCTTACTGTCGACTCACTAAGGATAGGCAAGATTTACATCAACCACAAAGATAATTGAAACCTATGGCTAATGCATGAAAAGATTAACAATGGACAAAGCCAAAACAAGTGAATGAGTGAAGTTAATTGATTGTGATTATGAAAGTGAAGTCAGAGTATGATTAAGATTGATTCGAAAGAAGTGTTATGAAATGGAGTTTGAAAAAAGTCAAGGACTTGAGTCCAGGTTTTTAATTTGAAAACATGAAGATGTTTGCACAACACTTATGTCAAGTTTGAAAGATAAAGTGTGAAAAGGTTTAGGACATAATGAATGATGAATGGATGAGGATGGGATTGTAAAACTTCTTAGAAGGTTCACTTCTTGAAATCATATAGCAGATGATTCAAGTGTGTCCTTTGGAATAGCAATGGATAATAATAAACAAACAAAGCAAAGAAAGGCGGATACCGGATGCCAATCAATGGTCTTATACCAATCTCCTAAAACAAAACGGGATATCAGAGGCCACTCTATGGACTTACACTAATCTCCTCAAAAGAAAAACAAAGATGAGAAATGGAAGTTAACTGCCAATCTGTCTGGACTTAGGTTAACTCCACAGATGCTCATAGGAAGACCAATGCCACATTGCAGGGACTTACAGTGGATCCTCACATACAAGAACAAAAGCAACACATGATCACAGGAAAGCAAATGCCAACTTACAGGGACTTATAATTGCAACCTCACATACAAACAGATACAAAACATGGATGTCAGATGCCAATTTGTCTGGGCTTACTCTAACATACACAGTATGATCCTAGGAAAACAAATGCCAACTTGCAGGGACTTACAGTTGTATCCTCACAATCAAACAAACAAACAACAGAAGATATGAGTGACCAATGAGGTCTTACACTCTATCCTTCCATATCATAGGAGCAAATGCCAAAGCAATGGACTTACAATTGTCCTCAATGGGCAAACAACAATGACAATATCACAAAGACAAATGAGATGATTGTGCATTAATGGCAATTGATGATGATAAATGCATAACATACAAGCAAACATGTGTATATGAAGCGATCAATCAATCAATGAATATCAAACAGCACACTCTATAGCCAAACAAGGAGGCTCATACAAGAGGGTTTGACTATGAAAGTCCACTGTAATAGGTAAATGTCGCTCTTAACCTTGCCATTGAGAGGCTAAGGTGAAGCAGATGAAAAGGAGATGAGGGGTGTGCCTCATTGCTTCTATCCCTGATCAGGGAGAGCATATCAGAAAGTGTGGGAGCTCAGAAAGATGGAGCTCTTTCCACATTATTGACTCTATAGATCTTGGGTATTTATCTCAATGCTTCAACCATGTAATGGGAGCAAGGAGAAGACTCACTGAATAGTAGGGGATAGGTTACTTATCCCTTTGATCTACCAATTGCCTTACTTGAAGGACTTTTCCTGCTTGGGACAATTTTAAACACACACAAGCATTGCCTCTTAAGGAGGACTTCAGACAGTTTGCCCGGTCAAATAACAGACCGGGTCTCCAGACTACATGAAGAAGAAGTAATTATACCTCAAAGCAAATTGCTAAATAGCAAAGCAAAGCAAGTTCAAAGAACTTAAGCAACTAAAGTACCAAAACTGAAGCAAGGTGATGAAATGGCTGTTGTTTGACTATGAGATAATGAAACAGATGAAGTTTGTAGCTCCAAATGCTGAATGCTCGAGGACTCTGAGCTTAACCATGTCGATTCCAACTCAAAAACACATCTGCCATTGTTGGAGCTTGGAAATAACAGAGCTCGAAATGATGGTTACAGCTAGTACTCTTTCCTTGCAAAGGCCTCCAAATGCTTTGTATGTGAAGGAACAAACCAAAGATGCAAGGGTTCTTTTGAGTTTTTTAACAGAAAAATGCAAGTATGCAAAAATGGAAAAAATGAGAGAGTGAGGATTTCTGGTCGGCTGCTGTCATTCTCTAGGGTTAGAAACTCAGAAAATGAGCTTATATGTGACTGTTTAGCATTGGTTTAGGAAGTGCTAAACTTGCTTAGCTCAAAATGAAGTATTTGCATTTTTGCTAATTTGGAAATAAGTGGATATGGAGGGTGTAAGCTGTACACGAATTGGGCCTTTGGACAGGCTGCCAACAGACCAAAACCCTGCTGTTTTTATGTTGCTCAATGAATTGCTAGCTTTTGCTTTCACTTATGAATCCATTTGCCAAAATTTCAAGTTATGCACCTTGGTCCAAAATGATGGTATGATGATGGCATGAGCATGATTTTAGGCTTGGAGCATGTCTCAAATAACATATGAAGCAAATCCCAATTGGCCAAATGGAGAAAAAACCAATAATTCAAAAAGTCAAACTTGAGTCAAACTTGAAATTAAAAAAGTCAAGGCCAAAAATGCCATTTTGAATGGTAGGGTTTTGGTGAATGAAATTTATATTTTTGGAAAGAGGAGGAAAAATGTGGTTTGTAGGAAAAAACCCCACCAAATTTGGCCTTATGGTTCATGAGATATGGCTTGTTGAAGTTCACAAATTTTTGAAATTGAATTGATCATATCTTGCAAACCATGCATGGGATTTTGGTGTTCTTGGACTTTTTGAAAATGGGAGAACAAGATCTTCAACTTTCATGTTGGGAAAAAATTCATTTGAAGCTTGTATCATGATGTAGGTTTAAGATCAAGAAGTTTCCATTTTTGGCAGTTAAAATTACAGGTCCACTTTCTATTTCTGGAAATTTCTGATTGACTTGATTTTCTTCCATGATGAGGTTTGGCATGATACATGAGGCTTGTATGAGCATGGATGAGCTCCTTCAAATCAATTCCATCCATCAAATCACTGATTAAATCCACAGTTGACCAAGTTTGACTTTTCTAGGGTTTTGGATGACTGGACCACCTCTGATGAATTCCAAACCCTAATTCCTTGAGACCTTGACTTCAAATGATGTCCCAAGTTGTATGAACTCTTGATTATTGATCATGGTGCCCAAATTCTGCAAGAATGGCCACCATCCATTGCTTTGACTGACTGTTGACTGTCTTTGACCTAATTGCTTCATCTGCAATCAACAAGGTTAGACTGACAATATTTTTGTACTTTTTGGTTAGTAAACATATGAAAGCAAAGATATACAAATGCAAAGTATGCTTGGTGATCAAGAAACAACCCACAAGGCAATCAACCCACTAGGAGGGAAGCTAGGGCATGCAGTGATCCTTGAGGCCATGATATGATATGATATGGACCATGAGGGATCTTAGGGCCCAAAATTGGGGTCTTACAGGCTGCAATTAGGGTTTCTTGGTTCTTCAGAGGTCTTGGGCATTATCTTGTTTGCAATGCTATATTACCATCATCATGGTTCTATCATCATCCAGGGTTTCATTGTTCATCCTCAAGTTCCTTTGGATTAGGGTTGTGACCTCTGGTCAACCCTAATCAATGACATTCTTCCAACTAGGGTTTCTCAAGGAGATGAGGTATTTTATTAGGATGGAGATCACATGGTTATCATAAGAGGCTTACATGAGCTAGGGTTTCACTTTTTGAGCAATTTCCCCAAGTGGTAGAGGTTCAAGCTGATCAGGGCATTTCAAGGTCATTTGAAGACCAAATGGTCAACTGTGCAGTCAACTGAGGGCTTTGAGGTTGGGGAGATGAATTTAAACACCTCATTCATGTTTAAAAGAAGTCCATTTGTCATTTCAATCATCTATCTTGAAGATTTTGAAGTCATGGCAAAAGTTTCCAAAAATGGAAAGTGGCCTGTAATTTCAAGTTTCCAAAAATGGCAAGTTTTTGGTTCACATTCAACTTGATTTTTCAACATCAAGGAAGTTTCAAATGGATTTTTGGTGAACATGAAAGTTGTATATCTTTCTCTCCCATTTCCAAAAAGTCCTAATTCATGATCATCTGATGATTGGTTAAGAAGTTATGGCCAAATGATCATAAAGCATGCATGGAAGTTCAACATGGCATAACTTTTGATTCAAAACTCCAAATTGGTCCATCTCTTTTTGCAAAATGCTCCTTGTGACCAATACTTTCCAAATTAACCATTACCTTGCATGGAAGAAGCTCACATGATCACTTGTTCATACATGTGCAAAATGGAGGGAAATTCCATAATTCAAAATTGGTTTAAGCTACAAGCAAAATACCACTTCCATCATGTTTATTGGTTGGTTTTAAGTGAATTTGAAGCTTAATATGGTACTGTTCACGTGTGGATTGGCCATGCTAAGCTCACTTGCAATTTTGCACTTCACTTGAATTCTCACTAATCATGTTTAACACCAAGCTTAATTGAGATTTCAGCATGATTAGCACATGATATAAAAGCTAAACCCTAACTGCATTGGCTCAGAATAACAGAATTGAGATCAAAATTTCCATTTCCCTCCAAAATTCTCTCACTTTGATTTTCAATTTTCTTCACATAAACCTTCAATTTCTTTGCATAATCATGATCATGGAGCATCACTGAGTAAGATCTAACCACTGGTTTGAGGAATTGAGCAAGATTCGAGCAGATTCATGAGCATTCACATATTGATGGAACTTGAAAATTGAGCTAGATCCAAGTGCTTTCAACCATTACTTCTTGCATCAAGCTTCAAGGTAAGGTTATTGGAGAAGATCTGGAGCTCTAGAGCACTTGAGGACACGATTTCAACCACTGCCATTTCAAGTAAGTGAAATTTTCGTCCTCTCCTTTTGCCATTTTAAGACCATAGAAATGTAGATCTCCTTGCCTGGATCATGTAGATATGTTCAGAATTAAAAATGAGTGAATATTGAGGAAGTTATGTTGAATATAAGTTTGGATCTCAAAACTTCTTTGCTTCGATCCGTGAAATCCATGAGGTTTTAGGATGTTTTGAATGCATATTCGTGATCTACGTGAGAAGAGCTTTCGATTGGTGTATGGCTCGATGAAATCAGGAAAAATTTGTCGAATCTCCGCCGGAATTCCACCGAAGAAGACGACCGGAACTACTGTTCCGGCGTCTGACTGTGCGCTAGGGTTCGTGTGATGTGGTTGCCTCGTGTGCGCCTGCTTGTCCAAACGATTGGTCCATTTTGCTTTGACCTAGCCATGTGTCCATTGACCTGCTGCGTGGCTGTTGAGTCACTTAAGTGAAACGCAGTGTTTCACGTGCGCCATTGATCCTTAATGCGTGTGTTCGATTCTCTATTTGTGCATAATGCTGATTTAATTCAAATTTTGTTTTCCCTCCATTATTTCCATGCATATTTCATTTTATTTGCTTATCTTTAAAAAATCATAAAAAATAGTAGAATAATCCAAATTGAGTCCAATTTTTTTTCATGATTTTGTTTTGATCTCTAGTTTTTTATAGCATTTATTTCATGATTTGTTTGTTGCTGGATTTTTAATTGTGAATTTTTGATTGAACCTTATGCCAAATTGATATGCTGCATTCATTGCTTTGTGAAATGCTCATCTTTGATCCAATTGATCTGAAATTTTGCATGCTTGATCCTCACGTGTGATATGATTTTTGAGAATTGGTTTGGAATTTTTATCATATGTTATCACTGTTTTGGACACATGGAGATGTAGTGTGACAATTGGTGTCACATTTTTAGTATTCAATTTGTGCATTTTTGTTTACCTATCATTTGAGATCTTCTGGATTTGATATTTTGCACATTGTTTGTTCATGACATGAGTAGCTTGCATAAAAAATTTCATAGCCATTGGATGCATTTCTGTTTTGATTTGGATTTTCTAATTTGATTGTCCATTTTGTGCTCATTTGTTGGTCTTTGCTTTACATTGATCATTTGATGCCTTTGCCTTATGAATTAATGCTGGTCCTTTTGAGGACATCTTATTGCATGTTTGAACTTGCTTAGTGCAAAAGATTGAGTTCTGTTTTGATCATTTGGTTTGGTTTTGAACCTAGTCTTTGTACTAGTGTTTTGTACATAAGCTAATTGTGCTTTGTGTTTCAGGTTTGGACATTTAGCATTGATGGTTGATTTGTTCTCACTTTGTGAGATACAAATGCCTTTGAGTACTAACTCTTGTTGTTTTGTAGGTTCTAGTTGATGCTCATGAGTTCACTTGAGTGCTTGAGCATTGTTCATTGAGTTATAAATATTGGAAAGTTCCGCTGTTTGTCTGTTGGTTTTCTGTCTAAGATACTAACTGGTTGGCTTTTGTACAGGTACATTAGTGGCTTGCTAGCTTTGCTTTTGTTTAAGCTTTGGAGTATGGTTGATACACCACTTAGGTAGTTAGCCTCTTACTCCATGTAGTCTGGAAGTCCTGTCACCTTTTTGGCAGGCATTTTGCTGGCTGAAGTCCTCCTTAAGAGGCTCTATTTGTGTTTGTTTACATTTGTGCAAAAGACCTCCAAGTGAGGCATGTCACTTGATAAGTCCTCCTAAGTGAAGAGGCAATTGACGGATAAAAGGGATTAGCAATCAATCCCCCGTTATTCAGTGAGTCGTTCATTATGCTCGCAATACGTGCTGATGCTTCTGAACATGAACCCAAGATCATTGTCCAGTGTCTGTCAAGTGGAATAGGATCCCTCTTTCTGGATCCCCACGCTTTCTTTGATTTGAGCTCACCCTGGCCAAGGTTAAGAGCATGAGGTCTCATCCTCATTACCATTTTGATCTGCTCACCCTAACATTCAATGTTAGTGGTTAAGAGCCCCAGTTAATTACCCTTACAGATTGGCTTGTTTGTCGAGGTTGATATGACCCCTCTTGACTAAAGCCTACCCATTGTTTGGGCCTCTTGTGTGGATATAGTGTGTGATACTTGTTCACTGGTATTGATGTTTTTGAGCTGACTTGCTTCTTGTGTGAGTTAGGTTCTGATTAGAGACCTCAACCTAGGGACGTTTGATTGCATGACAACTATTAGGCTCGAGTTATTCTCCCTATTAGTTTGTTGTTTCCCTGGTCTCTGGTTAGGAGAGAGTTGTACCCCTGTTAAGGGGAACTACGTCGCCCTGATTCTCATACCAGATGAGATACGTAGGCAGGAGATCGAGCAAGATCTCTTCGGGCAAACTTTTTTGTTTCTTTTGACGTCTCAGCGTCTCTTTTTGTTTGTGTGACAACTATTAGGCTCGAGTCTGATTCTCCCTATTAGTTTGTTGTTTCCTTCCCCTGTTAAGGGGAACTACGTCGCCCTAATTCTCATACCAGATGAGATACGTAGGCAAGAGATCGAGCGAGATCTCTCCGGGCAACCTTTTTGGTTTCTTTTGACATCTCAGCGTCTCTTTTTGTTTGTGTGACAACTATTAGGCTCGAGTCTGATTCTCCCTATTACTTTGTTGTTTCCTTCCTCTGTTAAGGGGAACTACGTCGCCCTGATTCTCATACCAGATGAGATACGTAGGCAGGAGATCGAGCGAGATCTCTCCGGGCAACCTTTTTGTTTCTTTTGACGTCTCAGCGTCTCTTTGTGTTTGTGTGATAGCTATTAGGCTCGAGTCTGATTCTCCCTATTAGTTTGTTGTTTCCTTCCCCTGTTAAGGGGAACTACGTCACCCTGATTCTCATACCAGATGAGATACGTAGGCAGGAGATTGAGAGAAATCTCTCCGGGAACCTTTTTTCTTTTTGTGTGTGTTCACCCGTCATTGGGTTATTCATTTGGGGTTTATTCTGATAACCTTTTTCTTTGGTGTTTGCTGGTTAGCGATTGCTTATTGTTAGGAGTCGGATATAATCCCATGTATTGGCATTCTGTTTCCTTTTGTTTGGTTGTTGTTAGGAGTCGGATGTAAGTCCATATATTGGCATTCTGTTTCCTTGTTTGTGTTGTTTGTTTGGAGTCAGATATAAGCCCATGTATTGGCATTCTGTTTCCTTTTGAGCGTTTCTTTTGACGTCTCAGCGTCTCTTTTTGGTGTTTTGTTTCGGCGTGCGTTAGCCGAGCTACGAGTGCTCTGATTCTTCTCTGGATAGAGAAGATACGTAGGCATAGGACGCGACGTCTTAGCGAGCATGTTTCCCTTTTCCCCGAACTACGTTGACTCTGATGTTTGTTTCTGACAAACTACGTAGGCCCAGGATGCGACATCCTGCCGAGTCCACTTCCTCCGTCTTCCTTCACTTGTTTTATCATTCCAGTTTGTGCAATTTCTTTGAGCAGTTTATTAGCAACCTTATTCTATTCTTTTCCTATTCTTTTGAGCGTGGATCCCGTCGAGTACGGCGGACGTGAGGGGTGTTAATACCTTCCCCTTGCGTAACCGACTCCCGTACGTTGTAATCTCTGGTCGTAAGACCGTTCCTTTCCCTTTCTTAGGTTAGTCCTGCGCTTCCTTTCCGTCATAGGATGAATAGCGTCGGTGGCGGCTCTGTAAACTGTTTTTTTCCGCCGGTTGTTTTTCGCGTTGCGACAGCTGGCGACTCTGTTGGGGATTAAGTTGACCTCTTGCTGGTCCATCTTCCCTAAGCGAGTCAATCCTAGCGCTCTCTAGCGTAGTTTTTAGAGTAGTTTGGGTTGCTTTTACTGCTTATTTATTGCATTTGTGATTATTATACTGTGATTGTATATACTTGCATATATGTTTGCATGCATCATATTATTACTGTGCTGGATTCTGGACAAGTGTGGTTCCTTTGATTTGGGGTGGGTGTTCTGAGTGGGGCTAAAACCCAGGCCCGAGTATACACCTAGGATTAGCGTGGTCTCACGTCTCCTCACATGTTGGATCAGCATGATGTTGCGACGTGACATACCACATCCGGACGAGGTTCTTCTGAGAGAGCTCTTCCGGGTGGAATAGTCCACTTTGGTTGGGTTACCTCTTTTGAGTTGTTGACTTCGGTGACCGTTCTTTCCCGGATATTTGGTTTAGATGATCTTATAAGAGCTGCAACGGCACACCCGAAAGGGCAAACCCGTTGAGTATCTTGTCCGATTGTCGAGACCATTATCCGCCTTAGGATGACCTTATTAGAATTCACCTGTGAGGGGAGGGTTTAATTCTTACAGATACAGGTTTTGTTGGCAATTCTGTGATGGTGACTTTGGTTCACTCGGATTTATGGATATTTATTTCTGACACGCTGGAGTTTTGTCCGCGGTATTTATTAGCGGGTTCCGTTTATTTTGGATCCCAGGGTTGAATTTGAGGGTACTTATTCAGAGGATCTTGTTGTTATCCGTTTGGTGGATTTCCTGTGATGATGGTGATATATCCTCCGTTCCGTTTATTTCGGAACCCCGAGTCGGATTTGTGGTTACCTAGTCCCTCAGGTGGTTGTGATCAGTTCAGAGACCGGACCTTCCGTACAGTTGATGTTCAGATGACTTGGAGGATGGCACAGTGACTTGCATTCATGCATCTGCATCATTCCCATTTTGCATTCATATGCATCTAACTCATGTTTATCCGTATGCGGGGTACATCCTTGATTGAGATCCTGGTTGAGAGACGTCCTCACATTTTTTTGCTCTGTATGGTAAAACCAGATGATTGATGTCAGAAGGTTGCTGTCGGATTATTATCCGTCTCGATGAAACCAGGATCGAAAGACAGAATGTTCCTCATATGGATAGACATTGCATTCATGCGTGAGTCATAATAACCTGTCTTCTGTTTTGCAGGTGCCGGTTTCTAACGTGTTTGGTTGTTTCAGGAATCATTGCTCGCGCCCGCAGAATCATTCCTCTGCACGTAGCACGTCCGTACAGATACCCTACCAGACGCAACAAACCTAAACTGATGGATCCACCCAACGCTGACATTCTCGAGCTGAAAGAGAAGATGGGTGAGTTGATCAACGTCATGCAAGGGTTCACCTTGGGGCAGAAAGCGCTTGTTGAGAAGGTGGAAAAGCTTGAGCGGGCTTTGGCTACCAATAGTGGCAATAATCAAGAGGGTATCTCCAACAATGGTCTTGGTGGTTCTAGGGATGGTGGTGATCCCAGAAGGAAGGCAACTACTGCTGGTGTAGTTATCAACAACGGTGGTGGTTTTGGTTTCACTGCGGGCGGTAGGCCAGGTCCTGTGGGCAATACTCTGAAGGATAATCAGTTTCCTCCTTTCTTTGGGGCAGTGGAGGATAAAGAAGAAGATCAGTTCTCTGTGCTGAACGAGCAGTTTGGTCAGTATGGTGTTCAACCACCGAACAAAGAAATTCAGGTACTGGCGGAAAAGATCAGGGCTCTGGAAAGCCATACCTCTCCTGGGGCTATCAATATGACAAACATGGGGCTAGTCGAGGGGATTATGATCCCACAGAAGTTTAAAGTGTCCACGTTTGATAAGTACAATGGGAGTTCTTGCCCGGAAACTCATCTCCAGGCCTTTGTCCGAAAACTATCTGCCTATACCATGGATCAGAAGCTCTGGATGTACTTCTTCCAGGACAGCTTGTCTGGTGGGTCTCTGGAGTGGTATACCAAGTTGAGATCATCGGATATCAAGAGCTGGCAGGATTTGGGAGATGCTTTCTTTAAACAGTACCAATTCAATGTTGACATGGCTCCTAGCTGTACCCAGTTGCAGGGTATGTCTCAAAAGCCAAATGAAGGGTTTAAAGAATATGCACAAAGGTGGAGAGAGTTGGTCACCAGAGTTCAACCACCGTTAGTGGATCGGGAGATGTCTGATCTGTTCATGGGTACCCTTCAGGGGACCTTTGCGGAAAGGATGGTGGGTTGTCCCGTCACCGGTTTTGCAAACATTGTAGTGGCGGTGAGAGAATTGAAAGTTGGCTAAAAATGGGGAAGATACAGGGAAATGCTTCGTCATCTGGATCGAAGAAGCCATTTGGAAACGGTCAGCGTAAGAAGGAGGGTGACACGAGTGCTGTGTATGCCCAAAGAGGACATGGTAGGGATCGTTACTACCAGCATACTGCTGCAGTAACAATTCCTGCTGATAATCAACCTGCACAACAGCAACAGCAACGGCAGCCATTTCAGCAGAGAACACAATGGGTCGGGTATCAGGTGAGAGGAAGGATGACTGATCGTCAGTTTGATAGGCCACCCGTGACGTATGCATTTCTGTTTAAAAAGTTGAAAGATCTTGGGTTGGTTCAGCTGAGGACGTTGGCTCCGTTGAGACCAGATCAGAGGCCTGCTAACTATGATGAGAACGCCAAGTGCGAATTCCATTCTGGTGCTCCCGGGCACAATATTGAGGGTTGCAAAGCCTTTAAACATGTGGTCCAGGACTTGGTAGACTCCAAAGCCATCAATTTCGCATCATCGCCGAATGTTAATGCTAATCCCATGCCGACGCATGGTCAGATGGGGGTGAATGCAATTTCGGAGGATAAGAGGAAAATTGGGCTGATGAACGTGGATCAGTTAAGAACTCCAATGGCTGTAGTCAAGAGACAGTTGTTGAAGAATGGAGTTTTTCCGGGTTGTGATAATTGTTGTGCTGCTTGCACTGTCCCTACCAATGGATGTGTTGTATTGAGGGATACAGTGCAGAGAATGATGGATGAGGGAAGTCTCAGGTTTGAGAAAGTTGGTTTGGAGAGGGAGGATGTTTCCACAATAACCATTTACTTTGACCCTGTCTACTTGTCTGCACCGGCAGACGTGGCTCCAGTTAACATCACGGTACCAGGGCCCATCCCATACGAAAATGATGATGCTGTGCCGTGGGACTATGGTGGGGAGGTGTTTTGTAATGGGGAAAAGGTAGAAGATCAGGCTGCAGGTGATACCACCGTGTCAAAGGTGGATAATGCCGGACTTAGTGGTTTCACTCGCATCGGGAGGTTGTTTGTGCCTGACACATTAAGGAGCGGCGATGGAGAAAAAGAAAAGAAAGATAAGGCCGAGGCTTTAGCCAGGGAAAAAGGAAAGCAGGTGGTGAATGAGGGCGCTCCTAAAGCGGCACCGACGCCTGTTGGGTCGGAAAAAGAGCTTGATGCTGAAGCCGAGGAGTTTTTAAGGATCATCAAGAAGTCTGAGTACAAACTTGTTGACCATCTGCAGCAAACTCCGTCCAAGATTTCGATCTTATCTTTGCTGCTGAGCTCAGAAGGGCATAGAGAAGCTTTGTTGAAAATCTTGAAGAGGGCCTATGTCCCGCAGGAGATCACGGTAAATCAGCTGGAGACAGTGGTGTCAAATGTTAATGCCAGCCATGGGTTGGGTTTCACTGATCTCGATCTTACTGTGGATGGGCGTAATCACAATAAGGCATTACACATTTCGATGGAGTGTAAAGGAGCAGTGCTTTCGCACGTTTTGGTTGATACCGGCTCGTCACTCAATGTGTTGCCTAAGAAGGCCCTGGCTAAGTTGGATTGTGAAGGAGTGGTTTTGAGGCCGACTGATCTGGTGGTTAGAGCGTTTGATGGCTCTAAGAGGGCTGTGTTTGGGGAAGTTGAGCTCCCTGTGAAGATCGGGCCCGAGGTGTTCAAGTCTGTGTTCTATGTCATGGACATTCAGCCGGCATATAGTTTCTTGTTGGGTCGGCCGTGGATACACGCTGCTGGGGCAGTAACTTCGACTTTGCACCAGAAGTTAAAGTATATCTGGGACGGGCAGGTCGTAACAGTTTGCGGGGAGGAAGATATCTTTGTCAGCCAACTGTCGTCGTTCAAATATGTAGAAATGGACGGTGAAATATTTGAAACACCAAGTCAGGCGTTTGAAACCGTTAAGGTGGAGAATGCCATTTTTGCCAAGGAAGAGAAGAAGCCGTCCATTTCTTCTTACAAGCAGGCCGCGGAAGTAGTAAAGAGTGGAGAGGCCCCAGGTTGGGGAAGAATGATAGACATTGTGGCAAAAGAAGACAGGTTTGGGGTTGGTTATCAGTCGGGCCAAGGCTCGTCTGGACAGAATAGAGGACGTCGTCAACCGTTCACGTTCACCAGTGCTGGAATGCTAGACCCATATCACGTCTGTGCGGTGGGTGAAGAGATTGATAGTGACTGCGAGCTCGACTCGTGGATAAAATCGTGCGTACCAGGGATGGAGATCCAGAACTGGAAGGCCAAAAAGATCATCACTGTCACTCTACGTGAAGAGTAATATTTCTGTTTTTCAATTCTGTCTGCATGAAAGCCATACGTTTTGCCCGAAACGTAATGGTTCATTGTAAGGGTCACCTCATGTTTCATTTTGCATTATTTGCATCATTAATAAATGGATGTTTTTCGCATTAAAAGCGGTGTTCCCTGTTTTTCATTTATTTTTGCAGTTTAATAAAATAAATAAAAATGACAATGTTTGTTTTCATTTTCCTTCTTTATTTGTTGCGTCCCGACTCTAAAGCAATGCATGAATCAACATTCATGCAGATGCGATCATTCTCCGGATCTCATTGATAACAATCCTGTTACACCCTCGTATGACTTCGACAATCCGATCTATCATGCCGAAGAAGAAGGCGAAGAAGATTGTGAACTGCCGGAGGAGTTAGCCAGGTTGTTGAAACAAGAGGAGAAGGTGATTCAACCACATGAGGAGCAAGTCGAGATTGTGAATCTGGGTACCAAGGAGGTCAGAAAGGAAGTAAAGGTTGGGGCCGCTTTGGAGGTGAATGTCAAGAGCAGAATGGTAGCATTGTTGAAAGAGTATGTTGATATCTTCGCCTGGTCTTATCAAGATACGCCAGGGTTGGATACCGATATCGTTGTACACGAGCTGCCATTGACAGAAGACTATCCTCCAGTGAAGCAGAAGTTGCGTAGAACTCGACCCGAGATGGCCATGAAAATCAAAGAGGAGGTGCAGAAGCAGTTGGATGC
This sequence comes from Lathyrus oleraceus, assembly GCF_024323335.1. NCBI lineage: Eukaryota > Viridiplantae > Streptophyta > Magnoliopsida > Fabales > Fabaceae > Lathyrus > Lathyrus oleraceus. The sequence goes on along the minus strand of NC_066581.1, from coordinate 147,665,008 downwards.
TGGTTTCCTAGTTGTCACTAACTATCCGCCTTGGGTCGCGAACATTGTGCTGGTGCCGAAGAAGGATGGAAAGATGAGGATGTGTGTGGACTACCGGGATTTGAACAGAGCTAGCCCGAAAGATGATTTCCTATTACCTCACATCGATGTGTTGGTAGATAATACAGCTCAATTCTCGGTGTTTTCCTTCATGGATGGCTTTTCTGGCTATAATCAAATTAAAATGTCGCCAGATGATATGGAGAAAACGTTCATCACACCGTGGGGCACTTTTTGTTATAAAGTGATGCCATTCGGTCTCAAGAATGCCGGTGCCACGTATCAGAGAGCTATGGTGACTTTGTTTCATGATATGATTCATCATGAAATCGAATGCTATGTTGATGACATGATAACAAAGTCCCAAGCAGAAGATGAGCATTTGGTAGACTTGGCCAAGTTGTTTGACCGGTTGAGACAATTCAGATTGAGGTTGAATCCGAATAAGTGCACTTTCGGAGTGCGATCCAGAAAATTGCTGGGGTTTATTGTAAGTGAAAAGGGAATCGAGGTTGATCCTGCCAAAGTAAAAGCGATACAAGAAATGCCTGAACCGAGAACAGAGAAGGAGGTTCGTGGTTTCTTAGGTAGATTGAACTACATTTCACGGTTCATCTCATCTAACAGCCACGTGTGAACCCATATTCAAGTTGTTGAGAAAAGATCAAACGGTCAGGTGGAATAATGATTGTCGAGCGGCATTTGAAAAAATAAAAGAGTATTTGCAGGAGCCTCCGATTCTGATGCCTCCTGTGGAGGGATGACCGTTAATCCTGTACTTGACAGTCCTTGAGGGGTCTATGGGGTGTGTACTGGGGCAGCATGACGAGTCTGGTCGAAAAGAGCATGCAATTTACTACCTTAGCAAAAAGTTTACCGACTGTGAAACAAGATATTCACTGCTCGAGAAAACTTGTTGTGATTTGGTATGGGCTGCTCGCCGACTAAGACAATATACGTTGGTTCATACCACTTTGTTGATTTCCAAGATGGATCTGATCAGTGCATTTTGATGCATGTTCTTTCATGTTTGTACTTAAGCATTTCTTCGGTTTGCTTTGATTATTTTTATGTTTTAATGTGTTTTCATAATTTATGTTATTTTTGAACTTATTTAATTTTCGTATTTAATTTTCAGCATTAGCAGCTTTCGCTAGAAAAATCGTATCTTGAGCTAGGAGTATCGGATTGAGACGTGCTACCAGTTGATGGAAAGTTAAGAAAAAGATCTACAACTTCTGTTCAGAAGTCAAGAGCTGAGTCAGATTGTAGCAGGGCCAGAAAAGTCGTTGAAGTTGCAGCATTAGTTTTATTTAAGTTTTGGGTCATTAGTTTTGGGCTTGGGTTATGTTTTTGATCCAGTTGGGTTGTAAACCAAATTCCTTATTTTCCATATACCTAGCAGCCGCATAACAGGAGGAGGACGATTCACGAAATACTTGAAAGCTTTGGCAAGAATTCTCATGAAGAACTAATCGATCCAAACAATTTGCTGTATTCGGGTTCCGATACCTTGAGATTTTAGTAATTCTTATTCAGGTTTTTTATTCCTTTCAATATTAATATATGTATTTTGTTTGCTTAATCCGATTTACATATGTTATATTGATTTAATCCGATTGATTGTATGATCCTAACTATAGTCACGATTTCGTTTGCTTAATTCGTTATCGAGTCCGTTTAATTCATGTTTGCTTAATTCATGAAACTTAATCCCGTTTGCTTAATTCGGAAAATAGGAACATACAACTTATACTATCAATTGCGCTTGTCAATTGATATTATAATCGAATAGGAATAGTTAATCTGCGGTTGGAATTACGATAGTCGATGATAGGCAAAGACCGAATCAGTAAATTGTTGCTACAACTTATTTCAATAATCACTTATTTTAATCTATTTATTTTAATTGAATCCTAAACCAACCAAAACCCCATTAATCGTTACTATCATTGGTTAATTCATTCAAGAATCCTTGTGAGAACGATAATCCGAGTCAATTTGTCGCTAACTACGTTTTATCAAAAATACTCGTTTTTGATCCGCGCGCGACAGCGGATCAAATTGGCGCCGTTGTCGGGGATTCTTGATTATATTAATCGTCTTTATAGTCATAGATGTTGTTTTTTTAGCATTTTTTGCCTTAACTTCCTTGCGTTCGGGTCTTTTTGCGGTTTAGGGAAAAAAATCTGTTTTTAAACAAATTGTCTCAGATTATTCCGATTTTTTGTCGATTCATTAGGGAAAAAATCAGTAATCAAAAGCCACTATTTATGAAATAAATAGTGGATGCCGCCCTAAAAAACCGAAATTCCTTATTTTTCTATTTTTTATGATTTATTTTCGGTTTTGGTAGTTTTAAAAAAATCTGAAAAAATTCTCAAAATTCTTAATGACGTCATTAGATTAATTTCGGTGTTAGTTTATTTTTGTAAATTTATTTTAATCGTTTTCCTTCATTGTGTTTGTTTTTTACTATGGCTGACCAAAGAACTTTAAGGCAGTTAGTTGTCCCTGATGTGAATTATAATGGCATGTGTATTGAATATCCTGAAGCTGACACTCCTTTTGAATTGAAATCTGGTTTAATACACTTGTTTCCAAGGTTTAGTGGTCTTGCAGGTGAGGATCCGCATGAGCATCTGAAGGAATTTGAGGTTGTGTGCTCTGCATCTTCTGGACCTTCACTAGAAGATATTGTCAAACAAATGGCTGCAAATAATCTCCAGTTTCAACAACAAGTAGATTCTACTTTAAAGACTTTGCAAACACAGATTGGGCAGCTTGCCACTTTGGTGAATGTCATGCAGCAAGCTCAAGGATCAAACCGACAACCCTTGGAAGAACATTCTGTTTTTCAAATAGATTTGATTTTTGAAACTGTTGATGATACTTGTAGTGATTTGTTTGCATATGATTTTCCATCATTGTCTGGTTTTGATGATGTTTATTCTTGTGATATTTGTACTGAAACTAAAATTTACTCTGTTTGTGCTGAAATTGAGGCTGCCTTGCAAGTTGATATTCTTACTGCAGATGAGGTTGCAAATAAAGTTGTTCATGTAGATAAAGCTCTTGACATCCCGGCTGCCCCAAACACTCCTTCTATTGAGCAGCCACCTTCCCTCGAGCTGAAGCAACTTCCTAAAAATATGAAATATGCTTATTTAGAGATGAATGAAAAACTACCGGCTATAATTTCTTTTAATCTTGATTTCGATCAAGAAAATAAGCTTTTGCAGGTTTTAAGGAAGCATAAAAAGGCATTTGGTTGGACATTGGTTGACATTCCAGATCAGATCACCTTCACGTGTCCATTTGACACTTTTACTTTTAGAAGATTCTTCGATCCTGGAATAAAAGGCGAAGATACTAATAAAAATTTCAAGTTCAATGGACATTACCCAAAGCTATTCCATGACAACCCCACTTTGGAAGAAGAAAATGTAGAATATATCTCTTTGGGAAAGGCTGCTTATGTGATCACCTATCCTCCTTGACTACTCGGGTGTGTTCTTTCCTCTCTCTTCTCTCTCTTATTTTATGTTTGTTTCTTTCATTGAGGACAATGCATATTTTAAGTGTGGGGGAGGGAATACTTTATTTTCTATGTTTTTGTTCTTTGTTTTGTTTTGTTTTTCTTTTCTTTCTAAAAAAAATGCATTTTTGTTGAAAGTTTTAGGCTATAGAATAATTTGAGATTACTTTGCGGAGACTTCGGAAAAATTCACAAGATCGGTTTTGTTTTAACACTGTAAGTTTCCTGCATATGGAAATTGCTTCGAATTCTTATTATGTTTTAGCCTTAAATTCTCATTCTCTGACAGCTCTTGAGTAGTTTATTTCAGCAGTCAGCACCATCTCACACACACTCTACGCAGGGAAGCCGATGAATATAAGTGAGTGTTCCGAAAAAGAAAAAGAAAAGAGAAAAAAATAAAGGAATGCACCTTCTAAGTTTGGTAACCCTCACCCGGTCACTTAACCCAACGGATGTAGAACCTTCAAAAAAAAAATTTTTTGTCAGTTGGTTCAGCGGTTTCTGGTGCTGAACTTGGTAGGGCGGATTACGGTCTGATCCCCCGCAACTACAACTGAATAAGCAAAGGGTCATGCCACTTAAGTACCAGAACCCCGTGCAGAAAAGGATCAGAGTCACTAACCGGTCGTCTTTCTATGAGTGTGTGGAGACAACGGGCTTAATGTGATTGCGCCTGAATGAAAAAGAGCCAAAGAAGGATGAGTAAGTTAGGTTTTAATATAATAACATGATTCGAGTTGATTTGTGTATTCAGGAGGTTTATGTCTGCATAACGGTGGATTAGTGTTCTTACAATGTCCTTAGTGTGCAAGATTAGTACCCATCGAAGCAAACTTAACCGAAGATGACTTGTAGCCTAGAATGAGTAACTGTTGATGTGTCGGTGTTTTGTTTTGTTTTTCATTTTGCTCGGAGTGCAAAAGTTCAAGTGTGGGGGAATTTGATTAGTGCATTTTGATGCACGTTCTTTCATGTTTGTACTTAAGCATTTCTTCGGTTTGCTTTGATTATTTTTATGTTTTAATGTGTTTTCATAATTTATGTTATTTTTGCATTTATTTAATTTTCGTATTTAATTTTCAGCATTAGCAGCTTTCGCTAGAAAAATCATATCTTGAGCTAGGAGTATCGGATTGAGACGTGCTACCAGTCGATGGAAAGCTAAGAAAAAGATCTACAACTTTTGTTCAGAAGTCAAGAGCTGAGTCAGACTGTAGCAGGGCCAGAAAAGTCGTTGAAGTTGCAGCATTAGTTTTATTTAAGTTTTGGGTCATTAGTTTTGGGCTTAGGTTATGTTTTTGATCCAGTTGGGTTGTAAACCAAATTCCTTATTTTCCATATACCTAGCAGCCGTATAACAGGAGGAGGACGATTCACGAAATACTTCAAAGCTTTGGCAAGAATTCTCATGAAGAACTAATCGATCCAAACAATTTGCTGTATTCGGGTTCCGATACCTTGAGATTTTAGTAATTCTTATTCAGGTTTTTTATTCCTTTCAATATTAATATATGTATTTTGTTTGCTTAATCCGATTTACATATGTTATATTGATTTAATCCGATTGATTGTGTGATCCTAACTATAGTCACGATTTCGTTTGCTTAATTCGTTATCGAGTCCGTTTAATTCATGTTTGCTTAATTCATGAAACTTAATCCCGTTTGCTTAATTCGGAAAATAGGAACATACAACTTATACTATCAATTGCGCTTGTCAGTTGATATTATAATCGAATAGGAATAGTTAATCTGCGGTTGGAATTACGATAGTCGATGATAGGCAAAGACCGAATCAGTAAATTAATGCTACAACTTATTTCAATAATCACTTATTTTAATCTATTTATTTTAATTGAATCCTAAACCAACCAAAACCCCATTAATCGTTACTATCATTGGTTAATTCATTCAAGAATCCTTGTGAGAACGATAATCCGAGTCAATTTGTCGCTAACTACGTTTTATCAAAAATACTCGTTTTTGATCCGCGCGCGACAGCGGATCAAATTGGCGTCGTTGCCGGGGATTCTTGATTATATTAATCGTCTTTATAGTCATAGATGTTGTTTTTTTAGCATTTTTTGCCTTAACTTCCTTGCGTTCGGGTCTTTTTGCGGTTTAGGGAAAAAAACCTATTTTTAAACAAATTGTCTCAGATTATTCCGATTTTTTGTCGATTCATTAGGGAAAAAATCAGTAATCAAAAGCCTCTATTTATAAAATAAATAGTGGATGCCGCCCTAAAAAACCGAAATTCCTTATTTTTTTATTTTTTATGATTTATTTTCGGTTTTGGTAGTTTTAAAAAAATCTGAAAAAATTCTCAAAATTCTTAATTGACGTCATTAGATTAATTTCGGTGTTAGTTTATTTTTGTAAATTTATTTTAATCGTTTTCCTTCATTGTGTTTGTTTTTTACTATGGCTGACCAAAGAACTTTAAGGCAGTTAGCTGTCCCTGATGTGAATTATAATGGCATGTGTATTGAATATCCTGAAGCTGACACTCCTTTTGAATTGAAATCTGGTTTAATACACTTGTTTCCAAGGTTTAGTGGTCTTGCAGGTGAGGATCCGCATGAGCATCTGAAGGAATTTGAGGTTGTGTGCTCTACATCTTCTGGACCTTCACTAGAAGATATTGTCAAACAAATGGCTGCAAATAATCTCCAGTTTCAACAACAAGTAGATTCTACTTTAAAGACTTTGCAAACACAGATTGGGCAGCTTGCCACTTTGGTGAATGTCATGCAGCAAGCTCAAGGATCAAACCGACAACCCTTGGAAGAACATTATGTTTTTCAAATAGATTTGATTTCTGAAACTGTTGATGATACTTGTATTGATTTGTTTGCATATGATTTTCCATCATTGTCTGGTTTTGATGATGTTTATTCTTGTGATATTTGTACTGAAACTAAAATTTGCTCTGTTTGTGCTGAAATTGAGGTTGCCTTGCAAGTTGATATTCTTACTGCAGATGAGGTTGCAAATAAAGTTGTTCATGTAGATAAAGCTCTTGACATCCCGGCTGCCCCAAACACTCCTTCTATTGAGCAGCCACCTTCACTCGAGCTGAAGCAACTTCCTGAAAATATGAAATATGCTTATTTAGAGATGAATGAAAAACTACCGGCTATAATTTCTTTTAATCTTGATTTCGATCAAGAAAATAAGCTTTTGCAGGTTTTAAGGAAGCATAAAAAGGCATTTGGTTGGACATTGGCTGACATTCCAGATCAGATCACCTTCACGTGTCCATTTGACACTTTTACTTTTAGAAGATTCTTCGATCCTGGAATAAAAGGCGAAGATACTAATAAAAATTTCAAGTTCAATGGACATTACCCAAAGCTATTCCATGACAACCCCACTTTGGAAGAAGAAAATGTAGAATATATCTCTTTGGGAAAGGCTGCTTATGTGATCACCTATCCTCCTTGACTACTCGGGTGTGTTCTTTCCTCTCTCTTCTCTCTCTTATTTTATGTTTGTTTCTTTCATTGAGGACAATGCATATTTTAAGTGTGGGGGAGGAAATACTTTATTTTCTATGTTTTTGTTCTTTGTTTTGTTTTGTTTTTCTTTTCTTTCTAAAAAAAATGCATTTTTGTTGAAAGTTTTAGGCTATAGAATAATTTGAGATTACTTTGCGGAGACTTGGGAAAAATTCACAAGATCGGTTTTGTTTTAACACTGTAAGTCTCCTGCATATGGAAATTGATTCGAATTCTTATTATGTTTTAGCCTTAAATTCTCATTCTCTGACAGCTCTTGAGTAGTTTATTTCAGCAGTCAGCACCATCTCACACACACTCTACGCAGGGAAGCCGATGAATATAAGTGAGTGTTCCGAAAAAGAAAAAGAAAAGAGAAAAAAATAAAGGAATGCACCTTCTAAGTTTGGTAACCCTCACCCGGTCACTTAACCCAACGGATGTAGAACCTTCAAAAAAAAATTTTTTTGTCAGTTGGTTCAGCGGTTTCTGGTGCTGAACTTGGTAGGGCGGATTACGGTCCGATCCCCCGCAACTACAACTGAATAAGCAAAGGGTCATGCCACTTAAGTACCAGAACCCCGTGCAGAAAAGGATCAGAGTCACTAACCGGTCGCCTTGCTATGAGTGTGTGGAGACAACGGGCTTAATGTGATTGCGCCTGAATGAAAAAGAGCCAAAGAAGGATGAGTAAGTTAGGTTTTAATATAATAACATGATTCGAGTTGATTTGTGTATTCAGGAGGTTTATGTCTGCATAACGGTGGATTAGTGTTCTTACAATGTCCTTAGTGTGCAAGATTAGTACCCATCGAAGCAAACTTAACCGAAGATGACTTGTAGCCTAGAATGAGTAACTGTTGATGTGTCGGTGTTTTGTTTTGTTTTTCATTTTGCTCGGAGTGCAAAAGTTCAAGTGTGGGGGAATTTGATTAGTGCATTTTGATGCACGTTCTTTCATGTTTGTACTTAAGCATTTCTTCGGTTTGCTTTGATTATTTTTATGTTTTAATGTGTTTTCATAATTTATGTTATTTTTGCACTTATTTAATTTTCGTATTTAATTTTTAGCATTAGCAGCTTTCGCTAGAAAAATCATATCTTGAGCTAGGAGTATCGGATTGAGACCTGCTACCAGTCGATGGAAAGCTAAGAAAAAGATCTACAACTTTTGTTCAGAAGTCAAGAGCTGAGTCAGACTGTAGCAGGGCCAGAAAAGTCGTTGAAGTTGCAGCATTAGTTTTATTTAAGTTTTGGGTCATTAGTTTTAGGCTTGGGTTATGTTTTTGATCCAGTTGGGTTGTAAACCAAATTCCTTATTTTCGATATACCTAGCAGCCGCATAACAGGAGGAGGACGATTCACGAAATACTTGAAAGCTTTGGCAAGAATTCTCATGAAGAACTAATCGATCCAAACAATTTGCTGTATTCGGGTTCCGATACCTTGAGATTTTAGTAATTCTTATTCAGGTTTTTTATTCCTTTCAATATTAATATATGTATTTTGTTTGCTTAATCCGATTTACATATGTTATATTGATTTAATCCGATTGATTGTGTGATCCTAACTATAGTCACGATTTCGTTTGCTTAATTCGTTATCGAGTCCGTTTAATTCATGTTTGCTTAATTCATGAAACTTAATCCCGTTTGCTTAATTCGGAAAATAGGAACATACAACTTATACTATCAATTGCGCTTGTCAGTTGATATTATAATCGAATAGGAATAGTTAATCTGCGGTTGGAATTACGATAGTCGATGATAGGCAAAGACCGAATCAGTAAATTGTTGCTACAACTTATTTCAATAATCACTTATTTTAATCTATTTATTTTAATTGAATTCTAAACCAACCAAAACCCCATTAATCGTTACTATCATTGGTTAATTCATTCAAGAATCCTTGTGAGAACGATAATCCGAGTCAATTTGTCGCTAACTACGTTTTATCAAAAATACTCGTTTTTGATCCGCGCGCGACAGCGGATCAAATTGGCGCCGTTGCCGGGGATTCTTGATTATATTAATCGTCTTTATAGTCATAGATGTTGTTTTTTTAGCATTTTTTGCCTTAACTTCCTTGCGTTCGGGTCTTTTTGCGGTTTAGGGAAAAAAATCTATTTTTAAACAAATTGTCTCAGATTATTCCGATTTTTTGTCGATTCATTAGGGAAAAAATCAGTAATCAAAAGCCTCTATTTATGAAATAAATAGTGGATGCCGCCCTAAAAAACCGAAATTCCTTATTTTTCTATTTTTTATGATTTATTTTCGGTTTTGGTAGTTTTAAAAAAATCTGAAAAAATTCTCAAAATTCTTAATTGACGTCATTAGATTAATTTCGGTGTTAGTTTATTTTTGTAAATTTATTTTAATCGTTTTCCTTCATTGTGTTTGTTTTTTACTATGGCTGACCAAAGAACTTTAAGGCAGTTAGTTGTCCCTGATGTGAATTATAATGACATGTGTATTGAATATCCTGAAGCTGACACTCCTTTTGAATTGAAATCTGGTTTAATACACTTGTTTCCAAGGTTTAGTGGTCTTGCAGGTGAGGATCCGCATGAGCATCTGAAGGAATTTGAGGTTGTGTGCTCTGCATCTTCTGGACCTTCACTAGAAGATATTGTCAAACAAATGGCTGCAAATAATCTCCAGTTTCAACAACAAGTAGATTCTACTTTAAAGACTTTGGAAACACAGATTGGGCAGCTTGCCACTTTGGTGAATGTCATGCAGCAAGCTCAAGGATCAAACCGACAACCCTTGGAAGAACATTCTGTTTTTCAAATAGATTTGATTTCTGAAACTGTTGATGATACTTGTATTGATTTGTTTGCATATGATTTTCCATCATTGTCTGGTTTTGATGATGTTTATTCTTGTGATATTTGTACTGAAACTAAAATTTGCTCTGTTTGTGCTGAAATTGAGGCTGCCTTGCAAGTTGATATTCTTACTGCATATGAGGTTGCAAATAAAGTTGTTCATGTAGATAAAGCTTTTGACATCCCGGCTGCCCCAAACACTCCTTCTATTGAGCAGCCACCTTCCCTCGAGCTGAAGCAACTTCCTGAAAATATGAAATATGCTTATTTAGAGATGAATGAAAAACTACCGGCTATAATTTCTTTTAATCTTGATTTCGATCAAGAAAATAAGCTTTTGCAGGTTTTAAGGAAGCATAAAAAGACATTTGGTTGGACATTGGCTGACATTCCAGATCAGATCACCTTCACGTGTCCATTTGACACTTTTACTTTTAGAAGATTCTTCGATCCTGGAATAAATGGCGAAGATACTAATAAAAATTTCAAGTTCAATGGACATTACCCAAAGCTATTCCATGACAACCCCACTTTGGAAGAAGAAAATGTAGAATATATCTCTTTGGGAAAGGCTGCTTATGTGATCACCTATCCTCCTTGACTACTCGGGTGTGTTCTTTCCTCTCTCTTCTCTCTCTTATTTTATGTTTGTTTCTTTCATTGAGGACAATGCATATTTTAAGTGTGGGGGAGGGAATACTTTATTTTCTATGTTTTTGTTCTTTGTTTTGTTTTGTTTTTCTTTTCTTTCTAAAAAAAATGCATTTTTGTTGAAAGTTTTAGGCTATAGAATAATTTGAGATTACTTTGCGGAGACTTGGGAAAAATTCACAAGATCGGTTTTGTTTTAACACTGTAAGTCTCCTGCATATGGAAATTGATTCGAATTCTTATTATGTTTTAGCCTTAAATTCTCATTCTCTGACAGCTCTTGAGTAGTTTATTTCAGCAGTCAGCACCATCTCACACACACTCTACGCAGGGAAGCCGATGAATATAAGTGAGTGTTCCGAAAAAGAAAAAGAAAAGAGAAAAAAATAAAGGAATGCACCTTCTAAGTTTGGTAACCCTCACCCGGTCACTTAACCCAACGGATGTAGAACCTTCAAAAAAAAAAATTGTCAGTTGGTTCAGCGGTTTCTGGTGCTGAACTTGGTAGGGCGGATTACGGTCCGATCCCCCGCAACTACAACTGAATAAGCAAAGGGTCATGCCACTTAAGTACCAGAACCCCATGCAGAAAAGGATCAGAGTCACTAACCGGTCGCCTTGCTATGAGTGTATGGAGACAACGGGCTTAATGTGATTGCGCCTGAATGAAAAAGAGCCAAAGAAGGATGAGTAAGTTAGGTTTTAATATAATAACATGATTCAAGTTGATTTGTGTATTCAGGAGGTTTATTTCTGCATAACGGTGGATTAGTGTTCTTACAATGTCCTTAGTGTGCAAGATTAGTACCCATCGAAGCAAACTTAACCGAAGATGACTTGTAGCCTAGAATGAGTAACTGTTGATGTGTCGGTGTTTTGTTTTGTTTTTCATTTTGCTCGGAGTGCAAAAGTTCAAGTGTGGGGGAATTTGATCAGTGCATTTTGATGCACGTTCTTTCATGTTTGTACTTAAACATTTCTTCGGTTTGCTTTGATTATTTTTATGTTTTAATGTGTTTTCATAATTTATGTTATTTTTGCACTTATTTAATTTTCGTATTTAATTTTCAGCATTAGCAGCTTTCGCTAGAAAAATCATATCTTGAGCTAGGAGTATCGGATTGAGACGTGCTACCAGTTGATGGAAAGCTAAGAAAAAGATCTACAACTTTTGTTCAGAAGTCAAGAGCTGAGTCAGACTGTAGCAGGGCCAGAAAAGTCGTTGAAGTTGCAGCATTAGTTTTATTTAAGTTTTGGGTCATTAGTTTTGGGCTTGGGTTATGTTTTCGATCCAGTTGGGTTGTAAACCAAATTCCTTATTTTCCATATACCTAGCAGCCGCATAACAGGAGGAGGACGATTCACGAAATACTTGAAAGCTTTGGCAAGAATTCTCATGAAGAACTAATCGATCCAAACAATTTGCTGTATTCGGGTTCTGATACCTTGAGATTTTAGTAATTCTTATTCAGGTTTTTTATTCCTTTCAATATTAATATATGTATTTTGTTTGCTTAATCCGATTTACATATGTTATATTGATTTAATCTGATTGATTCTGTGATCCTAACTATAGTCACGATTTCGTTTGCTTAATTCGTTATCGAGTCCGTTTAATTCATGTTTGCTTAATTCATGAAACTTAATCCCGTTTGCTTAATTCGGAAAATAGGAACATACAACTTATACTATCAATTGCGCTTGTCGGTTGATATTATAATCGAATAGGAATAGTTAATCTGCGGTTGGAATTACGATAGTCGATGATAGGCAAAGACCGAATCAGTAAATTGTTGCTACAACTTATTTTAATAATCACTTATTTTAATCTATTTATTTTAATTGAATCCTAAACCAACCAAAACCCCATTAATCGTTACTATCATTGGTTAATTCATTCAAGAATCCTTGTGAGAACGATAATCCGAGTCAATTTGTCGCTAACTACGTTTTATCAAAAACACTCGTTTTTGATCCGCGCGCGACAGCGGATCAAATGGATCCGATCAAGTATATATTTGAGAAGCCAGCAATAACCGGACGGGTTGCGAGATGGCAAATGATTTTGACTGAGTACGATATCCAATATACTTCTCAGAAAGCGATAAAGGGGAGTGTATTGTCTGATTACCTCGCACAACAACCCATTGAGGATTATCAACCGATGAATTTTGAATTCCCTGATGAGGACATCATGTTTCTCAAATCGAAAGATTGTGAGGAACCTATCCCGGAGGAGGGGCCTGACCCTGAGTCCGAATGGATTCTGATGTTTGATGGGGCCGTTAACGTGAATGGTAGTGGGGTTGGTGCTGTTTTGGTTACGCCGAAGGGATCCCACATTCCTTTTGTTGCCCGGCTAACATTTGAATGCACCAACAATGTGGCTGATTACGAAGCATTGCATAGGTATCGAACCTCGGTACGTACATCTACTGGGGAAACGCCTTTCTCGCTGGTGTATGGGATGGAAGTCGTGCTACCGGTTGAGGTACATATTCCATCATTGAGAGTCCTTATGGACGTGAAATTGGAAGAGGCTGAATGGGCAAGGACTCGGTATGAAGAGTTGAGCCTGATTGAGGAAAAGAGGTTGGCGGCCATTTGTCATGGGCAGTTGTACCAGCAGCGAATGAAGCGTGCTTTTGATCGAAAGGTGCGACCTCGTGTATACCATGTGGGAGATATGGTGTTGAAAAGGATCCTTCCTCCTCAGAACGATCATCGGGGCAAGTGGACACCCAATTATGAAGGTCCATTCGTGGTCAAGAAGGTTTTCTCTGGCGGAGCCTTGTTGTTGACGACCATGGATGGTGAGGATTTTCCATCCCCTGTGAATGCGGACGCAGTTAAAAAATACTTCGTATAAGAGACCCGCTGGACGAAAAGAATAAAATAGTCCAGGCAAAAATGGGCATCCCGGCGAACCAAAAAAAAATGAAGAAAGGTTCGGGCAAAAATTAGGGATAAAAAAAGAAAAAACTGTACACCCGGCAAGTCGAAAACCCCACAAGGGCGGCTTGGGCAAAAAAAGGGTATCCCGGTGGACTGAAAACCCGAAAGGGCAGTCCAGGCAAAAGATGGAATGAAACGAACAACTGCGTCTAGCATGATCGTTTGCACTGTGGATATGACACATGGGTAATCCCCGGCGGAGATCGGTCGAAAGCGTCTTGTTCAGAAGGCAGGAAGTGCGGAGAGTCTTGAGGGTATATGGGTTGTAACCGGGTTGGAACTCGATGAGATCACGGGTTCACATTGCCATTAGGATAGATTTTCCTTTTGTGCGCAATTACCTCTTTTCAGGGATTGCTTATTGTGTATTGCTCAGTTGCGAGCCACTTTTTTTTTCCAATCAATAAAATGCATATTCAGTCAAATAATTTTGTTTTTGTTTTCATTACCGCTTTGATTGCAAAAACATCCGTTTATTTTGATAAGAATGCATTTTGAGACATAGGGGTCCCTTCCAATGCATGTTTATAGGATTGAAAACTTGAAATCTTATTTGGAAGGTTGAGTGACCTAGGTGTTGAAATTTTGGCACGCCTGGGGCACGTTTTATCTAACGATCTCTTTTGCAGGTGCTGTTGGTTTATTTTCACTCACTTGCAGGTTGTGACGTGAAGCGTTTTTTGACAAAAGAGTCCTTCGAGTCCAATCAGGGACAAGGAGTTGAAGAATGGTGTAGAGACGGCGAAAGAATTGCGACGATCCTAGAGGGTTAATCAAGAAGACTCTTCAAAGTCTGAGGACTGGAGAGTTGGCCCGAATCTGAGGAGATCGTTTGTCTCGGAGTAGAGAGAAGTCGAGAATACAAGGTGATGAATCAGAAGAGACCGGATGAGTCTGGGAGCTCTCAGAAGTGGAAAGTTGACACTGTGGTTAGATGGTGAATTCCATTACTCAACGAGTCGACAGGTGTTCCATGTCAAATATTCTGTATCTCCCTAGCGGGTTCGAGGTCGGTGTTTCTTCGGCAGCCAGGCCTGAAGGTTGTGGTTTCCCCTAGCAGGGTTGAGATTCTTATTCCCCCAGCAGGTCTGAAGATTGCTGTTTCCCCAGCGGAGGTTTGCGTTGGTAGTTTTTTTCCCCAGTGAAGTCCCCAAGCGGGTCGGGTTCAGTGGAGGTCATCCCTAGTAAGGGTAGTCCTTTCCCCAGCAGCAGTGTTATCCCGAGCAGGGTTGGAGATTGGAAAGATATTGAGTTCCTCAGCAGAGTTGCTCGTGTTATCCCCTGAGGGGGATACTTTTTATACATTCATCATTTAGAAAAGCATAGCATATTGCATAATTCATTGCGTAGCATTTCCATGGTTATGGAGCATTACGCTGTAAAAACTCATGCATCAGCATTACAAGCATAAACTAGTCTCAAGCCGTGGTTATCGTTTGAGCATTGGTTTCGCTGGTTGGTGAGGATGTTACTCTGAGGAGTTTAGCATCGTGACGTTGGATCAACAACATTCCCCAGTAGCGCGATATTGGAGGAAGAGTTTCTGTCGAGCGGAGATGGAAATGAAGATCATTAAAGCATAAACTAGTCTCAAGCCGTGGTCACCGTTTGTGAATTGGTTTAGCTGGTTGGTGAAGATGTTACTCTGAGGAGTTTAGCATCGTGACGTTGAATCAATAGTATTCCCCAGTAGTGTGATATTGGAGAAAAAAATTCCGTCGTGCGGAGATGGAAGTTGGAAGATGTTACTCTGAGGAGTTTAGCATCGTGACGTTGAATCAACAGTATTCCCCAGTAGTGCGATATTGGAGGAAGAATTTCCGTCGGGCGGAGATGGAAGTTGGAAGATGTTACTCTGAGGAGTTTAGCATCGTGACGTTGGATCAACAATATTCCCCAGTAGTGCGATATTGGAGGAAGAGTTTCCGTCGGGCAAAGATGGAAATGAAGATCGGAGAACGTTACGCGATCAGCGCGAAAATTGGGGTTCAAATGGAGAAAAGGAAGTGCTGGGCATTTTCTGGAGAACGGGGTTCAACTGGAGATTGTAGTTGAAGATTGTATCCGGGATGAGGTCCTTAGGATTGTCTTCTGATCATGTGTCACCTTAGACTTTGGCTGAGGCCAACAGAAGTCGTTATGGGTGTCTTTTGAGGAAGAAATGCACATGTTACCTTCCTTTCGTGAAGGTATACCCTCTGATATGTCGCCGTCAGAGTGGTGATTGCTGTTATTTCCGGCGTTGCCAACGGAATTAGCACGGGAAAATGGAGAACGGGGTTCAAATGGAGAAAAGGAGACACGGGGTGTTTTCTGGAGAATGGGGTTCACAACGACGATCGCGAGTTATCGTCAGGCGACTGGGGTTCAAATGGAGAACGGGGTTCATTGTTTGGCGGCAAGAGTGACATGAAGTTGTCGGGGTTCAAATGCAGTGATCGGGGATCACTCGCGCGAAAGAAAATATTTGTTTTGGGGTTCAAGAAAAGCAAAAAAAATCAAATCAAAAAAGTTTTGGGGTTCAAGAAAAGCGAAAAATATAATAATAATTCCCAGCGGAGCGTAAATTGTTCGTCTGTTCTTGGTATTCAACCACTATTCACTCTGATCATCTGAAAGCCGAGGCTGTTCATATCGACAAGTTCACAGTGGATTGAATAGGGGCAGCTGTAACACCTCAAAATTTGCCCTCCTCTTCTTGAGACTAGTTTGACACATTGCTTTTCATATTTTAGAGCATTAGGCATTGCATTTTGCATATCAGATGTGAAATAAGAAGATCATCCTCCAAAGTCTTTTCAAAAGATGGGAAGTTATATGATTCAAGCCTGAGGGTTTCTATGGATTGATGATCAACCATCTGAGGGCATGGGATGCAATTAGGGTTTCTTGGTTCTTCAGAGGTCTTGAGCATTATCTTGTTTACAAGGCTATATTACCATCATCATGGTTCTATCATCATCCAGGGTTTCATTGTTCATCCTCAAGTTCCATTGGATTAGGGTTGTGACCTCTGGTCAACCCTAATCAATGACATTCTTCCAACTAGGGTTTCTCAAGGAGATGAGGTATTTTATTGGGATGGAGATCACATGGTTATCATAAGAGGCTTACATGAGCTAGGGTTTCATTTTTTGAGCAATTTCCCCAAGTGGTAGAGGTCCAAGCTAATTAGGGCATTTCAAGGTCATTTGAGGACCAAATGGTCAACTATGCAGTCAACTGAGGGCTTTGAGGTTGGGGAGATGAATTTAAACACCTCATTCATGTTCAAAAGAAGTCCATTTGTCATTTCAATCATCTATCTTGAAGATTTTGAAGTCATGGCAAAAGTTTCCAAAAATGGAAAGTGACCTCTAATTTCAAGTTTTCAAAAATGGCAAGTTTTTGGTTCACATTCAACTTGATTTTTCAACATCAAGGAAGTTTCAAATGGATTTTTGGTGAACATGAAAGTTGTATATCTTTCTCTCCCATTTCCAAAAAGTTCTAATTCATGATCATCTGATGATTGGTTGAGAAGTTATGGCCAAATGATCACAAAGCATGCATGGAAGTTCAATATGGCATAACTTTTGATTCAAAACTCCAAATTGGTCCATCTCTTTTTGCAAAATGCTCCTTGTGACCAATACTTTCCAAATTAACCATTACCTTGCATGGAAGAAGCTCACATGATCACTTGTTCATACATGTGCAAAATGGAGGGAAATTCCATAATTCAAAATTGGTTTAAGCTACAAGCAAAATACCACTTCCATCATGTTTATTGGTTGGTTTTAAGTGAATTTGAAGCTTAATATGGTACTGTTCATGTGTGGACTGGCCATGCTAAGCTCACTTGCAATTTTGCACTTCACTTGAATTCTCACTAATCATGTTTAACACCAAGCTTAATTGAGATTTCAGCATGATTAACACATGATATAAAAGCTAAACCCTAACTGCATTGGCTCAGAATAACAGAATTGAGATCAAAATTTCCATTTCCCTCCAAAATTCTCTCACTTTGATTTTCAATTTTCTTCACATAAACCTTCAATTTCTTTGCATAATCATGATCATGGAGCATCACTGAGTAAGATCCAACCACTGGTTTGAGGAATTGAGCAAGATTCGAGCAGATTCATGAGCATTCACATATTGATGGAACTTGAAAATTGAGCTAGATCCAAGTGCTTTCAACCATTACTTCTTGCATCAAGCTTCAAGGCAAGGTTATTGGAGAAGATCTGGAGCTCTAGAGCACTTGAGGACACGATTTCAACCACTGCCATTTCAAGTAAGTGAAATTTTCGTCCTCTCCTTTTGCCATTTTAAGACCATAGAAATGTAGATCTCCTTGCCTGGATCATATAGATATGTTCAGAATTAAAAATGAGTGAATATTGAGGAAGTTATGTTGAATATAAGTTTGGATCTCAAAACTTCTTTGCTTCGATCCGTGAAATCCATGAGGTTTTAGGATGTTTTCAATGCATATTCGTGATCTACGTGAGAAGAGCTTTCGATTGGTCTATGGCTCGATGAAATCAGGAAAAAATTGTCGAATCTCCGCCGGAATTCCACCGGAGAAGACGGCCGGAACTACTGTTCCGGCGTCTGACTGTGCGCTAGGGTTCGTGTGATGTGGCTGCCTCGTGTGCGCTTGCTTGTCCAAACGATTGGTCCATTTTTCTTTGACCTAGCCATGTGCCCATTGACCTGCTGCGTGGCTGCTGAGTCACTTAAGTGAAACGCAGCGTTTCACGTGCGCCATTGATCCTTAATGCGTGTGTTCGATTCTCTGTTTGTGCATAATGCTGATTTAATTCAAATTTTGTTTTCCCTCCATTATTTCCATGCATATTTCATTTTATTTGCTTATCTTTTAAAAATCATAAAAAATAGGAGAATAATCCAAATTGAGTCCAATTTTTTTTCATGATTTTGTTTTGATCTCTAGTTTTTTATAGCATTTATTTCATGATTTGTTTGTTGCTGGATTTTTAATTGTGAATTTTTGATTGAACCTTATGCCAAATTGATATGCTGCATTCATTGCTTTGTGAAATGCTCATCTTTGATCCAATTGATCTGAAATTTTGCATGCTTAATCCTCCCATGTGATATGATTTTTGAGAATTGGTTTGGAATTTTTATCATATGTTATCACTGTTTTGGACACATGGAGATGTAGTGTGACAATTTGTGTCACATTTTTGGTATTCAATTTGTGCATTTTTGTTTACCTATCATTTGAGCTCTTCTGGATTTGATATTTTGCATATTGTTTGTTCATGACATGAGTAGCTTGCATAAACAATTTCATAGCCATTGGATGCATTTCTATTTTGATTTGGATTTTCTAATTTGATTGTCCATTTTGTGCTCATTTGTTGGTCTTTGCTTTACATTGATCATTTGATGCCTTTGCCTTATGAATTGATGCTGGTCCTTTTAAGGACATCTTATTGCATGTTTGAACTTGCTTAGTGCAAAAGATTGAGTTATGTTTTGATCATTTGGTTTGGTTTTGAACCTAGTCTTTGTACTAGTGTTTTGTACATAAGCTAATTGTGCTTTGTGTTTCAGGTTTGGACATTTAGCATTGATGGTTGATTTGTTCTCACTTTGTGAGATACAAATGCCTTTGAGTACTAACTCTTGTTGTTTTGTAGGTTCTAATTTATGCTCATGAGTTCACTTGAGTGCTTGAGCATTGTTCATTGAGTTGTAAATATTGGAAAGTTCCGCTGTTTGTCTGTTGGTTTTCTGTCTGAGATACTAACTGGTTGGCTTTTGTACAGGTACATTAGTGGCTTGCTAGCTTTGCTTTTGCTTAAGCTTTGGAGTGTGGTTGATACACCACTTAGGTAGTTAGCCTCTTACTCCATGTAGTCTGGAAGTCCTGTCACCTTTTTGGCAGGCATTTTGCTGGCTGAAGTCCTCCTTAAGAGGCTCTGTTTGTGTTTGTTTACATTTGTGCAAAAGACCTCCAAGTGAGGCATGTCACTTGATAAGTCCTCCTAAGTGAAGAGGCAATTGACGGATAAAAGGGATTAGCAATCAATCCCCCGTTATTCAGTGAGTCGTTCATTATGCTCGCACTACGTGCTGATGCTTCTGAACATGAACCCAAGATCATTGTCCAGTGTCTGTCAAGTGGAATAGGATCCCTCTTTCTGGATCCCCACGCTTTCTTTGATTTGAGCTCACCCTGACCAGGGTTAAGAGCATGAGGTCTCATCCTCATTACCATTTTGATCTGCTCACCCTAACGTTCAATGTTAGTGGTTAAGAGCCCTAGTTAATTACCCTTACAGATTGGCTTGTTTGTCGAGGTTGATATGACCCCTCTTGACTAAAGCCTACCCATTGTTTGGGCCTCTTGTGTGGATATAGTGTGTGATACTTATTCACTGGTGTTGATGTTTTTGAGCTGACTTGTTTCCTGTGTGAGTTAGGTTCTGATTAGAGACCTCAACCTAGGGACGTTTGATTGCATAATAACTATTAGGCTCGAGTCAGTCTCCCTATTAGTTTGTTGTTTCCCTGGTCTCTGGTTAGGAGAGAGTTGTACCCCTGTTAAGGGGAACTACGTCGCCCTGATTCTCATACCAGATGAGATACGTAGGCAGGAGATCGAGCGAGATCTCTCCGGGCAACCTTTCTGGTTTCTTTTGACGTCTCAGCGTCTCTTTTTGTTTGTGTGACAACTATTAGGCTCGAGTCTGATTCTCCCTATTAGTTTGTTGTTTCCTTCCCCTGTTAAGGGGAACTACGTCGCCCTGATTCTCATACCAGATGAGATGCGTAGGCAGGAGATCGAGCGAGATCTCTCTGGGCAACCTTTTTGTTTCTTTTGACGTCTCAGCGTCTCTTTGTGTTTGTGTGATAGCTATTAGGCTCGAGTCTGATTCTCCCTATTAGTTTGTTGTTTCCTTCCCCTGTTAAGGGGAACTACGTCGCCCTGATTCTCATACCAGATGAGATACGTAGGCAGGAGATTGAGCGAAATCTCTCTGGGCACCTTTTTTCTTTTTGTGTGTGTTCACCCGTCATTGGGTTATTCATTTGGGGTTCATTCTGATAACCTTTTTCTTTGGTGTTCGCTGGTTAGCGATTGCTTGTTGTTAGGAGTCGGATATAAGCCCATGTATTGGCATTCTGTTTCCTTTTGTTTGGTTGTTGTTAGGAGTCGGCTGTAAGTCCATATATTGGCATTCTGTTTCCTTGTTTGTGTTGTTTGTTTGGAGTCGGATATAAGCCCATGTATTGGCATTCTGTTTCCTTTTGAGCGTTTCTTTTGACGTCTCAGCGTCTCTTTTTGGTGTTTTGTTTCGGCGTGCGTTAGCCGAGCTACGAGTGCTCTGATTCTTCTCTAGATAGAGAAGATACGTAGGCATAGGATGCGACGTCTTAGCGAGCATGTTTCCCTTTTCCCCGAACTATGTTGACTCTGATGTTTGTTTCTGACAAACTACGTAGGCCCAGGATGCGACATCCTGCCGAGTCCACTTCCTCCGTCTTCCTTCACCTATTTTATCATTCCAGTTTGTGCAATATCTTTGAGCAGTTTATTAGCAACCTTATTCTATTCTTTTCCTATTCTTTTGAGCGTGGATCCCGTCGAGTACGGCGGACGTGAGGGGTGCTAATACCTTCCCCTTGCGTAACCGACTCCCGTACCTTGTAATCTCTGGTCGTAAGACCGTTCCTTTCCCTTTCTTAGGTTAGTCCTGCGCTTCCTTTCCGTCATAGGATGAATAGCGTCGGTGGCGGCTCTGTAAACTGTTTTTTTTCCGCTGGTTGTTTTTCGCGTTGCGACAATCTTCAACAAGGGGTTTAGTGAAAATATCAGCCCATTGATGATCTGTATCAATAAATTTTAAGGATATTACCCCTTTCTGAACATAGTCTCTGATAAAATGATGTTTTATTTCTATGTGCTTAGCTCTAGAATGCAAGATAAGGTTCTTACTTAAACAAATGGCAGCAGTATTATCACAGAAGATAGGAACGTTACTCTCAAAAATTTGAAGGTCTTCTAGTTGATTTTTTTATCCAGAGCATTTGAATAGTGCATAGTGAAGCTGATATATATTCTGCTTCTGCAGTAGACAGAGCGATGGTTGACTGTCTTTTGTTGGCCCAAGATATGAGATTGTTTCCCAAGAACTGACAGTTCCTAAATGTACTTTTACGTTCCATTATGTCCCCTGCATAATCTGCATCACAATATCCATAGAGCATATACTCTAATGTTTTCTCATACATCAAGCCAAGGTTAGGAGTTCCTTTCAGATACCTTAGGATTCTTTTAACAGTTGTTAAATGAAATTCCCTTGGATCTGATTGGAATCTGGCACAGAGACGTACACTAAAAAGAATGTCAGGACGAGTAGCCGTTAGATAGAGGAGAGAGCCTATCATACCACGATAGAGCTTCTGATAAACCGTTTGACTAACTTCTTCTTTCTCCAGAATGTAGGTTGGATGCATGGGTGTCTTTGCTGGTTTGCATTCTACCATTTCGAATTTCTTCAGAATGTATTTTATGTATTTACTTTGATATACATAAGTAGCTTCTGAAGCTTGATTAATTTGAATTCCCAAAAAGAACTTTAGTTCTTGCATCAAACTCATTTCAAATTCTGCCTGCATTAGCTCAGAGAATTCTTGACAAACAGAGGGGTTAGATGAACCAAAAATTATATCATCAATATATATCTGACATATCATGAGATCATTTCTAATATTTTTACATAAGAGTGTAGAGTCAACTTTTCCTCTAATAAAGTCATGTTCTAGAAGAAAGTTGCTTAGTCTTTCATACCAAGCTCTGGGAGCTTGTTTTAGACCATACAATGTTTTTTTCAATTTAAAAACATGTTTTGGACATTTAGAGTTTTCAAAACCTGGGGGTTGATGAACATACACTTCTTCTGATATATAACCATTAAGAAATGCGCTCTTGACATCCATCTGATATAATTTGATGGAGTGATTTACAGTGAATGAAACAAGTAAATGAATGGATTCTAACCTGGCGACTGGAGCAAAGGTTTCATTATAGTCAATGCCTTCTTGTTGACTGTAACCTTGTTCCACCAGTCGTGCTTTGTTTCTGACCACTTCTCCCTTTTCGTTCAATTTGTTTCTTAATGCCTATCTAGTTCCAGTAATATGAGTTCCTTTAGGCTTTGGGACAAGATCCCAGACATCATTCTTTGAAAATTGATCCAGTTCTTCTTTCATTGGCAGAACCCAGCCATTGTCTTGAAGTTCCTCATCACAGGAAGTATGCTCAATCAGAGGTACTAAACCCGAGGAGTTTCTTCAGATACTTTGAATGTTGACCTTGTTCTGACAGGTTCATCCTTGTTTCCCAGAATCAGATCTTCAGAGATGTGTTGGGTGATTTCTTGATCTTTTCTGGATAGTTGAGATTTCAGTTGCTTTTGGACTTTGTTTCTCAGCTTCTTCTGGTGCTTTAGTCTTTTCGTCAGAACCTGCAAGAGTTATCTCCAAATCTGCAAGTTTCTCAACTAGCTTTGACTTTTCAGGTTCAAGCTTATCATCAAATCTAACATGTATTAATTCTTCCATAATTTTGGTTTCTGTATTGTATACTCTGTAGCCTTTAGAGCGTTCTGAGTATCCTAATATAATACCTTTTTGTGCTTTTGAATCAAACTTGTTCAGATGTTCTTTAGTATTAAGAATAAAACATAAGCATCCAAAGGGATGGAAGTAAGAAATGTTGGGTTTTCTTCCCTTGCACAGTTCATAGGGAGTCTTCTCCAGAATAGGTCTTATAGAGATTCTATTCTGAATATAAAACGATGTATTTACTGCTTCAGCCCAAAAGTGTTTGGCCACATTTATTTCATTGATCATGGTTCTGGCCATTTCTTGGAGTGTCCTATTCTTACTCTCTACTACTCCATTTTGTTGTGGAGTTCTAGGGCAGGATAAATCATGGGATATTCCATTAGAATCAAACAATTCTTCAAAGAACTTATTTTTGAATTCACCACCATGACCACTTCTGACTCCGATGATTTTAGAGTCAAATTTGTTTTGCACTTTAGAACAGAAGCTCGTGAATACAGAGTGAGACTCACTCTTGTGCTTTAGAAATTTTACCCATGTCCAGCGACTAAAATCACCAACAATGACCAGTCCATACTTCTTTCCATTGACAGACGTTGTCTTAACAGGTCCAAAAAGGTCAGTGTGAAGAAGTTCTAGAGGATTAGAGGTGGAAACAACATTTTTCTTTTTAAAAGATGTTTTAGAAAATTTTCCTTTCTGACATGCCTCACACAGAGCATCTGAAGAAAACTTCAGCTTAGGTAGACCTTTGACTAACTCGAGTTTATTTAGCTGAGAGAGTTTTCTCATGCTAATATGGCCCAAGCGTCTATGCCATACCCATTGCTCTTCGTGTACATACATCAAAAAATTTATATTTTGATCTTTTAGATCTGAAAGATTTATTTTGTAAATGTTATTTTTCCTCTTGCCTGTGAAAAGAACTGTTCCATTATTCTGATTAATTGCTTTACAAGTTTTTTGATTGAAGATTATATCATAACCGTTATCACTTAATCGGCTTATTGATAACAAGTTATGCATTAATCCTTCTACATAGAGAACATCAAATATAGAGGGAAGAGATCCATTACCAATAGTTCCGGAGCCTCGGATTCTTCCTTTCTGGTTTCCTCTGAAACCTACGAAGCCAACATCTTTAAGTTTCAAGCTTTGGAACATATGCTTTCTTCCCGTCATGTGGCGCGATCATCCAGAGTTCAGGTACCATGATTGGTGTCTTAACTCTGCTGTATAGGATATTTGCAACATAAAGAATCTTATCCTTTGGTACCCAGAATGTTTTGGGTCCTTTGTGATTAGTTTTCCCAGAGTTTCTTAAGACTTTGGGTTTTCTAGCATTAGTAAAACGTTGTGCTTGTGTATGTGTGTAATGATAAGAGAATGGGGATTTAGGTTTGTCATCTGTAGAAGATTTATCTTCACTAGAATCATATCTTATTCCTCTTTTGTTATTCTGACTGACTCCATAAATCATGGAAGCCATTATGCTTCTTTCTATCCCATTTTCAGAAACTTTTGAAAAGATTTTTCATATTTATATATCATTGCGTTGGAAGTTTGTGGGGCTTGAGATAAGGCTTCTTCAAGTTTTAGACATTTTTTATTTGTGGAGTCTCTTTCTTTTGTCAGAGTCCGAATATCATCCTTTAATTCCGAAACTGTTATCTCAAGCTTATCACATTCTTCGATGGTTCCTTCAAGGACCTTTCTTAGTGATTTAAATTTTTGTTTAAGTTTCTGATATAAGTTTAACGATTCAAAAAGGCATGACTCAAGGTCAGAACGAGAAAGATCAGAAAATACCTCTTCAGGATCAAACTCTCCATCTGATGAGTTTCCAGAAGTGGTAGACATGAATGCAACATTTGCCTGTTCTTCAGAGTTTAATTCAGAGGAATCAGATTCAGTGTCGTCCCAGGTGGCCATGAGTCCCTTCTTGGTTTTAAAGGAGTTTTTCTTGAAACTTTCTCTTTTGGAGCTTTCTTTCTTAAGCTTTGGGCATTCGTTTCTGTAATGACCTATTTCCTTATATTCATAGCATGTTACCTCTTTGTTTGTTTTGCTTCTGGAAGTTGATTCTGAGCGATCTCCCTTGGGTCTTGATCTTTTGAAGTTGTTATTCCTTTTTCTCCAGAGTTGTTTTACTCTTATGGTCAAAAGGGATAACTTTTCTTCATCGTCAGAGTCTTCCTTTTCAGAGTCATCATTGTCTTCTTCTTCAGCTTGGAGGGCTTTGTTCCTTTCTGGTTTACGTCTCTCAGATCTAGATTTTAAGGCTACATATTTGTTCTTCTTTTGAGGCTCATCTTCCTCAAGTTTTATCTCGTGACTTCTGAGGGAGCTAACGAGTTCTTTAAGGCTTATGTTGTTTAGATCCTTTGATAATTTTAATACGGTGAACATGAGTCTCCACTTCTTTGGTAAGCTTCTGACAATCTTTTTGACATGATCTTCAATTGTGTAGCCTTTGTCCAGAACCTTGAGTCCTTCAATTAAAGTTTGAAATCTAGAAAACATTACCTCTATAGCTTCATCGTCCTCCATCTTAAAGGCTTCGTACTTCTGAATTAGAGCCAGAGCCTTTGTCTCTTTGACTTGTGAATTTTCTTCATGAGTCATCCTCAGAGAGTCAAGTATTTCTTTAGCAGTTTCCCTGTTGGTGATCTTTTCATACTCATTGTAGGAAATGGCGTTCAACAGTATCGTTATGGCTTTGTGATGGTTCTTGAAGTCACACTTCTGATCATCTGTCACCTTGTTTCTGACAATAGCAATACCAGCATCAGATACAGGAGGTGTGTAGCCAATAGTAACTATGTCCCATAGATCAGTGTCATAACCCAAAAAGAAACTTTCGATTCTGTCTTTCCAGTAATCAAATTTTCTCCATCAAAAATTGGAGGTTTAGCATTGTAACTATCTGTTTCATTGGTGTTGGCCATAGTATTTTTCTCACGCTGGATCTCTCTACACTATTAAGTGTTTGATTAGAAAATCAATAACAGAGCCGAAGCTCTAATACCAATTGAAGGTAGAGAAAAACAAGAAAGGGGGGGGGGGGGTGAATTGTTTTAACGATAATAGATTTTTTTTGGAATTGAGACACATGCAGAAACAAATAATATCAACACTGAATTTTATACTGGGTCGCTTGAAATTCAAAGCTACTCCAGTCCACCCGGCCAAGGTGATTTCGCCTTCAAAAAGGACTTAATCTACTAATCTTGAAATATTACACGAAAGATCGTCGAAGAGGATAAATATCTCTTAGCCCTCTCAAGTTTACAGACTTCACAAGTCACTTGAGGAAGGTTTCAACAAATAGATAGAATTACAGTAATGTTTGGTGCTTCTAGGCAAGCAGAAATTACACAAAGTAAATACAAAATAATTGTTCATACTTTAGAGCAACAACTCATGTGAGAAGGAGAATGAATAATGGATATGAAGGTAGTGTTGTATTCTCGTGTGTTTCAGTTGTCTTCTTAGTGAGGCGTTCCATTCTTTATATAGGAGTGATGAGAAGACCGTTGAGTGTTTGAATGTCAGAATCTTTGGCAATGATGGATGATTAATGTCATTAATCTCTGTTTTCTTTCCAAAGCAGTTTTCAGGGCGCTATAAATTTCTTCCTGAAATAGATTCTTTCCATAAGTGAAATTCTTCATAGCTAAGTATCTGAATCAGAAGGTTCGAACATCAGAGTCTCTATTCAGCAAGTGTATCTTCAGATAGATGCTTATCGTTGTCTGTCTTCAGAGTTTCTTCTGATTAATTTCATCAGAGTGCAAGGCTTCAGATCCTAGAGTGTGTTCTTCCGCTTCAGAGTGTCTGATGTCTCTTGTTTAGTTAACACTTCCGTTAATCGGAGCCAGAGCTTCTACTTGCGTATATTCTAAGTGGTATTTTAGAGCTTGTATCTGTATCTGATGAATGTCTATCTGACTATTTTGATTAGAGTCTTGTACACTTAGATAAATTTTGTTAGGGTATCATTTTTGTTTCATCCTTTGTTATCATCAAAATCTTAGAGATATATTGTAGATGCTAGATTTGTTCTTACAATCTTTGGGTGACACGATTTGAAAGTTGAAGAGGGAGTGGATGAGATTAATGAGATGGATAAATAGTTACTTAATTGCGAAGTTGCAAAAGTAAAGGAGTTGGTTGATAAAAGATCTATAACTTGCAAAACAATATGGAGGCACTTATATATTAAATACAACATGTTGATTCAAAAAGCTAGGGTGAGGTGGAATCGTGAAGGAGATCTTAATTCTAAAGTTTTTCACAATATAGTAAATGGGAGGGCTAGTAGAAAGTTCACTGGAGCTGCTAACACGGAGAAAGGATTGGTAGATTCAGTCGATGGAGTCAAGGATGCTATTTGGAGTTTTTTCAAGAACAAATTCACTGAACCTGGAGAGAATAGACCATCCCTGGAAGGTATTTCCTTAAAATCTCTTTTTCATGTCAAAGTCAAGTATTTGGAGGCTCCTTTCTTAGACGAGGAAATCAAAGAGGCTGTGTGGAGTTGTGACGGATCCAAGAGTCTAGGTCCTGATGAATACAACTTTGTATTCATTAAGAATTGTTGGAATATTCTGAAGGAGGAGATCACTAATTTATGAAGGATTTTCATGTAAAGGTGTTCCTACCAAAGTTTGTCACATCATATTTTCTTACTCTTATCCCTAAGGTTGCTTAGCCTTTCAAACTTGAAGATTACAAGCTAATTTGTCTAGTGGGAGGCTTATATAAGATCATTACAAAGTTGTTAGCAGCTAGGCTAAAAACGTTTTAAGAGGATTAATTTCTCATTGTTAATCGACGTATGTTCCTAGAAGACAATCATTGGATGGGGTTTTGATAGCCAATGAGATAGTGGATTTAGCTACTAGAGATAAGAAGGAATGTGTTATGTTCAAAGTTGATTTCAAAAAAGCCTACGATTGTTTCAGTTGGAACTTTTTACGCTTTATGATGACAAAGACGGGATTTGGGAATACTTGGATGAAGTGGATGGATGCTTGTATATTTAAGTGTCATATGTCGATTTTGGTCAACGCAAGTCCTACTAAGGATTTTGAGGTGGGTAGAGGGTTAAGGCAGGGAGACCCTCTATCTCAATTTATTTTTGTGTTAGTTGTTGAAGGGTTATCGGGTTTGATCAAGAAGGCTACAAATATGGGTGATTTCGAAGGATTTAGAGAGGATGAGGGATGTTCGGTGGAAATCATCCAATTTGCAGACAATACTCTTATCATAGTGTCATACGGTGAACTGACTTTAATGTGTTTTTAATCGCAATGTCGCGGTTAGCAAGAGTCGCCACCGACTTTTCTTTTATCCCATAAGGAAAGGTGGAAAAGAACAGGAAAGACCTTAATTTAGATTCTTAGGTTCGGGAGGTACATTATACAAAGGGAAGGTGTTAGCACCCTTTGTATCCATGGTTATCCATGGGCTCTTAATTGCTCAATCATTTATGTTTTTCCAGTTTGAAAGAGTGTTTGAGAAATGTGTAGGAAATGTTTTGAAAAGGAGAATTTAACTTTGTAATGATTCTTGTATGAATGTATACAAAGTGGCTATCTCGTTTAGTTTTGAAAGTCGTTTAGAAAAATATAACTCGGCAATGATTCTAGTGCGAATGTATGCCAAGTGGTGATTTTCTAATGGAGATTTTGAAAGGTGTAAGGTGTGAAAAGTAGTTTTAAATTGTGAATAAGCAATTAAGAGTTATACCTATCCGAGGTCTTTCCGGGTATTTCCTATCCTTATGAGGGTAAAACTGTCCTTACTATTGAGAAGTAAGCGGTTTTATCCTTTGGATGTAAAAGGGTCATCGTAGGGTCATCGATTGGTCATTGAAGGCAACAGTTGTGAGGATACCTTAGCATTCGAAGGGACGATCATCATTTAACCGTAGGCTACACCGAAGGGTCATCGAGGGACAAAGGCAACATTCGAGGGACTATGATGATTTAAACGAAGGGTCTTTGCTAAGTGCATCCCCACATTCGCGGGACATGACCGTAATACCGTAATATCGTAGGGTAACAAAGAGAGGTCCGAGATCACTTATTTAAAGGCAAAGTTTTACAATTAATTAGGTAGCCATAATCAAGTAGGTAATTAGGTCCATATTAAAATCAATACATTAAGAACAATTAAGCCATTAGGGTGGATCTTCGCCATAAAATTAATACATTAAAATCAATTGAGTAATTCAAGGTGAATCTCCATAAGGGTAGCCCACAAATAAAGGGGGATACCTAACAAGCAATCCTTTCCTGAGGCACGTGAACCTTTACAAAACTCAACAAAACATGTCAGAACACCAAATCAGGGTGTAATCGAGGATTACACCACAAGGGAAAAAAAAAGATCACAACAGTAAATAAGGTCGGGTAAATGATGCATGACAAAACATGAGTAAAAAATCAGAACAGAAAAGTCGGCTACTGTCACGTTCGCCCCTGCCTCGCCTAGCGAAGGCTTAGCGAATGCTCGCTGCATGCTCGCTTAGCGATGTGCTAGCGAGCGGCTGCGGATTCTGGTTTTGATATCAGTATATTTTCAACCAATTTTATGCCTTATGGCTTTCATTACCGCAATTATATGGTTAATCATTTAAGGTATTCAGATACATATTAAAGTTCACATGCCAAACTTAAGCTATTTTCATAAATCTAATCATGAAGCCATATGTAGATTAAGAACATAAGGCAGTAATAGCAAGGTAAACTTGTTGGCAACTGAATTGCGACTTCGAATCGGCAAATCGGATTGAATTGGGCAGAGGTAGACCTTGGTGCCGCCGAGTTCCTTCAGGGTTCGTCTCCAGTGAGTATCAGGGTTTGCTTGCTAGGGCTCTCTTTTCTCCGTTTTCGTTCTCCCTCTTTTCGTGACTGAAGCTTAGCTATTTATAATGTTCTTGTTATGACCTAATGGGCTCAGAATGAAGCCCAAAAATTCTGATGTTCGCAAGCTTCGCTAGGCGAAGGAGTTGCTCGCCTAGCGAGCAAGCTAGTTTGGGCTTTTTCTGGATTTGGTGCTTCGCTGGGGCGAGTGTCATGACGAAGGGTTCGCTAGGCGAAGAAATTGCTCGCCTAGCGAGCAAGTTAGTTTGGGCCATTTTGGATTGAGTCCGTTGTGAGCTGGGCTTTTGTTCCTTTAAGTCGGAGTGCCTTGAAAGATGCCTTGTAATATCAACGGGCAAATTTTGGGGTATGACAGCTGCCCCTGTTCAATATTCTTGAACCGAGAGAGTTAGAATGGTATGTACGCCATTCGTGGTCTGGAGGTGGAAGATTATTGAACACTAGAATGCCCCCAAAAATTTGCGCTTGTTAATCGAAAGTTGGTCTTGATGGAGATGGGCTTAAAGATGCCATCCAGGAAGTTTGATGATGAGAGCTTCAGAGTGCGTCGTACATTAGACGATATCTGAAGACATGGGTGTCATACCGGGTCATACGCTAGACCGTATAGTGAGTCATCCATTATGCTATCGACTTCGCTGGGGAGTCAGAGTGTGTTATACGTTGCTGGGGGATAAGGGATCAGAATGGATCATACGCTAGACCGTATCTGAATAGCGGACTGAGTCGTCCATTAGGCGGGTGACTTCACTGGGGATGAAAGATCAGAATGGATCGTACGCCAGATCGTATCGGAGTTGCAGAATGGGCCATCCATTAGGCTGTATCTGAGGAAGGTGGAATTAGAATAGATCGTACGCTAGATCGTATCCGAGTTGAAGATCCAAAGGGGTCGTATGTTAGGCCGCATTGGAGTTGCGGAATGAGTCGTCTGCCAGGCCGCGTCTGAGGATGAAAGGGTAGTCGTATGCTAGACCATGTCAGAATGTACCGTACGCTAGGTAGCATCTGAGGAGATGAACATCCGAATGGGTCGTACGCTAGACCGTCTTGAAATAATTGAAGGAATCATATGTCGGGCTGAATCAGAATGAACCGTATGTTAGGCTATATCCGATGATATTTGTATATGTTGTATCCGCAATAAATGTCCGGGATGGGCTTAGAGATGCCATCATTAGGAGAATGTCAGGATGAAGGTTGACATGGAGTATATCTGAAAGATATATCTGTAATCGATAAAGATGCCCGCCTGAGTGGATCTTTATTTGACCGTATCAGGAGGATGCTTAACCTGAAAAATCAAGTTAGTTTCACGCAATGTCATGATGCATGAGATGCAAATGTTGTATGCATGCGTGTGCTGCGCAATGACGTAATGAATGAATTATGCGTCTGAAATAAATGCGAACATTGTACGCATGTATATGATATGGAATGATGTAATGAATGCACTATATGTCTGAAACGTTCTTCCAGGGGACTCTACTGGGGAAATAAATCTCAGTCTTCTGGTCGGAGGTATTTGTATTGATGACCCTTTCTTAGCTGAGGATACTTGATTTCTGTCTGATGGCGGAAAACACTCAACAGAGCCCGGCTGGGGATGGAAGAGATGACCAGTCTGTCTGGCGATGCCAACCTCTTCTGGGAAATAGCTGGTTCTTATTGGGGAATAGAATTAGCAATGGATTCATTGGGAAGCATGATTAGACCTTCTCCTCGATCCTGAAGTCGTGTAGTAATTGCTATTGCTATTCTAGGCATGCATTTTTGTAAACATTGATCGTATTCAAATGCATAAATCAATTCAAATTAAATCAATGGACGTTTATGCAAGCAAAGCAGAGGAAGTAAGACAATAGCATTTTTTCGAAATAAAATTGTATTGATTTTGAAAGAGGGCCTATAAATAGGCAATTTGTGTACAAGGAGACAGAAATCCTAGTAAGAGGAAATTGTCAGGAAAACAGAGAGAAAGCTATGCAGAAAAAGTCCTATCGATTCTAATTCCACTACTGTCATTATGTCTTCAAGCCTCTCATCTCCTGCTGTCGGATAGAAGTGATTGGCTTGTTCAGTCCCTTTGACCTGGTTGAAGCTGACAGAGAACGGGACATAGTCATACGCTTTAATCCCTAATTTTTGCCTGGACCGCCTTTTCAGGTTTTCAGTCCACCAGGATGCGCTTTTTTGCCCAAGCCGCCTTTTCAGGTTTTCGACTTGCCGGGTGTACGTCTTTATATGTTTATCCCTAATTTTTGCCCGAACCCTTTTGGTTCGTCGGGATGCCCTTACTTTTGCCTAGGTACGTCGACCTAGCGGATCTCTTTTACGCGTAGTATTTTTTAACTATGTCCGCGTTCACAGGATGCGGGAAGTCTTCGCCATCCATTGTAGCAGGTATCATGGCTCCACCAGAGAATAATTTCTTAACCACAAATGACCCTTCGTATGTGGGAGTCCACTTGCCTCTGGGATCACCTTGTGGTAGAATGATACGCTTGATCACCAAGTCGCCAATTTGATACACCTGTCTCTTGACTCTTTTGTTAAATGCCTGGGTCATGCGCTTCTGATATATCTGCCCATGACAAACTGCCGCAAGTCTCTTCTCATCAATCAAATTTATCTGATCGAGTCGAGTTTGAATCCATTCATCCTCGTCTAAACCCGCCTCTTTCATGATCCTTAGAGAGGGAATCTGAACTTCCACCGGTAAGACGGCTTCCGTTCCGTAGACTAAAGAGAAAGGAGTTGCCCCTGTCGATGTGCGCACTGAAGTGCGATAACCATGGAGAGCAAACGGTAACATCTCATGCCAGTCTTTGTACGTTATTGTCATCTTTTGTATGATCTTCTTGATATTCTTATTAGCCGCCTCCACGGCACCGTTCATCTTTGGCCGGTACAGGGAAGAGTTATGGTGTTTTATTTTGAACTGCGTGCAGAGTTCAGTAATCATCTTGTTGTTCAAATTAGTACCATTGTCAGTGATAATTCTTTCAGGGATGCCATATCGACAAATAAGACTATTCTTGATGAACCGTGCCACCACGTTCTTGGTGACAGAAGCAAATGAGGCCGCCTCTACCCACTTTGTAAAGTAATCAATAGCAACAAGGATGAAACGATGTCCGTTAGAAGCAGTAGGTTTAATCTCTCCAATCATATCGATGCCCCACATTGCAAAGGGCCAAGGTGCTGTCAACACGTTCAATGGAGCAGGAGGCACATGTACTTTGTCCGCATAGATCTGACACTTGTGGCAGGTTCTGGAGTGATGGTGGCAATCAGCTTCCATGGTAGACCAATAATATCCTGATCTCAGAATCTTCTTGGCCATTGTATGTCCACTAGAATGAGTCCCAAAAATACCGTCATGCATGTCTTCCATAATCCTTTCTGCTTCCTTTCTATCCACACAGCGAAGCAGAGTCGAATCATGATTACGTTTGTATAACACTCCATTACTCAGAAAGAATTTAGCGGAGAACTTCCTCAGGAATTTTCTGTCATTGATGGATGCCCCTTCAGGGTATTCCTGAGTTTCTAAATATCTTTTCACTTCGTGGAACCAAGGTTTCTCCTCTACTCCTTCAGCATTAAGTTCATAACAATATGCTGGCCCATCTAATCGTTCAATGGTGATCCTGGGAGCCTCACTGTCCCATCTAACTCTGAACATAGATGACATGGTAGCCAATGCGTCTGCCAATTGATTCTCTTCTCGTGGGATATGTTCGAATGTAATCTCTTCAAAGTATGGGATTAATGTCATCACCCGTTCTCGGTAAGGGACGAGATTCGGATGTTTGGTATCCCATTCTCCTTTGATCTGACTGATCACTAATGCTGAGTCTCCGTACACACTCAAAAACTTGATTCGCAGGTCTATAGCAGCCTTGAGTCCCAAAATACATGCTTCATACTCAGCCATATTATTGGTACAATGAAAACATAGTCTAGCAGTGAAAGGCGTATGATAACCCCCGGGAGAAATAATTACAACCCCAACACCATGGCCCAATGCATTAGAAGATCCATCAAAAACCATAGTCCATCGGGATCCCAGTTCGGGTCCCTCATCCGGTCTAGGTTTTTCATAATCAGTAACAAGCATGACATCCTCATCTGGAAACTCAAAATTCATAGATTGGTAATCGTCCACCGCTTGATGAGCCAAATGATCAGCTAGCACGCTTCCTTTGATTGCTTTCTGGGTAGTATACTGGATATCATACTCTGTTAAGATCATCTGCCATCTCGCTATTCTTCCGGAGAGGGCAGGTTTCTCGAATATGTATTTGATGGGATCCATCTTAGAAATCAACAAAGTGGTATGATTCAACATATACTGTCTTAGTCGGCGAGCAGCCCAGGCCAAAGCACAGCAAGTTCTCTCGAGCAGTGAGTATCTTGTTTCACAGTCGGTAAACTTTTTGCTAAGGTAGTATATGGCATGCTCTTTTCGACCAGACTCGTCATGTTGCCCCAATACACACCCCATTGAATTTTCTAACACTGTCAAATACATGATTAGAGGTCTTCCTTCAACTGGTGGTATCAGAATTGGAGGTTCCTGGAGATATTTCTTGATTTTGTCAAAAGCTTCTTGGCATTCATCATTCCATATCATCTCTTGATTTTTCCTCAGTAATTTGAAGATGGGTTTGCAGGTAGCGGTCAAATGGGAGATAAATCGGGCGATGTAGTTCAATCGTCCCAAGAAACCTCTGACTTCTTTTTCCGTACGAGGAACTGGCATTTCTTAAATAGCTCTCACCTTTGTCGGGTCGACCTCAATTCCTTTACCACTAACAATAAATCCCAAGAGTTTACCGGATCTTACTCCAAAGGTGCATTTGTTCGGATTCAATCTCAACTTGTACTTCTTCAACCTCTCAAACAGTTTGTATAAATGATCGAGATGTTCTTCTTCAGTATGAGATCTAGCTATCATGTCAT
This sequence comes from Lathyrus oleraceus, assembly GCF_024323335.1. Classification (NCBI taxonomy): domain Eukaryota; kingdom Viridiplantae; phylum Streptophyta; class Magnoliopsida; order Fabales; family Fabaceae; genus Lathyrus; species Lathyrus oleraceus. The sequence continues at coordinate 147,630,032 of NC_066581.1, read as the reverse complement.
CCACATATACCTCTATTTCATGATGAATCATATCATGGAACAAGACTACCATAGCACGCTGGTATGTTGCTCCTGCGTTCTTCAAACCGAATGGCATTACTTTGTAGCAGAAAGTGCCCCATTGCGTCACAAACGTAGTTTTCTCCATGTCCTCAGGTGCCATCTTAATCTGATTATAACCCGAGAATCCATCCATGAAGGAGAATACTTTGTGTTGAGCGGTGTTATCTACCAGAACATCGATGTGCGGGAGTGGAAAGTCATCTTTGGGACTCGCTTTATTCAAATCTCTGTAATCTACGCACATTCGTACCTTACCATCCTTCTTAGGTACCGGTACCACATTAGCAACCCATTGAGGATAAGAAGTCACGGCTAGAAAACCGGCGTTAAATTGTTTCATAACTTCGGCTTTAATTTTCTCGGACATCTCAGGACGCATGCGACGAACCTTTTGCTTAACAGGACGACAATCTTCCTTCGTTGGCAAACGATGCACTACTATATCAGTATCCAATCCGGGCATGTCTTCATAAGACCAAGCGAAAATCTCTACATAGTCATGTAACATCTGAATCAATCTTTCTTTGACACTGTTTTCCAAGCCTGCTCCTATTTTGGCTTCTTTCTTGTCCACTTCAGTACCCAGATTTACAATTTCGATTGACTCTTCATGCGGCTGTATAGTCCTTTCTTCTTGCAGTAACAGTCTGGCAAGTTCTCCAGGTACTTCACAATCTTCCTCACTTCCATCCTCGGCTTGGTAGATCGGATTTTCAAAGTCATAATGAACAGTAGTAGAACTATTATCAACAGGATTCAGGGTGGGTATGGATCTGCAATTCGTTACGTGAGTGTGTGTAAGAAAACATAGCTTTTTTGGAAGATGACAGGAAAGATAAAGAGCGCAATATTTGAATGCAAAATGTCCATTGATTTATTGAATATGAATATGCTTATGAAAATGACAAAACCCTTAACAAATTAGCTATTGTGCCCCGGGCATAGACACAATGCTTTAAGAAGTTCAATTGTAAACATTAAAATTAAAAAATTTGCAACACTAAAATCAATAACAATTACTCCTGACTAAAGGAAATCGGGATAGTGTCTTCAGCCTTCCAATTATTGAGTCCGTCACCAATTGTTGGGAAAATCCAGCTATCCAGGTCGCAATCGCTATCAGCATCTTCTACAACACTGATTTGATCTTTGACCCTCTTTTCAGAGTTAAATCCCAGACCAGATTTATCAGACTTGTAGGGTATGTTGATCAGTTGACCCCAACCAGTACGACCACCATTTTCGACCACAGCTTGAGCGTCTTTCAGAGAAATCATGGCAGGAGGAGCTCGAATAACCTCGGGCACAAGGGGAGTTGGCTTATGGACAGGGCTGGGCGGAGGAACCACTTCAAATGACTGAGACGGAGTCTCAAAGAATTCACCATCCATCTCAACGTATCTGAAGGTATGCACACTACTGACGATATACTCTTCTTCCCCACACACAGTGACGATCTTACCCTCTATTGGATATCTCAGATTTTGATGGAGAGACGAAGCTACAGCACTTGCCCCGTGAATCCAAGGGCGTCCCAGCAAGCAGGAATAGGCAGGACGAATATTCATTACGTGGAAGGTAGTGTTGAAGACTTGAGGTCCTATTTTGATAGGGAGAACCACTTCACCATGGACAACACTCTTCGCACCATCGTAAGCACGCACCACAATGTCACTAGGCATCAGTTCAATGCTCTTGCAGTCAAGTTTATCGAACACGGCTTTCGGTAGCACATTCAAAGAAGAGCCATTATCGATCAACACATGAGACAAGGTGATCCCCTTACACTCAATGGAGATATGCAGAGCTTTATTGTGATTCTTCCCTGCTGGTGTCAGGTCAGCGTTGGAAAAACTTAGGCCATCGTCAACAGTCAGGCTAGCAACATAGTTTTCGAACTGATCGACGGAGGTCTCCTGAGGTACATGAGCAGTCTTCAAGAATTTTATCAAGGCATGGGCATGAGATTCAGAAGATAACAACAAGGATAACATCGAGATCTTAGACGGGGTATGCCCCAACTGTTCTACCACATCGAAATCACTCTTGCGGATGATCTTCAGCACTTCTTCCATTTCTTGTTTGGCAACATCCTCAGTAGTAACTTCGACCGGTGTTTCTGACTGAGAAGGGTTGACTGGTTCCTTTCCTCGGTTTTCGGGAACTGGAGGTGAGATCTCTGGAGAGAAGATCCTTCCGCTTCGAGTAACTTTACTAGTCCCAACAATGTCATTAGGATTAGCAGAATTACCAGCTTGCTTTACACCATGGATGTAAACATCACCTCCATAATTCCACGGAATGGCTTTGCTTGAGGAATACGGTACTGGGCCAGGTGCAGTAATGATTAGGGGCGCTACCTTGGGCTCAGCAGTAATCTTCACAGGTACTCTAGGAGCGGTAATCTTCACTGGAACTTTGGACCTCGCAATCACAGATACCTCTTCAATAGGGTTCTTCGCCTTGGGAATCTTTTCGAAGAGAATTGTACGATCATCCATCAACCGTTGAATACCCTTCCTCAACTTCAAGCAATCATTGGGTCGAAGTATGCAGCGATCGCAATTTTCAGCACAACCTGGAAATAAACCAGCTTGCAATAAATTCTTCTTGATGATCAAGAGAGGAGACGTTAAATCAGCTACATTAGAAATGTGAGAATTGTTATCCACAGCATTAACAGTCTTGTCATGGTTAGGCATAGGTGCAGTGATGACGTTAGGAGTCTCCGGAGGCTCAAATTCAATTTCTCCAGCTTCGATCATATCCTGGATTTTATTCTTCAACGACCAACAATCGTTTGTATCATGCCCGGGGCTATCGGAGTGATACGCACACCTGGCATTGGGATTATAACGAGAAGAAGCAGTGTTGGGTTTCATAGGAGGATCTCTGAGGGTGATCAGATTTGCCTTTAGCATCCCCTGCAATGCTTGTGCCAAGGTCATATTGATCCTGGTAAACTGCCTTCTTGGCTTGTCTTGTTTGGGCTGGAAGTTTTGAGATGGCGGTGCTGCAATCGTAACTGCTCCAATGGTATGGTCACGATTTTTCTTGTTACGACCCTTTTGACCGTACACAGCATTTGATTCATTCCTCCCCTGATAGGACCTTTTGGTGCTTGCAGAGGTGGCCGCCTGTATCTTTCCACTTCGGATGCCACTTTCAACACGCTCACCTGTCAATATAAGTTCAGTGAAACCTGATGAAGAACTTCCCAGTAGATGGCTGTAGAATGGGCCAGTCAGGGTGCCCATGAACATGTCCACTAATTCTCGGTCAGTCATAGGGGGTTTGACTCTGCCCGCCAAATCTCTCCATTTCTGAGCGTACTCTTTGAAGCTTTCTTTGGATCCCATAGTCATATTCTGCAACTGTAGCCGAGTAGGTGCTAGTTCAGAGTTATACTGGTACTGTTTATAGAAAGCTGTTGCTAAATCAGTCCAGGTGCGGATGTCAGAGCTCTCGAGCTGATAATACCATTCCAATTGTGTGCCAGACAGACTCTCTTGGAAGAAATGGATCCATAGCTTCCTATCAGTGGTATGCGGCTGAATCTTTCTCACATAAGCTCTCAGATGCATCTGAGGACAGGATGCACCATCGTACTTAGTGAAAGTGGGGATCTTGAATTTGCGGGGAATGACCACATCAGAGACCAGTCCCAAGCTTTCGAAATCCAGACCGGGCGCCTTCTGACCCTCCATAGCTAGCATACGTTCTTCCAGCAACTTGTACTTGTCACCTTTTGGAGAGTACTGTTCATCCTCATAATCTTCCTCATCGTCCTCAGCGTTGAAGAGATCAACATCTTCCTCTCCTGAATCATTTTCCGTCTCCTCTTCTGGACCATTCGGAATTCCAAACTTGACTCTCGCGGCCTGTCTTTTAAGCCTTCTTCCTGGGTTAATGTAACCCACAGGTTTCTGGTCTTTCTTCTTCTCGAGCAAGAGAGCTTTCAATTCTTCCTGCCCCTTGGATAAGCTCAGCATCATCTCCTGGAATTGAGCATTCTGAGCCTGGAGATCTTTGACAGTTTGTTCGAGAGCCATTTTTCTGTTTAAGAGGAAGACCGTGAGAATATGGTCTTTTGGAATACCTGTTATGCAATGTTATGTTATGCAATGCAATGTATGAAATGTTTTCAAGGACTTTTAGAATTTAACTTTGCGTAAACTACCAAAAAGAGGGACACTTTTATCAATAATTTCTTTAATCAATGTTCATTACAAAAAATAAAAAATACAACAAAAGCTCAAGTCTCCCAGGGACGGCTTCTTTTTGGGCGAAGATATGTATTGAGTCTTCGTTCCTCGTTAAGCTGGCTGGTGAGCTCTAATACTTTCTTCCTTTCTGCATTGAACTGAGCTTCGAAAGTATCCCTTTCCTCTCTCAACTGGGTCCAGGATTTCTTCAATTCCTCAACATCGGTAGGCATATCTGGATAAGAAATGATCTGAGAAGTACCTCCTTCAACTCCTGGTTCAACAATCAATGGCCTGACTGCGAGATATGGCATGACAAGCTCACGAGCTCTTGCGCGTACCCATCTGAGATAAGGCTCCATAGGAATGGAGTTTTTCTGTCCTAAAGTGCTTCTTTTCACCATGCCCCAAGCTCGTACAAACCTTTGACGGAGACCTTGAGAGTCATTGTCATAGTCAAACACTGTTCCTTGAATAATCATTTCATGTGGACCATCTCTTCGAGCACAACCAAACTGACGTAAGGCCAAGGCAGGATTATAAGTGATGCCTCCTCTTATCCCCATGAGTGGTACATTAGGGAATTCTCCGCAACGGTCGATGAGGATAACATTTTCTCTGAGATTAGAACACCAACGGATGTCTGAATGGGAGAGTGCCATTATCCTTTGAGACCATTTCAGATTTTGATCATTCTTCAAGACTGATTGAGGAAGGTGCGAAATAAACCACCTAGACAATAAAGGTATGCAGCACATGAGAGTCCCTTGCCTTTTCATAGTACGAGCGTGAAGGGAGTGCAAGATGTCTCCAAGCAAGGTAGGCACAGGGTTATGAGTGAGAAATATCTTAATAGCATTCATGTCTATGAATTGGTCTGGATTAGGGAATAACACCAAGCCATAGATTAGCAATGCTAGAACATCTTCAAGAGCATGGACATTCATAACTTTTAGGAATTCTCGGGCCTTACTTATCAGAAATTTAGCAAGTAAACCTTCCATTCCACTCCTTGTTACCCAATTGGTTTCAATGTCGGACTTTGTCAGGTGTAAAGCTGCGGCAACTTCTTCAGACTTTGGCATCTTTTCTAAACCACTGAAAGGTATTTGATCAAGGATAGGTATCCCAAGCAACTTGGAGAATTCTTCTAATGTGGGTACCAACTGATAATCTGGGAAAGTGAAGCAATGATGTTTAGGATCGAAGAACTGGAATAGAACTCTCATCATATCTTCTTTGAAACCAGTGGTAACCAAATTGAGGAGATGACCATGTTTCTTGATGAACTGAGCCTGATCGGGAAGCTCTGACACTAAATCCTTTAGTTGAGGAGAGATTGCTACAAGATTGATCCGGATGGTCTTCCTGGAAGCCATGACCTGTTTAACAGAACAAAGCTAAATCCCTAAGTCCTTGAAATGGTTAGTACAATGTTATGATGTTATGATGTTATGATGTTATGTAAATAGCAAGCACAAGCAAGTCACACAACAATCATTCCTAAGTTTTAAGGCTTGCATGAGTTCCATAGGTAAGTACCCTCCCCACTGAAGTTTGGTTGGTTCAACCTGTCCTAGAATAGTAACCGGGTTCTAGAAGGATCTCAAATCATTGACCTTTCTTTAAGTCCACCTCAGTGCAACACCAAGTGGTTGACCAAAGCTTCCCTAAAGTCCAATCTCAAAGAGTGTAGTATCGAGTCTCAACCAACCCCAGTCGGAACCGAAGTCAGTTATCTCACTACTTTCTAATGGCTAGGATGAGTCAATTAGGGTTCTAAAGGTCTGGTTAATGCTTTGATGACACCACGCGAATGCCAAATTTTTCCTCAAGTAAACATGAGGAACATCAGGACATCCAAAGTGTCACATTAACCGTAGCCATCATTTTAACCATTCCAGTATACGCCGGATAGTCGCGATGATCTATTGCTACTTACCTAAGGTACACTAGATCCGGGTGTAGGATCTTTCACTCAACAATACCCTTAAAAGAAGGAACAATTTAAAAACATAAATGATTTTTTAAGGTGACCTCTCTTTGTAGATCCCCAGCAGAGTCGCCAGTTCTGTCATACGGTGAACTGACTTTAATGTGTTTTTAATCGCAATGTCGCGGTTAGCAAGAGTCGCCACCGACTTTTCTTTTATCCCATAAGGAAAGGTGGAAAAGAACAGGAAAGACCTTAATTTAGATTCTTAGGTTCGGGAGGTACATTATACAAAGGGAAGGTGTTAGCACCCTTTGTATCCATGGTTATCCATGGGCTCTTAATTGCTCAATCATTTATGTTTTTCCAGTTTGAAAGAGTGTTTGAGAAATGTGTAGGAAATGTTTTGAAAAGGAGAATTTAACTTTGTAATGATTCTTGTATGAATGTATACAAAGTGGCTATCTCGTTTAGTTTTGAAAGTCGTTTAGAAAAATATAACTCGGCAATGATTCTAGTGCGAATGTATGCCAAGTGGTGATTTTCTAATGGAGATTTTGAAAGGTGTAAGGTGTGAAAAGTAGTTTTAAATTGTGAATAAGCAATTAAGAGTTATACCTATCCGAGGTCTTTCCGGGTATTTCCTATCCTTATGAGGGTAAAACTGTCCTTACTATTGAGAAGTAAGCGGTTTTATCCTTTGGATGTAAAAGGGTCATCGTAGGGTCATCGATTGGTCATTGAAGGCAACAGTTGTGAGGATACCTTAGCATTCGAAGGGACGATCATCATTTAACCGTAGGCTACACCGAAGGGTCATCGAGGGACAAAGGCAACATTCGAGGGACTATGATGATTTAAACGAAGGGTCTTTGCTAAGTGCATCCCCACATTCGCGGGACATGACCGTAATACCGTAATATCGTAGGGTAACAAAGAGAGGTCCGAGATCACTTATTTAAAGGCAAAGTTTTACAATTAATTAGGTAGCCATAATCAAGTAGGTAATTAGGTCCATATTAAAATCAATACATTAAGAACAATTAAGCCATTAGGGTGGATCTTCGCCATAAAATTAATACATTAAAATCAATTGAGTAATTCAAGGTGAATCTCCATAAGGGTAGCCCACAAATAAAGGGGGATACCTAACAAGCAATCCTTTCCTGAGGCACGTGAACCTTTACAAAACTCAACAAAACATGTCAGAACACCAAATCAGGGTGTAATCGAGGATTACACCACAAGGGAAAAAAGAAGATCACAACAGTAAATAAGGTCGGGTAAATGATGCATGACAAAACATGAGTAAAAAGTCAGAACAGAAAAGTCGGCTACTGTCACGTTCGCCCCTGCCTCGCCTAGCGAAGGCTTAGCGAATGCTCGCTGCATGCTCGCTTAGCGATGTGCTAGCGAGCGGCTGCGGATTCTGGTTTTGATATCAGTATATTTTCAACCAATTTTATGCCTTATGGCTTTCATTACCGCAATTATATGGTTAATCATTTAAGGTATTCAGATACATATTAAAGTTCACATGCCAAACTTAAGCTATTTTCATAAATCTAATCATGAAGCCATATGTAGATTAAGAACATAAGGCAGTAATAGCAAGGTAAACCTGTTGGCAACTGAATTGCGACTTCGAATCGGCAAATCGGATTGAATTGGGCAGAGGTAGACCTTGGTGCCGCCGAGTTCCTTCAGGGTTCGTCTCCAGTGAGTATCAGGGTTTGCTTGCTAGGGCTCTCTTTTCTCCGTTTTCGTTCTCCCTCTTTTCGTGACTGAAGCTTAGCTATTTATAATGTTCTTGTTATGACCTAATGGGCTCAGAATGAAGCCCAAAAATTCTGATGTTCGCAAGCTTCGCTAGGCGAAGGAGTTGCTCGCCTAGCGAGCAAGCTAGTTTGGGCTTTTTCTGGATTTGGTGCTTCGCTGGGGCGAGTGTCATGACGAAGGGTTCGCTAGGCGAAGGAATTGCTCGCCTAGCGAGCAAGTTAGTTTGGGCCATTTTGGATTGAGTCCGTTGTGAGCTGGGCTTTTGTTCCTTTAAGTCGGAGTGCCTTGAAAGATGCCTTGTAATATCAACGGGCAAATTTTGGGGTATGACACATAGGAGGAGGAGGATGGAAGAATTTATGGAGTATTAAAGCCATTCTTAGGGGCTTAAACCTTGTCTCAAGTATGAGTGTTAACTTCTATAAGAGTAGGCTAATTGGCATCAATGTGAGTAAACACTTTCTTGTGGTTGCATCAAATTTTATGTCTTATAAGATTGAGGAACCAAGTTTTAATTTCCTGGGTATTCCTATTGGATCCAATCCTAGTAGGATTAAAACTTGGTATCATATTATTTATAAATTTAAATCTAAGTTGGCTTTATGGAGAGGGAGGTTTCTACCCTTTGCAGGTAGAATTACCTTTATCAACTTGATTCTCAACAACCTTTTTGTCTTCTTTCTTTCATTCTACAAAGCACCGGTGAAAGTATGGAGAGACATTAATAAAATTAGGTAGTGTTTTCTTTGGGGCGGTTCAGATGCGAAGTCAAAGATCCATTGGGTACAATGGGATAATGTTTGCAAAGCTAAGGAGATGGGTGGTCTTGCTATAAAGAGCATAGAAGATTTCAATTTGGCAATGCTCACTAAATGGAAGTGGATAATTTTAGGTGAAGAGAAAGCTTTATGGAAAAGGATTTTAAAATCTAGATATGGAGGAGTTGAGCACCATATCCTGATGGAGCAAAACTGCAAATCTAAAAGATCTTCATCTAATTGGTAGAAGGACCTGCTCAACATTGGAGGCTTAACAACTAACATTGTTTTTTATTTTGCAGGTTCAATTAAGTATAAACTTGGAGAGGGAACCTTGGTGCCCTTTTGGTCTGCTAACTGGTGTGGAGGTTCCCCTCTTGCAAGTTCATTCCATGATCTGTTTGATATCAGTAATTGCAAAGAAACTTATGTGGTTAACATGGGCGGATGACATAATGACGTGTGGCTCTGGGTGAGTTTGGAATTCCTATGATGCTGCAGAATTCTGTGATCGACAGAATCTTTGATTTAAAGAATCTGTTTACTGGGTTTTCCCCCGCAGTTGGAGAAAATGATGCTATGTAGTGGAGTGAAGATGAAGATGACGTGTACACTGATAGAAAAGGTTATCAATGTCTCATGGGTTCTAAAATTCAGGAAAGGTTGGAGATAGATCATAGTCGTGCTTTCAGCATTTTGTGGAGGATACAAGTTCCAATGAAGATTAAAGCTTTTGGTTGGAGTTTATTTTTAAACAGGTGTGCAACGAAAGATCAACTGAAAAAAGAGGTTTGTATCACTCTATTAATGAAGGAACTTGTGTCTTTTGTTTACAGTCTGAAGAAGATCTGATTCATCTTTTCTTTGATTGTCTAGTATCATTGAAAGTTTGGGATACCGCACAAGCTTGGTCAAAGTGTTATGTGTCGTTTGTTGGCAATCTCTGGAAGCATCTTTTAGCTTGGTGTGGATTGAGTAACAACCAAGCGAAGAGTGACAAAGCGAGTATAATTTGGATGTTGATAGTCTGATGTTTGTAAGAGGTTAGGAATGATATAGTCTTCAACGACGACATTTGTAATTTGACCGATGTTATTTGGAATATTAAATTTTTAGCTTGGAAATAGTATTGCATATGTGATATTTTTTACCCCAACTATAATTTTCATGAATTTAGCTTGACCATTTTTGTTGCTTAGGCTAGTTAGTGTTGGTTGGGACCTGTTTAAATAAAAATTAATAATCTTGAGTGTGTTTCAAAATGACAAGAAAATATTTAAATAAAAATTAATTTTTGAATTCAGAAATATACAACACTTGTGACGTGTTACAGTAGGTTTGAAGTCGAAAATAGGCAACACTTCGTAAAGTGTTGCAGAATGCGAAACAATTCAACCTTTGAAAATTGTCGTTGTAGGAGAAACAGTGCAACATTTAACAAAAGTGTTGCTGAAAGTGTGTGTTTCATCAAAGGTCACAACCTTATGAAACAACACCAATTTGACATATAAATTGAACATTCAGGATTCGGAAAAATACATTAGAAAAACTCATCTTCTTCACAGAAAATTTTGGATTTCATCTTTCATACATTTGAGTTTTCATCGATCTTGTGTAAACTCGAGTATAAGTTGAATTATCCTTGTTATTCCTGCGTTCCAACTCTAAGATATTTGAAAATTCTTGAAATACTTATAAGAAAAATGACCCGTTCACAATTTTAGTCGCGATCCATTTATTTATAATTCAATTTTCTAATGAAACATGCTTATAATTTTTGTAAAAAAATTGATTTCATCATCCAAATCTATATCTATGTGTCTTTAAGTAAAATAGTATTACAAACAGGTGATTGATGTTGAAATCTTGGTGTGGTGGATCAAGTTTCTGGTACGATGGAGAAGTCTTGGTGCGGTGGATCAAGTTTCTGGTACAATGAAAAGGGGGTGGACATGTAAGGTTAACACTCCATCATCCAAATCAACGAGTGGTCAACAAAAGAGCATAATAAATTATAGGTTGAATATATGTTATGTCTCGCGTGAGATTCGTTCTATATGAGGGGAGGTTAGAGATCCCCATGCTTTCTGACCTAGAACACTGGGGACTGTAAGATGATATCTAACGATAAATACCTGTGATATGGATCGAGTGCGAGTCTTAAACTAATGAATGCATTGTACCTTCGACATCTTATAATTTTGAACTGATGATTGAACCTTCTGTTATTGTTATTGGGTCTCTGTCAAATCCAGAACAATAAGTATTTGTCCTTTTTTATAAAAATTTATTGCAATCTCGTTTCATAAGATTAAAATATAAATTTAATTGATATTATTAGAAAATAATTATTGGGTTTTACTACTAATACTTTAGACTATTAAACTACGATATTTATTCAAAACCAATAATAAATCGGAGTAAGTTTTCTCGCTCTAAATTTCTAAAAAAACAATTATTTTATTTAAAAATATACTTTCAACAATATATTTTATTATATTTACCGATGACATGGCAAATTATTCCATATAATACATCTCACCGAACTGTTCAATAAGACCAAGTGGTAATTATAAAGCCAAACTATGCATGCAATTATGAAAGAAATAGCAAAACAGTTCAGATTCAATGATTTCCATTAAATGCAACTTTGAACCATATATATCATTATAAAGTTTTATATGGAGCTTACATTGTACTCAATTGGTTGATGAAATGGGTTAGCAGTGGTAGCTTTTACTTGACAACGCAATTGTTATCCACTCCTATCAATGAACAAATTAATGCAAGAAATAGAATTAACCATTTTGTTTGGACCACTTCATTTCATTTCAATGTAAGGTACACGTTCACAATCATAAAAAACATTAAAAGGGATATTTCTCCATATGTGTGAAAGTCTGATCAATTAACACACACAAAAAAAAGACTTGCTATTTAGTGTCAATAAAAAAAAGACTTGCTATTTAGGAGGCCCAAAAGAGTGACAAAGAAATCAGTTTGATTCTAAAATGGTTATCAATTTTAAATGGGGTGCAATAGCAAATAGCATTTGTCTTTAGTTTATTATCGTGTCCTAATATTATTTTAGTTTAAATGTATTTTTAGTTCTCTAATCCTTTCATTTTTTTAAAAATATTTTTAATTACGTGGTATTGATGAATAGACTTATTTATTAAAAAAAATTATATATTTTTTATGAATAAATTATTAAACTTTTTAGAATTAATTAATTAAAATTCTAAAAATTATTATTCTGGACCCATGGCTCATTAAGCTTTATCATGGTCCAAGCACCCATGATGGCACTAAGTTATGCACAAAATAGCTATATAAAGATTTCTTACATTATATCAAAAAAGAATGTGGGACTTGTTTAAAACACTCTCAAAACAATTTGCAAACATTGGGTTACTGCTGAAATGAGATGGGTTTGTAGCCCAAAGTATTTTCAAAATTTTTAATCATTTAATTGCTAAAAAAAACTTAATTAATTAATTTCTAGAAAGATTCAATTAAAATTATTAATTAATTATGTAAAAAAATATTAAATATTAAATAATAAATAATCATAGTCATTGGCAATTCATCAAAAATAAATTTATGTCCCAATTATCATTGTCACGTATGCAAAATTGAAAGGGGATCAACAAAAAAAAATTAAAATGGAGGGACTAAAAATTAAATAACATTAAAATAGGGAGATCAAAACTATATTTAAGCCTATTATTTTCTAAAAGAGAACCATGATCATTTATGTTTAGAAAACTCTAGCTATTTAAGGTTAATGTGGCAGTGGCTGAATTCTTCATGAAAGAACAAAATTTTATTTTATGCATTTCTTCATTTATATCTTGTTAGTGCACAAAGTGATAAAGATGAACAATGGAAACAAGAGAGAGAAGAGAGAATAATAACAAACTTCCACTACTCTTAAAATGGTTACAAAATGGGTGAACACACACACTGCTGCAGACTGCAAAAGAAATAAAAGATACAATTTGTTCACAGCACTCAGTTGCTTAAATACAAGTGAGACTTTAGAAGAAATACTAAAATACCCTCTAACAAACTTTATCTACAAGTTTATGAAAATATGAATTAATTCTAACATCATCCCTTAATTCATATTCAGCTTAACCAAAACTAACAACACCAATTTCATCCCTCAAGCGGAGAAATTGATCAGTCTTGATCGCCTTCGTCGGAACATCTGTCGGCTGCTTCTGGGTGCTATAGTGCATAACTTATAGCACTCCATTCTGAACCTGATTTCTTAGAAAGTGATACTTAGTCTCAGTATGTTTGCTTCTCCCATGTAATACTGAGTTTTTGGCAAGATTGATTACAGACTTGTTATCGATCATCACCTTTAGAGGCTTGTTTACCTTAATCTTCAGATCCCGCAGTTAATTCAGAAGTCACACAGCTTGACATGCAGTCACAATACCTGCAGTATATTTTGCTTCATAGGTTGACAAAGCAACAAGTGGTTGCTTCTTGGAACACCAAGAAATAGGACTTCCCAGAAACCTAAACAAGTACCCAGAAGTACTTCTTTTGTCAACTATGTCTCCACACCAATCAGAATTTGAGTAACTCAGAAGTCCTGAGTTAGTTTCAGCACTAGAAGGGAACAAAACTCCATACTTAAGAGTTCCTTTTATATACCTCAGAATTGTGACAGCAGCTTGGTAATGAGACCACTTCGGTTTACTCATAAACCTACTTATCATTCCAACTGCATAGAAAATATCAGGTTTGGTGTTACACAAATACCTCAGAGAGCCTACCAACTACTTGAACATTGTCGCATCTACATTATCACCATCAGAATCAAAATCCAATTTATGATTTGTATCAGCAGGTGTGACAACAACTTTACAATTCAGCAGCTCAAATCTCTTCAGAAGCTCAAGTTCAATTTCAGCTGATGTAAAATTATGCCTTTCTTAGAGTACATAATCTCCATTCCTAGAAAATAAACTATATTTCCTTGATCTGTCATCTTAAACTTATCCATCGGCTCCTTCTTGAACTTAGATATCTCATGTTCACTACTTCATGTTAGTACTATATCATCAACATACAGACACACCAGAATCATATTGCCATCAGAAGTATGCTGAACATAGACATCATACTCCATCTCACATATTTAAAATCCCTGCTTCTTAAAAAAATGAATCAATTTTCAGATTCCAAGCTCTAGGGGCTTGCTTCATTCCATACAAAGCTTTGTGTAATTTGTACACCATACCTTCCTGATTCTTTTTCTCAAATCCAGGAGGTTGTGACACGTAAACCTCTTCTTCTAATGGACAGTTCAGAAATGCATATTTCACGTCTAAATACATTAGAGGCCAATTCCTATTAGCAACTATCGCAACCACTAGCCTGATTGTTTCATGTCTTGCTACAAGCGCAAACACTTCAAAGTAATCTAACCCAGGTTTCTACAAAAACCCTTTCATAACTAACCTTACTTTGTGTTTTCCAATTGATCAATCTGGCTTTGACTTCACTTTATAAACTCATCTCAGGATGCTGACTTTCTTGTTCTTTGGAAGTTCTGTCAGCTTCCAAGTATTGTTTCTCTCTATGGCATCAAGTTCTTCTTTCATGGCCTTCATCTAGACTTTCTTCTTAAGAACTTCTACCATACTCATGGGTTCAAAGTCTACTAACATGACACACTGAATAACTTCCCCTTCATAATCTACTTCAGTATCTTGCAGCATGTCAAACTTTACAAACCTTCTCAGAATGTTTCTAACTCTTTGTGGCCTCTGAAGTTGTTCAGAGCCTTCTGATTCTGGAACAATATCAGATGTTGGAACTTCAGAAGTACCGACTTCAGAAGCATGACCACCTTTAGAATCTGGAATATTCCCAGAATCTAGACTACCACTAGAATCTGAATCACCATCAGAATATGGATCACCAGAATTTGAATCACCATCAGAATTTGGATTAGAATCTGATTCTTCCTCATAATCAATCTCGCCTTTTGATTCTTACTCACTCTCATAATCATTTTAAGGCTCTGACTCATCTTCAGAATCATAATCAATGTCTTCAGAAGTTAACTTTGCATCAGAGTTGGATTGAGACTTGCTTTAATCCCATACTTCTGACTCTTTCACAACAACATCTCTGTTGACTTCAACCTTATTAGTTAATGGACAATAAAGCTTATAAGAACATGTACTGTGATACCCCACAAGTAACGTCACTTTGCTTCTATCATCTAGCTTCTTTCTAGTAGCATATGGAACGTGTTTATAACAGACAAAACCAAATACTCTAAAATGAATCACACTTTGCTTATCTCCAATGCACCTCTCAAAAGGAATAATTTCCTTCAGCTTCTTGGTTGGACACCTGTTGAGCAGATATGTTGTAGTGGCAACAACTTTTCCTAGGAAGCTTCTTCTCCTTCAGCATGCTCCTTACCATATCAAGCAAATTTTGATTTCTCCTTTCAGCAAGACCATTGTGTTGAGGAGTATATGGAGAAGTTACTTCATGCTCAATTCCATTCTCCTCACAGAACTTCTTGAGCTTTGTAGATTTATACTCACCTCCACCATCAGTTCTGAGAATCTTCAGAGTCTGACCACTCTGTTTCTCGGCCTTGATTTTGAATTTCTTAAATTCTGCAAACACCTCGTGTTTGAAATTTATAAGGGATACCCATGTCATCCTTGTGAACTCATCCACAAATGACACAAAGTATTTATTCCCTCCTAATGAAGATTCTGGAAATGGTCCACACACATCAGAATGCACTACTCCAAAAGCATGTTTTGCTCTTGGAGCTACTTCTAATGCAAATGATAGTCTTGGTTGCTTCCCTCTCACGCATACATTGCATGAATTTTCTAGTTTCTTAATTGCAGGAATTCCACGTACCAGTTTCTTTGAATTCGGGCGCTCTAAGCTTCTGAAGTTCAAATGACCAAATCTTTTGTGACACAACTCACTTTCCTTCACAACACTTATTGCACTAAGGCATTCAGAGTCTGCAGTTTTAATATTCACCTTGAATGTTCTATTCCTTCCCTGTTCTGACTCCATAATCAACTTCTGCTTATAGTCATACAACTTCAAAAGATTTTCCTTCATGGTAACTAAAAATCCCTTTTCAATTAATTAACCTACACTCATCAGATTACTCTTCATACCAGGAACATAACAGATATTTTGAATTAACGCAAATTTTCCATTATTCAGAATCACTTTAACATTCCTCAATTCTTCAGCATTCAGATACTTATCATCAGCACATCTGATCTTGGTCCTCTTCCCAGAGTTAAAATCAACCAACCATTTCTTATTTCTAGTAATATAGTTTGAAAAACTAGTGTCTATATACCACCAGTCTTCTAGAGATGCATTATCAGAATCATAAACCATTAATAGCACATGTTCATCATCAGAACTTCTGGCTATATTCGCTTCTTCTGATTTCCTCTCCTTGTTTGACCAACAATCTGCAGCGAAGTGGCCAAACTTATTACAACAGTAACATTGAAATTTTCTCTTATTATACTTCTCCTTTCCCTTCTGACTTCCCAAAGTTGATGTTTCTGACTTCTAAGACCTACCATGTCTTTTCTTAACTTCTGACCAAGACTACTTCTGATCTTTCTTGACAAAAGAAGTTTTCAGGGCCTGCTTTACCTCTCTCTCAGAAGTTGTTTTAGTCATACGCAACTCTTACGCCTCTAGACTGCTTTGCAACTCTTCTATTCTCATGGTGCTCGGATCCTTAGAATGTTCAATTGCTACAACAATGTAATCAAACTGAGGAGTAAGAGATCTGAGTACCTTTCCAATGACACTTTCTTCAGAAAAAGTTTCTCCACACGACTTCATCTCATTTGTGATCACAATCACTCTAGAGATGTAGTCATGTACCTTCTCATTATTCTTCATGTTGAGATTCTTATACTAATTACATAGAGACTAAAGCTTCATCTTCTTCACTGATGCATCACCACCGTAGCACCGCACCAGTGTGTCCCAAGCAACTTTCACCATCATCAAACCAGCGATTTTATCAAACACGTTCACATCCACACACTGATGGATGTAGAATAGATCCTTCTAATCCTTCTTCCTCAGATAACGATGAGCATTTCTCTGTGCATCTGTTGTATTTTGTGGAAGTGCAACCTGAACGTAACCTTCATTGATGAGATCAAGAAAATCTTAAGCTCCAAATAACACACGCATCTGAGTCATCCAACGATTCCAATTCTTGCCATCGAACACTAGAAGCTTGGTACTCAGATTTTCGTTTTCGTTCATCTTCAACCTTATGCAATACACTCAGATCTCACATAAACACAATGTTTCTTAATCCCGCAGAATCAAGATATATGATTCTGTTACGATTCTGAACAGAAATTCAACACGAATTCTCTAAACAGAAATTAATCACACAACGTCTCACTATTTCACTCATGTTTCCTGTGGTGTTTCTCTGTGGATCTGAACCGGAGCTCTAGATACCAATTGTTGGTGCACAAGGTGATAAAGATGAACAGTGGAAACATGAGAGAGAAGAGAGAATAATAACAAACTTCCACTACTCTTAAAATGGTTATAAAATGGACGCACACATATACACACACTGCTGCAGATTGCAAAAGGAATAAAATATACAGTTTGTTCACACCACTTACTTGCTTAAATACAAGTGAGACTTTAGGAGAACTACTAAAATACCCTCTAACAAACTTTATCTACAAGTTTCTGAAAATATGAATTAATTCTAGCACATCTTAGATTAATTTTAGCCCTAACTTAGTCTCTATTAATATGACAATACATGATGGCATAAAGATTGTAATTGTAAATAATTTAAAACAGAAAAAAAAAGCATAACTCAATGTTCATAATGTAATCGTAAAATAAAGATTTTCACTATTTAGGTTTTTCCTTTTCCTTAGACTAATTGTATAAGAGATTAAATGTTGTATAATGTCAATGTAAATTATTTTTACACCATCATCCAATAGAATTATAATGTTTCGTCATGTCATACATGTATTTTAAAATTAAATGTGTGACTTAGTGAAATACATGTCCCTGATTGATTGGCAGTGTAAAAATATTTTACATTGTCAGTGCATATTTTTTTTCATTGCATAAATTAGAGAGAAGAATATTATTATATTAAAGTAATTTTTATTTCCATAATGTAGTCACCTTTACTATAAATGTAAATTAAAAGATATTAAATTGATAATTGTGCAAATAATATTAATTAGATAGTATAATTAAAAAAATATATATATATAATAATTATTGTGTTATAAAATTGAAAAGAGTTAACCAAGTATTTGGGCTCGAGTGGTAAACAAACTCCTGTTATGGAACGAAGGTTTGAAAAAATATCGAGTTCGATTCTTAATAAGAACAATGCTTCATGACCTCTCAGCACGAGCTCAGGATTATTAGGGTGTCTTTCCTCTAGAAACGAGAGTGCAAAAGTAAAAAAATTGAAAAGAATTAAATAATTTTAAATAAATTAGTTATTTTAATAATGTAGTAAATGTGAACAACATTCAAATTTAAAAATATAAAGAGTTAAGAATAATTTTTTTTTTGTTTTTTTTTTTCTTGATGTTCTAAATGAAGATAATGAGATAAGAAAAAAGAGATTCACTGGAAATATTTTTCCTGGTTCATCTTATTAATTTGGAATTTGTTCAATCCCCTAACACAAAGATATTTTTACTATAATAAAATTGATTACAAAGACCATTCATATCTCTTTTTCCAATTGACTTATATTTTAAATTTCTCAACCATAAATAATGAATCTTAACTGAATCTCTTTTGTTTGTGTAAACTCTAGGGATCAATAGATTTATTAGAACTTGATACTTGTAGTGTTATATTTGCAAAAAACCTTGCCTATGGCGATGCCCTAGGACCATCCAAGGAGAATGCGGTGACTTAAAGCTGCCCAATGGGAGGTATCCCCTCGCCCTTAAGTCTTCCTCTCCCATAAGGAAAACAACGTGAGATAAGACATGTCTTGGATAAAGACAAAGTTAAAGTCGTTGATGACCCCCATCACCCTTAGAAATAGAGATTCAACGGTCCATTGATCGCGACTTTATGAGTCGAATTTGGGGTACAAACTGCAAGTGCACAGATCTATCGCGTAGTTTTAAAAGATATCGATCCCACATGGACTTATGAATCGATATACCGTTTTCTAAGGTTACTTCATAAAGCTAAGGCAGGTGATACTTTGATTGTTTGGGGGAAAAGCTAAAACTAAAATAAGATCTAAAATAAATATCTAATAAGCGGATATCGGTATGTAGTTCGTCGTAATTAGGGAATCAATTCTTCGTTGGTTTCTTGGTTTTAAAATAAATCCTTTCAGTTGACACTATTGATTAAAAGTCTTATCTCAAACTCTCGCTCTGTTGAATAAACTATGATTTTATATTAACGTAGCTGTCACTTATTAGTTAAGTCAAAAACCACTTTTTGAAAACAATAGAATCCGTAGAAACTCTTTTCAAGAAAACACTAATCGTTTAAACACCCTTATCTCAAACTCTCGCTCTGTTGACTTAGGTTATATAATTAAATTCAAATGCTTAACTCTCGTCCTCACATTCAACCTTTAAAAATACTTTTTGAAAAAGATTAGAATTTAATTAACTCTAAAAATTGCTCTCGCCCTGATCTAGAATTAATGTCCAATTTACACTGTCCAGTCAAAAACTCAAACTCTCGTTCTATTGCTTTTAACTTCTTTATGTCTTTTACTTTCGTACAAAAACCTTGTTATTAAACCTGTAAATTGAGACCGTAAAAAGAGTGATTTTAATTTTAAACTTAATTAAACCAATTTGGTTTTGATTCCTTCATTCCGCTTACTTTACATACCGATACCTAAATAAATTAGCCAGACATGCTAAATAGATCTAAATAATTATCATGCATAAACAAATTCATCTCAGGCAAATAATATAAATCAACAATAAAGCAGGGCATATATAAATTCAAACAATAATTAAAGAACCTGAGAAATTAAATAGCAGTCTTGAACACTCCACCACAGGCCGGTTGGATTTTTTCTTGAATTCTTCAATCAAACAGAAAAATAAAAGCGAAGGAATAAAAAAAAACTAGATTCTAACGTAAGGTTAGATCCGGTGAAAGGTACACAATAGTTTCCGGTGTAGAAACTACTGTGCGAAAAATTAATTAATTGCTGGAAAAGAAAATAGAAATTGCAAAGGAAACAATATAAAAATCGTAAAAGTAATGCTGTAAAAATGTGCTTGTACTGCTGGAAGAAAAAAATGCGAAAAAGAGAAAATGGCGAAGAAGCATGGAACCGCTGCAGGGTTTGCAAAGCTGATATTTATACTGGTCACTTTCTGTAACGGTTTCCAAAAGTATTCCGCGTCAAAGGTCTTCATGTGGCAAATGGTCAGGCGTGCAAATAGGACTCAACATCTCTGAAGCCAAAAATATAGGAGAACGGTGTGACGTCCGTCACACCATGTGTGACGCTCGTCACACAAGTGTGTAGAGCGTGACGCTCGTCACAGCCTTTGTGACGCTCGTCACAGGCACATCGCCTGTGCTTTTTGGGCTGGGCTTTGGCTTTTGATATTTGCTTCTTTTCATTCCTTTTTGCACCTCCTTTTCTTCCTTTTTTTACTTGTGCTTCAAATAAACCACCTGAGATAAATAGAAAGAAAATACCGCGTAATATCTAATAAAATGAAATAAATTGAAGTAAATAATAATATAATTTAATTAAATTGAGTCCTAGAATGTGATACTATTTCATGTTATCAAACTCCCCCATACTTAGATCTTTGCTTGTCCTCAAGCAAAATACAGTATAGAACTTGTTTTAAAATTTTTAGCCAGATGAAATTTCAAAACACACGTCAATTCGTACTAGGTTGCATGTAAACCTTGTTTAGAGGTAACTTGAGTTTTAATCTCGACATTAACAACCACCGTCACAATCTCAGACAACCCCACCTTATGCAAACCAGTTCGAGTAATGCCATTATAGCTATCGTAGTTCCTTTACTCTTATTTCACCCGTTTTCATTCTAGCGAAATCACATTAAGCCCTTTATCTTTTCGCGCACATAGTGGAGTAACCGGTTAGTGATTCTGATCCCCTTTTAGCTAGAAGTTCTGGTACATAAGTCGGATAACTTCGTTATTCAGTCCATTGCAAATTGCGGGGGATCGGACCGTAGTCCGCCCTACCAAGTTCAGCACCAGATACCTGCTGAACCAACCCATAATGGATCTTTCATATTATGCTTTTGTATGATTTGCAACCTTTAGACTAAATGATCTGGTAAGGATCACCTAACTTAATTAGTGCATTTCCTGATATATATATATTTTTTATGTTACTTTGGGGATCATTCACTTATATTCATCGGCCCTCCACGTAGTTTGCTATTAAGATGGTGCTGACTTCTCGTATAAACTACTCGGGGTTACTATAAAACTAAAAGTTCAAGGGATTGGTATAATAGGTACTTATCCTGATCTAACATGTTGAGGTTCTTAGAGCATTGTTATGGTAATAATTTTTGTCTTGATTTCACTCAAGTTTTATAAAATAAGCGACCTTTATACTTATTGGGTGTGTTAAATTTTTGTTATGGCTCATGGAAATTTTGAGGGGAATAGATAATAGGAATTTTTCACACTTGGGACTTAACTTAAAATAAATCTATATTATAAGAAATATATTTTATATATATATATATATATATTTTATATGGGAAATAACAATGAAAAGAAAGATACATACTTGAAAAAGAAAAAGGAGGATAGACAGAACACGGTTTTCCCCCCTATACTTGAATGAAACATTGTCCCCAATGTTTTAAGGAAAAGAAATGAATTACAAAAAGAAAAAGAAATGAAATCAATGCTGCCTTCCGCCTCTTGTTCTTGGGCCTGGTGATCGTTGACGTACTTCTAAGTTGTCAAACCTGCTAAGCAAATCAGTGAACCGCTGGTCGGTTATGACATTCCTTGCTTCCTGTTGTTGTTGCATTTGGCGCATCATTTGCATCATTTCGAGATTCTGTGCTTGCATACCATCAATAACATCCATGATGTCGTCGTTGGTTGCAGGCCTTCTTCGTCGACAACGTCGTGAGGATGGGCCAGCTGCATTATCGGAAGGGTTGAGCGGGACTGACTGTTGTGCAGGAATCTGATCACCTTGCTCCATTTCGTCGAACTCGTCGGTAGACGGGTTTGTATGTGAAGGCTCGGTAGCTTCGGGAGCATTCAGATCATAGAGGTGGCGGTTGGGATTGGTGACATCGGTTAAGGCAATGTTGGGTAGAACAACGCTTGGGACTGCCTGGTTATTCACCATAAGATAATACCCTCAGCCTATCCTGTTCTTGATTAGGCGGCTGGACCGACAGTAGCCTATGTCCATAAATAGGGGAGGTAAAGATTCTAAAGTTTGGAGTCGGTCCCCTAGGTTTAAGCCAAGTGCTATGGTGGTGATTAATCCACCAATTACAAAAGGTTGACGGCCTCTAGCACATAAGGTGCGGATATGATGAAATAGGAAGGAGGCGGCGTTTACCTTAGCATTCGGTTCGAAGACACATTCGAGGAAGAATAGTTCCTTTGCGTTGACCTTGCTGTTGTTCGGTCTTCCAAAAACTGTGTTTTATAGGATGCGGATGAAGTACCGGATAATTGGGTTATGTATATGGGAAACAATGAGCTCTTCCCAGTTGTTGGCATCTACACCGGATATTTTCCTAAAGAGGTCGAAAGCGGCAACTGTGCTCCAGTTTAAGTTTGGAGGGATTCTGGGGTAGACTTGACCTTCTATGGGGAATTGTAGCATGGTGCTCAATTGGTTTTGGGATAAGGAGTACTCGGTGTTGAACATACGGAAGGTTGCGGTACCGGTTAAGAATTCGTCTTCACCAGTGGGAGTGTTGTACGCATAGGAACTTAAAAATTCTAAGGTTAGGGACAGGTAGGTGGGTTGATTATGCGTGCATAGAAAGGTTAGATCGGCAAGGCGGAGCATCCACTCGATACCTTGAAGTAATCCTAATTGTTGTAAACAAGTTGAATCAGGATACCTGGTAGAGGTGACACCTCGTTGTTGGAAACGCTCGAATTGCTCTCTTTGATAGTTATCATCTTCAGATCGGAAGATGATGTTTCCAAAATTTTGATTTCCCGCCATACTGATGAATGAGTTGGAAGAAGTAATTAGGAAAGAAAATAAATATATTTGATTGTATAGAATAGTTGTGATGTAGGAAGAAAGGTATGGTGGGTATTTATAGGAAAAATTTTGAAGTTGGAAAGGGAGTGGTTGAAAAGTAAATAAATGTGGGTAAATGTGAATAAATGGGGAGGGTAAAAAGGTGAAGAGGTGTAACGGTCGTCTCCAACGTCTTTGTAACGTTCACCTAGTCAGAGGGGTGTTACGCTCGTTACAGGGGCATGACGGGCGTCACAAGCACTTAGCGTGACTTCCGTGATAGATTGTGTGACGCTCGTCACACAGTTACATTGGCATGGTTTCTGCTTGCGTTCTTCATAATAATTATAGTAATTTATTTTTATTATTTATTTTGTTTTGCTTCAGATTATTTTATTTTGCTATTTAAATTTCCCTGCATGCTATTCTACTTTGTATGATAGTGCATAATTATATTATATTTTTAATAATTTATGTAGGCAACAACAGTAGAGAGCATTATTGATAGATATTGCATAATTCATAATAAAATAGAATAAATCAATAGCTTCATAAAATAATCATAATGTAACATTGGAAGGAAAAAAACAAAAATGCGAAAAAGAAACAAATACGAACATAATTTGAAATAACATTAATAAATAATCTAACTTAAAACTAAATAACTAAGAAAAACAACTTCTATCCATCTGCATGATCTCTGGCCGGAGGAGCAAAGGAGTTAACACGGTTTAGCAACTCGTGAAACTGATTTGTCATGCTGTTCATGTATCCCAGAAATTCGTGTCTCATGTTAGCGAACTCTTCTCTGAGGGCGTCTTGTTCTGACATCAAAGCTTCAATGGCGGTGTTGTAATCAGTTCCGGGCATATGATGTCTAAGGTCGGGTATTGCCGATTCTTCGGTCTGAACAGGTTGAGGAGGAGGATCAATATCATAATAACCAGATGGTGTCTGACGGTCGGATTCAGCATAAGGAATCTGGTCATCACAAATCTCATAGTCCTGGATGGATTCAGTGGATCTAGCAGGAGAGGGGGTTTCGTTCAAATTGTAGAGCCAGTTATTGCGGTTATGAACACTAGTCCTAGGATCGGGCATGGTGAATAGGCAAAGAACTTGGTTATTAATTATAAGCTCAAACTCGTCAGACCCTAGGTTTGCTATAAACATAGTGTTGAAGAGGAAGGGTATACTCATAATAGTAATGCCACAAAAAGGGCTTAAGTCAAGCATAGGCTGATGTAATCCGATAGCATTACCAATCATGGTTATCAAACCTCCTATTCAAATTGGTGCTCGTTCATCTTGGATAAGGTGGTCTAAATTTGCTAGCATAAAAGTGGCACCGTTTACTGGACGGTTCTGGGAAGCACAAAATATGATGAAGAGTTCATCACGTGAAACTGTGGTACTGTTTGGCTTCTTCCCAAATAAGGTGTGGGTCAGGATCTTATGGAAATAACGAAAGGCCGGGTTATGTATGTTTCCAGAGAGAAACTCATGTTCCTCGGGATCGTCATTTCCAGTCAAGTTACCCCAAAAGTGTTCAAGTTCTCTATATTCAAAAAGTTCTTCTTGGCTCACTGTGAATGTGTCAAAGGAGGTAGGGAAACCTAAAAGGTTGGTAAAGTCTTGAATATTAAATTGGTACTCCATGTTAAACATTCTGAACTGGATGAAACCTTTGCTTATTCCTTTTCCATGGCTGGGTAGATAGATCAGGGAGCTAAGGAATTCTAGTGTTAGTCTCCGGTAAGTGACAAATTGTCTACGGATAGGAGAGGTTTCCCACCCAATCTGATTCAACAAATACATGACACTTTGTCTTAGTCCAAGGGCAGTCATTGCCCAGTCATCAGCATACAGACTAGGTAGCATCTCTCTCGTGGCTAGTTCCTCAAACTTTTGTTTCTGAGCTGTTCCTCTGAATTTGATACCCATACGATCAATTTGTCCCATCAGGTTAGTGTTAGCTAGAGAAAAGAAAAACAAGAGTTTTAGTCAGGATTTGGCCAAATGCCGAAAGAAGAAGAGAAAAGTTTTTAATAAATTAAAATAAATTAAGAAAGAATACTAAATAAAAATTAAAAGAATAATTAAGGAAGAAATAGAAAATAATAATAGAAAAAAATAAAATACTTGTGGGTTATCTCCCACTAAGCGCTTTGTTTAATGTCGTAAGCTCGACATAAAAACTATCAATTATAATCTATAACTTCTAGAGGCATTTCGTCTAAGTGCAAGACTTGCAAATCTTCATTGTTTTCTGCATAGTGATAATGTTTTAGACGTTGCCCGTTTACGGTAAATGGTTCCATAGATTTGCCTTTAATTTCTACTGCTCCATTGGGAAAAACATTGGTGATTTGAAAAGGACCTGACCATCTAGATCGTAGTTTTCCCGGGAATAACTTTAGCCTGGAGTTAAATAAAAGGACTGTATCGCCTTGTTTGAAGATTTTCCTTGATATGCGCTTGTCATGCCATTGTTTTGTTCTTTCTTTGTAGATTCTGGAATTTTCGTAAGCGTCTCTTCTGAGTTCCTCTAATTCGCTTATATCAAGGATTCTCTTTTCACCGGCGGCTTTATAGTTTAAATTTAGATTTTTAATAGCCCAATAGGCTTTATGTTCTAATTCTACCGGGAGGTGACAGGATTTTCCATAAATGAGCTTAAATGGGGTTGTCCCTATGGGAGTTTTGTAAGCAGTTCGATAAGCCCACAAAGCTTCTGGTAATTTCAATGACCAGTCTTTCCTTGAAGTGGCGACTGTTTTCTCTAGTATCTGTTTGATTTCTCTGTTAGACACTTCCACTTGCCCACTGGTTTGAGGGTGGTAAGGCGTCGCAACTCTATGTCTTACGCCATACTTAAGCAGTAGTTTTTCGAGTACCTTGGATATGAAATGCGATCCACCATCACTGACTACTATTCTTGGAACACCAAACCTTGGAAATATTATATTCTTAAAGAGTCTAGTTACTACTCGTGTGTCGTTAGTTGGAGAAGCTATAGCTTCAATCCATTTCGATACGTAGTCAACTGCCACGAGTATGTACTTGTTACCGAAAGAGGATGGAAACGGTCCCATGAAGTCTATTCCCCACACGTCGAAAATCTCTACTTCCAAAACGCCCTTTTGTGGCATCTCGTCACGTCTAGATATGTTTTCTGTGCGTTGACATCTGTCACATTTCTTAATAGCTGCATGTACATCCTTCCATATATTTGGCCAATAAAAACCAACTTGTAGGATTTTAGAGCAGGTCTTGGATGTACTTGCATGTCCACCATAAGGAGCGGAGCGATAGTGTTGGATTATATTTTCTACCTCTTCCTCGGGTATACACCGACGGAAAATACCATCGGGGCCTCTTTTAAAAAGTAAGGGGTCATCCCAGTAATAGTGTTTTATGTCATAGAAGAATCGTTTCTTCTGCTGGTAGGATAAGGTAGGTGGAACTATTCCGGCAGCTAAATAATTGACGAGGTCAGCGTACCACGGTGTAACGCATATAGCTAAGGTGGTTTCTACCTGTTTATCAGCGTTATTTTCTTCCAAAGTAGCTATAAGCTTATCGTACGAGAAATCATCGTTAATTGATGTTCTTTCCGGTTCAAGGTTCTCAAGTCTAGAGAGGTGATCTGCTACTACGTTTTCAGTTCCTTTCTTGTCTTTGATTTCCAAATCGAACTCTTGTAGCAACAGGATCCACCTTAAGAGTCTAGGTTTAGCATCCTTTTTTGTTAAGAGGTATTTGATGTTGGTGTAAGCCCTAGAGGCCAATACTTTTAGTTCTTGTATCGAATTATTTATTAATAATAAAAGGCATTTTTCTTTATTATGTTTGTTTAATAAAGTCCCTGGAATAGATAGTCCATTTAATGTATCAAGTATGACTTAATCATGAGATCACATTAAACATAAGGACACTATTCTTAAAGTGTCCGTAGTCAAGCTTTATTATGAAATGGGATAACATTAAAGCATGGAGACTATTATGTTTGTAGACTGATGATCACGTCTCATGGATCATGGATAAAGAGTTATCAAGTCTTAAACATAGGTATGAATATTAAGAGTAATATTCATACTGGATTGACCCGCTATGAGAATACTATATAGAAAGTTATGCAAAGTGTCATAAGTTATTCTCATGGTGATAATAGTGTATACCACTCTTCGACCTGAAACCACTATGGATCCTAGATGTAGAGTCGAGTGCTTTATTGCTGATCCAACGTTGTCCGTAACTGGATAACCATAAAGACAGTTGATGGGTACTCCACGAAGCATGCTGAGGGACATGAGTGTCCTAGATGGAATTTGCCAATCCTGCTTAACAGGATAAATGTCTATGGGCCCAATATTGAACTGGACAAGGGTGACATGGTCTATACCTTGTGTTCAATATAGACATAAGGGCAAAGGGGTAATTATACACATAATTATTATCACAGGAGGTTTTGTCAGATCACATGACATTTTCGTGACTTGGGTAGCAGTGATGTGTTGCTAGATACCGCTCACTGTTTATTATGTTAAATGCGTGATTTAATATAATTGCCAGCGTCGCGAAAACCTATAGGGTCACACACAAAGGATGGATTGATGAGAGATAGAGTAATTAAGGAACATCGTAAGGTACGGTGTACTTAAGCTGAATACGAAATATGGTAAGGTACCAAATACTTAAGTGATTTTGGCATATTATGAGATATAGGCCAAAATGCACTTAAGTGGGCTTTTTGGCTTGAAGCCCACACAAGTGGTTCTATAAATAGAGCTCTTGTGCAGAAGCTTGGTAAGGGAATACAACACAACTGAAGAGTTGGAATTTCGTATCTCTCTTTCCCTCACTCAAAGCCTTAATTCACAAACAGCTAGCACTGCGATTGAAGGAATCCGTTCGTGTGGACTGAGTAGAGACGTTGTCATCATTCAACGTTCGTGATCGCCCCGTGGATTTGCTTCAAAGGATTCGATCATTATCAGAGATCTGCACCAAAGGTTTGAATTGCCACAAGAGGTAACGATTCTATCACTGATCATGCTCATTCGTAAGGATCACTAATGGAGAAATTTTTAAATTCCGCTGCGCCTTGGATGGCAATTCTCCTTCATTTGATAGCAGCGTGGTCAGTGTAGATGATTATTTTGGCTCCGACCAAGTAAGAACGAAATTTATCTAGTGCAAACACTACTGCTAGAAGTTCTTTCTCGGTTGTGGCATAATTCATTTGTGCTTCATCTAGAGTTCTACTTGCGTAATATATAACATGAAGCTTTTTATCCTTTCATTGTCCTAAAACAGCACCCACAGCGTAATCACTGGCATCACACATTATTTTGAATGGTTCGTTCCAATCTGGTGTCTGCATTATGGGCGCGGAGATCAGTACTTGTTTAAGCGTTTGAAATGCTTCTAAACATCTATTATCGAATATGAATTCAGCATCTTTCATTAATAGCCCGGTCAAAGGTTTAGTTATTTTAGAGAAGTCTTTAATGAATCGTCGGTAAAAACTGGCATGTCCTAAAAAGCTTCGTACTTCTCTCACAGTTTTCGGGGTTTGAAGATTTTCGATTACCTCTATTTTGGCTTTGTCTACTTCAATTCCTCTGTTCGAGATGATGTGTCCTAAAACAATTCCTTCTTGTACCATAAAGTGACATTTTTCCCAATTAAGTACTAGGTTTACTTTTACACATCGCTCTAGAACTCTTTCTAGGTTTTCAAGGCATTCTTCAAAGCTTTGTCCGCATACGGAAAAGTCATCCATAAATACTTCCATGATGTTTTCTAGAAAATCGGCGAATATTGCCATCATGTACCTTTGGAAGGTTGCAGGAGCATTACACAAGCCAAACGGCATTCGTCTATAAGCGAAGGTACCAAAAGGACACGTGAACGTTGTCTTTTCTTGGTCATCAGGGTGAATCGGTATTTGAAAGAAACCTGAGTAACCGTCTAGATAGCAGAAATGAGAATGTTTTGCTAATCGTTCTAACATCTGGTCAATGAATGGTAAAGGGAAATGATCTTTTCGGGTTGCTTTGTTTAGTTTCCTATAGTCAATGCACATTCTCCATCCTGATTCGATTCGTTTGGTTATAGTTTCTCCTTTTTCATTTTCAATGACTGTTATACCTCCTTTCTTTGGTACTACGTGTACAGGACTAACCCATTTGCTATCAGATATAGGATATATGATACCTGCCTCTAATAACTTGGTTATTTCCTTCTTTACTACCTCACTCAGGATTGGGTTTAGTCTCCTCTGGTGTTCCCTAGAAGTTTTACAGTCTTCTTCTAGCATGATGCGATGCATACAGATAGAAGGACTTATTCCTTTAAGATCGGTGATGTTGTAACCTAGTGCGGTTGGATATTTTCTTAAGATATGCAGGAGTTTTTCTGTTTCGAGTCTTCCTAGGTCAGCATTAACTATTACTGGTTGTTCAAGTTCTAAGTCTAGGAATTCATATCTCAGATTTTTGGGAAGTGTTTTCAGGTCTAGGGTTGGTTTCTTAAGGCATTGCGTAGGGTCCGGTGTTATTGCTAAACACTGGTTAAGTTTGTCTTCTACAAGATAGTCAGATGATTTGTCTTTTTCTAACTCTGTTTCTTTTATGCATTCATCGATGATATCCATGAAGTAACATGTATCTTCTATTGCAGGTGCTTTCAAAAATTGGGAAAGAATGAACTCAATTTTCTCTTCTCCTACTTCAAAAGTGAGTCGTCCTCGTTTTACGTCTATGATTGCACCGGCAGTTGCTAAGAACGGTCTTCCCAGTATAATGGGTGTAACTTCATCTTCTCTAATATCCATAATTATAAAATCAGTTGGAATGTAGAATTGACCTATGCGTACTGGAACGTTTTCAAGAATTCCTACAGGATATCTGACGGAACGATCTGCTAGTTGCACAGACATTTTAGTTGGTCTTAATTCTCCCATTTCAAGTCTCTTGCATATGGATAAAGGCATAACACTAATACCGGCTCCTAAATCGCATAAGGCTTTGTCAATGACAAATTTTCCTATGTGACAGGGTATAGAGAAACTACCTGGGTCTTTAAGTTTAGGAGGCATATTCTGGATTATAGCGCAACATTCAGCAGTGAGTGTAACGGTTTCGCTATCTTCAAGTTTCCTTTTATTAGAAAGAATTTCTTTTAAGAACTTGGCATATGAGGGCATCTGCGTAATAGCTTCTGTAAACGGAATTGTGACGTTTAATTGTTTTAGTAGGTCAACAAATTTTTTGAATTGGCCCGCATCTTTGGTTTTAATAAGCCTTTGAGGGTAAGGGATAGGTGGTTTATAAGGTGGTGGAGGTACATAAGGTTCCTTCTTTTCTACGGTTTCCTTATTACTCTCTTCCTTTTCCTTAGGTTCACTTTCTTCCTCAGTTGACTTTTTAGAGTTTTGGTTTTCTATCCTTGGGTCAGACGGTCCTTCCACTTCCGTTCCACTTCTCAGTATAATTGCATGAGCGTGGCTTCTTGGGTTAGGTTGGGGTTGGCCAGGAAATGTACCAGTTGGGGCAGCAGTAGGCGCTTGTTGTTGAGCTACTTATGATATTTGCGTTTCCAGCATTTTGTTATGAGTAGCCAGGGCATCTACTTTACTTGTTAGTTGTTTAATTTGTTCGCCAGTGTGTACATTCTGGTTTAAGAAATCTTTATTGGTTTGCTGTTGAGAAGCTATAAAATTTTCCATCATGATTTCCAAGTTGGATTTCCTAGGGGCGTTATTGTTAGGTGTAGATGGGATCGACTTCTGATATCCCGGAGGTATAGCTGGGGCTTGATTTGGAGATTGTCCAGGTGCGTATAAAGCATTATTACTCTTATATGAAAAATTGGGATGATTCTTCCAATTTGAGTTATAGGTATGCGAGTAGGGGCTTCCTTGAGCATAGTTTACTTGCTCCGCTTGGATTCCTGTTAGGAGTT
Organism: Lathyrus oleraceus; assembly: GCF_024323335.1. Lineage (NCBI taxonomy): Eukaryota > Viridiplantae > Streptophyta > Magnoliopsida > Fabales > Fabaceae > Lathyrus > Lathyrus oleraceus. The sequence goes on along the minus strand of NC_066581.1, from coordinate 147,599,048 downwards.
GACAATCTGCAGGAGTGTGACCTTGGATTCCACAGACTTCGCAATTCTGAGTTATGGCTACCACGGGGGCTGGAGGTGATACATTTAAACTTTCAATTTTCTGGACCAGAGCATCCACTTTTGCATTAACATGATCAAGGTTACTTATCTCGTACATGCCAGTTTTCGTTTGAGGTTTTTCTACCATTGTTCGTTCACTTCCCCACTGATAGTGGTTTTGAGCCATGCTTTCGATAAGTTGGTAAGCATCAGCATAAGGTTTGTTCATTAGTGCACCACCTGCGGCGGCGTCTATTGTTAACCTCGTGTTGTACAAGAGACCATTATAGAAGGTATGAATTACTAACCAGTCTTCTAAACCATGGTGTGGACAAAGTCTCATCATGTCTTTATATCTTTCCCATGCTTCGAAGAGAGACTCGTTATCTTTCTGTTTAAATCCATTTATCTAGGCTCTTAACATAGCTGTTTTGCTTGGCGGAAAATATCGAGCAAGAAAAACTTTCTTCAACTCGTTCCATGTGGTGACTGAGTTGGAAGGAAGAGATTGAAGCCATCTTCTAGCGCTATCTCTTAACGAGAAAGGAAAAAGACGAAGTCGAATTGCCTCTGAAGTGACACCATTAGCTTTAACAGTATCAGCGTATTGGACAAATACGGATAAATGAAGGTTTGGATCCTCGGTAGGATTTCCAGAGAATTGGTTCTGTTGCACTGCCTGCAACAGTAAAGGTTTAAGTTCAAAGTTGTTTGCTTCGATTGCGGGTGGAGCAATACTCGAATGCGGCTCATCTTGCGATGGAGCGGCGTAATCTCGAAGAGCATGAGCTGGTTCTGCCATCTCGGGTATCTAAGGGAAAATATTTTTGAAATCAGGAAGTTCAACAGGAGGGAGATTGTTTGCAGCACGATATTCCCGAATTCGTCGTAAGACTCGGAGATATAGTTCGATATCGTTGATTCGTAAGTAGAACGGCTCGCCTTGGGAGCGAGTGTGTGGCATACAAATCAACGAAAGAAAGAAAAGAAAAAGAAAAGCCTTAGTCTCTACAGCGTAACAGAAGAGTTACGATATCGACTAAATAAAGTCCCCGGCAACAGCGCCAAAAACTTGATCGCGACTTTATGAGTCGAATTTGGGGTACAAACTGCAAGTGCACAGTTCTATCGCGTAGTTTTAAAAGATATCGATCCCACAGGGACTTATGAATCGATATACCGTTTTCTAAGGTTACTTCGTAAAGCTAAGGCAGGTGATACTTTGATTGTTTGGGGGAAAAGCTAAAACTAAAATAAGATCTAAAATAAATATCTAATAAGCGGATATCGGTATGTAGTTCGTCGTAATTAGGGAATCAATTCTTCGTTGGTTTCTTGGTTTTAAAATAAATCCTTTCAGTTGACACTATTGATTAAAAGTCTTATCTCAAACTCTCGCTCTGTTGAATAAACTATGATTTTATATTAACGTAGCTGTCACTTATTAGTTAAGTCAAAAACCACTTTTTGAAAACAATAGAATCCGTAGAAACTCTTTTCAAGAAAACACTAATCGTTTAAACACCCTTATCTCAAACTCTCGCTCTGTTGACTTAGGTTATATAATTAAATTCAAATGCTTAACTCTCGTCCTCACATTCAACCTTTAAAAATACTTTTTGAAAAAGATTAGAATTTAATTAACTCTAAAAACTGCTCTCGCCCTGATCTAGAATTAATGTCCAATTTACACTGTCCAGTCAAAAACTCAAACTCTCGTTCTATTGCTTTTAACTTCTTTATGTCTTTTACTTTCGTACAAAAACCTTGTTATTAAACCTGTAAATTGAGACCGTAAAAAGAGTGATTTTAATTTTAAACTTAATTAAACCAATTTGGTTTTGATTCCTTCATTCCGCTTACTTTACATACCGATACCTAAATAAATTAGCCAGACATGCTAAATAGATCTAAATAATTATCATGCATAAACAAATTCATCTCAGGCAAATAATATAAATCAACAATAAAGCAGGGCATATATAAATTCAAACAATAATTAAAGAACCTGAGAAGTTAAATAGCAGTCTTGAACACTCCACCACAGGCCGATTGGATTTGTTCTTGAATTCTTCAATCAAACAGAAAAATAAAAGCGAAGGAATAAAAAAAACTAGATTCTAACGTAAGGTTAGATCCGGTGAAAGGTACACAATAGTTTCCGGTGTAGAAACTACTGTGCGAAAAATTAATTAATTGCTGGAAAAGAAAATAGAAATTGCAAAGGAAACAATATAAAAATCGTAAAAGTAATGTTGTAAAAATGTGCTTGTACTGCTGGAAGAAAAAAAATGCGAAAAAGAGAAAATGGCGAAGAAGCGTGGAACCGCTGCAGGGTTTGCAAAGCTGATATTTATACTGGTCACTTTCTGTAACGGTTTCCAAAAGTATTCCGCGTCAAAGGTCTTCACGTGGCAAATGGTCAGGCGTGCAAATAGGACTCAACGTCTCTGAAGCCAAAAATATAGGAGAACGGTGTGACGTCCGTCACACCATGTGTGACGCTCGTCACACAAGTGTGTAGAGCGTGACGCTCGTCACAGCCTTTGTGACGCTCGTCACAGGCACATCGCCTGTGCTTTTTGGGCTGGGCTTTGGCTTTTGATATTTGCTTCTTTTCATTCCTTTTTGCACCTCCTTTTCTTCCTTTTTTTACTTGTGCTTCAAATAAACCACCTGAGATAAATAGAAAGAAAATACCGCATAATATCTAATAAAATGAAATAAATTGAAGTAAATAATAATATAATTTAATTAAATTGAGTCCTAGAATGTGATACTATTTCATGTTATCATCCATCATTTAACCAAGTGGGTAATGGCATTTTCTAAGGTAACCATGGGTCCTAAAGGCCTCTATAAACAATGTATCCCTAAGGGGATAAAGGAGTTTTCATGTCATACATATTTTCTACTACTTAGAGAGCACTACGCTTCCAGTAGCCTTAACATACCTTCCATCTAAACACCTACCTACAACCTAGCAGCACCGACCACCGACATGGCATATCACCTCACGTAAGCTGGTCTCTCAAATAGCCTAAAAAACAAACCCACTGGGCTTCTTGACGCCGTGAGAAAGCCCTCACTATCCAAATTGTAATACATTTACGAAGACCTTTGAGTCCCCATGCCCTTGTAAAGGGAACACATACATCATATACTTTTTGACCAGTACAATGATGCCCACTGTGGGCCCTCATAAAACTAACTTGGACCACGTCTTTCACTCCAACCCTAGCATCCCCCTATTTCTGCAAATGGCTAATTTGGTCCTACACCATGTAGGCAACACTATTGCCAGAGGTATTTCCGGGAGGGACCTCTCCAGGTCCTCCTGACGAAGATAAATGAGTCATGTGTTCACGACAAATATCATATCCCCTGGCTTCCCTAAAAACACTATTGGAACAACATGAGTCTACATAGTTTTCTCTAAAGAGGATGTCATAGGCATCAATTCTCACGACAATGATCATTTGGTAATCACCGTTCAACATGACAATTGGGATGTCAGAGGCATTCTGATAGACCCAGGCAACTAAGTCGATATCCTATTTTAGGATTCCTTCCAGAAGCTACAATTGAATCTGGACGGCATACATAGATTCCAAGGCTCTTTGACATAATTATCAGGAAAAGAAGTAAAATTAATGGGCTATATGACCCTAAAAACCATCTGCGACAAGGGAGTTGGCGCAAAAACTATTAACGTCAACTATCTATCGTGGACACCATGTCACCTTACAACATCATCATGGGGCACCCGACCATCAATACCTTAGGGCAGTCGTGTCCACATGATACTTAACCCTAAAATATTCCCTCTTAAATGGCAGAGTGGGTATCACCCAGGGAGATTAATAAGTGGCTCGTAAATGTTATATGAGAAGTCTAGAGACAACCAGAGAAGAGATTGCATTGGTTGATTCCCATCCTTCAGAAGTTCCAAATGTTGACTTCGAGGGTTGGATATGGAGGAAGATCGACTCACACCCATAGAAGACTTGAAGGAAGTCCATATAGGTCCTCACGTTCACCAAATCATGAAGATAAGCACCTTTTTGTATGCAGGGGATGAGCGGGAGCTAGTCGACCGACTCCAAGAAAATGTTGACCTGTTCTCCTAGGGGGACTCAGACATGCTAGGTATTGACACCAAAGTCATGAGCCATCGCTTGGCCATCCATCCATCCACTAAGCCAGACACGCAAAGGAAACGAAAGGTAGGTAAAGAAAAGAGGGTCATCATTGATGAAGAGGTGGAAAAGATATCCAATGTCGGATTCATCACGGAAACAAAGTACCTTACTTGGCTGGCCAAAATGGCGCATGTGTGTGGACTTCACAGATCTGAATGCTTCCTGCCCTAAGGATCCATATCTGCTACCAAATATTGATTGTTTAATCAATGGGTCATCAGGATACCGTATGTTAAGTTTCATGGATGCCTACTCGAGATACAAACAGATCTTAATGGATCCTCTAGATGCGTCTAAAATCGGCTTCATGTCAAACGATAACAATTACTACAACAATTTCATGCCCTTCAGCCTCAAGAACGCTAGCGCAATATACCAACGACTCATTGACACAATTTTTTCCCATTAAATTGGGCAAAATATCTAGGTATATGTCGACAACATGATTGTCAAAATGATATAGGGGCATAGTCATGCCCAAGACCTGGAGGACATTCTACAAGGAGGTACGATATGCACCTAAATCCCGCCAAGTGATCTTTCAGAGTTCAGGAGGGAAATTTTTTGGGTTTTATGCTGACTAGAAGAAGGATTGAAGCTAATCCAAATAAGTGTCAGGTGGTCATTGATATGAGGAACCCCACTAACATGAAGGAAGTGCAATAACTCACGGGGTTTCTTGCTGCCTTGTCTCGCTTCCTCTCATACGTGGGAAACAAAGCTTTCCTTTTCTTCTCCGCCTTGAGGAAAAAGGAGAAGTTCGAATGAACCTCTGAGTGTGAGAAAGCTTTCTCCAAGGTCAAAGAATTTCTCACATCACCCTTAATCCTCACTCGCCCGAACAAGGACCCGCCTTTATTCCTTTACCTCTCGATCACCGAGCAAGCGGGGAGCTTATCCCTCGTCTAAGAAATAGATCAGGTAGATAGATTTGTGTACTTTGTAAGCAAAGTATTCAAGGGAACTGATATGCACAACTAGAAGATTGAGAAACTGGTGTTAGTCATTGTTATTGCGGCAAGAAAGCTTAGACCATACTTCCAAGGGCACACCATCCTGGTAAAAACAAACCACCATGTTTGGCAAGTATTGAAGAAGCCCGACTTGGAAGGAAGAATGGTATCATGGTCCGTAGAGCTTTTGGAATACGACATCCAGTACATTCTAACAAGGAGCATCAAATCTCAAGCTTTGGTTGACTTCATATCCAAACTCAATTCGCTCATTGACGAATAGCCTCCTTTAGAATGGGTATTATATGTCGACGACGCCTCCAATGTAAAGGGAAGCAATGAAGGAATAATTATGAGGGGTTGGGTAACATAATTATTGAGCAGGAATTGAAGTTTGAGTTCACCACCAGCAACAATCATGAAGAATACGAGGCTCTCATCGCTGGTATGATCATCATCTTAGAAAAAGGAGCCATCAGATTGAAATCCAAAAGTGACTTAGTCGCCAACCATGTCTCGGGACAATATCAAGCCAAGGAGCACCAAATGATAAAATATCTTTAGAAGGTACAACATCTTTCCTCACGCTTCCTCTCTTTTGAAGTAGGACATGTCCCCCGAGAACAAAATTTAGGGCGGATCTCTTGTCCAAACTAGCCACCTCAAAGTTTGCGGGGTTTAATAGGATAGTCATACAGGAAACCCTCGTCTCCCCCAATATAAAGGAAGAGGAAACATACTCCTTAGAACTCATCCCTGAGTCCAGTTGAGTGTCGCCCATATCACACTATCTACAATCAGGTGAACTCCCGTCGGATAGGGGAGAAGCTAGAAAGATTATAATAAAGGCTTCCAAATACACTCTACACTCAAGAAGAATTTATTGAACATGTAAGGCTACTCATATGATGAGATGCATGTACAAAGACAATATTGCATTAGTAGACGCAAAAGTTCATAAGGGAGTGTGTAACAGCCACATCGACAGAAAAGCTCTCGCTCACAAGCTATTAAGATCATGGTATTACTCTACCCTAATGAAAGATAGCATCTCCTTCGTCAAAATATGAGATTAATTCCAGAGACATGCCGACCTTCACCACGCCCCAACAAAGCTTATCCAATCGATGAACTCACCCTCGCCATTCTACCAATGAGGCATGGATATCATGGGCTCATTCCACTTGACACCATATCAACTAAAATTCCTGATTGTGGGAGTAGATTAATTTACTGATGACTTCTCAGAAAGTGTATGGATAATGTCGAAGTAATAAAATGACCTAATCCACATGGACTGTCTTCAAGCAAGATAAAACATGAGCAATGTATAAAAACTAGTACAAAAGAGGGGGTTTTCGAGTTTTGGTGTGAAAAGTAAATATACAAGTCAACAATGTCACGGAAGTGGCCAGGTTGTGTTCTAGAATCCCATATTCCTCTATTGTTGATGTTTGATGTCCTATATGAATTATCTAATCACAATAACCCCACGGCGAATTACCAAAACTGTTATAGTCGACCCCTCACGAAATAACTCACTAACCATTACTCAGAGCTTTATATCCCTAGTTCGCCAGCATAAGCAGGGTTAGATGATGTATATAATGTTAATTCTCTATGCCACTACTCGGGGTCTCTTATCATTTTTCAACCCGCAATTTCCCCTAGGTCCAACATATAGACTAATGGTCAGTATTCCCTATGTGCCAAAAATTATATTAAAAGAGTATCTCGCAAAAAAAACATTACGAATGCCGCTACGCGAAAACTGACTCGATGACACAGAGTCGCCACTGGATTTTATTTATTCCAAAAAAGAGAGGAAAGGGAAAATAATCGATAAAACCCTCTAAAGAAAAAGAAAATTGGTCTCACGACCAAATAAGGATTCGAAAGTCGGTTATACAAGGGGAATGTATTAGCACCCCTCACATCCATCATACTCGATGGGAACCATCTAAGTTATCTACGTGAAGTGGGTGTTTATCTATAAGTTTACTTGCTATCAGGGAAAATGGTTACTTTTTTTATTAGTATGCTCGCCAAGGATTGGGACCCTTGTGCCTATGTATCATCATTGTGAAATGAAGAATCAGAGCTCCGCATTTCGGAGTATAAAATGATTGTTTGTTGGTTGTTTTTACCTCAAAAAAGGGTTTTCAGAGTGATGCCCTAAGGCGCAAAAAATATGGTTTGATGAGTTGATATTTATTTTATGGTATTTGAAAAGAGATTGTTTTTTATTATAATTATACTAAAGACTATGGGCATAGGTGAATATTTAAGACAAACAAGTCAAACGTCTTGTGTCCAAAATACTCAAAATAAGGGTAGGAAAGCTTCATTCTTACTCATTCTCCACCAGTTAAGGCTCACGGCGAAAAATGCTAATCGTATTTTAATATGTTTTTAATTTGGTTAAGAAAATGTCGCCTGACATTGGAATAAGGGTTTATTGCTTATTGATTTGAAATGGTGAGATACACATGGATATTTACAAGGGAGCAATGCGAGAAATAAATGGTCTCATTGTAACGTAGCCAGAGAGAAAGCCTTGTGTGTGCAAAGTGACCTATGATAACAAATGGATAATGGGCTTAAGAACATGTCTCTCTAGGGTAGTGCCATAAATTCCATTCTTGCAATAAAAGATTGTAAGTCACAAATGAAATTCCAAGCCAGAGCAAAAGGTTAAGAATCATGATCCAAGGTTCAAGTGCAAGGGTCCTACCGAGTCTTCTAAGTCCAACAGTGGGCATATATGAATGTAGTTTTTGGTATTTTTATTTTATCATGTTTTTGTTCTTTTTTATTATGCAATGACAATAAATAAATGACAATAAGATAAAGATATATGGGATAGATGCAATGAACATGAGAATGAGAATAAAGTACTTGAAAGTAAATAACAAGAAAGTAAATTAACAAGAAAATAAATGGCAAGAAAATAAATTAGGTCAACAAGTCAATGGTTAATGATATAAGTTAGTGGTTGAAGATTAAGTTGCACAAGGTAATCACATAGGAATCATCTATCCACAAGTCAAAGGACTCAAAATACGGCGCACTAAGGGATAACCTATTTTTTATTCAAAATTTCGAAAACAATCCATTGATCATTTATCAACATGTTTGAATAAAAAAGGATTGAATCGACCGAAGCGTCAATCTATCAATGATTTAAAGTGTGGAAGATTTCATCACCCAAGTAATCACAAATTAAAGTCAGATAAGATATGTCGCATCTCAAAAAACGCACACACAAAACAGAGTCGCCACCAATGTTATTTATCCCATTAAGGGAAAGGAAACACTGAGTAAACCTAAAGAAGGATGAATCTAATGATCTCGCAACCAAAAGACGGGTAAGAGAGTCAATTACACAAGGAGAAGGTATTAGCACCCCTCACGTCTATAGGGCTCTGCAGGATCCACTCTTGTTGTTCTAATCATAAGGGTGTGTTTATTCTAAGACTTACTACTAAAAAGGGAATGCATGGAAACATCTAATTGTTAACAAAATAAAGTTTTTTATTATTACGCTCGCTTAGGTTTTGCAATCCAATGCCTACATATAAAAAAGAATCAGAGCACCGTAGTTCTTCTCAAAAAATTTGGTTGGTTGGTGCTTTTTATGGATAAACACCCTTATTGAAAAATTTCATAAGAAAAGCCAAGTGGCAAAATAAGTTTGATTGGTCGAGTGTTTTGTTTAGAGAATACAACAAATGATCCTCCCAAGGTAGGAGGTATCTGAGTACTTTTCTCTTATTATTGAAAGAGTTCAAGTAGTATTAGAATGTTTTTTTGATCTTGATTAAGAAATGGTTTTTGTTTTAGAATGAATGCAAAAAGAAATGGAAAATCTAAAGAGATTCTAAAGATATACCTAATGTTGGCATGCAATAGTGGTCCTAAGGTTAGGATAAAGGGGAAAAAATTAACTAGATTATCATGCAAAGATTGACCTAGGATTAAGGATCAAGGGGACTACCTAATGTTTTCATGCTTGGTTAACGAACCTAAGGTCTACTTTAGTTCAATATTAACCAAAAAATGAACCAAAGGAATCCTATGGGGAACATGTTATCCACACAAGGAGAAGGGATAAAAGGGATAGTCCATATTAGGTCATGGGACAATAAACACCACAATATCATATCTAGTTATGATAGCAAGAAAATAGTAGAAATCCATATCATGTCATGGGAGAACAAATAAAATATAAATTATTGCAAACCATATCAGGTCATGGGAGAATAAATGAAGCAATAATAATCCATATCAAGTCATGGAAAGAATATACAAACAATGGCAATCCATGTCAAGCCATGGGAGAAGGTAAAAGCAAATAGCAATCCATATCAAGTCATGGGACAAAAAGATAGAAACCTGAAAATTCATATCAAGTCATGAAAGAGATAAAGTAGTACAATTCATACCAAGATTAGTCCATATTAAGTCATGGAAAACAGATAGAAGGTGAATAAATCATATCAAGTCATGAAAGGGTAGATGAAATAATGACAATCCATATCAAGTCATAGAAGAGATAAAGCAAAAGACGAAGTTATCAAGTCAAGATGGGGTCTAAGAGTAATGAAAGAAGTCATTCAAACTTCACACACAAATCAAAGTCAAGTAACTTGATAAACAAGTAAATATATCATCCTAGAAAAGGAATCCTTTATCAAAACAAAGTAAAGTGGCAATTGGGACAAAAAGAAATGGCATAAGTGTAACATTAGAATACACAAGGGTGGATCCCAAACTCATAAGAGTTTCACCATCTACCAACTCAAAAACTAGGTCAAAAAAGAAAAGAATGTAGCTCTTAATTTGTCATCATGATGAATGGTAATGGAGTACCACTCAAAGAATCATAAGAGCAAGATATAAAGTTTCTAAGACCAATTAAAACCTAAGTATAAGCAAGAGGAATAAAATCCAATGGATTCATAATATTCAAAGTGGAATGCACAAGACAAAATCCACATAGGGCCTCCTAGAGCTAGGGAGAAGTAAACAAGATAAGTAAGCAAAGAAAAACCAAGTGGAGATGCTCAAAATAGTTCACATGGGTGGATTCAAGTCTCCTAGATGATGATGATGAAGTCAAGTTGGGAAAGGGGAGATCCCCAATGGTTACAGAAATGCAATTCAAAACAAACAAACCAAATGCGCAAATGTGACACAAGGAAACAAGCATGTCCTTTGTAATTTCAAGAAAAATAGTTAGAAGCAAAAATAAATTAGAAAAAATTAACCATAGAAAGATGAGGTCAAAATCATAATATAACCTTGAGATATTCTCAAAAACCAAGTGTAAAGTATGTTCAAGTAATTAAATCATCTAGACTAGCACAAGTAAGTAGTCACTACAAAGATGCCTTCAAAAATATATTCAAAATTGACTTAAAATTAGCACCCAAAGCAAGAATGAAAACTTAAAAGACCTATATACATATATCTATAAGTGTGCAAAAAAAAGGGTCAAAACTCAAAAAGGAAAAATTAAAAACAACCCTTAACAAATTAAGTTAGCATAGAAATATACATATAATAAAAAATGATGGAATAAATATTAAAATAAAGTAAAAAAGAAAATAAATAATATCAAAATTAAATAACACTTGAAATGTCCTTCATGAACTTAATTAATATTTTTGGCCTACAAGAAATGTTTTTAATAGAATTAAATACAAATGGTACAATAAATATAAAAATAAATGAGAAATGGAAGAGAGGGGGGTATTAGTAAACTTGGGAATGTATTGATCCGTGTGTAATCATGCTCATGGGCTCACAAATGAGGGGGGGGGGGGGGTGAACAACGAAGCAATTGGCCCAATGACCAAACCAATCCAAAACTCAGTTTTTGGCCGCGTGACAGATGAAAGAGGAATTAAAATGTACAAAAACATGTGAACCTGGCCATCAATCGGTCACACCAACCTTAAGTCACTAAAAGACAAAAACTAAACCCCAACCAATCAGAAACAACAAGCACTTCATCCCCAACCTTGAGCCATGCAATATGAACCCTAAACCCGATTCCACAAGCAACACTTCTAACCCTAATATCTTATTCTACAGTGCATGAAAACGCATGAAGTCAAAAGACAAAACGTAGAACTCATGGAGGACTTCAATGGCACTTCAAACCAATTTCAAAAATAAGGTCTAGTTTAAGATAAAAATGGCATGGAAGTTAGAGAAAGCTCATTATAATCAAATTTCAACAAGCTCAATACATCACATGTTTGAATACCCAGATGAAAGTAAGGCACTGAAATGATTCTAATCAACACTCTTAACCATCTATGACATGTATATGTTTCAAAATGGATGTAACGTAATGAGTGGATAACCTACCTAGTGAAGAAAAGTCCACTGCTTCTTGGTTCCAAATGAGTTGCATAAATGAAACAATAAGGCTTAGTTCTTCTGTTCAAGCAAGGATGGTTGGATGAGTAGCAATGGTGAATCCAGAAGTGAAATGAACAAAGACTCTTGTAGGATGTTGCAACTTCCAAGTCTTCTTTTTCCTAAAAAAATGATCTCCCCCTCAATTAGGTTAAGGTTCACTTATATATGTCTGCAAATGTAGTGTTACTTTTCCCTTTTGAACACACCGGTTAGAGGGAAAACTGGTCCAAATAATATGGAAGAGAGTTTGATATCAGAACTGTGTTTGACTTGGGAAGAATAAAAGTGTTCTGTCATCTTTTAGATGTTCAGATGCAGTAGGAAAGGGACATGTCTTGTAGCTTGGGAAGAAGTGTGCATGAAGCAAGCTTGGTCAAAAGCACATCTCCTTCATTTGGAAAACCTGATACATGACATGCATGCATGGGATAACATGTTGCTTGGCCAAAAGGAGTAAAGAATTGAAGTGCACTTGAGTGGAAAATGGCCTTGCTGTAAAGGAGTGTGATCAATTTCCATGGATTTGACCAAAGAGATGATTTAGGAAAGCTTGCAACCTGGTGATATTGAGCCAACATAACTCCATGCTCTCTTGGCCAAAAGGATTAAATTAGAGCTTTTTGAAAAGAGGGGAATGAGAGGAATACGTTTTATGTTAAGGTCGAATCCTAATAGGGTCTAGAACCTGGTGGAAAATGATCATGAAGTATGTGGTTTGGAAAGAATGAAACTTGGAAAAATTTCACTAAGTACACAAACCCTTCGAGCAATCCAAAGCCACGACTTGTGAGAGTGATATCTTGAGTTATGATGGTCCAAATGATTTGCCCTTGGAAGCAATGGAAAAGAGGGATCTAATACTTTAACTTTCATTTTGGAAACCAATTGAGATGAAGCCCTTAAGGTCTAGAAAAATTTACATGAACAAAGCTTGGTGATCCTGACTTGGATACTTCGAAAATTTCTAAGTCTTGGAGCATATGGATGAATTTGAAATGCCATACTTTCCATGACCATATCTTGGGCTATGATGATCCAAATGGCTCAATCTTGGTACCTCCTTGAAGCTTGGATGGAGAAGAACAAAATTCATGTTAAGACCAACTTGGTTTGGAGTCTTGATCATGTAGAACAAAGGCCATGAAAGTAGATGTTCACTAAGGCTAAACTTACCAAAAATAGTAAGTTTCAAAACCCTAGTTTCCAATTTAAGCAACTTTCCACAATTCTTGATTTATGATTAATCTCTTGACTTTTCTTGATCAAATTTCACACATGGACCAATTTTGACTTGAGGAACACATTGTTGACCAAAAAGATCAAAAGTTGACTTTTTAGTTTTCCCAGTTGACTTTTCCCCAATTGAATCAAACCAACAATCATCTGACCAATTGAACCTCTTACAAATGGAATTAATGGCCAATCCTTGACTCATAGGCACTTAGGGATACATAGAATATCATGGAATCAAGTTTTGCTCAAAAAGTCAGAAATAAACCGATTTTATCACAAACCCTAATTTTAGTAAAAAATGACAAGATAGGAGTGCACATCTTCAAAACCTTGATTCTCCTAGGAAAAATGGAGAAACTTGAGAGCAAAAGATCTCTTGTATAATGACAAAATGGAAATGAATCAAAAATTGGTCCATGAGTAGGCCACATATTGATATAATCAAAACTTCAATCTCAGGGATCAAGGGGTGGGAGAGTGTGATCCAATTCCATTTTCTTGCAATTCTCATTCAACTGCTGAAGTAATGGACCATTTGAGATGTCATAGGGTATGAGGAAACCCTTGTAGCTTGAATGATTAAGATATTAAGGGTACCCCACCTTCTTTAAATTGATTATTACTTTCCTTCCTTCTAAACCTTGAAGAAAATCCCAAAAGGGATGCCTTGATCTCATATCCATAGAACCAATGATATGCATGAATATATGGGATGATAAAACATAAGCCAAATATGGTAAAAAAGAAAAGGGTAAATTTTATGGTACAACAAAATACAAGTCACACATTAAGTTCCAAATGTTAGTGGTCAATGATCAAAATGAAATATTTAATCGAGTCGAGACACTTTAGCACTATGTTAAGGAATCGTAAGTGGACTTATGTAGAAGTCACACCTATCTGAGGTTGGTCAATAACAATGTATGTGCTAAGCATGTTAGAGATCTAACACAAATTTAGTCTCTTGAAATAATGCAACACAGATGATAAATGAAAAGGCAACTGCTCAAGTAACTGAAAGTCTCATCTAAACATTAAGAGATTCAAACATGGTCAACTAAGGGAGGCCTATCAACACCTCAAAGTGTCAAGAATGATCCATTGATCATTCATCAACATGTTTTAAGTTTTGAAGGTTTAATCAACCTTTGGATCAATCATCAATGACTTTTTAGATTATCATCAACCAATAATCAATAGCCAAAAGAAAAATGGTCAAAAATAAATATATAAAAAATAATAATGAAAACTATATTAAGAAAAAAAGGGTAAAGAAAATAAAATCAGAAATTGATGAAAAATATGGTTAGAAAAAAAGAAAAAAGAAAAATAAATAAATAAAAAGTAAATAAATAAAGGGAGGGGGTGCAGACAATAAGTTGGGTGCCCAAGCAAAACTTCAAGGGACCAAGGAATAAGACCATTGTTTTGTTTATCAAATGAAATGGGGTTGAAAGGAGTCAGGAGGGTGATGAGAAGAAAATAGACTTGGGCCCATTACAAAGGAGCCAAAACCGAGTAAAAGAAAATCAAAACTCTTTTCCTTCTCATACACAAGCTCAACATAAGATAAAAAAAAATTCAAATTTCACGCTCTGCCGCGCCGGAGCTCAATCCAGGAAACAAAATGACTCAAAACCTTCGTCTCGTCCTCCTGAGCATGAAGACCAACACCTAAAACCTAACTTCTAATCAAACATATGAATCAAGGAGAAAAAACTTATGAACCCTAAAAATCAAAAGAAAAATTAAATGGTAATTTTAGGAACTCAAACCAGTGGGCCTTGACTCCCTGAAGCAAGCTCAACACAATGGTAACAAGAAAGTGGTCAAATGAGGCACTTGGGTCTCTACCTCTCCGGAGAAGATAATCAGAAAAGTAACGAAAACGGGTAAGCTCTCTTTGTTGTTTTGTCTGAATACTCTCCTTCTTCCCTTGTTCAAAATGAATGAGTGAGAGGTTTAGGAATTTCGAGTGTGAGGTTGAGTTTTTTGGTTGATTGATTGAGTTGAGAGGATTAGGTTAGAAGCTCTATTGTGCAAAAAAAGTAGTTTGAGACTTAGAGTTTTTTGTGGATAATGGTTGCTAGCTCCCTTCAACTTTGAAGGTTTTCCCTTTTATAGTGAGAGTTTAGAGCTTTTGTTGTGACTTTTGATCAAGGGAAAACGAGAATGAAGAGTATACTAGAATTGGAATTGTAGAGAAGTCTTTACTCCGAATGTGTGCTTGATATGAAAAAGCACCGCACCCTTGTACTTGAATGTTTTGCTCTTTTTGCTTTTTGGATTGTTATACATTTTCACTTTTTTACCTCAGTGAAAAACAAATAAGTGAGTTGTTTGTGTTTTTCATTTACTTGAACTGATGTGCATTGCAACTGATTTTTTTGGCATGTTTGTGTTACTGATGTGGTTTGTATGGAAGGGTTGATGCAAGTTGGATGGTTGTTGCTTGTTAAATTGTTGCTGATGTTGCAGTTTTGGATTGAGTTTGTTGCAGGGTTGCTGTAAGTTGTTGCATACCTATTATGGTTGGTCGTGGATGGAAAGCTGCAGGATATTGTGTAGGTTTGTTAGACTCGCTTTAGTCATCTATGCTTTTAATCATGTGAAATGCTGATGAGAATTAATGCAAGTCATTAAGTGTGTTAAAGGTCATGCAAGGCTTTTGTTGACATGGTTGTGGTCTGATTCAGGGTGTTTGTGCGCTTGAAGTGTTGCTGCTGTAGAATTTATTGTTGGAGGTCATGTTTGCAGTTGTTGTTGTTTATTGCAGGAGGTTTCTTGTTTGCTGGTGTTGAGGTGAGTTGATGCATTATTTAATTGTGTAACAGGTTTTGAAATTGATGCAGGTCATAGTTGCAGTTTGGTGCATTGCAGGTCTTGACTGATTGTAATGGATTATTGTGTGTATGTTTTGATACAGGAAATTTGGAATTGGCACATGACTTGGATGCTTGTTGAATGTGTTCGTTGCAGGTTCATGATGCAAACTGGAATGTAGGGTGAATTGTGTTGGTGCAAAGGTAGAATAAAAGATGAATATTCTATTAAGAGAATGACGGCTACAAAAAGGATTAAAAGTTACAATGATTGACACCCTATTTATAAGCTAAAACTAGGGTTACTATAATAGGATAAAATACTAAAATACCCTCTAACAAACTTAGGGGCTAAGAAAATAATACAATTTAAATATGAATTAAATCTAATAAAATCTAATACCATCCCTTAATTCATATTCCATCAAAACTTATAACACCAATTCCATCCCTTAATCTGAGAAATTGGTCAGTCTTGATAGCTTTCGTCAGAACATCTGCCAACTGCTTCTGAGTGCTACAGTGTACAACTTCTAACACTCCCCTCTGAACTTGATGTCTCAGAAAATGATACTTGGTCTCAATGTGCTTGCTTCTCCCATGCAACACTGGGTTTCTGGCAAGATTGATTGCAGACTTGTTGTCAATCATCAGCTTCAGGGGTTTGTTTACTTTAATCTTCAGATCCTGCAATAGATTCAGAATCCACACAGCTTGGCATGCAGTAACAGCACCTGCAATGTATTCAGCTTCACAAGTTGACAGCGCCACAACAGGTTGCTTCTTGGAACACCAAGAAATGGGACCTCCCAGAAATTTGAATAAGTACCCAGACGTACTTCTTCTGTCAACTCTGTCTCCACACCAATCAGAATCTGAATAACTCAGAAGTTCTAATTTATACTTGAGCTGATGCAAAATAATACCTTTCTCAGAGTATCTGAACTCCATCCCTAGAAAGTATGTCATTTTGCCTAGATCAGTCATTTCGAATTCATTCATCAGAACTTTCTTGAACTTGGCTATCTCCTGTTCAGAACTTCCAGTCAACAGTATATCATCAACATATAAACATACCAGAGTCATATTTCCTTCAGAAGTATGCTGAACATAGACACCGTACTCCATCTCACATTTCTGAAAGCCTTGCTTCTTGAAAAAAGAATCAATCTTCTTATTCCAAGCTCTGGGCGCTTGTTTCAATCCATATAGAGCTTTGTATAATCTGTACACCATCCCTTCCTGATTCTTTTTCACAAATCCAGGAGGTTGTGACACGTAAACTTCTTCTTCTAATGGACCGTTCAGAAATGCAGATTTTACATCTAAATGCATCAGAGGCCAATTCCTGTTAGCAGCTATTGCAATCACCATTCTGATTGTTTCATGTCTTGCTACAGGTGCAAACACTTCAGAGTAATCCAGCCCAGGTTTCTGTAGAAATCCTCTGGCTACCAACCTTGCTTTATGTTTGCCAATTGAACCATCTGGCTTTAACTTCTGCTTGAAAACCCATCTGACGCTGATGGCTTTCTTGTCTTTTGGAAGTTCTGTTAGCTTCCAAGTCTTGTTCCTCTCTATAGCATCAAGTTCTTCTTTCATGGCCTTCAGCCAGAGCTTCTGCTTAAGAGCCTCTTCTGTACTTATGGGTTCAGAGTCTACTAACATGGCACACTGAATAACTTCTCCTTCAGAGTCTACTTCAGTGTCTTGCAGCATGTCAAATTCTGCATATCTTCTGGGGATGTTTCTGACTCTTTGTGGTCTCTGAACTTGTTCAGAGTCTTCAACTTCAGAGTTTCTACCTTCAGATGGTTGACTTCCTCCAGAGCTTTGACCATCTGAAGGTTCTGGCATATTTCCAGAGTCTGAATTGCCACCAGAATTTGGATTACCATCAGAGTCTGGGTCATCAGAGTCTGGATCATCAGAGTCTGGATCATCAGAGTCTGAAACATCAGAGTCTGGAACATCAGATTCTGGATCACTATCAGAGTCAGAATCAACGTCAGAGTTTACTCCAACCTCAGAAATTCTGAACTCTGACCTTTCTTCAGAAGTTCTAACATCAGAATCAGATTGAGACTTATCCCAATTCCAAACTTCTGATTCCTTCACAATCACATCTCTGCTGAATTCAATTTTATTGGTTTCTGGACAATAGAGCTTGTATGCACCTGTACTGTGGTACCCTATCAGAATCATCACTTTGCTTCTATCATCCAGCTTCTGTCTTCTGGCTTCTGGAACATGTTTATAGCAAACAGAACCAAACACCTTCAGATGACTAACACTTTGCTTATCTCCAGTCCACTTCTGTATTGGAACTATTTCCTTCAACTTCTTCGTAGGACATCGGTTGAGTACATACGTTGCGGTGGCAACAGCTTCTCCCCAGAGCTTCTGAGGAAGCTTCTTCTCCTTTAGCATGCTTCTCACCATATCAAGCAAAGTGCGGTTTCTTCTTTCAGCAAGACCATTGTGTTGAGGGGTATAAGGAGCAGTAACCTCATGCTCAATTCCATTCTCCTCACAGAACTTCTGGAACTCTTTGGAGTTATACTCACCTCCACCGTCAGTTCTAAGAATCTTCAACTTCTGACCACTCTGATTCTCAGCCTTCATTCTGAACTTCTTGAATTCATCAAACACCTCGTGTTTAAACTTAATAAGGGATACCCATGTCATTCTTGTGAATTCATCAACAAATAACACAAAGTATTTATTCCCTCCAATCGATGCTACTGGAAATGGACCACACACATCAGAATGTACAACTCCCAAGGCATGTTTTGCTCTTGGAGCAGTTTCTGACGCAAATGGCAATCGTGGTTGTTTTCCTTCCATGCAAACTTTGCATGATTTTTCAGGCTTCTTAATTGCAGGAATTCCATGTACCAACTTCTTTGAATTCAGATGTTTTAAGCTTCTGAAATTCAAATGACCAAATCTTCTGTGCCACAGCTCACTCTCCTTCTCAGCACTTGTTGCACTAAGACATTCTGAGTCTGCAGTTCTGACATTCACCTTGAATGTTCTATTCCTTCCCTGTTCTGACTCCATAATCAACTTCTGATTGCAGTCATACAGCTTCAGAAGATTGTCCTTCATGGTAACTGAAAAACCTTTCTCAATTAATTGTCCCACACTCATCAGATTGCTTCTGATGCCAGGTACATACCACACGTTCTGAATCAATGCTGTTTTCCCATTGTTCAGAGTCACTCTGACATTTCCCATACCTTCTGCATTAAGATATTTGTCATCAGCACATCTGATCTTTGTCCTCTTTTCAGAGTCAAAGTCAACCAGCCATTTCTTGTTTCCAGTAAGATGATTTGAACAGCCAGTGTCCATATACCACCAGTCTATCAGATCCATATTATCAGATTCAGAGGCCATCAATAGCACAGATTCGTCATCAGAACTTCTGGCTATATTTGCTTCTTCTGATTTTCTCTCCTTGTTTGACCAACAATCTCTAGCAAAGTGACCAAACTTCTTACAGCAGTAACATTGGATTTTCTTCTTGTCATACTTCTCTTTTCCCTTCTGAGCATTCTTTTGTCTATCAGAGGTTGAGCTTTCTGACTTCTGACCACCATCAGATCTTCTCTTGGCTTCTGACTGCTTCTGATACCTCCTATCAGAAGTTGCTTTCAGAGCCTGTTGCTCTATTTCCCTTTCAGAAGTTCTCTCAGTCAAACGCAACTCTTGCGCTTCTAGACTGCTCTGCAGCTCTTCAATTCTCATGGTGCTCAGATCTTTGGAATGTTCTATTGCTACCACAATGTAATCAAATTGAGAGGTAAGGGATCTCAATACCTTCTCCATGATTGTTTCTTCAGAAAGAGTTTCTCCACACGCTTTCATCTCATTAGTGATCAGAATCACTCTGGAGATGTATTCAGAAACTTTCTCATTATTCTTCATGTTGAGATTCTCATATTGCTTTCTCAAGGACTGAAGCTTCACCTTCTTCACTGACGCGTCACCACCATAACATCTAACCAGTGTGTCCCACGCAGCCTTTGCTGTCGTTGAATCTGCAATCTTCTCAAACACATTTACATCAACACATTGATGAATGAAGAACAATGCTTTCTGATCCTTCTTCCTTACTTCCTTCTGCGCGTTTTTCTGTTCATCCGTCGCATCTGCTGCTACCTGAACATAACCATCAGTGACAAGATCTAGAACATCTTGAGCACCGAACAGTACACGCATTTGGATCATCCAACGATTCCAGTTTTTGCCGTCAAATACTGGAAGTTTGGTGTTCATGTTGCCGTTTCCGTTCATCTTTCTACCTTGCACAGTACACTCAGATTTCTCACACAGTGTTTCCCAACCCACAGAATTAAAATTCTGATCAGATTTTGTTCAAAATTCAACACGAATCTAAGAATCAAAATCAAACACACAAGACCTCACGTTCACTCGTGTTTCCCGTGTTTCCCAATGAATCCGAACCGGAGCTCTGATACCAATTGTTGGTGCAAAGGTAGAATAAAAGATGAATATTCTATTAAGAGAATGACGGCTACAAAAAGGATTAAAAGTTACAATGATTGACACCCTATTTATAAGCTAAAACTAGGGTTACTATAATAGGATAAAATACTAAAATACCCTCTAACAAACTTAGGGGCTAAGAAAATAATACAATTTAAATATGAATTAAATCTAATAAAATCTAATAAATTGAATGGTTAGGACTGCATTGTGATGTTGAGTGGCAGGGAACTAATGTGATTCTCATTGACTGCAGGTATGGATTGCAGGACTTGTTTGCAAGCTTTTGTTGTTTTGCTGCAGTGGTGAGGTTTGTTGAGTTGTGAGGCGAGTTAACATGGTTGTAAGGTGCATTGTGGCTACTTGGAATTGGATGAGCATGATGCAAGAAACATGAAGAATGGATGGAAAATGGGGCTGTTAATTTGATTGAGAAATAATCATGGATTCTAGGTAGCTTTAGGTCAAGGTTTTTTTTTGCAATGTAATGTGTAATGCTTGTATGCCCATGTTTAACTAATAATACAAGAAAGGTTTAAGTTCAAATTGAATCAAAATTCAACCATTCTCTTTTCTTTGATTTTGTCATGAAATATATGAAATGGAGGAAATTTATGAATGCTAGGTCTTCTAAAAAGGGTGTGTTGACTTTGGTCAAAGTTGACCAAAAAGTCAACTGTTGACCAAAGACAACCTCTTGTCAAATTTTATTTTATTTTATGAATGAATTTCTTATGCATGAAATGATCTTAGAATGAATGTATCTATGAAGATTGAATTAAAATGGGATCTTTTAAAAAGGTGTGTTGACTTTGGTCAAAGTTGACCAAAAAGTTAACTGTTGACCAAAGTCAACCTTTGGTCAAAGTTGATCTTTTGCACTCCTTGTATGAATGATGAATAGAATGAACTAGAATGTATGTAAGTGGATCAATGGATCATAAATCAAAGCAATAAGAAATGATCAATGAAATGCATCACCAACTATAGATCACAAGCAAACTTGTATAGTCCAAGATCAAACAATTGAGCAAGGGACCTTAGGCAGATCATTGATGGTAAATGCATGATGAAATTACCAAGTACAAACTCCATTAAGTAAGATTTCAGTTATCAAATCAAAGCATGGAAGCATAGGGGCACAACTAAGGTTTTAGAGAACATGCAATAGGCAACAAGCAATCCCCGAAAGCAATACCTCCTAGGATAGGGTTTCAAGCCTAGAGCAAGGATCAGATGGACCACCAATTATGAGCACCCCCAACTAGGGTTTCTTGGGTCAAAAGGTCATACAAGAACCAAAACCAGACAAACTAGAGTTTAGGTGTGCATGAGGTATCATGATGTAGATTCACAAGGTTTAAGCATACCCAAGGTTAGGGATTAGGGTTTCCTTCAACGCCAAGGTCAAAGCACAAAAAAACAGTCAAATGATGACTTGGAAAAGTTACAGAGGATCAAATAATTATGGTTAAGGCCCATGGATGACCATATGAACAAATAATGCTTATAATCAATGCCCACCATCCAATTAGGGTTTTAGAAATGAATGAGGAGCCTTGTGTAATCTTACAAGATCAAAGAGTGCTTGAAGATGAAAATTAGGGTTTATGATAGATTAAGCACATCCCAACATGATCAAGAGACCTCAATGATCCTCATATATGAACACCATGTATTGAGTTCATGTAGCATGCCTTCTTGTTGTGAATGCAAGTGCAAATGAGGCGAGGAGATGGGGAATGTATGCCTATGAATTAGGGCCATGAAAGTTGTATAGAAGGTAAGGTGAATTTTGGGTATGACAATGAATAATAAGCAATTGAATAAGATTATAGATCAATAGGTTCATACAATGGTCAAATCAACATAGAATCCAACAATATAGAAATAGGTTCATCATAACACAACCTAACGTAGAGGAGCTTAACTATTCATAGTGCAATTAAAAATATCAATTGATAGATAAAAATAACATGAGAAGTCCCTTGAAGTGATGACCTCCAATGGCTTCAAATGCTCTAAAAATCTCCACTTGTATCCTCAAAATCGTGCTTCAATCTCCCAATTTCGTAACCCTTGTGAAAGTGCATAAAATCCTCTTTTAAAAGCATCAAAATATACCAGAACACGTCATAAAAAATCTCAAAAAAGTGACCATCACGCGCGTGATACCCTGCATCGCGCGTGCGATGCAGATTTAAATGCCCTATCGCGTGCGCGATGCCGCACATGACTATTCCAGTGGTTGTACGCTTTTGCTCCCTTTTCACTCAAATTTTCACTAAGTTGACAATTTGCATACTTAGCTATTTCCCCCTCATTATTTTTTCATTCTTATTCATATTTGCTCGACTTTCACTTGTTTTTATTTGATTCTTCAACTAAATATATGTAATGACGGACTGTCATCACAACCCCAAACTTGAATCGTTGCTTGTCCTCAAGTAACTCGCCTGCAACTGCACATTTCAACATACAACAAGTTTCACAATAATAATCAAACATCACCAAATTAAATATTTCTTTTACTTGACCATTGTTCTAACTCCTAACTTCTATCCAGTGAATTCGGAAAAACGTCCTCAACACTTACAAGTACTTAACCTGTCTCTCAACTCACTATAACTCACTCAATGGATATGGTGATATCTCAATAAACATTCAAAATCAATTAAACTTAGCTTTATCATGTTATAATATAGTTCATCATAGAAATAACAACACACACATTAGAGGACTTTTCAGGTTGTAACTTGGCTTATGTTAGGGTAAGATATTTTGAGGAAAATAGGTTTAAACCTTTGGAGTTAGGTTCCTAATTCTCCTTCTATTATCATACCTTTTTGTTCCATTTGGATAGTGAAGCTAGCGAAAATATACCCGAATGCATCACACGTTCGAACATACAACAGAGTCGCCATCGAACTTTATTTATCCCCAAAGGGAAGGGAAAACATCGATAAAACCCGGGGGAAAGAGATATATTGGGTAAGGAAGTCAGTTATGCAAGGGGAAGGTATTAGCACCCCAAACATCCATGGTACTCCATGGGAACCACTTTGATTGTTCTCGCTCAAATAGGTGTTAACTAGAGATTACTCACAAAAGAATGAAGGGAAAGGAAGGGAAGTAGATAAAGTGCTCGGTGAGGATTGGGACCCTCATGCCTACGTATCCTCATAGTGCAATGAGGAATTCAGAGCTTCGTAGTTCAAGGAACTAGAGGCAGGAGGTGGAAAGGAGTGTGATAGAAGGTATGATTTGAACCAAAGGATAATATGGTTTGAACTCTAACAAAGGTGAAAATGTGAACCCAAGAGTAAAACTGGTGTGAACCAACAAGTGAGGGCGTATAACACTTGTATCACTGTATTGGAATAAACGAAAAGAAAGGGTTGCCTAAGTACGACTGCAAAGTAAGTAAGGAGATGTTCGTCTAAGCTACAGGGTTTGACAAGACAAACAAATCGGCTCTTGGTTCACAAAAAGCGGTACAAGAAGGAGCACAAAGGTATAATGTATTTGGCTCAAAGATACTGGGTATGTCACATGGAGTGAATGAAGGTAGAGTATGAACGTATCATGGGATGAATGAAGTGAAGTGACCGAAGTCACAGAATAGAGTATCTAGTGATGAGTGACTGAAGAAGTATTGTTTGAAATCAAAAGGTGAAAGTGTATTGGAATCCATAAGAGAAATGGGGTTTCTACCATAGAGGGAAATAACGTTAACCGATACATGGACTAGCAGGCCGCCACTGTAGGGTTTTGGTTAAAAAGGGAAGGCATTAAGTGTTTGGGGTTGTTTTCCCAAACAACTCTAGGTAGAAATGTGGACTACATTAGGTGTCCTAAAAGGGTGTGTACGGAATTCCAAAGTAATTGTATTTCGGTGTCAAAAAGACAGATATGTCACTTGGTGGACGGTTTATGATCGAAGGTAGGTAATGGATATTTAAAGATATGGATTATTCCCTAAGGCGAAGGAGGAATAATTAGAAGTATGCTCGCCAAGGATTCGCACCCTCGTGCCTACGTATTCTCATCGTGTAACGAGAAAGTCAGAGCAATCGTAGTTCGGAACTACGAGAATAAAGGGAGAGAGATGCTTGTCTAAGCAACAGGGTCTCACAAGACAAACACCAAGTCAAGAGAGGATTGTAGTACTGGAGTGCAAGGAGTTGTGTGTCACTTGCTGGGGAATTGACAATTCGAGATCAAATAAGGATAGTAGCTTGGATCCAAGAGAAGGATAAACTCTTAATCGAAGAGCAAGGTATGCACTTACCAATACATGGACTAGCAGGCCGCCACTATAAGGTAAAGCCAAAAAGAAAGACTAAATTAAGTGTTTGGGGTTTTTTGCCCAAACAACTCTTGATTGAAGAGATGGACTGTCATCAGGACGTCCTAAAAGGATGGACAAGGAGTCCAAGGAGAAGTATGATTGATCTCAAAAGGATGGTATAGATTGAATGGATGGAATAACAATATATTAGGTAGATTGATAAATAAGATAGCTCGCGAAGAAACTGAGTTCTCCTGCCTACGTACCCTCATTGTGCAATGAGAAAATCAGAGCTTTCGTAGTTCAACCTACTAAATCTGAAAAGAAATTGATTGAAGGCAAGAGGAAATGGATGATTGAGATTGAAATGATTAGAATTGGAATGATTGAGAATGAATAGAATGAAGAATGGATAGACTTGATAGTTACTGGATGATGAGAATCACACTAACTTTCAAATGGAGAGAGAAGAGTCTTTGTAGTTGTTTCTTGCATGAAAGATGAAGACCTTATCAATCGTTCGATTTGAATTGCAATAAAGTCTATGAATGGAGGTGAATACGATGAGCGCTGGGTCATACGTCCCATACCCAAAGATACTCAGAATGGGGGTAGGAATACTCCAGTCTCACTCCTTCTCCATTGCTTAAGACTCGTATCGTACAACTTGATTCATAATTGATAAATTGTTGACATAGTCCTTGCTTTTGTTGTTTTTGTTTTATGAAGATAGACTTGTTAATCATATGGTTAGAATTGTGCTAAAGTCTATGAATAGAGGTGAATACGATGAGCGTTGGGTCATATGTCCCATGCCCAAAGATACTCAGAATGGGGGTAGGAATACTCTAGTCCCACTCTTTCTCTATTGCTTAAGGCTCGTGTCACACTCTTCTAACTTTGATTTAACAAGTGTTGAAGACGCCACCTTTGAGGTGCTTGAATAATCCGTTGCTTGATATGACTAAGGATGCCTTGATTGAAGGTCTTGTCTCGAGGCCTTGAGCTCCACAACTTGGAAGAAAAGTCTTATTAAGTGACCCAGGGTCTTTTGGTCACTCAATTTAGACTGGGGGATTATACAAGTTCAAAGGATTTAATTAATCAAAATTGATTTTGATCAATTTAATCATGGGTTTTGTTTTGTTTTTAGGGAATTATGTTAGGGTCTAATCTAATGGTTATAATTGTTAGAAACTATCCTAAGGGATCATGCATTAGAAATTGATTGAAAATTCTAAGTTAGAAGTCCTAAGGGAGCATGTTAATGTCAATCAAACTCTTGGATTAAAATTCTATGTTAGTTCTAATCCTAAAAGAGTGTATTTTGATGGTTAAAAACCAAAATAAACCCTAAAAGGGTAACATGGTCAATTGGTAAATCATGACATTGACTACAAATTAAATTCTAATTGAAATCTAACCATAGCCTAAAAATCGATTAAATCCTAAAGCTTGATTTTAGCCTACTATGAAAATCTAATTGAAAATCTAATTAAAACTAAACTCTATTAAAATCTAGTCTTAATTCTAATTAACCTCAAGATCCTAATTAATCCCTAAATTCTAATTAACCTAACCAAGTTGATTAACAAGGTTTAATCTCTAAGGCCTAATTGAAATTAATTAAGGAAAACAAGGTGCAGAACCTGGAGTTGATGGCGTGGACATCAGTGGGCATAGGCCCACATTCTTCAGGGCCCAAACTTTCTAATGGAGTCCAATGGAATAATAGGAAAATGGGGGTGTGGAATGATGGTCCACGAGTGCGAATAATAAACTCGGGATACAGTCTCAAGCATGAGCGACCCAATGGTAAACCCGGCCCATGGATACTCAAAACTCCAATTCAGCGGCCATGTTTAATCCTTCGACCATCTTCACGTGCTTCCTCCGATTCCTTCGACAAACACACAAACATAGAATCCACGGAGAAGAACGAAAGTAATGAATCCTCAAATCCCTAAAACTGGATTCGTCCCATTCGAAACAACTCGAATCAACATCAATCGTGTGCGTCGCGTTCAAGCATCTTGATCTGACAAAAAAATCACCAAAACCGAGTCGTGAATGGATATCAAAACCTATCCCTTCTCAGCTTCAATCTAGAACCAATGATGAACTGCGGTGTCGTCCTCCGCCCTCCTCGTCTGAAACTCGTTCATGGTTACACGCCAGGATAGGTTCGTGTTCGTAAGGTTATTATAATGAACATTAGGCTCATGCGTTGTGGCGTCACCGTCCGAATTTTGCCCTTCGTTTCGCCGATTAAGGCTTCATCAGCATCCTCATCGTGTTCCAACTTCGGCTCACAGATTTGGAGCCAATCATAGCATTTTCCCCTTTTGCTTATGAATCGTGAGGATGGAGATCATCGATCGATTGCGAACATCTATGGAACTGTGTCTCAAAATTCGGTAACGAATGAAAAGAAGAGTCGAAGCTAAACGACTCACCGAGATCACCATTTCACATATGAACAGGTATCGATTTCCTTCCTTTTCTATACTTCAATATGAAATTCCTTGCTGCCATACCCCAATTTTGTCCGGCCATTTGTGGTTACCCATGAGATCTCTTTGTTTCAAAGGCCCATTTGCATAAGCGTGTTCATAATCTAAAATGTGGTTTGAATATTTCTACATTACTAATCCAAAATATATTTTCTTATTAGTAAGTATTAAGAGCCATGTTATTATTTCTATGAGCACTATTTATTAATCCATTTACACACCCCAAATATTTATGCAAAGTTCTAAGTCTTTCATAGGTTCCTAAATTAAATTGGCATTTTTTTGAGTTAGAATTGTGTTTGTTTTTAAATTAAAGCACCATATTTAGATTTATGTGTTGAAGTTAGAATTGTGTTGTTTTTAAATTAAAGCACCATATTTAGATTTATGTGTTGAAGTTAGAATTGTGTTGTTTTTAAATTAAGTCCCCATTTGGTTTCTTTGTACCTAAGTTGAAAGTGTATTGTTTTAAGAGATGAAATTACATTGACATGTCTTGTTTTAAATTCTTGGTCACGGTTGTTTTTTTTTATTAATGATAACATGCTAGAGGCAATTTTTGGTTGAATGTTCATGGTGACCCAAGTAGGTTGCCAATTGAAATAAGAGGACAAATTTCAAAATGATTTAATTGATTAGCATAACTAGAAATATTGAGATAAGTTTTAAATGCTTAAAAGGTAATTACATGGTTAAAATTTAATCCAATAATCCAAAATATACATTTAACCTAAAAAACTAATTAATTACATCTTAATTTAATAAGAATGTTATTGCAATTCCAACAGATAGGAACTAATTCCCCAAAAAAAAACCATTGCCCAAGAGACCAAAGCCAGTAAACCGTTTAACCCGCCTTGGAACTGGCACGCCTCAAAACTTGCTTGCCTAAAGCCTCACGCAGCCACCTTCCATTCCATCAAAGTCACTTCAAGTTGTAACCTGCAGAGAGAAAAACAACTTAAATAAAAAGCCCTTTCCAAAAGTGCTTAAAGGACTGAAGAATAAGTAATAAATTAATCAGTTTAACAATTTGCCCAGAGGACTAATTTGAACATCCAAAAAGCATTTCAAAGATGGATTAAAACAGTAATAAATTTACAAAAATAGAATCCCACATAATCTGGAGGAAAAAGGCGTAACAGAAGAGAGTTTCTTTAAGACCTAGAAAATTCATCATTTAAAAACATCATAAGAACACAACAGGATTTTTCTTAAAAAACCCTAAAAAACTAAACAAAGAAGATATTCTTAAAATCCCAGAGAGTAATCTAAACTAGTTTTGTTTAGAACACTGAACACGTAATACTCAAAAAGACCAGTAAATCGTAAGATGAAATTAAAACAGCTTTGCATCCATATAATCCTCAGACATAAGTTAACAGACAAAGAAGAAAGATTGAGAAGAAAACTTATCTGAAACTGTGACGGGTTGCCGACGACGGACTCAGATCCAAACACTCTTCTTCGCCTGAAATCGGCCTTCCATCTCCTTCGCCGTGGTAAGTAAAACGAATCCCCATTATTTGTCTTAAATCACAAACATGCAAAAGCTTTGAGGTTGATTTAGGGAATTTTTGGTTCGGATCCGACCTCAGAGGGTCGTATTGAGTAAGATAGGTTGCGTTTTGGGTAGTGCGACCGGAGAAGAACGGAGGCTCCGCCGTGAGCCGCCGCCTTCGGCCGTCTTCTCCGGGAGGAGAGAATTTTTAGGGTTTTTTTTGCAGAGCTCCTTCTGAGCGTTTGAAGGTTGAAGAGAGAGAAAGGATGAGTGAAATGTTGTTACGTTTCCAGTTTTCTTTTTTTAAACCGTGTTTTGTTTGGTGAGGTGGCGGTGACAAGTGTTACCAACCCTGGACACTTGTCACCGTTCAAAGGATGAGTCTTCTGGGTCAACGTTTGACCAGACCCTTCATGGGCTTTCCTTTGCTCTTAGGCCCACGTTCCTTGACTGTTCACACCCCCACAGTTTAGAATAGAACAATGCTTTGATTTACACTAAATTCTTTGATCATTAGAATAGAACAATGCTTTGATTTATTTATTTTATTTTCGAAATTATAATTATACTATTGTTAATATTATTTTATTTTATTTTCGAAATTATAATTATACTATTGTTAATATTATTTTATTTTATTTTCGAAATTATAATTATACTATTGTTAATATTATTTTATTTTATTTTCAAAATTATGATTATACTATTGTTAATATTATTTTATTTTATTTTAGAAATTATAATTATAATATTGATAATATTATTTTATTTTATTTTCGAAATTATAATTATACTATTGTTAATATTATTTTATTTTATTTTCGAAATTATAATTATACTATTGTTAATATTATTTTATTTTATTTTCGAAATTATAATTATACTATTGTTAATATTTTTTTTATATATAGTAAATATGTAATTATATTACTATTATTATTATTAATTTTTAAAAGTAAATACACAATTATATGGTTGTTATCATTATTAATATTTAATTATTTGGTTATATTCATTTTTTATTACTACTACTTATTATTTAATTAAAATAAAATAATTCGTTAAACATTCGATTAATTAATTGATTATAGAATCACAAGTGTCCTTCATAATTTAGATGTTTATTTATCTTAAGGAGTGTATGTGCACGATTATCTTTTATCTATTTGTTTATATCGAACCTTGAGTGTACACGAAATGACATGTTATAATTGTGACAAAATCACGTCGCTTTCATCGATTTTAAAATAATCCGAGCCGATTTCAAAATAAATCACATACTTCTCGATTCAAAGTCGAGCCCATTTTCAAAACACCTCTATAAGTCAATCGCTTGTAAAAGCATCGCCATCAACCTCACATAGCTTACTCTTGGACTTTCTTACAATGAGACATATTCGATTTTATTTAATCGAGTAGAAGATCGATACACTAAAATAAAATTCATTTCATTCATAAATACAAATTTAAAACCTCGATCCGACATCGAAAGTTAAATTAAAATACTTAATAACATTTAAGCGACACTTCATTTGAAAATGAAAAGGGGGATGGTTTTGAGTTTTCAACTCCTCTTCTCGATTATTTGAATACGAGTTTTCTTACTCGGTTAGTCAAATGGTCGTCATTTCTAATCCATTTAAGCACAAACAAATCAAAATCCTTTTATAACAAGAAACCAAAAGGGAGATAACTTTGAGTCTTCAATTTTTCTCCTCGACTATTTGAATACAAGTTCTCTTATTTGGTTAGTCAAATAATTGTCGTTCATCTACAAACTTCTAAACCCGATTAAATCAAATTATTTTCATAATAAGCTAAATGAAAAGGGAGATGACTTTGAATTTTCAACTTCTCTCCTCAATTGTTTGAATACGAGTTCTCTTACTCGGTCAGTCGAACTATTGTCATTTTTTGCTAACTCATACTGTAAGTCAAATCACTTTCATAATAAACTGTACGAAAAGGGAGATGGTCTTGAGTTTTCAATTCTTCTTCTCAAATGCTTGGATATGAGTTGTCTTACTCAGCCATTCAAGTACTTGTCGTCTATTCTAAGAATACATCAACTATACACAACCTTATTTTCATAATTACTCAGATGAAAAAGAAAGTGGTCTAGAGTCTTCTATTCCCTTTCCCGACTATTAGGATACGAGTTGTCTTACCCGATTATCCGGGTATTCGTCATCCTTCCAAAACACCTTAACTATTATCAAATCTTTCCTATAATTAAGGACGAAAAAGAAAGTGGTCTAGAGTCTTCTATTCCCTTTCCCAACTGTTAGGATACGAGTTGTCTTACTCGACTATCCGAGTAATCGCCATCCAACCAAAAACATCTCAACCAATCAAAAACACCCAACATATTAATCCAACTTATCACCCTTGTGTGACCAAAACTATTTTCAGAAAGAACACCATTTAATCCTTTCTAATGCGCACAATAAACTAGTGCTTAAGCCTCCGCCGAGATTAGACAAGCCAACGTTTAGCCTTTAGGATGCGATCTAAATAGTCGTTCATTAAACAAAACCAACTAACCGTAGTTCCCCGAACTACGAATGCTCTGACTTCTTTATTGCACCATAAGGATACGTAGGCTGGAGATTGTTGTATCTTCGTGAGCACACTAATAAAAAACCTCCCATTTCTCCTTTTTCTCATCCATTTTTATTTTCAATATTTTATAACCCAAAGATAACAAACAAACATGAATTAACACTCGAAACACAAATTAGAACTAAATGGTTCCCGTTGAGTACAACGGATGTAAGGGGTGCTAATACCTTTCCCTTACGTAATCCACTCCCGAACTCGAATATGGTTGCGATGACCATTATTCTATTTCCTAAAGGTTTTATCGATATTTTCCTATCCCTTCATTGGGATAAATAAAGTTCGGTGGCGACTCTGTTCGAACGTAATTTTTTCCGCGACCATCGTGAGGAATCGTATTTTTCGAGATGCGACAGATGGCGACTCTGCTGGGGATTAGCTCCAAGAAAAAGAGAGTGAAGCCTAATTTAGTTCAGTTTCTGTATTATGTGTTAATCTTGTTTGTTTATCTGTTATTTTTTATTTTGCTATTATTATTCTGTCATAATTATTATATTGTGATTTATTGACTATGTCTTATTGGGGGTGCTCTGGTTGATGATACTTTGTGAGATAGGCTCTTCACCCGAGTCTGAGGAAAACCATAAGATTAAGTTGGTGGTTGCATAGTGGGCGCCCACAAGGAGTCTTCCTTGTTGGGAAGAAACAAAGACCCCGCCTAGAGGAGATTCTCTTGAAATGTTATTGCCCGACGAGTTTTCGTCATGACGATAATGTTCTCAAGTTGGATCAATGACTCTAGGGACCTTTTAACCCATTATATCCGGTGGTTGTGTAGTATCTACCTGAAAGGTCCCAGACTTATTGGGTTAATACGAAAGCCCTAATCAGATGAGATCCCTTGGGCGTATTATTACCTTACAGTGGTATTCCCAACCTCGATCTATGACTCTGAGAACCTTATTAGAACCTTGGACTCGAGAGTTGTGTAGTATGGACCCACTCGGAGTCTTCCTTTTTGGGATCATACGAAGGCCTCACCCAAACGAGACTCTGCTTAGGGATGTTATTAGTAGATGAGTTTTCATCATGACAATAACTTTCTTAAATATTGATTGATGACTTTGGGAACTTCTTACCTTTAGCATTCTACCAAAAGGGTTTTGTTTAGTAACCAAGAATACCCACTCGCATGACCTGTATATCAACCTACATATGACACGCATAATATCATTCATAACATAACATTCATATTATTTTATTTCCAAGGAATCTGAGTATCATGAGTTGCAGGAATTCAAGAAGCATGAAATCAAGCAAAAGAAACATTTACTCTTTCAAATTCAAGGATCCCGATCTGAAGAACTTACGTAATCTGGTCTCTCAGATGCACCATGTATACAGAATCAACTTTGGAAAGAATTATGGCAATTTTCTCAGTATCCTCAATCAACAAGTGGACCATACAGCCTTGATCACTTTAGCCCAATTTTATGACTTACCTTTAAGATGCTTCACATTCCAAGACTTCCAGCTAGCACCAGCGTTAGAAGAATTCGAACGTCTTGTTAGGATTCCTATGAAGGACAAGTCACTATTTGAAGGGACAAATGAATCTTTGCCCCTCGAGGTCATTGCTAGTGCGCTTCACATGGATGAAAAGGAAGCAAAAGATAACTTAGAGACCAAAGGGAATACCAAAGGGTTTTCACTAAGTTTTCTTTTGGAAAGAGCTCATACCCTATTGAAGGCGGAAAGTTGGGATGCTTGTTACTTTGCTATTGCATTGGCCATCTATGGCGTCGTCCTGTTCCCGAATATGGATGGTTTCGTAGACATGACTGCCATTTGTGTCTTCCTTACTGGGAACCCAGTGCCCACTTTGTTAGCCGATGTCTATTATCACATAAGTCATAGGTATACTAAGAAGAAGGGATTGATTGCTTGTTGTGCTCCTTTATTGTATCAGTGGTTTCTAGAACATCTTCCGAAGACAGGTGCTTGGGTTGAACAGACAGATGTTAGTTAGCCTCAGAGATTGGGATCACTCCGATCTGAAGATCTCTCTTGGTACTTCAAAGAATACATCAACGTAGACATCATATTCAGTTGTGAAGATTTCCCAAACCTACCGCTTATTGGAACTCAATGATGTGTGAATGCTAATCCAGTTCTATCACTCAGACAACTCGGTTACCCAATGGAAGGCCCTCCAGAGGCAAATTCTTTGAAAGCTTTCTTGTTACTTGACTTTGGGGCTGAGAATCCTACCTTATTCCAGCGAATCAAAGAAGCTTGGAAAAATGTCAGTCGAAAAGGGAAAGCTGAGTTAGGGAGAGCAAATGGGATTACAAAAGAACAATGGGTAAAGGAAAGAGTGCAGGTAATTAAAATGCCATTTGTCATTCGGACACCTATACCTCTTCCTGAACCTAAGCTCACCCATGTCTCTATTGAAGAAATGGAGGAACTCAAGACCACCATGGCAAAGCTAGAAAAAGAGAATGAAGAGCTGCAGATGAAACTCCAACAAACCATCAATGAGAAAAACAATATGAAGTGGGAACTCGAGAGAAAAGAGGAACAACTTCAAGCACATGTCGAAAAGTTCAACAAGGAAGAGCATAAGAGGAAAAAGATCAAAGTGGGATCAAAACAGGCTGATCATTGTTTGGATACTCTTAAGGGTCAACTACGACAAGCTCAGAAAGAATGTCAAGACAATGAGCGTTGGTGGCATCTAGCCACAAAGGAGAACAAGACAATAAGGGATACACTTGGGGCTCAGATAAAAGAACTCACCAATTCTGTTCATCATGCAAGAGCTGAAGTAGATCAGGAACACCGACTCAAGAAGATAGCCATTGAAGCTTCTAGGGTGTCACCCATGATATGGGAAGAGAAGTGTCGAGAAGTAAGAGATGCCAGGGAGTCTGTAAGCTATTGGAAGAACCAGCTAGAGTCATTACGCCAAGACAACTCCATATGGTTGAAAGAGCGAGACTATGTGATTGAAGATTATGAATCCTTTAAGAAGACCATAGACTTCTTACAAGGAGATAGGGATAAGTTTCGTGCAAAACTCGATGGGCTAGTAGGATTCTGTAATTGGGCAGCTAAAGAATTGCCATGGAGGTTGAGAGACACAATCGAAGAGTTGAAAGAAGATAGCACTCCTCCAGCCATAATCAATTTCATTATGCTCTATAAGGGTTATTGAAGAGATTCAATGAGGAACTAGAAGAGCTTCAGGCCAGAAAGCCAGCTGTTTAATTTGCCTATGTCTTGTATTTTGTTTCTTTAACAAATGTACCTTTGAACTATGACCTTTTTGGACCTCCATGTTATGTATTGGAATGAATGACGTTTAAAAATTACTCCATTATTGTTATTCTAAGTATTTTCTTGTTTCTTCGAATTACTAAACAACTAATGAAACTCGAATGACTCCCTGGAAATAAAATATGCATAACATTCGCATCTTCATTATGCATCACACTTCATGAAAATAAAAAAAAAAACTCACTCACCCTTTTTACCATTTATCCAGCCACACTGACTAATCAACACCGATACGAGACGCGAAGCAAATACAAGATGACATTAGAGCAAGTTGAGGCCAACCGGGTAACCATGAGGACAAACATCAATACGATCCAGGAGAAGATGGATCAGCTGTTGGAGACAATGCTTGCAATCGCTCAGAGAGAGAGGAGCGAGGAGGAAGAAGCTAGGGCAAAAAGGAATGATGGCGCGCCCAGTCCGAATCCCCAAGACGAAAGTTACGTCCCCACCAAGAGGAGATTGGTTCAGATACCGCTAGGAGGCAAAGGAGATGGAGACCGTGCAGAACCTTCTGATACGTCTACTCATCACGGATCTAAAATTGGAGATGACCAATATGATGCATTCTATATGCTTGATCAACCAAAGCCTAAGATACTTTCAGATCCTTCTGCAGATAGGCTTCGTGCCTTGGAAAAGAAAATCAAAGCCATAGAAGGAAACAACATCTTTGGTGCTTCTGCCATGAACATGCGTTTGGTATCGAATTTAGTCATCCCGGCTAAATTTAAAACTCCTAATTTCGAGAAATATAAAGGACAAACTTGTCCAAGAAGTCACCTGGTAATGTACTTCAGAAAAATGGCTGCTCATACCGAAAATGACAAACTACTTGTACACTGTTTCCAAGACAGTTTGAGTGGAGCATCTTTGAGATGGTACATGAGCTTAGAACAGGGGCAGATTCAAAGTTGGGAGGATTTGGATGACGTGTTTCTCCGTCAGTACAAATATAACTTAGATATGGCACCCGATCGAATGCAGTTGCAAGGGATGGCTATGAAGGAGAGTGAGTCATTCAAAGAATTCGCCCAACGATGGAGAGAGTTGGCTGCCCAGGTAGAGCCACCATTAGCTGAGAAGGAAATGACCGGAATATTTGTGGACACCTTGAAGGACCCATTCTTTGATCGATTAGTAAGCAGTGCAACATCTGACTTCGCACATCTAGTCACGATTGGAGACCGCATAGAGAAGGGGTTGAGGGATGGAAAGATTCCAGGAGCAGTGACAGCACCTAGCGCACCGAAGAAGTATTCTAGAGGTTTCCCGAAGAAAAGAGAAGGTGAAACAAACGCCATATCCAGAAACTATAAAGGAAAGCAACAAGCTTCATATGGCCAAGTCGCCGTCGTGGTACCCATACCCTATCAACACCCAATGCAGCAACAACAAATGTATCAGCCACAACATTAACAACATTATCATCAGCAAAATACCGCACCATCAAGATAGTTCAAGCCAAGACCTCAAAGAAGGCAACTTGATCCTCTACCAGTACCTTATAGTCAGATATTCCCATATATGCAGAAGGAGGGCCTTCTAACATTGAGGGAGTTAAAACCAACTGTTTTTCCATATCCACCTGGATACGACGCTAATGCCCATTGCGAATTTCACATGGGAGCACCTGGTCATACCTTGGAAAACTGTTTCGCATTTCAAAATCGGGTACAAGACTTGATTGAAGCCAAGGCCGTTTCTTTCACTCCAAGACGCCCGAACGTGAACACCAACCCTATGCCGACCCATAAGGATGCTTCCGTCAGTGCCATTGAGGAGAGTGATCAAGGCAAATTGATCTGTAAGGTTGAAGAGATTCAAACCCCTATCACCATGATAGGAGCACAATTGCTGAAGAGTGGTCTGATCCCGGAAGAGCTGGTTGAGGAAGAGAACGATGAAGATTTGAGGAGTTTTATACAACAAATGTTGGATCGAGGCGAGTTACAGATAACTTACCGTGTCAAGAGCAAGCGCCAGGAGGAGATAGCTGTGGTAGATATCCCCTATGATGAGGTCAAAGTAGAAATACCTATAAGCTCGTTGGTGATAGAGTTCCTAGCACCATTCGAATATAAAGATGAGAAGGCACTCCCATGGATATATCAGCCCAAAGCTTTTAAGCAGGGGCAGGAAGATAAACCTTTAATGCTTAACGAACCAAATGTCACTTCAATTGTGGGGCCAGCAGGAATGACGCATAGTGGCCGGGTATTCGCACCAAGAACTGCTGATACTTCTGAGAGAGCTAAAGGGAAGAAGGCTGCTGTCCAGATCCCCATCCCTAATCAGGGGATGCAAGACATGCACCTGTCTCCTAAAGCTGCTGTCACTCGTGAGGAGGCTGAGGAGTTTTTGAGAATAATCAAGAAAAGCGATTATAAGGTGGTGGACCAGCTAAACCAAACACCTTCTAAAATTTCCATGTTATCTCTACTACTCAACTCAGAAGCGCACAGGAATTCGCTGTTGAAAGTATTGAGCGCCGCTCATATCACAAAGGACATAACAATAGAACAGTTTGATAACGTGATAGCTTGTGTGACTACTGAAAATTTCTTGGGTTTTAATGATGACGAACTACCGATTGAAGGAAAGAACCATAACAAGGCTCTCCACATCTCCTTGAAGTGCATGAATACTATACTGTCAAGGGTGTTGGTAGACACAGGTTCCTCATTGAACGTCATGCCAAAGACGACTTTGATAAAGCTGCCAGTGGAAGGGATAAGTATGAAGCCCAACACCCTAATCGTAAAGGCATTTGATGGCTCAAGGCGAGCAGTGATAGAAGAGGTTGACTTACCAACCAAGATAGGTCCAACTATTTTTAATATCACATTCCAGGTCATGGATATACATCCTGGTTACAGTTGCCTACTTGGGAGACCCTGGATTCACTCCGCAGGTGCTGTCACCTCCACTCTGCATCAAAAACTAAAATTCATTACAAATGACAAGATGATTGTGGTTGGAGGAGAAGAAGATATCTTGGTTAGTCACTTGACATCTTTCCGATATATCGAGGTGGATGGTGAAATCACTGAGACACCCTTCCAATCCTTGGAAGTAGTAAACATGATGGCCATTCAACAGACCTTGGAGGTCCCGAAATCCGGACCATCCATGGCCTCATGGCAAGGAGCTAAAGCTGTTATGGAAAGTGAAGATGCACAAGATTGGGGAAAAGTGGTGGAATTGAAAGAGAAACGAGACAAGTTTGGCTTGGGGTATGACCCATCATCATACAAAGTTAGTAACCAATCTGACAAAGAGAAAATTCCTTTTGTGGAGAAAACATTCACCAACGCTGGCCACATCTTCGGCAAGCAGGTGGCAATGATCAGTGAAGAAGACCGCAAGGAGGGGTGTCCAGCTGGATACGTCAAGTCGCACCTAATGAAGAACAAATAAACTGGAAGGCTGTGGAAGTTCCCCAAATATTTCAAAAGTAATTTTATCATTTTTAGACAAAACCCTGTGCTCTACCCATGGCACAGTGGCATGTTGTAGGGCCTCCTTTATCTTTTTCAAGAGTTTTTATCATTAATGAAATGACGTTTTGCATTCAAATTTTTGTTCCTTTTCTTTCGTTTTGATCTATTTACGAAAATGGCAATCAATATTTATGCACGCACTTTATAAATAAATTGCATAAATCATAACATGCAGAAACACCACCGAGACCATTGATAACGACACTGCTATGGTCCAATATGACTTTAATTGTCCAATCTACCAAGCTGAAGACGAAGTGGGGAAAGATTGCGAACCCCCTGAAGAGTTGGCCAGATTACTCAGACAAGAAGAAAAGGTTATTCAACCACACCAGGAAGACATTGAAGTTATCAATCTGGGAACAGAAGAAGATAAGAGAGAAGTAAGGGTAGGCGCAACGCTTCAAGATACAGTGAAGACAAGACTGATAGAGCTCCTCCACGAATATGACGATGTGTTTGCTTGGTCATACCAAGACATGCCCGGATTAGACACTGACATCGTAACCCACAAGCTTCCCCTTAAAGAAGAATGCCCTACTGTCAAACAAAAGCTAAGAAGGACGCAACCTGATATGGCTCTCAAGATCAGAGAAGAGGTGAGAAAGCAGTTTGACGTTGGTTTCCTGGAAGTCGCTAAATACCCACAATGGGTTGCCAACATTGTACCAGTGCTGAAGAAAGATGGAAAAGTCTGCATGTGCATAGACTACCGAGACTTAAACAGAGCTAGTCCCAAAGACGATTTCCCATTACCTCACATTGATGTACTGTTGGATAACACAACTCAGTTCTCCGTGTTTTCCTTCATGGATGGATTCTCAGGATACAACCAAATTAAAATGGATCCCGAAGACATGGAGAAGACCACGTTCATTACTCCTTGGGGCACCTTTTGTTACAAAGTAATGCCATTTGGTTTAAAAAACGCTGGGGCAACATATCAACGTGCCATGGTGACTCTCTTTCACGACATGATTCATGAAGAGATTGAGGTGTATGTCGATGACATGATTGCCAAATCCCAGACAGAAGAAGAGCATGTCACCAACCTGGAGAAACTATTCACTCGTTTGAGGAAGTTTAGGTTGAGACTTAATCCTAATAAATGCACATTTGGGGTTCGATCTGGGAAGATTTTAGGCTTTATTGTAAGCCAAAAGGGAATTGAAGTAGATCCTGACAAGGTTCGAGCCATTCAGAACATGCCTGCACCAAAGACTGAGAAGGAGGTTTGTGGTTTCTTGGGGAGACTAAATTACATCGCCAGGTTTATCTCTCACCTTACTGCAACATGCAAACCAATATTCAAGCTTCTGAGGAAGAGTCAAGGCGTGGAGTGGAATGAGGACTATCAAATAGCCTTCGATAAAATCAAAGAATACTTGCAAGAGCCACCGATTCTAATGCCCCCTACCGAAGGAAGACCTCTCATCATGTATCTAACCGTGCTCGATGAATCCATGGGTTGCATATTGGGACAACACGATGAGACTGGTAGAAAAGTGCATGCCATCTATTATCTGAGCAAGAAATTTAATGACTGTGAGACCAGATATTCATTACTTGAAAAGACTTGTTGTGCACTCGCATGGGCTGCTAAGCGTCTCAGGCAATACATGCTAACTCACACAACTTGGCTGGTATCTAAAATGGATCCCATCAAGTACATATTCGAGAAACCAGCTCTCACTGATAGGACTGCTCGATGGCAGATGTTGTTGTCAGAATATGATATCCAATATGTTGCACAAAAAGCGATCAAGGGAAGCATATTAGCAGACCATCTTGCTCACCAACCACTGGAGGATTACCAATCTTTGAAATTTGACTTTCCAGACAAGGACATCATGGTTGTTAAGGATGTTGAAGACTCCGGACTAGAGGAAAGCCTCGAGCCAAGAGCAGGCTGGACGCTCATGTTCGATGGTGCCTTAAATGCAATAGGCCATGGAATTAGGGCAGTACTGTTGTCTCCCAAGAATTTCCATCTACCATTCACCGCAAAGCTCTATTTTACCTGCACAAACAACATGGTCGAGTATGAAGCTTGCATACTAGAGTTGGAAGAAGCTATTGAGTTGAAGATCAAGATACTAGAAGTATTCGGGGACTCCGCTTTAGTCATACATCAGATCAAAGGTGATTGGGAAACAAGACATGCTAACTTAACTCCATACCGGGATTATGTGCTGAAGCTACTCCTAGAGTTTGACGAAATCACTTTCTCTCATATTCCTCGAGAAGAGAATCAGATGGCAGATGCCTTAGCAACTCTGGCCTCCATGTACAAATTGATATGGCCCAACCATCAGCCTCATATTGAGATTAGGCGTTTTGACGAACCTGCTCATTGCCTGATGACAGCAGAAGAACCAGGTGGTAAACCCTGGTTCTTTGATATCAAACAGTATCTAGAGAAGTGGGAGTATCCGGCAGGGGCTTCCAGCCTTGACAAAAGGACCCTCCGGAGGTTGGCATCAAAGTTCCTCTTGAATGGAGAAGTTTTGTACAAGCAAAACTATGACATGGTTTTGTTAAGGTGTGTGGACAAACACGAAGCAGATCAACTTATGAGGGACATACACGAAGGTTCTTTCGGTACACACGCCAATGGGCATGCCATGGCCAAGAAAATTCTAAGGGCAGGTTACTACTGGTTGACAATGGAAACTGACTGTTATCATTACACCAGAACATGTCACAAGTGCCAAATCTATGCTGACAAAATACATGTACCGCCTACTCCGTTAAATGTCATAGCATCAGCTTGGCCTTTCTCTATGTGGGGCATCGACATGATTGGAATGATAGAACTTAAAGCGTCAAATGGACACAAATTTATCTTGGTGGCCATAGATTATTTTACCAAATGGGTGGAAGCCGCGTCTTATGCGAATGTCACAAAGCACGTAGTCGCCCGTTTCTTGAAAAATAACATCATATGTCGATATGGTATTCCCAACAAAATCATCACTGATAATGGGTCCAATCTTAACAACAAGACCATGGATGATTTATGCGCAACATTCAAGATCGAGCACCATAACTCATCACCCTATCGACCTAAGATGAATGGGGCTGTTGAAGCTGCAAATAAAAATATCAAGAAAATCATCCAAAAGATGGTTGTTACGTACAAGGATTGGCACGAGATGTTACCTTTTGCGTTACATGGCTATCGCACGTCGATACGAACTTCAACAGGGGCAACTCCTTATTCCTTGGTATACGGTATGGAAGCAGTTCTCCCTATAGAAGTAGAGATCCCCTCGATGAGAGTCCTGATGGAGGCTAAGCTAGACGAGGCGGAATGGGTTCAATCAAGGTATGACGAGCTCAACCTTATTGAGGAGAAACGCTTGAAAGCGTTA
Source organism: Lathyrus oleraceus (assembly GCF_024323335.1). Taxonomy (NCBI): domain Eukaryota; kingdom Viridiplantae; phylum Streptophyta; class Magnoliopsida; order Fabales; family Fabaceae; genus Lathyrus; species Lathyrus oleraceus. The sequence goes on along the minus strand of NC_066581.1, from coordinate 147,557,769 downwards.
GGTCACGGTCAACTCTATCAGAGGCGTCTTAAAAAGGCATTCCACAAGAAAGTTCGTCCCAGGGTGTTTCAAGAAGGAGATTTAGTGCTGAAGAAAATCCTGCCTATTCACAAAGACTCTAGAGGGAAATGGACACCAAATTATGAGGGTCCATTTGTGGTGGTTAAAGCCTTCTCTGGAGGCGCTCTGATTCTAGCTACTATGGATGGTGATGAGTTGCCGCTTCCCACCAACACTGATGCTGTTAAAAAGTACTTCGCCTAAAAAAGTGGAATAATAAAAGCCGCTAAATCGAAAACCTGAAAGGGCAATTTAGGCAAAAAAATGGCTATCCCGGTGGATCGAAAACCCGAAAGGGCGATCCAAGCAAAAATTAGGGATAAAAATAAAAATTGACCCGCTGAGTTGAAAACCCGAAAGGGCGACTCAGGAAAAAATGGGTATCCCGGTGGATCGAAAACCCGAAAGGGCGGTCCAGGCAAAAGTTAGGGATTAATTCCAAGGCAAAGAGTTGTACTTACAGACATCTGACATACCCTCGAAGACAAAGAATCAGTCTACCTCACTTTTCAAAAGCAAAGTGCTCGGGCTATCAAAGACATAAGGATCATAGCCGTGTGGAAACTCAATAAGAACTCCATTCTCATTGCCATTTTGTTTCTATGCACAGCAATTACCTCGTTAAGGAATTGCGTCTGTATGTACAATCACCCATTTAAGGGTCAAATTAATAAAAGAGAATTTTTCTCAACAAAGTGTGCCCAAATCATTTTTTATTTTATCTGTTTGTTTGCAAAGCACCTTTTATTTTTGATAAACATCACTTTTAAAAACCATTGGAGAAAATAAAATGCATGTTTGAATAAAGTGGTAAAATTGCTTTTGAAACAGTAAGCGGACGAATCCTTTAGTCCCCAAGATTCACTCTTGTCTTTCATAAAGGTGCAGGACTGGTTGCAGACGGTTATGTTCCTTTCTACTACTGATTCATACCTCTCATAAATGTACTCATGGTATAGCCAGACCGGGGCAAGGCTCCATCACATTTCCAATAGAAACATTGATAAATCATGAACGGAGTATCGCGTATTGAAAAGTCTGAACCTTTCAATGACTCAGAACAACCCAAATATATTCCCAAAACCAACTAGCAGGGGCATTAAAGTTTGATCTCCATTGATCGCCCCAATGATAAAAAATCCATACTGTTGGCATCATACCTCAAAGCGAAATGTCTTAACCGGGGCATATCCAATTACCCAGTTGCATTCCTACATGCATCACATGCATCATTTCATGCATAATTTCCTGCCAAAAAAGAAAATTAAAAAAAAAACACAGTCATATCAATCATCAGCATACTCATGCATAACACTCCCACAAAATGGGAATTTCAGCAAAATAAAAATCATTCACATTCCTACATGCACATCCAAATATCCCCAGCGAAATTGCATACTTGCATACATCCCATGCATGGAATTCCCACCTAAAGTGGGACATTATACAGAAATCAAGTATAAAATAACAGGATCCAAGGTCATTCGTATATGTCTCAGACATTCCTCATTTCCAAATGAAGTTATTACCTTACATAGGCTCGCAAGGTTATTTCTCAGCAAACCATTTTTCAACTTTTTTTAATAATGATATTCCCAACATTTTTCTTTACAGTCATTGCTCCCCAAGCAGAGGTTACCCTAAAAAAGTCTCTTATGAGCTTTTTCCCCTGTAGAGCATTTCTAGTAAGTCTCCCTCAAAAGGAGTCTTTTCAAAAAATTCCCCCCAACAGACGAATATTCGAGATACTACTTCATTTATCTGAAGAATCTCATTTATCTGTTTGAGATACTACTTCATTTATCTGAAGAATCTCATTTATCTGTTCGAGATACTTTTTTTAATATTTTTTTTAGAGATACTGCTCTAATATCCCCGGAGAGTCTTAGATTCAATTAAGGTATTTTTTCCCCTTGCTGGAATATCTTAATTCTATCATATAAGATACTGTTTCGACCCGATACAAAGAATCTCACTTTTTACTGTTTGAGATGCTGCTTCATCAATATGAAGAGTCTCATTTCAGATTTTTTTAGAGATACTGCTCTAATATCCTCGGAGAGTCTTAGATTCAATTAAGGTATTTTTTCCCTTGACTGGAATATCTTAATTCTATCACATAAGATGTTGTTTCGACCCGATACAGAGAATCTCATTTTTACTGTTTGAGACGCTGCTTCATCAATATGAAGAGTCTCATTTCAGATTTTTTTAGAGATACTGCTCTAATATCCTCGGAGAGTCTTATATTCAATTAAGGTATTTTTTCTCTTGACTGGAATATCTTAATTCTATCATATAAGATGTTGTTTCGACCCGATACAGAGAATCTCATTTTCACTGTTTGAGATGCTGCTTCATCAATATGTAGAGTCTCATTTCAGATTTTTTTAGAGATACTGCTCTAAGTATCCTCGGAGAGTCTTAGATTCAATTAAGGTATTTTTTCCTTGCTGGAATATCTTAATTCTATCATATAAGATGCTGTTTCGATACAAAGAATCTCACTTTTTACTGTTTGAGATGCCACTTCATCAATATGAAGAGTCTCATTTCAGATTTTTTTAGAGATACAGCTCTAATATCCTCGGAGAGTCTTAGATTCTGATCGGAAAAATAGCAAGTGTACTATTTTTACCGATGTAGTAATAAGGAGTTTTATTTCCAAGTATCGATCTCAAGGATTGCGTAGGAATTACTTATTTTAATTTGATTCTATCAGAACAAAAAGATAATGGTTTGGTTGTTTTGGAATTTATAATCGTAAACACAAAAATAGTAGAAATAATTGATTAAGATAAAAGATGCTAGGGTGAGTGGTTGAGTTAACCGGTTATGAATTCAGTCCCGATTTCTTTAATACATATGAAACATTCAATCACCTAACCTCTGGTATGTTCTTCTTAAGTCCTTAAGGAAGAAACTATTAAACTACCAATTCTTACTCAAATGTCCATTCAATTAATCATTGGTTTTAATCATACAAAATATCAAGGTTTACGGTGATTTACGAAAGTTTCTAGTCCTAGATGATGCATTCATAAACCCAATTATGTGAAAACCCTAACAATCACAATCCTGTTATTGAAAGTCATAGATCAATTCGTATTTGTCCGATACAAACGCATAATAACATCACACAATTGAATTGAAATACGTAACATAGTAATCAAGACATCATTTGTTCAAATTCATAACATGCGATAACATCAGGACCACCCCCCTAGTATCAGGGGGTTTAGCCTCTCATAGTACTTAAAGAACTCATAAAGTAAAGATTAGACATTACAAGGAATTAGGAGAGTTTGATCTTCAATGGTTGATACCCATGAATCTCGCCGTCTTCAAATCCGTCGTATTCGCTATCTTCTCCAATGCAATGCTCTCGTTCGTCTCTCAAAAAAAGGTCCCTTCTTCTTTCTCTTCCAAGCCTTCTTATAGCTTCAGATGACTCTCTTCCAAGCTAAAGGTCCAAACTACCCTTAATGAGCAGAATCGGTTCACACAGCAAAAATTGGTTTTCCAAGCTGCGTTCAATCAACACGGCCGTATGGTGGCACACGGGTGGCCGTGTTGTTCTTCAGCATTAATTATTTTCAGCATAAGTTACAATGCAACAACACGGGCCGTGTCCCTACACACGGGTGCCCGTGTTAATGCACTGTTTTAATCAACACGGCCGTGTGGTGGCACATGGGTGGCCGTGTTGATCTCTGTTATCTGCTCCCTCTCTGCTCTGCTTGATCAACAACACGGGCAGTGTTGCGGCACACGGGTGCCCGTGTTGACCTGTTGTTTTCTCATATTTTTGTCCTTCAGAGTGTCCAGAACTTCACCATTCTTTCTTTTAAACCTATAACAATAACACTACCAAACGAAGCATAAACGAGATCTTTTTGACATAAACTCGTAATCGAATGCAATGCAATACCAAACCAACAAAACATGCTAATTGACTCAAATGCAACTAAAAACAAACATAAATCTTACCAAGGTGATGAAAATATGTCGGATTAGCGGCGAGAATTCAATGGAAATGGTGACCGATCACAACCCCAAACTTGTCTCATTGCTTGTCCTCAAGTGATGTATTGAGTCCACACAAAGGTCACCCCCGAATTCGCTTTCCACAATGCAACCTAGTCTTTCACCATTTGTGTTCTTCCTTTCCAATCGAGTTTCAGGTCTCTTCGATTCAGGCAGTTTACCACATTTCCACATCAGAAACCTCTTCACCTGCAAGCTTTTCACACACTCACAATATCTCTCAGGGTTAGGTGTGTACACTCACAGCACAGTATGCAATACCAACTCTTAACTTTGAATACATTCTAATGTCACTACCACAGCAGATTCCACACACTTTTTGAGGTCTTTTTAGGTTGTAACGGGGCTTGGGTACGGTGGGATAAACAAAAAAACTTGGATAACAAAGGGTTTTGAACTCGGTAGTCATGTTGTGTGATTTTTCTTTCTCTTTTTTTTGTGCATCACATATACTCTGGGGGTTAATTTCACTCTTTTGATTCTTTTTCTACTCAAATTTTCCGAGCATTTTATATCTGTTAGAATCTAAGGTCTCGACAAGTGCATTTTTCTCTTTTGTTTTTCTTTTCTTTTTTTCCTTTTTTTTTCTTGTTTTTTTTCTTTTAAAGAAAATACATACTATTTTATTTTTGTATGATCTCATATTATGCACTTGCCTTCTCTTTCAAGATTTCCACCCCAAACTTAGTTTTATTGCACATCTTGCAATTCACACAATCATACCGAGTTATGACACAAAAGGAAATGGATGATTAAAAGTTAACAGGGGGTTCATGATGAATAATGCTTAAACGTTAACATGGGGTTTACAATGAATAAAATGGCTAAGGCTCAACGGGGTTTACGAAGGGAAACATACATATAGGGATGGCTAAAAAGGCCCTGGCTAAACAAACAACTCGCCTCAGTGTGTGTTGTCATGCTGTGACGTGTCAACAGGACATACGTAAAATCAGAGTGATAAAGTCATACCTGGCTGAACTCTCATGTTGATATTTCGTGTTTGGCTTTTTGTGATCTCACCATGTTGGTTAGCTTGCAAGCTCTGAAATCTCTTCGTGTTATGTGGTTCTTTCCTGACTTGGTCTTTCCATACCGCTTTCTTGGTCCGGTGTCCCCAAAATGTGTCCGACTTCTTTTCTCAAGGTTGAATCAACTTCCGGGGTGCCTTATCAGCCTAAGTTTGAGGAGTGTCATTCATCCACTACCATTGATCCCGGGCTCGTCCAACCGTTTCTCATCACCCTGTACACACAGTAGGTCAAAAAGAACAGAAAACAAACAAAACAAACAAACATACTAATATAGTGATAACATAACAAAAACAAAACAAATTGAAAAAAATTAAAACATGAAATGAGAAAAACCCCCCCACACTTGAACTAAACATTGACCTCAATGTTTAAATTCAAAAACGAAGGGGACTTATAGTGCTCACTGTTGAGGAGGAGGCGGAGGATCGTGCGGGAAATGCAACATCAGACGTTGCATCATGGCCTGCATGTCATCCATGACTGTCCCTTGCCGGAACAGTTCCACACTCTGTCTATCAAGTTCCGCACCTTGCCTGGTCTGCTCGGTGCGGAGAGTTTCCATCTCCGTCTGGATCCAGCTCCACCGATCCTGAGACATAAAAGAGGAGCCTTCATCATGTAGGCTCGAATCATGTGGGGGCGGCATACCGTGGGTCTCATCTTCTTCCATGTTCTCACCTGAAAGATCATGGTCAAACTGTGCATCTTCCCCTCCCGCTTGGGTTGAACCTGTGTACAACCAATTAGCAGCATTGGCAATGCTAATGGACCCAGGTGCCGATAGTGCGAGCACTTCCACATTGTGAATCATCAAAGCGTAATGAGTCGGCCTGATGGCAATCATTTGTTGATTGACTAGCGTGTGCATGTCAATCCTATTCTTGCCCATTACTGCAGTCTCTTCCATCAGTTGTTGATCATACCCGAAGTGGCCCGCAATCTGCGTGATCATATCACCTACAGAAATATCCCTAGTAGTTGCATGGCCAACCTGTTTCAGATGATTGGCGGCGAAAGCCGCTGCATTGATTCGCTCATTGTGAGCCATGCAATACAAAAAATATAATTCTCTCTTTGCCGCAACCCCAGTACTATCACCCCGTCCGAACAGGGTGTATGCTAACCCTTTTTGTGCATACCTAAAGCACGGGTTGTGAATTCCAGAAGCCTTTCCCGAGCTGGGGTTATACCCAGTTTTACCTGTAATAGCTTGCCAGAAATCAACAGCAGAAAAAGTGTCCGGAGGGGATCCGGGTCCAGATACCGGGAGTTTCAGAATACTCCTTAGTTCCGCAACCGATAACTCATGATCTTCATCAAACAGGCAGAAAGAAATTTGCCCATAAAACTCCAGCTCCGACCCTGTCCACCTTCTCTGCATCTTGAACTCAACCGTACTAAAAAATTCAAGGGTTATCCGAGCGAAGGTCGGTGCCTCAAATTGCATGTATTCCAACATACCAATGTTGTGGAACATGCGGTGCACCTCTTCTTTCAAACCTAACTCATCCAGGGTGGCATCACACATATATCTGGTCGGAATAAGCTTACGTTTGGCTAGAATGACATACCTTTCTTGATGCTCCGGTTGGTCAAACAAAATGCCATGATTGTTTGTAGAGTGTCTAACCCGTTGCTTTGGTCGAGAAGACGTGGCTACCTCCTTCTCCTTGCTTGCACGCTTTGGAGGCATAATGTACCTGACAAAAATTTCTCAAAATCCAACGAAAAGGTTAGTGAAAACTGCAACCGTCTCTGTGTAGAGGACGGCGAGGGGAACACTTTTTGTGAAGGTGAGTGGATGTGAAAGTGAGTGGAGCTAGGAGAAAATTGAAGCTTAGCTTGATGGATGCTAGGTTAACAATGGAGGAAGTGGGAGAGAGAGGTTGCCAAAATCAGAAAAAGTGAGAATGAGTGGTGAGGAATAGAGATAGTAGCAAGTGGGGCCCATTACTTAAAATACCCAAAATCAAAAATTTTGAAAATTTTACCCGTTACAAACAACACGGCCGTGTTCCTGCACACGGGCACCCGTGTTAATTTTCTGTTTTAATTAACACGGCCGTGTGTCAGCACACGGGTGGCCGTGTGGATGCCCCTGTTTTTCACATTTTCTGAAATCAGAAATGCTTCTTTGGTCTGGCATCCTGTCACTGCGACGTGATTATGATTATGGTATCCTTTTTCCTTATCTGCAACAACATTTCACACCCATACAGAAAAGAAACGAAAAAAACAAAATAAGTTAGCAATCGAACACGTGGGTTGCCTCCCACGAAGCGCTTCGCTTAACGTCGCATGGCTCGACGGTTGCCCGCCTCATTAGGCGAGGCGCATATGGTCAATCAAACCCGGTTGTTGGCCTCTGTAATATGGCTTCAGCCGCTGGTCATTCACCTTGAATATATCTCCATTGTCTTGGTTCTTAATCTCTATTGCTCCGTGTGGAAAAACCTTATGCACGACAAATGGCTCGGACCATCTGTACTTTAATTTCCCAGGAAACAACTTGAGCCGCGAATTGAACAACAATACCAGTTGTCCTTCCCAGAAATCTTTCCCGATGATTCTCTGATCATGCCACTTCCGTGTTTGCTCCTTGTACATCTTTGCATTCTCATATGCCTGATTACGAAATTCTTCTAACTCGTGAAGTTGAAGAATTCAGGATTCACCGGCTTTTGCAAGATCACAATTTAAGAACTTGGATGCCCAAAAGGCTTTGTGCTCCAATTCCAAAGGAAGATGACAAGCCTTACCATAAATCAGCTGATACGGAGACATGCCAATTGGTGTTTTGAAAGCGGTTCGGTACGCCCATAGCGCGTCATCCAATTTGATTGCCCAATCTCTCCGTGAAGCACTGACTGTTTTTTCCAAAATCTTTTTAATTTGCCGATTAGACACTTCAACTTGCCCACTCGTTTGAGGATGATATGGTGTGGCAATCTTGTGCTTCACATTATATTTCTTTAATAAGTTCTCCATGAGCTTATTCAAGAAATGTGTTCCTTCATCACTGATAAGTGCTCGAGGCACACCAAACCTGGAGAAGATATTTTGTTTAAGGAAGCTTACCACTGCTCTAGCGTCATTAGAGGGGAGAGCTACGGCTTCCACCCATTTGGAGACGTAGTCCACAGCCATCAGAATATAATTTTTTCCAAATGAGGGTGGAAATGGTCCCATAAAGTCTATTCCCCAAACATCAAATAATTCCACTTCAAGCATGCCCTTTTGAGGCATCTGATTCTTTCTAGAGATATTTCCTGTCCGTTGGCATCTGTCACATTCCTTCACCACGACTTGGACGTCCTTAAACAACGTGGGCCAGTACAACCCGGATTGGAGGACTTTTGCGGCTGTCCTGTCTCCACTAAAGTGTCCCCCATAATCTGAGTCATGACAAGCCTTTAAGACTTCATTTTGTTCTTCCTCAGGGACACATCGACGAATTAGTCCGTCTACCCCTTTCTTATACAAGAATGGTTCGTCCCACAAATAAAACCTGCAATCATGAAGAAACTTTTTCTTTTTGTTATAATCAAAGTCATCAGGAATTATACCACCTACCAGGTAGTTTGCATAGTCTGCAAACCAAGGAACACCCACCACCGCGAGGATTCTTTCATCTATAAACTCGTCCTTTATGGGATGTTCTTCTTCCGTCTCTTCAATCGGAGACATTCGGGACAGATGGTCAGCAACGGTGTTTTCACACCCCTTTTTGTCTCGAATTTCAAGGTCAAATTCTTGCAACAGCAAGATCCATCTGAGCAGCCTTGGCTTCGAGTCCTATTTAGAAAAAAGATATTTCAATGCAGCATGGTCAGTATAAACAATTACCTTTGTTCCCAACAAGTATTGCCGAAATTTGTCAAAGGCATAAACCACCGCCAGTAACTCCTTCTCTGTGGTTGCGTAATTCATCTGGGCTGGATTCAACACATGGCTAGCATAGTAGATGACGTGAAGGCGTTTGTCTTTTCTTTGCCCCAAGACTGCCCCTACTGCTATATCGCTCGCATCGCACATTATCTCAAAGGGTGGAGACCAGTCAGGCGAGATCAAGATAGGAGCAGACACCAATTTATTTTTCAGAGTCTCGAAGGCTTCGTTGCACTTTTTGTCAAACAGAAATGGAGTATCCTTCACAAGCAGGCTAGTCAATGGTTTTGCGATCTTGGAGAAATCTTTGATGAACCTACGATAGAATCCTGCATGTCCCAAGAAACTCCGTATACCTTTCTCGTTCACAGGGTGAGGTAGATTGGCGATCACTTCCACTTTTTCCTTGTCAACTTCTATCCCCTGATGGGAAATTTTATGACCTAGTACTATCCCTTCTCTCACCATGAAGTGACACTTTTCCCAATTCAGAATTAGATTGGTTTGTTGACACCTTTCCAGCACAAGTGACAGATTATACAAACAATTTTCAAAAGAAGATCCAAATACCGAAAAATCATCCATAAACACTTCCATGTGCTTTTCAAGCATATCGGAAAATATGGATGTCATACACCTCTGAAATGTTGCGGGTGCGTTGCATAAACCAAATGGCATTCTTCTATAAGCAAAGATTCTGTATGGGCATGTGAATGCTGTTTTTTCTTGATCCTCAGGTGCCACCGCAATTTGGTTGTACCCTGAGTACCCATCCAAAAAACAGTAGAAATCATGACCTGCCAATCTTTCCAACATCTGATCGATAAAAGGTAAAGGAAAATGATCCTTCCGTGTAGCAGTGTTTAGTCTTCTATAGTCTATGCAAACTCTCCATCCTGTAACAGTACGGGTGGGGATCAACTCATTTTTCTCATTTTTTATCACAGTTGTCCCTCCCTTCTTTGGTACCACATGAACTGGGCTCACCCACGAACTGTCAGATATTGGGTAAATTAACCCCGCATCTAAAAGTTTCACAACCTCCTTGCGAACAACTTCTTTCATAGCAGGATTCAATCTTCTTTGAGGTTGGACGACCGGTTTCTGATCATCCTCCATCAAAATCTTGTGCATACATATTGTCGGGCTGATTCCTTTCAAATCGTCCATCGCCCACCCAATAGCACCCTTGTATTTCTTTAGGACTTTGATTAGCTCTCCTTCTTGGGTCTCTCTCAAACCTGAATTGATGATTACTGGACATTTTTCCTCATTGTCAAGAAAAACATATTTAAGATGTTCTGGTAATTGTTTCAACTCGATCCCCTTTTTGATAACCTGTTTTGATTCTGAAGATGTTTCAGGTCGAAGCTCCTCCCACCGTTGTGGTCGGGAACGAACCCAAGGCGGTTATTCTTTTAACATTGCTACCACTTCGGATTCTTTCTCATCAATTCCTTCAGTATCCTCAACAATAGATAAACTCAAAACTCTTTCCAAAGGAAGCCTGGGTGTTGTAATCTGCATAGATTGAGCAAAAACTGTATCTAACACTTCAATACTTTTACTCGCCCCTTCGTCTTCCTTGAATTTCATAGTATCCCTCACATCAATTTTGAGCTTTTCATCATAAACTTTGAGGGTCATGGTCCCTTCCTCAATATCTATCATGCATCTTCCGGTTTCCAGGAAAGGTCTTCCCAGTATGAGAGGAATCTCCTCATCTTCCGGCATCTCGAGTATCACAAAATCCACCGGGAATACAAATTTATCAAATCTTTACCAGAACATCTGTTGCTATACCATAGGGTCTCTTCATAGAATGATCCGCAAATTGCAGTGTCATGCGAGTATCCTGCACCTCCCCTAACTCAAGTTTTTTGTAAATTGGGAGGGGCATTAGACTCACACTTGCTCCCAAATCGATCAGTGCCTTTTTGAAGGATCTATCTCCAATGCTACATGGAATAGTTACTGCACCTCTATCTTTTTTCTTCATTGGAATTTTTAGGCCCTGCAAAATAGCACTACTGGTTTCAGTTAGCATTACTGGCTCGCTGTCGATCGACCTTTTCTTTGATATGATGTCTTTCATGAATTTGGCGTAGATTGGCATCTGTTCCAGAGCTTCAGCAAAAGGTATGTTGATCTCGAGCTTCTTGAATAATTCTAAGAATTTCTCAAAAATTTTCTCATGGAGATCTTTCTTCTTTGTTCTTGTCGGAAAAGGAAGAATGATCTTTGGTTTTTGTTTCTCTTGCTGGCTTGTCGGCTTGACTACCACTTCTTCAGTTTGTTCTGGCTCTTCTCTAATCTCCAAGTCAACTTCCAACAATCCCTCTTCTTCAACCTGTTCGTCAACTTGTGGTTCCTTAGCCTTTCCTTTTCTGGTGACCACAACTTTAATGTGATTTTGATCACGGGGATTAACAATTGTCCCACTAGGAAGTGTGCCAGGTGCATGGGAGTTTGAAGCTAACTGTTGGGCAATTTGACCCATCTGAATTTCAAGATTTTTTATGGATGCTGTAGTATTTTTCTGATTATTTCGAGTCTCCTCTTGGAATTGGATGTTGTGAGTTGCCATTTTTTCAATTGCGATCTCCCAATCTGCCTTCTTAGGTACCTGTTGTGGCTGCTGCTGATATTGATTTTGATATTGACCCTGTGCCTGCTGTTGCACGTTCCCTCTTTGATCTTTCCATGCAAAGTTGGGATGATTTTTCCACCCCGGATTGTATGTGTTGGAGTAGGGATTATTCTGCTTCAAAAATTTTATATCTTCGATCTGTTGCGGTGTTGCAAAACAATGAACAGTATTGTGTGGTCCATTGCAAATGTCACACACTTCACTCGGTGCCTGTTGCACTTGAGCCACTTTCTGAGCACCTATGTTTTATGCTTTCAACCTTTTCTCTACCTCTGCAGCAACAACTTCTTCAATTTTCACCTGTTTATTTGTTTCAAGCTTCAAGTCAATAACTGCAGATTTGCTTGATACCCTGTCATATAACTCTAAATGCTCGTTCGAGGCAATAGCTTCAATTATCTTCTTCATACCGGTGGCTGTTGCAAAGTTGGCTGAGCCACCAGCTGCTGAATCCAGGATTTGTCTTGTTTGAATTCGAAGACCATTGACAAACATTTGCATTTGTTCAGTTTCATCCATGTTATGAGTAGGACAAGCCACTAGGATCCTTTTGAATCGTTTGTAGGCATCTCCCAGTGACTCACCCTCCTTCTGTTTGAAGTTTAGGATCTCATATCTTTTCCGCAATGACACAGAAGCGGGAAAATACTCCTGTAAGAATGTTGTTTCCATGTGCTCCCATGTAGTGATACTACCAGCAGGTAAGGAATAGAACCACTCTTCAGCCTCATCTACTAAAGTGAATGGGAACATACGAAGTCGGACTGCTTCTTCGCTATGTCCAGGCATTTTCAGTGTTGTACTCATGGTTAAGAATCTTTGCAGATGCTTGTTGGCATCTTCATTCACTCTTCCAGAGAAGGACCTTCTTTCGAGTTGATTAATGGTGCTGGGATGCAGCTGGAATTGTTCCACAGTAACTGGTTGGTTGACAATTGTCATACGACCACCCGGGGTGTTGGTTCCACCATAGTCACCGAGGAGTCTCTCTGGTGGTGGTGGATTAGCAGCCATGATTTTAGGAACTGTTTCCGTGTCTGAATCTGAATTCTCTGAGTGCACCGAAACAACTTCTTCCTCCACTTTCTCTGCTAATTCCAGTTTCTTTCTCTTAGCTTGTCTGAGTCTAGCGCGAAGAGTTCTTTCTGGATCTGCGTCAAAAGGAAAATCCGCTGAGGCCTTACCTCGCATAAACAAGTTAGACAAAGATTAGAATTGAATAACAAAATTGTCACAGATAAAATTTTGGTTGGCAAGCAACAAAATTTCGATAGAATAGAAATTAAAATATGTAGTTTGGCAATCCCCGGCAACAGCGCCAAAAACTTGATCGGAAAAATAGCAAGTGTACTATATTTATCGATGTAGTAATAAGGAGTTTTATTTCCAAGTATCGATCTCAAGGATTGCGTAGGAATTACTTATTTTAATTTGATTCTATCAGAACAAAAAGATAATGGTTTGGTTGTTTTGGAATTTATAATCGTAAACACAAAAATAGTAGAAATAATTGATTAAGATAAAAGATGCTAGGGTGAGTGGTTGAGTTAACCGGTTATGAATTCAGTCCCGATTTCTTTAATACATATGAAACATTCAATCACCTAACCTCTGGTATGTTCTTCTTAAGTCCTTAAGGAAGAAACTATTAAACTACCAATTCTTACTCAAATGTCCATTCAATTAATCATTGGTTTTAATCATACAAAATATCAAGGTTTACGGTGATTTACGAAAGTTTCTAGTCCTAGATGATGCATTCATAAACCCAATTGTGTGAAAACCCTAACAATCACAGTCCTGTTATTGAAAGTCATAGATCAATTTGTATTTGTCCGATACAAACGCATAATAACATCACACAATTGAATTGAAATACGTAACATAGTAATCAAGAAATCATTTGTTCAAATTCATAACATGCGATAACATCAGGACCACCCCCCTAGTATCAGGGGGTTTAGCCTCTCATAGTACTTAAAGAACTCATAAAGTAAAGATTAGACATTACAAGGAATTAGGAGAGTTTGATCTTCAATGGTTGATACCCTTGAATCTCGCCGTCTTCAAATCCGTCGTATTCGCTATCTTCTCCAATGCAATGCTTTCGTTCGTCTCTCAAAAAAAGGTCCCTTCTTCTTTCTCTTCCAAGCCTTCTTATAGCTTCAGATGACTCTCTTCCAAGCTAAAGGTCCAAACTACCCTTAATGAGCAGAATCGGTTCACACAGCAAAAATTAGGTTTTCCAAGCTGCGTTCAATCAACACGGCCGTGTGGTGGCATACGGGTGGCCGTGTTGTTCTTCAGCATTAATTATTTTCAGCATAAGTTACAGTGGCAACAACACGGGCCGTGTCCCTACACACGGGTGCCCGTGTTAATGCACTGTTTTAATCAACACGGCCGTGTGGTGGCACACGGGTGGCCGTGTTGATCTCTGTTATCTGCTCCCTCTCTACTCTGCTTGATCAACAACACGGGCAATGTTGTGGCACATGGGTGCCCGTGTTGACCTGCTGTTTTCTCATATTTTTGTCCTTCAGAGTGTCCAGAACTTCACCATTCTTGCTTTTAAACCTGTAACAATAACACTACCAAACGAAGCATAAAGGAGATCTTTTTGACATAAACTCGTAATCGAATGCAATGCAATACCAAACCAACAAAACATGCTAATTGACTCAAATGCAACTAAAAACAAACATAAATCTTACCAAGGTGATGAAAATATGTCGGATTAGCGGCGGGAATTCAATGGAAATGGTGACCGATCAGATTCAATTAAGGTATTTTTTCCCTTGACTGGAATATCTTAATTCTATCATATAAGATGCTGTTTCGACCCGATACAGAGAATCTCATTTTTACTGTTTGAGATGTTGCTTCATCAATATGAAGAGTCTCATTTCAGATTTTTTTAGAGATACTGCTCTAAGTATCCTCGGAGAGTCTTAGATTCAATTAAGGTATTTTTTCCCTTACTGGAATATCTTAATTCTATCATATAAGATGCTGTTTCGACCCGATACAGAGAATCTCACTGTTTACTGTTTGAGATGCTGCTTTATCAATATGAAGAGTCTCATTTCAGATATTTTTTAGAGATACTGCTCTAATATCCTCAGAGATTCTTAGATTCAATTAAGGTATCTTTCCCTTGCTGGAATATCAATCCTATCTGATAAGATGCTGCTTCGACTCGATACAGAGAATCTCACTTTTACTGTTGAGATGCTGCTTCATCGATATGAAGAGTCTCATGCCAGATTTTCTTTATACTGCTCTAGCATCCTGAAAAATCTTGAGATTTAGCTAGGGATGTCATTCCATTACTAACATATCTCGACTATGATGTCAAAGATACTGTTCTGACGACTCCCAGAAAGTCTTGACTGTTCCATTTTATAGTGGGATAGTGTCTTTTGCCATTTCTCATCGCATTTTCTTCTTGTATTTTCTTCCTTTCATTTCCTAGAACAAAATTTGGTTCTTGTATTTAACTATCTCCCACCGTAAATGCATAAAGACTACTGTCATTTTTACCTACCGGTTCGAGGTAATTAAATAGGGGCAACTGTCATACCTCAATTTTGTCCGGCCATTTGTGGTTACCCATGAGATCTCTTTGTTTCAAAGGTCCATTTGCATAAGCGTGTTCATAATCTAAAATGTGGTTTGAATATTTCTACATTACTAATCCAAAATCTATTTTCTTATTAGTAAGTATTAAGAGCCATGTTATTATTTCTATGAACACTATTTATTAATCCATTTACACACCCCAAATATTTATGCAAAGTTCTAAGTCTTTCATAGGTTCCTAAATTAAATTGGCATTTTTTTGAGTTAGAATTGTGTTTGTTTTTAAATTAAAGCACCATATTTAGATTTATATGTTGAAGTTAGAATTGTGTTGTTTTTAAATTAAAGCACCATATTTAGATTTATGTGTTGAAGTTAGAATTGTGTTGTTTCTAAATTAAGTCCCCATTTGGTTTCTTTGTACCTAAGTTGAAAGTGTATTGTTTTAAGAGATGAAATTACATTGACATGTCTTTTTTTAAATTCTTGGTCACAGTTGTTTTTTTTTTATTAATGATAACATGCTAGAGGCAATTTTTGGTTGAATGTTCATGGTGACCCAAGTAGGTTGCCAATTGAAATAAGAGGACAAATTTCAAAATGATTTAATTGATTAGCATAACTAGAAATATTGAGATAAGTTTTAAATACTTAAAAGGTAATTACATGGTTAAAATTTAATCCAATAATCCAAAATATACATTTAACCTAAAAAACTAATTAATTACATCTTAATTTAATAAGAATGTTATTGCAATTCCAACAGATAGGAACGAATTCCCAAAAAAAAAACCATTGCCCAAGAGACCAAAGCCAGTAAACCGTTGAACCCGCCTTGGAACTGGCACGCCTCAAAACTTGCTTGCCTAAAGCCTCACGCAGCCACCTTCCATTCCATCAAAGTCACTTCAAGTTGTAACCTGCAAAAAAAAAAACAACTTAAATAAAAAGCCCTTTCCAAAAGCGCTTAAAGGACTGAAGAATAAGTAATAAATTAATCAGTTTAACAATTTGCCCAGAGGACTAATTTGAACATCCAAAAAGCATTTCAAAGATGGATTAAACTAGTAATAAATTTACAAAAATAGAATCCCACATAACCTGGAGGAAAAAGACGTAACAGAAGAGAGTTTCTTTAAGACCTAGAAAATTCACCATTTAAAAATATCTTAAGAACACAGTCATAAGAACACAGCAGGATTTTTCTTAAAAAACCCTAAAAAACTAAACAAAGAAGATATTCTTAAAATCCCAGAGAGTAATCTAAATTAGTTTTGTTAAGAACACTAAACACGTAATACTAAAAAAAACCAGCAAATCGTAAGAAGAAATTAAAACAGCTTTGCATCCATATAATCCTCAGACATAAGTTAACAGAAAAAGAAGAAAGATTGAGAAGAAAACTTATCTGAAACTGTGACGGGTTGCCGGCGACGGACTCGGATCCAAACACTCTTCTTCGCCTGAAATCGTCCTTCCAGCTCCTTCGCCGTGGTAAGTAAAACGAATCCCCATTATTTGTCTTAAATCACAAACGTGCAAAAGCTTTGAGGTTGATTTAGGGAATTTTGGGTTCGGATCCGACCTCAGAGGGTCGTATTGAGTAAGATAGGTTGCATTTTGGGTAGTGCGACCGGAGAAGAACGGAGGCTCCGCCGTGAGCCGCCGCCTTCGGCCGTCTTCTCCGGGAGGAGAGAATTTTTAGGGTTTTTTTTGCATAGCTCCTTCTGAGCGTTTGAAGGTTGAAGAGAGAGAAAGGATGAGTGAAATGTTGTTACGTTTCCAGTTTTCTTTTTTTTAAAACCGTGTTTTGTTTGGTGAGGTGGCGGTGACAAGTGTCACCAACCCTGGACACTTGTCACCATTCAAAGGATGAGTCTTCTGGGTCAACGTTTGACCAGACCCTTCCTGGGCTTTCCTTTGCTCTTAGGCCCACGTTCCTTGACTGTTCACACCCCCACAGTTTAGAATAGAACAATGCTTTGATTTACACTAAATTCTTTGATCATTAGAATAGAACAATGCTTTGATTTATTTATTTTATTTTCGAAATTATAATTATACTATTGTTAATATTATTTTATTTTATTTTCGAAATTATAATTATACAATTGTTAATATTATTTTATTTTATTTTTGAAATTATAATTATACTATTAATAATATTATTTTATTTTATTTTCGAAATTATAATTATACTATTGTTAATATTATTTTATTTTATTTTCGAAATTATAATTATACTATTGTTAATATTATTTTATTTTATTTTCAAAATTATAATTATAATATTGTTAATATTATTTTATTTTATTTTCGAAATTATAATTATACTATTGTTAATTTTTTTTATATATAGTAAATATGTAATTATATTATTGTTATCATTATTAATATTTAATTATTTGGTTATATTCATTTTTTTATTACTACTACTTATTATTTAATTAAAATAAAATAATTCGTTAAACATTCGATTAATTAATTGATTATAGAATCACAAGTGTCCTTCATAATTTAGATGTTTATGTATCTTAAGGAGTGTATGTGCATTATTTTTTATCTATTTGTTTATATCGAATCTTGAGTGTAGACGAAATGACATGTTATAATTGTGACAAAATCACGTTGCTTTCATCGATTTTAAAATAATCCGAGCCGATTTCAAAATAAATCACATACTTCTCGATTCAAAGTCGAGCCCATTTTCAAAACACCTCTATAAGTCAATCGCTTGTAAAAGCATCGCCATCAACCTCACATAGCTTACTCTTGGGCTTTCTTACAATGAGACATATTCGATTTTATTTAATCGAGTAGAAGATCGATACACTAAAATAAAATTCATTTCATTCATAAATACAAATTTAAAACCTCGATCCGACATCGAAAGTTAAATTAAAATACTTAATAACATTTAAGCGACACTTCATTTGAAAATGAAAAGGGGGATGGTTTTGAGTTTTCAACTCCTCTTCTCGATTATTTGAATACGAGTTTTCTTACTCGGTTAGTCAAATGGTCGTCATTTCTAATCCATTTAAGCACAAACAAATCAAAATCCTTTTATAACAAGAAACCAAAAGGGAGATAACTTTGAGTCTTCAATTTTTCTCCTCGACTATTTGAATACAAGTTCTCTTATTTGGTTAGTCAAATAATTGTCGTTCATCTACAAACTTCTAAACCCGATTAAATCAAATTATTTTCATAATAAGCTAAATGAAAAGGGAGATGACTTTGAATTTTCAACTTCTCTCCTCAATTGTTTGAATACGAGTTCTCTTACTCGGTCAGTCGAACTATTGTCATTTTTTGCTAACTCATACTGTAAGTCAAATCACTTTCATAATAAACTGTACGAAAAGGGAGATGGTCTTGAGTTTTCAATTCTTCTTCTCAAATGCTTGGATATGAGTTGTCTTACTCAGCCATTCAAGTACTTGTCGTCTATTCTAAGAATACATCAACTATACACAACCTTATTTTCATAATTACTCAGATGAAAAAGAAAGTGGTCTAGAGTCTTCTATTCCCTTTCCCGACTATTAGGATACGAGTTGTCTTACCCGATTATCCGGGTATTCGTCATCCTTCCAAAACACCTTAACTATTATCAAATCTTTCCTATAATTAAGGACGAAAAAGAAAGTGGTCTAGAGTCTTCTACTCCCTTTCCCGACTGTTAGGATACGAGTTGCCTTACTCGACTATCCGAGTAATCGTCATCGAACCAAAAACATCTCAACCAATCAAAAACACCCAACATATTAATCCAACTTATCACCCCTGTGTGACCAAAACTATTTTCAGAAAGAACACCATTTAATCCTTTCTAATACGCACAACAAACTGGTGCTTAAGCCTCCGTCGAGATTAGACAAGCCAACGTTTAACCTTTAGGATGCGATCTAAACAGTCATTCATTAAACAACACCAACCAACCGTAGTTCCCCGAACTACGAATGCTCTGACTTCTTTATTGCACCATAAGAATACGTAGGCAGGAGATTGCTGTATCTTCGCGAGCACACTAATAAAAAACCTCCCCTTTCTCCTTTTTTTCTCATCCATTTTTATTTTCAATATTTTATAACCCAAAGATAACAAACAAACATGAATTAACACTCGAAACACAAATTAGAACTAAATGGTTCCCGTTGAGTACAACGGACGTAAGGGGTGCTAATACCTTTCCCTTATGTAATTCACTCCCGAACCCGAATATGGTTGCGACGACCATTATTCTATTTCCTAAAGGTTTTATCGATATTTTCCTATCCCTTCATTGGGATAAATAAAGTTTGGTGGCGACGCTGTTCGAACGTAATTTTTTCCGCGACCATCACGAGGAATCGTATTTTTCGAGATGCGACACTTGCCTTTTTCTGATCTCAGGTTTCTCTTCTTATTTGTACAAACATCTTCAGGTTAATCTCATTTATCCCCATAACCAGAGGATCGGAATTGCGGTGTAGTGATTCTATAGGGACTTCACCAGTGAGGCCTTGCTTTATTCTTTCCATGATTACGCATCGTTCATTATCTTTCCTCTGCTTCGTATGCTCACGGTTGTTGTAAATTGCAGCATGAAAAGTTGGTGGCGGCGTAATGGTAGAAGAAGGTGAATGCCATAGGGTTGAAGCTTTGAGAAAGAACTGAAGTTGTTGGCAATGAGGGAGATCAAATCTCCTGGTATGGAGAAGATTGAGGCTTTGTAATGGAGAAAACAGAGTTGTTAGCAATGAAGAAGAATGGAATTATTCAAGCTCTTGGAGAAGAAGCTTGGTGTGAAGAAGGTTGGTGGAGATGGAAGCCAAAAAAAACCCTTTGGAATGTGATGAAGGTATGAATTTATACTCTTAGATCTCCTCTTCTACTTCTTCTCTTATGGATTTCTGTTAGGAATTGGTTAGGTTTTGTTAGTTAGTTGATCCAATTATGCAGTTAGTTATGGGTTGGTGAATTCTGTTAGATTCGTTGTGAGTCAGTTGGATTTTCTGTTGGAGTTTCAAAGTTAGTTAGGTGGTTAGAGGTTTGTGAGAAGTTATTAGAAAACGGTTGGGGTATTGGTTTGATTTTCTGAGGTTCTGTTATTGAATGGGAACCTAACTTGTGAGATTTTCATTTTACAGGTCCTTTGGAAATTGGATTTTGCAGGTAACTTCAGATTCTGAATTAGTTCAGAGGCGGTTCTTGAAGAGCGAAATGAATGGCTACTAGAGATGGGGTTTGGTTATCAGTTTTGACGGTCAACAACTTCACTTATCCATTGCCATATCACATTCAGTATTAACATCATCACCAACCAAATTTCGATGCTTTGCCTTTTCTTTCATCATGAAGCAAACCATTGGAGGCGTCATTGATCGATTTAACCATGATAGCCATTACATAACATAGAGAACCGGCATTTCAGCAGCACAAGGTTCTTCGATGCGGCATTAGACAAGGGCTAGAACATTTTGATACATTACGGAAGTATATCGCCTTAGGCAAATAGGAACGGTAAATTTCGGGATCCTTGAGTCTTTGAGTACATTTTTAATATCGATCATGATCCTTTTTGAATTTGAGGAGATCAAGGCATGAACAGCAGACCGGCTACCATAATTTTCAATTGAAATATTTCTGTACAGGTTCCGGATCGCTTCATTAGTACCAGGCATTGCTTCCTCGGGACCAGGATTTAATGCGTTTGCTGTACAGTTGCCTCTACCACCATGACCTGTTGAGTTGTTGCTTGATTGCTTACATCTTTGGTCGATGGGAATTCTAATGGCAGGTTCCCAATGGCATTTTCTAATCAAAGTTGTTCTCTACCGGCGTCTTGGAAATTTCGGCTCTCCACATCCGTAATGTTTTGGACCTTTGCAAGCGATTCAAGAGCAGGTAGACCATGCAACTTATTTGAATAATCAATTATAGACTTTCCTTCTCTGAATGCTATTGAAATGAAGATGGTAAAATCTCTAGGAATGCAAAACGTTGCCTATTATGATTTCTGCTCTTTGATTTATTTTTGCAATCTGTTATGGTTTCGGAATTTAATCGGCGACAATTTCCATTTCGCAAGTTGCTTAGAAGTGGGCTTTTGGATTCATTGGTTTGTTTTTCCAGGTCTATGCTTATCAATCAAGTAGGCCATGAGGTGGAAAATGGTTGGATAAAGGTTCATAGCATCAGAGTCGGCTTTTAACGTATCCGCTTACCAAAGATCAAGAATCAAATATGGAGGATTGGATTAGAATTAGGGTGGGGATTTATGTTGTTTTCTTTTGTTATAACTTGAACCATGTATATTGTATGAGTGTGTTAGAAAATGGAAAGGTTTTGAATGAGAATATATAGTCTTTAAATGACATTAATGCATCATCATGGAATATTTTTGGATGATTTATGAGAATTAAAGATTGTTTAAAGGACGGATGGAGAAATTGAATTATTGAATTCCTGGTCGAAATTTGCGTGAAGGTGTAAATGACTTGGATGGTGGATTGTTTTGGATAGGTTATGAATACTTTTGGTGCTTGTGCAGGCTTTGTTTGCTTAATAATTAATTATATGGTAGCATGTCAATATGTGTTCATGGTATGCACGGTTAACGGTTTTTTGTAGTTTGTAAATTGGACAATGGTTAGGTATATGTACATTTGGATATAGTTTGGAGAATGATGAATGGATTCAAATGGATATTGGTTTAATAAAAGTGGTTTATTGGATATGGACAATTGGGTCGGGCTTGCAAATGGGTTTTGATTTTTGGTTTGGAATGAGTAATAGATATGCAAGACCAAAAATGGGCTTACTCTAGGACAACCTTCATGGCCCATAGGAAAAACAATTCCGAAGATCAATTTGAATTCCCAATTCCAACTTCAAAATTAAATCTTCAATTTCCAAATTAACTTGAATTTCTAAATCAACTTGAATTTCCAAGAGCAACTTGAATTTCCAAAATCAATTTAAATTTCCCAATTAACTTGAATCAATGATGAAATGATCATGGACGCTTATGTTAAATGCAACGATCAAGTATGGCAAGTTGACTAAAAAGTCAACGGTTGACTAAAAGTCGACTGATGCAAAAGATGATGAAATGGACTTCTCTGATTAAAATGTATGTTCAAAAGGGTACTATGATCCAACTAGAACCAGAGTGACTTGGGTCAAATGAGATGCAGTGGAATATGAATGCAAACAAGCCATGTATTAGGGTTTAGCTAGGTCAAAGATCCAAGTGTCAAGCAATGACCAAAGGTCTTAAATCCAACAATTTGTTAATGTCATGAACCAATTTAGGGTTTACAACCCTTCAAAACAAATCACAAGGATTACCAACTCCAATACTGAAATCTCCAATCCGAGCCCGCTTTGTTAATCAGAAACCTCGAATCTGTGAGGTATGAATGACGATGACTATGCATGAGACATGAGGTTAGATGGATCTCGGGTTAGATGAAAAAGCAAAAATGGAGGGCAAATTTTTGGGTACTAGAGAGTTTTGATCCTTCTTATAATATCATTCTTTTCTTTTCTCATTCATTTTATTTTCTTCTTTTCACAACAATTTTCTTGAAATTTTGGATCATATTCTCTAGTATCGCAACCCTAAACTTACAACTTTGCTCACTTCCAAGAGCAACCCAAACTTAATATTTTTCATATACTTTAGGAAATATACTTCTACATAACTCCAAAGGGAGGATGGAAAGAAATGATCTTTCAAGTAATATGGCTAAGAATTTAAGGCTACATCACCGAAAGAAAGGCTTAGGCTCAAAGTGGTTAGCAATGGATATACCCATTACTACATGGTGGTTTACAAAGGCTCAAAGTTATAAAAAAATAGCCTTAGTGTGTCTTGGTCAAACCATATAACTTAATCGAAAATAGATCAAACCAGATAAGAGAATAATGAATGGATACACTCATAAAGAAAGAAAAATGAACAATGGAAATATTTGGCTCAAACCTTACTAGATGAGGTATTTGTAGGTTGAGTACAAGTGAGTTTATTCTTTTCTCATCCTTATCCTTCAAGTTGTTAGTTGCTATTGTGATGATCAATTTTCTTTTTGGATCATTTGTTCAATGTTAAAGTGCTAAACTCGCAATCTAAAAGAAACAAAACAGCTACAAACTTGCTTATTAAATACAACATGGTGTTACCACAAGAAATCTCTAAGGCATGTTGAAGGCGTAATTAATGAAAGGGTCTTATGAATTTAAGGTTTATACCCCATCAAGGGGTGGAGATGTGCCTGAGATAAGCAAGAGTTGAGAAAAACGTAAGTCATCAAGGGATGAAACCGACAGAAGAAGCATGTTTGGTCGAAAATCCATTTCGTCGACTGAAATGAAGATTGGGACTTAAGGAATTTTGGGTTGTGCCAAACACATAGAAGACAACGTCGCCCTAAATACCTGGGCAGGAGAAGTTTGAAATTGAAAATGACTAGCAGTTACAAGAAGAATAAAGCGCCAGAATATGGAGCAGTTTGCAGAACGTGTATAGAGCAGTTTGCAGATCGTGTGGCACGACGTCTGCTATTTTCTAGGATTTTTTGGCCTGTAGGCAGTTTCTTTAGTTTAGTATAAATAGGATATCCCACAAGGGGCTCAGGGTGTTCACCTTGTACTAAAATCACTTATAAAAAACTTCTCATTCCCAGCGTGAGGAAGCAAGACTTTTTAAGAGTGCTATGTACGTGAATCACCACATTTATTTCAATGCAACTTCCTTACTTTTCAATTGTTCCCGTTGAACATTTTATTTTAATTTCATTTACTTTTGAGTTATCACTTTACGTTATCGTCTACGCTGTCGACATTGATTCTATTACGATAATAGAGTTCACCAAAAGCGTGTTCGTCGTGTACGTCTTTTGAATGTTGTAGTGCTGTCGGTCACGAGTCACCCATAGGTTATAGCATCATTTAAACCTTTCGTGTGGGAAAAAACATGCGCTTGTTCAATACTTTGTCAGGAGTCGTTCCTCACAAAGTCGTTCTGTCGAATTGAATAAGCCACACTTGTACTAGCACATGTCTTAGGATCAACTGGTAGATCCTGCAAGTAACCCTTAAGTTTTAAGCCCTAGGGAGGACCAGCGGTTGTTTACCAATTTCTACAGTAAACAAAATGGCACGCCCAGTGGGACAGTGCTAGTGCAATTACGAAATTGCATGAAACTTAGAAATGGCAAACTATATAGTAAGCCACGAGAAACTTTGAAAATGTCAAATTCCAATACAGATGAAGTGCCACAAGGGACTTTATCCACTACGGAAACAGTAATTTCACAGGTTGCCACTTTGCCGCTGATGAAAAGTGCAACCCCAACGATGTCGACTACGGGTGCGGTTGGAACATCAATTCCTTTACCTCCACCGGGGGGTTCAGGATCAACGATAACGACGTTCAGACCTTATGTGCCTCGCTTTGGCACCACAGATCCTCTTTATGGAATGTCGTATTCCTTAATGCCAGGATATCAGTCGACATCAAGTACAACATTGTTTTCAGACAATGCTCCAAACACGAATCCCTCCTTGCAAGGATCAGCGCAAGGGGGCAATGTTAGGAATAATACTCAGAAAAGAACCATGCCGCTGTCGAACACTTCAATAGTGGTGTTGAGGCAGCAAATGGATGATAGTAACCATGAGTTGGTTAATAGGTTAACCAATCAAATGGGTACAGTTTTTAATCCAGTGATACAGGAATCTGCTGAAACAAATAGGTAGGTGGTGAATCAATTAACGCGCTTGTGTAATTTTTGGGGGCACCGGCTCGACAGATGGCACAAGTGGTTAGGTAAATCGTTCCTGTTCAGATGGAGATAGGGGCAGCAGAAGATGAGACAGTCCACGAGGGACAAATCCTTAAACCCCAACAAAATCAAGGCGTTGAATCAGGAGTCGCAGGACGTAACCAGATGGTATTGGTTAACCGACACCAAGATGCTGATCAAATTGTCGATCAACATCGACAAGAAGACTTAGCAGTAGAAAATAATTTGACAACTATTGTCGAAAGGATTATGGCTAGAAATGGTATGGGTGCCACATTGCAAAGGCCACTGTACGCCTCCCCGTTGGCTGAATTTATTCTCCAAACCGAGGCACCTAAGGGAATGAAAGTGCCTAAGTACACTAAGTTTGGGGGAGAATCTGGTGAGTCGACAATAGAGCATGTTGCCAGATATCTAATAGAGTCAGGAGATTTAGCTCATAATGAGTGTTTGAGAGTGAAAAACTTTCCCTCCTCTCTGACTAAGGCTGCCTTCACATGGTTCACTTCTTTGGCCCCAAGTTCAATTGATTCGTGGGCCAAATTAGAAAAAAAGTTCCATGAACAGTTTTACGAAGGACACTCCAAAATTAGTTTGGCAGAATTGTCTAGTATCAAGAGAAGGTTTGCTGAGAGCATTGACGATTATCTTAATCGATTCAGATCATTAAAGGCCAGGTGCTTTACGCAAGTACTAGAACATGAACTTGTTTAGATGGCTGCTGGGGGGTTAGATTATTCCATTAGGAAGAAAATAGACCCAACTTTTGTGAAAAGTATGTCACAATTGGCCGATAGAGTTTGACATCTCAAACGGCTAAGGTTAGAAAAGGTTAGACACAATAAAGCTAAGAAAGAAAAAGTAGCGTTTGTCGACTATGACGCGACAGATCCAATATATGAGGCTGATTATGCCTCATCGACCGAATTAGAAATTGACGTGGCTGAGTTAAAGCCAGGATCTGCCTATGAGTGTCGATCATTACTTCCTGTGCAAGGAAAAAATCCTGTCAAAAATAATCCAAAATTCCCTTCGAAAACTTATACTTTTGATGTGACAAAGTGTGAGGAAATTTTTGATCTGTTAGTCAAAGATGGTCAAATGGTGGTGCCACCTGGTACTAAAATACCACCATTAGAACAAAGACCGAAAAGAGGATTTTGTAAGTATCATAATTATCTTGGTCATAATACCTCTAATTGTTACCTTTTCAGGGATCTAGTTCAGAAAGCGATTCAAGAAGGCAAGCTGAAATTTGCTGGCCGCATAATGAAGATCGACGCTGACCCTCTCCACCAAGAGGAAGCTCTATTCGTGGAGCCAGTCGAGATCAACATGGTCGAGGTCACCGAATACGATGAGGCCGACATGCTGAAGCAAACTAGTGAAAGCCCGGATATCGACATAGCTGAAGTTTACCCAAGGGCTGATGAAGACTTGGTAGATTTCCTGTATCGCTGCAAGAATAAGGGCTCACAAGTTTTCTTGTACCCTAGATGTGGTGCTGTCACCGAAAAAATAGTTGCTGAAAATTTCCAGAAGCTACAGTTGGGCAAAAGCAAAAGAAACGGGCTGAACAGAGAGCGCCAGAACGAAAGAGGCTCAAAGAAGGCTGTGGAAAGTGCTCAGGCGAGGCCCAGGAGCTTCATCCCGTCGGCAAGTGTCCCTAGGGGCACTTGGGTCAAGCCTCAGGAAAAACAAGAAACCCCACAAGGGGCTGCTGCTGCTAGAGGAGGTCTAGCAATTAATTACAGGCGTGAGTTCAAGTCTGAAAAAAGGACTCATGTCTCTGAAAATTATTTGGGGAAGAACCCCATGTCGAGGATTCAATGGAGACGCTTTCAAAGGCGTAAGAATGCCAAAAGAGAGGCTGCTAGAGGAATAGCTGGAAGAGGCATGGCCAGTGGGGCGAATGCTGGAAAGAAGGTTGTTGTGAAGGTCGACACGACAACAAAAGAACGGATCAGAGAGTATGTTCATCGACCAACTGAGAAATGTTCTGATGAAGTTACTGATGACTTCAATTCAGAATCTGAAGCAAGTCTGGACATCTTGGTCAACGTGGTGTCAATTCTACCACAAGAATATAATTGTGTGACTGAGGTGGAGGAGTCGGTAGACGATGCTGACGCTGAAGAAATGGCTTTACACCAGCCAAGATGCTATTTTGTGTTAAACGATGGTTCTGCTGAGAGCCAAGAAGCAGTTTTCGAAAGGCCCACGATGACTATGAAAAATCATTTGAAATCGTTGTTGATTAGGGCCAAAGTGGAAGGCGTAACTATCAACAAAGTTTTGGTAGATTGTGGCGCCACTATCAACATAATGCCACACCATATTCTGAGGAAGATTGGAAAGTATGATACTGACATCAGATCCAACAACGTGATCTTGTCTGACTACGGGGGCAAAACAAAAAGCACCATGGGTATGATTATGGTGAATATCACTGTTGGTTCAATAACTAGACCGACATTGTTTATGGTGATAGATGCCAAGCCAAGTACAACTTGTTATTTGGCAGAGAATGGCTCCATGGTGTCGGAGCCGTACCATCTTCAGCACATCAAAGATTGGTGATTTGGAGAGAAGATGGAGTGGTCGAAAATATCGAAGCCGACCAAGGATACTTCATGGATGACGTGAATAATGTCGGCAAGAAGGAATTTGAGAGAAAGTTGGCCAACATTTCTCCTTGTTTTCCAGCTGAGGATGTGTATGCTAATCTGAGTGAAGCTTTTGTTTCTCTAACTCTGCATGAGACTCATGGCTTCATTTGGGATGTGGAACATTTGGATGATCCACCCTATACAGGTATCCGGCCGACAGGCTGGGGAGATGTCACTGATGATGACTGAGCTAGAAGCTCTAAAAAGGATTTCGGTATACGTTGCCGAGAACAAAATAAAATTGGCTCTAGAGGCTGAAGAAAACATGGTTGTCGAAGCCTATGTGTTAAAGAAAGAAGGTAATTTGGCTATTGAGCCAGAGCCTCCAGATAAGCCAGTTTTGGCTAAGGAAAACGTCAACATGCAGCGTTTGGACTGTATTTATGACGATGAACCTTTAGGGTTTGAAAAAGATCCAAAGGCGCCAGAAAAAATGCGACCAAAAGACCCCTTAGAAGAAGTCGACCTTGGCGAAAGAGTTAAAATCTGAGGTAATATCTTTACTTAAAGAATTTAGAGATTTTTTTGCTTTGGATTATAACGAAATGCCTGGTTTAAGTAGGGATTTGGTCGAACTAAAACTGCCCATAAAAGCTGGAAGAAAGCCAGTAAAGCAGACGCCTAGGCGTTTCGCACCAGAGATCATGGCAAAGATAAAAGCGGAAGTAGAAAGGCTCCTAAAAAGCAAGTTTATACAAACTGCAAGGTATGTCGAATGGTTGGCCAATATTGTGCCAGTAATTAAGAAAAATGGGTCTTTAAGAGTATGTATTGACTTTAGAGATCTAAATGCTGCTACCCCCAAAGATGAGTATGCCATGCCCATAGCGGAAATGCTGGTCGATTCGGCCGGTGGTTTTTAATATTTAAGTATGTTAGATGGTTATGCTGGATATAACCAAATTTTTATTGCAGAAGAAGATGTGCCGAAGACGGCGTTTCGATGCCCAGGAGCCTTGGGAACATATGAGTGGGTTGTCATGCCATTCGGCTTAAAAAATGTCGGAGTAACATATCAGAGGGTAATGAACTCAATGTTCCATGATTTTATTGAAGATTTCATGCAAGTATACATTGATGATATTGTGATAAAATCAAATGGTCGACTCACCCACGTCGAACATCTCCGAAAGGCCTTTTTAAGGATGAGGAAATGTGGATTGAAAATGAATCCATTAAAATGTGCTTTTTATGTGCAGGCGGGTGATTTCCTTGGCTTTGTGGTGCATAAAAAAGGTACCGAAGTAAACCAAAGCAAAACAAAAGCCATTATGGACGTCAAGCCTCCGTCGACCAAAAGGGAACTGCAATCCCTGTTGGGAAAAATCAATTTTCTTAGAAGATTTATATCCAATTTAAGTGGCAAAACCAAAGCCTTTTCACCACTACTTTGACTGAAGAATGAGGACTTTAAGTGGCAAGAAGAGCACCAAGAGGCTTTCAAAAAAATCAAAGAGTATTTGACTAAGCCTCCAGTACTAGCCCCTCCCGTTAGGAATAGGCCGATGAGGTTGTATATTGCAGCCTCAGAATCGACTATAGGAAGTATGTTAGTCCAAGAGGATGAAAAACGTGAAGAAAGACCTGTGTATTACCTTAGTCAAATGCTTAATGATCCTGAAACTAGGTATAGTGATATAGAAAAACTATGTCCATGCCTGTATTTCTCTTGTATGAAACTAAAGCAATATATTAAGCCTGTCGATGTGTACATATCTTCTCACTTTGATATTATTAAACACATGTTATCTAAACCAATTTTGCATAGTCGAATTGGTAAATGGGCTTTAGCGTTAACTGAGTACTCTCTGACATACATGCCTTTGAAAGCAATGAAAGGGCAGGTAGTGGTAGATTTCCTTGTCGACCATTCAATGGTCGAAATAGCGCAAAATTACGTAGACGTAATGCCATGGAGATTATACTTCGACGGTTCAAGGCATAAGCATGGATCTGGGATAGGAGGAGTCATAATTTCTCCAGATGGAATTCCAGCAGAGTTCAAATACAGAATTGAAGGAGTATGCACAAATAATGAAGCAGAATATGAGTCGTTGATTACAGGAATTGAACTACTGCTAGAATTGGGGGCAAGGAATGTCAAAATTATGGGAGGCTCTGAGTTAGTAATTAAGCAGGTATCAAAAGAATACATGTGTGTTAAAGAAAATTTAATCATGTATTTTGTGGTTACCATCAGATTACTCAAGAGGTTTGAGCAAGTCAACCTCCAGCATATACCACGGAAAGAGAACCAGAGAGAAAATGATTTGGCGCAGGAGGCTTCAGGGTACAAAGCATCGAAAGGCCATGTCATACGGTGAACTGACTTTATGTGTTTTTGCTTTGGAAAGCAAATGTCGCGGATAGCAAGAGTCGCCACTGACTTTTCTTTTATCCCATAAGGAAAGGTGGAAAAGAACAGGAAAGCCCTTAGTTAGACTTTGGGTTCGGGAGGTACATTATACAAAGGGAAGGTGTTAGCACCCTTTGTATCCATGGTTATCCATGGGCTCTTAATTGCTGGATCACTTATGTTTGTCTGAAAAAGTGTTTGTGAATTGCTTAAAAAATGTTTTGAAAAGAGAGTTTAACTTTGTAATGATTCTTGTACGAATGTATACAAAGTATGTATCTCGTTTAATTTTGAAAGCGGCTTGGAAAAATATAACTTGGCAATGATTCTAGTACGAATGTATACCAAGTGGTGATTTTCTAGTAGATGTTTTGCAAAGCGTGATGTTTGAAAAATGTTTTAGGTTGTGAGTCAGCAATTAAGAGTTATACAAGGCCTTTATGGGCATTTCCTATCCTTATGAGGATAAAACTGTCCTTACTATTGAGAAGTAAGTAGTTTTATCCTTTGGATGTAAAAGGGTCATCGTAGGGTCATCGATTGGTCATTGAAGGCAACATTTGTAAGGATACCTTAGCATTCGAAGGGACGATCATCATTCAACCGTAGGCTACAACGACGGGTCATCGAGGGACAAAATCATATATTCGCAGGCAACATCCGAGGGACGATGATTTATTTTATAGGGACATGATGATTTAATCGAAGGGTCTTTGCTAAGTGTATCCCCACATTCGCGGGACATGACCATAATACCGTAATACCGTAAGGCAACAAAGAGAGGTCCAAGATCACATATTCAAAGGCAATATTTTATAATCAATTAGGTAATTAGGATGAATCTCCACGTTATAATCAATTAGGTAATTAGGATGAATCTCCACAAGGGTATCCCACAAATAAAGTGGAATACCTAGCAAGCTACCTTCTCCGGGAATATGTGAACCCTTACACAATTCAGCAAACATGTCAGAATACCAAATCAAGGTGCGGTCAAGAGTTGCACCCAATAAAAGGCATCACAACAGAAATAGTGTTAGGTAAATAAGGCATGATTACAATAAAACATGTCAGATAGGCAAAAAATCAGAACAAAAAATCAGCGACTATCATGCTCGCCGCTGCCTCGCCTAGCGAGGGCTTGGCGGACACTCGCTACATGTTCGCTTAGTGATGTGCTAGCAAACGGTTGCGGGTTTTGAATTTCAGAACAGTACGATTCCAGCAAGCTCCACACCCTATGGCATCCATCACAGAAATTACATGGTTAAACGTTCAAGATATTCATACATACTTAAACTCACATGCAAAACTTAAGATATTTTTATAAATTCAATCATAATGCCACATGCAAATTAAGAACATAAAGCGATAATAGTAATGCAAACCTGTTTGCAATTGAATTGCAACCTTGAATTGGCAAGTCGCTCTTAGGGTTGGCGCCGGATTGAGTTGGGCGGAGGTAACCTTTGTGCAGATGAGTTTCCTTCAGGGTTTCCTTTAGGGTTACTCTAAATTCTCTGGGTTAGCCTCCAGGGTTTGCTGTCTGTGAGTGTTCTCCTTAGTTCTCCGTTTTCGTTCCATTTCCGTTCTCCTTTTTCTGAATGAGGTCTAGGTATTTATAGTGATTTTTGTGACCTAATGGGCTCAGAATGAAGCCCAGAATTTCTGGTATTCGCAAGCTTCGCTAGGCGAGTGGTGTAGCGAAGGGTTCGCTAGGCGAAGGATTTGCTCGCCTAGCGAGCATGCCAGTTTGAGCCATTTTCTGGATTTGGTCATCTGTGTGTTGGGTCTTTGTTCCTTTAGGATCAATGTCTTGAAAAATAAGTTGGAGTGCCTTGAAGAATGTCTTGAAAGATTAACGGGCAATTTTTGGGGTATGACAGTTGCCCCTGTTCAATATTCTTGAACCGAGAGAGTTAGAATGGTATGTACGCCATTCGTGGTCTGGAGGTGGAAGATTATTGAACACTAGAATGCCCCAAAAATTTGCACTTGTTAATTAGAAGTTATTCCTGACGGAGATGGGCTTAAAGATGCCATCCAGGAAGTTTGATGATGAAAGATCAGAATGGATCATACGCTGCTGGGGATAAAGGATCAGAATGGACCATACGCTAGACCGTATCTGAATTGCAGACTGAACCGTCTATTAGGCTGCCTTTGGAGAAGTAAAGATCAGAATGGATCGTACGTTAGATCGTATCTGAGTAGCAGAATGAGTTATCCATTAGGCGGGTGACTTCGCTGGGGATGAAAGATCAGAATGGATCATATGCTAGATCGTATCTGAGTTGCAGAATGAGCCATACGTTAGGCTGTATCTGACGAAGGTAGAATCAGAATGGATCGTACGCTAGATCGTATCTGAGTTGAAGATCCAAATGGGTCGTACGTTAGACCGTATTGGAGTTGCAGAATGAGCCGTACGTTAGGCTGTATCTGAAGAAGAAAGTAGTCGTACGCTAGACTACACCCCGGAATGTACTGTACGTTAGGCAGTATCTGAGGATTTGAAGATCCAAATGGGTCGTACGTTAGACCGTATTGGAGTTGCAGAATGAGCCGTACGTTAGGCTGTATCTGAAGAAGAAAGTAGTCGTACGCTAGACTACACCCCGGAATGTACCATACGCTAGGCAGTATCTGAGGATTTGAAGATCCAAATGGGTCGTACGTTAGACCGTATTGGAGTTGCAGAATGAGCTGTACGTTAGGCTGTATCTGAAGAAGAAAGTAGTCGTACGCTAGACTACACCCCGGAATGTACCGTACGTTAGGCAGTATCTGAGGATTTGAAGATCCAAATGGGTCGTACGTTAGACCGTATTGGAGTAGTTGAAGAAGTCATATGTTGGGTTGAATCAGAATGAACCGTACGTTAGGCTGTATCTGATAATATTTGTTGTATTTGCAGTAAATATCTGAAATGGGCTTAAAGATGCCATCATTAGGAAGATGCCAGAATGCTTGCCAGAATGAATGTTCATATGGAGTATATCTGAAAGATGTATCTGGATCTTGAATGTGATTGATAAAGGTGTCTGCCTGAATGAACTTTTTTATTTTGACTATATCAGGAGGATAATTAACCTGAAAAATAAAGTTAGCTTTATGCCATGTCACGATGCATGAGATGTTTTATGCTTTTGAAAATAAATGCGAACATTGTATGCATGTATGTGATGTGAAATGATGCATGAAATGAATTATGCGTCTGAGAATTTTGCCAGGGGAAAATAAATCCCCATATCCTGGTTGGAGATATTTGTATTGATGACCCTTTCTCAGCTGGGGGTATTTGATTTCTGTCTGATGGTAGAAATGTTCAACAGAAGCCTGGCTGGGGGTGGAAGAGATGACCAATTTGTCTAGTAATACCAATTTCTTCTGGGGAATAACTGGCTTTGCTGGGGAATAGAATTAGCAACGGATTCATTGGAAAGCATGGTTAGACCTTCTCCTCGATCCTGAAGTCTTGTAGTAACCGCTATTTCTATTTCATGCATGCATTTTTGGTAAACATCGATCATATTCAAATGCATATATTAATTCAAATTAAATCAATGGACGTTTACGCAAACAAAACAGAAAAAGTAAAACAAAAGCATCTTTTTGGAAATAAAATTGTATTGATTTTGAAAGAGGGCCTATAAACAGGCAATTTGAGCACAAGGAGACAGAGATCCTAGTAAGAGGAAATCGTCGAGACAACAAAGAAAAGCTATGAAGAAAAAGTCCTATTGGTTTTAATTCTGCCACTGTCATTATGTCTTCAAGCATCTCATCTCCTACCGTCGGATTAGAAGTGATTGGCTTGTTCAGTCCCTTTGACTTGGGTGAAGGCTGACCGAGAACGGGACATAGTCATACGCTTTTAATCCCTAATTTTTGCCTGGACCGCCTTTTCAGGTTTTCAGTCCACCAGGATACCCTTTTTTGCCCAAGCCGCCTTTTCAGGTTTTCGACTTGCCGGGTGTACATTTTTATATGTTTATCCCTAATTTTTGCCCGAACCCTTTTGGTTCGCCGGGGTGCCCTTACTTTTGCCTAGATACGTCGACCTAGCGGGTCTCTTTTATGCGTAGTATTTTTTAACTATGTCCGCGTTCACGGGATGCGGGAAATCTTCGCCATCCATTGTAGCAAGCATCATGGCTCCACCAGAGAGTACCTTCTTAACCACAAATGGCCCTTCGTATGTGGGAGTCCATTTGCCTCTAGGATCACCTTGTGGTAGAATGATACGCTTCATCACCAAGTCGCCACTTTGATACACCTGTCTCTTGACCTTTTTGTTAAATGCCTGGGTCATGCGTTTCTGATATATCTGTCCATGACAAACAGCCGCGAGTCTCTTTTCATCAATCAAATTTATCTGATCGAGTCGAGTCTGAATCCATTCATCCTCATCTAAGTCTGCCTCTTTCATGATTCTTAGAGAGGGAATCTGAACTTCCACTGGTAAAACGGCTTCCATTCCGTAGACTAAAGAGAAGGGAGTTGCCCCTGTCGAAGTGCGTACTGAAGTGCGATAACCATGAAGAGCAAACGGTAACATCTCATGCCAGTCTTTGTATGTTACTGTCATCTTTTGTATAATCTTCCTAATATTCTTATTAGCAGCTTCTACGGCGCCATTCATCTTTGGTCGGTACGGAGAAGAGTTATGGTGTTTTATCTTGAACTGCGTGCAGAGTTCAGTAATCATCTTGTTGTTCAAATTAGTGCCATTGTCAGTGATAACTCTTTCGGGGATGCCATATCGACAAATGAGATTATTCTTGATGAATCGTGCCACCACATTCTTAGCGACAGAAGCAAATGAGGCTGCCTCTACCCACTTTGTAAAGTAATCAATAGCAACGAGGATGAAACGATGTCCATTAGAAGCAGTAGGTTTAATCTCCCCGATCATATCAATGCCCCACATTGCAAAGGGCCAAGGAGCTGTCAACACGTTTAATGGAGCAGGAGGCACATGTACTTTATCCGCATAGATCTGGCACTTGTGACAAGTTCTGGAGTGATGGCGGCAATCAGCTTCCATGGTAGACCAATAATACCCTGATCTCAGAATCTTCTTGGCCATTGTATATCCGCTAGAGTGAGTCCCAAAAATACCGGCATGCATGTCTTCCATAATCTTTTCTGCTTCCTTTTTATCCACACAGTGAAGCAAAGTCGAATCATGATTACGTTTGTATAATACCCCGTTACTCAAAAAGAATTTAGCGGAGAACTTCCTCAGAAATTTTCTGTCGTTGATGGATGCCCCTTCAGGGTATTCCTGAGTTTCTAAATATCTCTTTACTTCGTGGAACCAAGGTTTCTCTTCTACTTCATCAGCATTAAGTTCATAACAGTATGCTGGTTCATCTAATCGTTCAATGGTGATCATGGGAGCTTCATCGTCCCATCTGACTCTGAACATAGATGACATGGTAGCCAATGCGTCTGCCAACTGATTCTCTTCTCGTGGAATATGTTCGAATGTAATCTTTTCAAAGTATGGGATTAACGTCAACACCCGCTCTCGATAAGGGATGAGATTCGGATGTTTAGTGTCCCATGCTCCTTTGATCTGACTGATTACTAAGGTTGAGTCTCCGTACACACTCAAAAAAACTTGATTCTTAGGTCTATAGCAGCTCTGAGTCCCAAAATACATGCTTCATACTCAGCCATATTATTGGTACAATCAAAACATAGTCTAGCGGTGAAAGGCGTATGGCAACCCCTGGGAGAAATAATTACAACACCAACACCATTGCCCAATGCATTAGAAGATCCATCAAAAACCATAGTCCATCGGGATCCCAATTCGGGTCCTTCATCCGGTCCAGGTTCTTCGTAATCAGTAACAAGCATGACATCCTCATCTGGGAACTCAAAATTCATAGACTGGTAATCATCCACTGCTTGATGAGCCAAATGATCAGCTAGCACGCTTCCTTTGATTGCTTTCTGGGTAGTATACTGGATATCATACTCTGTTAAAATCATCTGCCATCTTGCTATTCTTCCAGAGAGGGCAGGTTTCTCAAATATATATTTGATAGGATCCATCTTAGAAATCAATAAAGTGGTGTGATTCAACATATACTGTCTTAGTCGGCGAGCAGCCCAGGCCAAAGCACAACAAGTTTTCTCAAGCAGTGAGTATCTCGTTTCATAGTCGGTAAACTTTTTGCTAAGGTAGTATATGGCGTGCTCTTTTCGACCAGACTCGTCATGTTGCCCCAACACACACCCCATTGAATTTTCTAACACGGTCAAATACATAATTAGAGGTCTTCCTTCAACTGGTGGCATCAGAATTGGAGGTTCTTGGAGGTACTTCTTGATTTTGTCAAAAGCTTCTTGACATTCATCATTCCATATCATCTCTTGATTTTTCCTCAGTAACTTGAAGATGGGTTTGCAGGTAGCGGTCAAATGGGAGATAAATCGGGCAATGTAATTCAAACGTCCCAAGAAACCTCTAACTTCTTTATTTGTACGGGGAACTGGCATTTCTCGAATAGCTCTCACCTTGGCCGGGTCAACCTCAATTCCTCTGCCACTGACAATAAATCCCAAGAGTTTACCAGATCTTACTCCAAATGTGCATTTGTTCGGGTTCAATCTCAACTTGTATTTCTTCAACCTCTCAAACAGTTTGTATCAATGATCGAGATGTTCTTCTTCAGTATGAGATCTGGATATCATGTCATCCACATATACTTCTATTTCATGATGGATCATGTCATGGAACAAGACCACCATAGCACGCTGGTACGTTGCCCCGACGTTCTTCAACCCGAATGGCATTACTTTGTAACAAAAAGTGCCCCATTGCGTCACAAACGTAGTTTTTTCCATGTCTTCAGGAGCCATCTTAATCTGGTTATAACCCGAGAATCCATCCATGAAGGAGAATACCTTGTGTTGAGCGGTGTTATCTACCAGAACATCAATGTGCGGAAGTGGAAAGTCATCTTTGGGACTCGCTTTATTCAAATCTCTGTAATCTACACACATTCGCACCTTACCATCCTTCTTTGGCACTGGTACCACATTAGCAACCCATTGGGGATAAGAAGTAACAGCTAGAAAACCGGCATTAAGTTGTTTCATAACTTCGGCTTTGATTTTCTCGGACATTTCAGGACGCATGCGACGAACCTTTTGCTTAACAGGATGACAATCTTATTTCATCGGCAAACGATGTACTACTATATCAGTATCCAGTCCTGGCATGTCTTCATAAGACCAAGCAAAAATCTCAATATAGTCATGTAACATCTGAATCAATCTTTCCTTGATACTGTCTCCCAAGCCTGCTCCTATTTTGACTTCTTTCTTGTCTACTTCAGTACCCAGATTTACAATTTCGATTGATTCCTCATGCGGCTGTATAGTCTTTTCTTCTTGCAGTACCAGTCTGGCAAGCTCTTTAGGTACTTCACAATCTTCCTCACTTTCATCCTCGGCTTGGTAGATCGGATTTTCGAAGTCATAATTGACAGTAGCAGAACTATTATCAACAGGATCTAGAGTGGGTGTGGATCTGCAATTCGTTACGTGAGTGTGTGTAAGAAAACATAGCTTGTTCGAAAGATGACAGGAAAGATAAAGAGCGCAATATTTGAATGCAAAACGTCCATTGATTTATTGAATGTGAATATGCTTATGAAAATGACAAAACCCTTAACAAATTAGCTATTGTGCCCCGGGCATAGACACAATGCTTTTAAGAAGTTCAATTGTAAAAAATTAAAATTTGCAACACTAAAATAGACAATAACAATTACTCCTGACTAAAGGAAATCGGGATAGTGTCTTCAACCTTCCAATTATTGAGTCCGTCACCAATTGTTGGGAAAATCCAGCTATCCAAGTCACAATCGCTATCAGCATCTTCTACAGCATTAATCTGATCTTTGACTATCCTTTCAGAGTTAAATCTCAGGCCAGACTTATCAGACTTGTACGGTACATCGATCAGTTGACCCCAGCCAGTACGACCACCATCTTCAACCACGGCTTGAGCATCTTTCAGAGAAATCATAGCAGGAGGAGCCCGAATAACCTTGGGCACAAGGGGAGTTGGCTTAAGGACATGACTGGGCGGAGGAACCACTTCAAAGGACTGAGAAGGAGTTTCGAAGAATTCGCCATCCATCTCGACGTATCTGAAGGCCTGCACACTACTAACAATATACTCTTCTTCTCCACACACAGTGACAATCTTACCCTCTATTGGATACCTCAGCTTTTGATGGAGAGACGAAGCTACAGCACTTGCCCCGTGAATCCAAGGGCGTCCCAGCAAGCAGGAATAGGCAGGACGAATGTTCATTACGTGAAAGATAGTGTTGAAAATCTGAGGTCCTATCTTGATAGGGAGAATCACTTCACCATGGACAACACTCTTCGCACCATCGTAAGCACGCACCACAACGTCACTAGGCTTCAGTTCGATGCTTTTACAGTCAAGCTTATCGAGTACAGCTTTCGGTAACACATTCAAAGAAGAGCCATTATCGATTAATACGTGAGCCAAGGTGATCCCCTTACACTCAATGGAGATGTGCAGAGCTTTATTATGATTCCTTCCTGCTGGTGTCAGATCAGCATCGGAAAAGCCTAGGCCATTGTCAACAGTCAGGTTAGCAACATAGTTTTCGAACTGATCGACAAATGTCTCCTGAGGTACATGAGCTGTCTTCAAGAATCTTATCAATGCATCGACATGAGATTCAGAAGATAACAACAAGGATAATATCGAAATTTTAGACGGAGTATGCCCCAACTGTTCTACCACATCAAAATCACTCTTGCGGATGATTTTCAGCATTTCTTCCATTTCCTGTTTGGCAACGTCTTCGGTAATAACTTCGACCGGTG
Source organism: Lathyrus oleraceus (assembly GCF_024323335.1). Classification (NCBI taxonomy): domain Eukaryota; kingdom Viridiplantae; phylum Streptophyta; class Magnoliopsida; order Fabales; family Fabaceae; genus Lathyrus; species Lathyrus oleraceus. The sequence goes on along the minus strand of NC_066581.1, from coordinate 147,518,794 downwards.
TCCTTGACTGAGAAGGATTGATTACTGGTTCCTTTCCTCGAGTTTCAGGGGCGGGAGGTGAGATTTTTGGAGAGAAGATCCCTCCACTTCGGGTAATTCTACTAGTCCCAACAATGTCGTTAGGATTAGCAGAATTACCAACCTGCTTTACGCCATGGATGTAAACATCACCTCCATAATTCCACGGAATGGCTTTGCTTGAGGAATACGGTACTGGGCCAGGTGCAGTAATGATTAGGGGAGCTACCTTGGGCTCAGCAGTAATCTTCATAGGTACTCTAGTAGCGGTAATCCTCACTGGAACCTTGGACCTAGCAATCACAGATATTTCTTCAATAGAGTTTTCCACCTTAGGAATCCTTTCAAAGAGAATTGTACGATCATCCATCAGCCGTTGAATACCATTCCTCAATTTCAGGCAATCATTGGGTCGGAGTACACAGAGATCACAATTTTCAGCACAACCTGGAAATAAACCAGCTTGCAATAAATTCTTCTTGATGATCAAGAGAGGAGATGTTAAGTCTGCTACAGTAGTAATGTGGGGATTGTCATTCACAACATTAACAATCTTGTCATGATTAGGCATAGGTGTAGTGATGACATTGGGAGTCTCTAGAGGATCAAATTCAATTTCTCCAGCGTCGATCATGTCCTGAATCTTATTCTTCAACAACCAGCAATCGTTTGTATCATGCCCGGGGCTATCAGAGTGATATGCACACCTGGCATTGGGATTATAATGAGGCGAAGTAGTGTTGAGATTTGCGGGAGGGCCTCTGAGGGTAATTAAATTTGCCTTTAGCATACCCTGCAGTGCTTGTGCTAAAGTCATATTGATCTTGGTAAACTGCCTTCTTGGCCTGTCTTGTCTGTGCTGGAAGTTTTGAGCTGGCGGTGCTGCAATCGTAACTGCTCCAACGGTATGGTCACGGTTTTTCTTGTTATGACCCCTTTGACCGTACACAGCATTTGATTCATTCTTCCCCTGATAGGACTTTTTGGTGCTTGCAGAGGTAGCGGCCTGTATCTTTCCACTTCGAATACCGCTTTCAACACGTTCACCCGTCAATATAAGGTCAGTGAAACCTGATGAAGAACTTCCCAGTAGATGGCTGTAGAATGGGCCAGTCAGTGTACCCATGAACATGTCCACTAATTCTCGATCAATCATAGGGGGTTTGACTCTGCCAGCCAAATCTATCCATTTTTGAGCATATTCTTTGAAGCTTTCTTTAGATCCCATAGTCATATTCTGCAACTGTAGCCGAGTAGGCGCCAATTCAGAATTATACTGGTAGTGCTTGTAGAAAGCTGTCGCTAAATCAGTCCAGGTGCGGATGTTAGAGCTCTCGAGCTGATAATACCACTCCAACTGTGTGCCAGACAGACTCTCTTGGAAGAAATGGATCCATAGCTTCCTATCAGTGGTATACGGCTGAATCTTTCTCACATAAGCTCTCAGATGCATCTGAGGACAAGACGCACCATCATACTTAGTGAAAGCGGGGACCTTGAATTTGCGAGGAATGACCACATTAGAGACCAGACCCAAGCTTTCGAAATCCAGACCGGGCGCCTTCTGACCCTCCATAGCTAGCATACGTTCTTCCAGCAACTTGTACTTATCATCTTTTGGAGAGTACTGTTCATTTTCATAATCTTCATCGTCGTCCTCATGGTTGAGAGGATCAGCATTCTCATCTTCCGACTCATTTTCTGTCTCCTCTTCTTGATCCTTCGGGAGTCTAATCTTGACTCCTGCAGCCTGTCCTTTAAGCCTTCTTCCCGGGTTAATGTAACTCACAGGTTTCTTGTCTTTCTTCTTCTCGAGCAAGAGAGCTTTCAGTTCCTCCTGCCCCTTGGATAAGCTCAAGATCATCTCCTGGAATTGAGCATTTTGAGCCTGGAGATCTTTGATAGTTTGTTTGAGGGCCATTTTTCTGTTTGCAATAGGAAGACCATGAGAATATTGATCCTTTAGAATACCTGTTATGCAATGTTATGTTATGCTATGCAATGTATGAAATGTTTTCAAGGACTTTTGGAATTTAACTTTGCGTAAACCACCAAGAAAGGAACTTTTATTAATAATTTGTTAATCAACGTTTATTACAAAAAATAATAAAATACAATAAAAGCTCAAGTCTCCCAGGGACGGCTTCTTTTCGGGCGAAGATATGTATTGAGTCTTCGTTCCTCATTAAGCTGGCTGGTGAGTTCTAACACTTTCTTCCTTTCAGCACAGAACTGAGCTTCAAAAGTATCCCTTTCCTCTCTCAACTGGATCCAGGATTTCTTTAATTCTTCAACATTGGTAGGCATATCTGGATAAGGAATGATCTGAGGAGTACCTCCTTCAACTTCTGGTTCAACAATCAGCGGTCCGACTGCAAGATATGGCATGACAAGTTCACGAGCTCTGGCGCGTACCCATCTGAGATAAGGTTCCATAGGAATAGAGTTTTTCTGTCCTAAAGTGCTTCTTTTCACCATGCCCCAAGCTCGTACAAATCTTTGACGGAGACCTTGAGAGTCGTTGTCATAGTCAAACACAGTGCCTTGGATAATTATTTCATGTGGACCATCTCTTCGAGCACAACCAAACTGACGTAGGGCTAAAGCAGGATTATAAGTAATACCTCCCCTCATCCCCAGGAGTGGTATGTTAGAGAATTCTCCACAACGGTCGATGATGATAACATTTTCTTTGGGATGAGGACACCAACGGATGTCCGAATGGGAAAGCGACATTATCCTTTGAGACCACTTCAAATTCTGCTCATTCTTTAAGACTGATTGAGGAAGGTGTGAAATAAACCACCTAGATAATAAAGGTATGCAGCACATGAGAGTCCCTTGCCTTTTCATAGTACGGGTGTGAAGGGAATGCAAAATGTCTCCAAGCAAGGTAGGCACAGGGTTATGAGTGAGAAATATCTTAATAGCATTCATGTCTATGAATTGATCCGGGTTAGGAAATAGCACCAAACCATAGATTAGTAATGCTAGGACATCTTCGAAAGCATGGACATTCATATCTTTTAAGAATTCTCGGGCCTTATTTATCAGAAATTTGGCAAGTAAACCCTTAATTCCACTTCTTGTTACCTAGTTGGTTTCAATGTCTGACTTTGTCATGTGTAAAGCTGCGGCAAATTCTTCAGACTTCGGAATCTTTTCTAAACCACTGAAAGGTATTTGATCAAGGATAGGTATCCCAAGCAGCCTGGCAAATTCTTCTAATGTGGGTACCAACTGATAATCTGGGAATGTGAAGCAATGATGTTTAGGATCGAAAAACTGGAATAGGACTCTCATCATATCTTCTTTGAAACCAGTGGTAACCAAATTGAGAAGAGAACCATGGTTCTTGATGAACTGAGCATGATCGGGAAGTTCTGACACTAAATCTTTGAGTTGAGGAGAGATCGCTACAAAATTGATCCGGATGGTCTTCCTGGGAGCCATAGCCTTACAAAACAGAGCAACGTTAAATCCCTAAGTCCTTGAAATGGTTAGTACAATCCCATGACGTTATGATGTTATGATGTTATGATGTTATGATGTTAAATAAGTAACAAGCACAAACAAGTCACACAACAATCATTCCTAGGTTTTAAGGCCTGCCTGAGTTCCATAGGTAAGTACCCTCCCCACTGAAGTTTGGTTGGTTCAACCTGTCCTAGAATAGTAACCGGGTTCTAGAAGGATCTCAAATCATTGACCTTTCCTTAAGTCCACTTCAGTGCAACACCAAGTGGTTGACCGAAGCTTCCCTAAAGTCCAATCTCAAAGAGTGTAGTATCGAGTCTCAACCAACCCCAGTCGGAACCGAAGTCAGTTATCTCACTACTTTCTAATGGCTAGGATGAGTCAATTAGGGTTCTAAAGGTCTGGTTAATGCTTTGATGACACCACACGGAAGCCAAATTTTTCCTCAAGTAAACATGAGGAACATCAGGACATCCAAAGTGTCACATTAACCGTAGACATCATTTTGACCATTCTAGTATACGCCGGATAGTCGCGATGATCTTTTGCTACTTACCTAAGGTACACTAGATCCGGGTGTAGGATCTTTGACTCAAGCATAAAATACCCAAGCAATCCCTTAAAAGTAAATCAGACAATTTGAATAAGTGATCTTGTTTTTTAAGGTAACCTCTCTTTTTAATGTCCCCAGCAGAGTCGCCAGTTCTGTCATACGGTGAACTGACTTTATGTGTTTTTGCTTTGGAAAGCAAATGTCGCGGATAGCAAGAGTCGCCACCGACTTTTCTTTTATCCCATAAGGAAAGGTGGAAAAGAACAGGAAAGACCTTAGTTAGACTTTGGGTTCGGGAGGTACATTATACAAAGGGAAGGTGTTAGCACCCTTTGTATCCATGGTTATCCATGGGCTCTTAATTGCTGGATCACTTATGTTTGTCTGAAAAAGTGTTTGTGAATTGCTTAAAAAATGTTTTGAAAAGAGAGTTTAACTTTGTAATGATTCTTGTACGAATGTATACAAAGTATGTATCTCGTTTAATTTTGAAAGCGGCTTGGAAAAATATAACTTGGCAATGATTCTAGTACGAATGTATACCAAGTGGTGATTTTCTAGTAGATGTTTTGCAAAGCGTGATGTATGAAAAATGTTTTAGGTTGTGAGTCAGCAATTAAGAGTTATACCTACCCAAGGCCTTTATGGGCATTTCCCATCCTTATGAGGATAAAACTGTCCTTACTATTGAGAAGTAAGTAGTTTTATCCTTTGGATGTAAAAGCGTCATCGTAGGGTCATCGATTGGTCATTGAAGGCAACATTTGTAAGGATACCTTAGCATTCGAAGGGACGATCATCATTCAACCGTAGGCTACAACGACGGGTCATCGAGGGACAAAATCATATATTCGCAGGCAACATCCGAGGGACGATGATTTATTTTATAGGGACATGATGATTTAATCGAAGGGTCTTTGCTAAGTGTATCCCCACATTCGCGGGACATGACCATAATACCGTAATACCGTAAGGCAACAAAGAGAGGTCCAAGATCACATATTCAAAGGTAATATTTTATAATCAATTAGGTAATTAGGATGAATCTCCACGTTATAATCAATTAGGTAATTAGGATGAATCTCCACAAGGGTATCCCACAAATAAAGTGGAATACCTAGCAAGATACCTTCTCCGGGAATATGTGAACCCTTACACAATTCAGCAAACAGATCAGAATACCAAATCAGGGTGCGGTCAAGAGTTGCACCCAACAAAAGGCATCACAACAGAAATAGTTTTAGGTAAATAAGGCATGATTACAATAAAACATGTCAGATAGGCAAAAAATCAGAACAAAAAATCAGCGACTGTCATGCTCGCCGCTGCCTCGCCTAGCGAGGGCTTGGCGAACACTCGCTACATGTTCGCTTAGCGATGTGCTAGCGAACGGCTGTGGGTTTTGAATTTCAGAACAGTACGATTCCAGCAAGCTCCACACCCTATGGCATCCATCACAGAAATTACATGGTTAAACGTTCAAGATATTCATACATACTTAAACTCACATGCAAAACTTAAGATATTTTTATAAATTCAATCATAATGCCACATGCAAATTAAGAACATAAAGCGGTAATAGTAATGCAAACCTGTTTGCAATTGAATTGCAAACTTGAATTGGCAAGTCACTCTTAGGGTTGGCGCCGGATTGAGTTGGGCGGAGGTAACCTTTGTGCAGATGAGTTTCCTTCAGGGTTTCCTTTAGGGTTACTCTGAATTCTCTGGGTTAGCCTCCAGGGTTTGCTGTCTGTGAGTGTTCTCCTTAGTTCTCCGTTTTCGTTCAGTTTCCGTTCTCCTTTTTCTGAATGAGGTCTTGGTATTTATAGTGATTTTTGTGACCTAATGGGCTCAGAATGAAGCCCAGAATTTCTGGTATTCGCAAGCTTCGCTAGGCGAGTGGTGTAGTGAAGGGTTCGCTAGGCGAAGGATTTGCTCGCCTAGCGAGCATGCCAGTTTGAGCCATTTTTTGGATTTGGTCATCTGTGTGCTGGGTCTTTGTTCCTTTAGGATCAATGTCTTGAAAAATAAGTTGGAGTGCCTTGAAGAATGTCTTGAAAGATTAACGGGCAATTTTTGGGGTATGACAGGCCAGAATGAAGAAGAGGTCCAAGTAAGAGAGAAGGTACGAGCGACATTGTTATCACCATCAGATTTGTCGATTATAAAGTTGGGAGCTGTAGTAAATATCATTTTGAAATTCTGACTGTCGACGACGAGGGAGAAAGTGATTGGCGTAAACCGCTAGTCGATTATTTACGTAATCCTATAGGGTCGACAGATCAAAAGGTAAAGTATAGGGCCCTTAGCTACGTCTTGGTGAATGATGAATTGTTCAAAAAGACAGCTGAAGGAGTTTTACTAAAATGCCTAGGAGAAAGTGGGGCATATGTGGTTGTGTCTAGTGTACATAGTGGAATGTGTGGGGCGTATCAAGCGGGACTGAAGATGAAATGGCTCTTAATGCACTCAGGAGTTTATTACCCTGATAAAGAAACATATAGGCAAGAAGCCAAGAAATTGGCATAAGACGTTAGATCAAGCTTTGTGGGCATGTCGAACATCGCCAAAAGAAGCAACTGGAACAACTCCATTTCGACTGGTATATGGGCACGATGTAGTGTTACCAGTAGAGATTCAGGTTCAGGCAGTTAGAACCCAAAGGCAATATGAAATACCTTCTGAAGTTTATTGGAGCATGATGACGGAAGAATTGTCGATTTAGATGTGGAGAGAATGTTAGCCTTGGATTCACTACAAAGGCAGAAAGAAAAAGTTGCCAGAGCCTACAATAAGAAGGTGAAAGGCAAAATGTTCGTTGTCGACGATTTAGTTTGGAGAGTGATCTTGCCTATGGATAGAAATGATAGAGTTTTGGGTAAATGGTCCCCAAATTAGGAAGGATCGTTTAAGGTTTTGCAGGTTTTTTCTAATAACGCCTACGAGGTCGAAGAGTTGGCACCAGATAGGCGAATCTTGAGGGTAAATGGAAAATACTTGAAAAAGTATAGGCCTCTCCTTCAAGAGGTCAAGATTTTGACAGACTAAATAACTGTCGAATAAACTAGGTTGGAGAAAACTATGTTTGAAACCAACTATAAAAGGCACAGAAAATAAATATACACAGTGCCGAAATAAGATGATGACATAAAAAATTGGCAAGAAAAGCCATTGTTCAAATATTACACAAAAAATAAAATCGGTCAAAGTTGGCCGAATTTGGATTGAAAGGATTGAAGCTCAAAGTTGTAATGGAGAGACGTAGGTTCCAAGGTGTCGGCCTGGACTTTGAGTTGTGTAAGCTTATTTTCAACAGTCAAAAGTTTTTCAGCTACCGCCAAGGCATCGCTGGTGGTCTGCTTCATAGTGGCTTATGCAGGTTTTATAACCTGGTCGACAATACCCGACTCCTCCTCAGCAAATGACTCCAATTCAATGTCCAACACAGCAATTTGACGCCGAAGTTCATCAATTTGCTGGTGTATCTCAGCAGCCCTTGTTTGTTTGGAGGCCAATTCTTTTTTCTTCTCCTCAATCGTCCCCAGCAATTTGGTGACCTCTGCATCGGCATTCATCACCAACTCCCATTTCTCCTTCACAAAGGCCTTAGTAGATACAATTTGGCGTTCATTTTCCCTAACGCTGTCGAGATGGCGCAACATGGGAACCAAAAGTTGTTCTAAAGCGGACGTTGCATGCTTAGCATATTCTGAAAGTTGAAGATCTTTAAGTTGGGCAAGCACGTGCAAGATCTCTGGGCCGACAGCAGGATCATGCATAAGCACAAAAGGGAGGTCTGGATTCAAGGCGTGAAAACGAACCTTGTCCATTAAAGCCTTGGTTTTCATCGCCTCAGAACCCATTTTGCCAGAGTGGTGAAGCGGCTCAGAGTCAGAAGAAGCATCACGCGATCTCACCAGGTTATGAAGCCTAGCAATTTCTTCTAGGGTAGAAGGCTTTATCGCCAACCCTTGGGAATATGAAGGAGAAGTAGCTGACAAAGGAGTAGTTTGAGAAGGTTGGTTTTTGGTGGTGCCGACATCCACGGGTCCCCTTGAATCCTGCAAAGGCAAGGAAGCTGAAGAAAGACTAGAGTCAGAACTAGTCGAACTGGAATCCGTGTGCGTTGCAGGACTAGTGACTGAATCAGAGTCACTATCACTAATCTGGATAGGGAAGCCAATGAACTCACCAGCAGTGTCGACAGAGTGTATTGGGTGAATTGGAGAAGAAGCCGGCGACGAGGGAGTATAGTAGGCGACAGGGTGAGATGGCTCACTAGAAGCATCAACCTGTTATAAGAGAAAGAGATGTCTGTAAGAAGAGTCCAGTGATTCAAGGAAAAAAGATAGTAAAACAAGTGATTACCTGTGTCGGTGTAGGGGAAACATCATTTGGATTTTCTTCCCCCAAGACAGCAACAGCGGGGGTGATGGTCGACTGCAAAGCCCCCACAGCTGGACCAGGGGCTTTATTAAGGATGGAAGTGTCGACCATAATAGTGTCGGCATCTAAAGTAGGAGCGTCTGGAGTGAGCACTTTGTAGTGTTTCTTTTTCTTGGCTTCACCACTCCTGGAGGGAGAATCGTACTTTTTCCTTTTGTGGCCTTGATGGCTTTTGGATTTGTGGGAGTGCTGAGAAGATGGTTGAGTCGGCTGGGGAGTCGGCTGAAGACATGAAGAGAGGTTATAAGCAGATATTCGAGTCAGAAGATCAGACAAGCCGACAAGAAATACCTCGGATCCTGTGACAGCAGAGCGTTTGTGTTTTTTGGATTTCTTGGAGTGAGAGGAGACAGTTGGGTCCGTCGAACGTGGTTGACCCTGCACATAAGTAAGAAGTTAGAGACCACATATTGTTTTCCTTAGAGAAATCACAAGGTTGAGTGAGAGTGCTTCACATAGATGCATACCGAAGAACTGGGTTTTTTCAAAACTTGGGCAATAGGTCGCCCGTCATCATCAAAGGAATTCTCAGGAGCAGCCTACAAGAGAGGAAATGACGGTTAAGAATAAAAAAACTGAGGTAAAAGAAAACAGCAATTCAGTCAGAGTCGAACCTGAGTCTCTTGTGTCGAAAGGGTGGGTTCATTGGCAGGAATGTGATCCACAGGGTCTAGAGGGATCACTGTAAAGAAACATAAAAAGGCAAGTAAGCGGCAAAATCCAACTAAAAGGAGGTGTTAGCTTTCCAGAAAAGTGTTACCAAGTTGGGTGGATTCGAACACGCTAACATATTGAGGATCAATATGAAGCGGCCCTGAGTAGTAGGGCAGATAATGCTTCGTCGGTACCACTCTGTCGGCCTTTTTCTTATAAGCATTTTGTACGTGTGAAACGGGATAATAAAACCACTCTAGAACCGAATTGCCAAAGGCCAAACCCAATGGGCTAGATGGCAAAGGAGGGAACTTGATGTTTCCAAAATGAAGGGCGTAAAGATACTTGTCTTTCGCGTAACCAGGGATTTTGAGTTTTGGGAGCCTGTCGGTTACCTTCTCCTTTAATTCGGACGCGGCCTCAAAGATGGTCCGACGAAGATTATCAGGTCGATACACAACTTGGAAATAGTTCTGAAAAGCGCGAATTTATTTGACATGGAGAGCCTTACACTTGGTCGATTTCGCCTGCAAATTTACAAAAGCCTGAGTTAGTTCAGATAATTTGGCCTCAAGAGCGCCAATGTAAACAGCAAGATACGACTGCCACCAATCATCAAACTCTTTGGTGTAGAAGAAGGCTGGTCGAAAGGGAGTGGAATGGAGCTTTGGTCGGTTTTCGTAGAGGGTCTCAAGATCTTCCTGGATCATACTCCAGGGTTGATCACAAAGGATATTTGTGAGTAAGTCAGGAGAAAAATACAGGTGTCATACGGTGAACTGACTTTATGTGTTTTGCTTTGGAAAGCAAATGTCGTGGATAGCAAGAGTCGCCACCGACTTTTCTTTTATCCAATAAGGAAAGGTGGAAAAGAACAGGAAAGACCTTAATTAGATTTTGGGTTCGGGAGGTACATTATACAAAGGGAAGGTGTTAGCACCCTTTGTATCCATGGTTATCCATGGGCTCTTAATTGCTTGATCACTTATGTTTGTCTGAAAAAAAGTGTTTGTGAATTGCTTAAAAATGTTTTGAAAAGAGAGTTTAACTTTGTAATGATTCTTGTACGAATGTATACAAAGTATTTATCTCGTTTAATTTTGAAAGCGGCTTAGGAAAATATAACTTGGCAATGATTCTAGTACGAATGTATACCAAGTGGTGATTTTCTAGTAGATGTTTTGCAAAGTGTGATGTATGAAAAATGTTTTAGGTTGTGAGTCAGCAATTAAGAGTTATACCTACCCAAGGTCTTTATGGGTATTTCCTATCCTTATGAGGGTAAAACTGTCCTTACTATTGAGAAGTAAGTAGTTTTATCCTTTGGATGTAAAAGGGTCATCGTAGGGTCATCAATTGGTCATTGAAGGCAACATTTGTAAGGATACCTTAGCATTCGAAGGGACAATCATCATTTAACCGTAGGCTACAACGAAGGGTCATCGAGGGACAAAATCGTATATTCGCAGGCAACATCCGAGGGACAATGATTTATTTTATAGGGACATGATGATTTAATCGAAGGGTCTTTGCTAAGTGTATCCCCACATTCGCGGGACATGACCGTAATACCGTAATATCGTGAGGCAACAAAGAGAGGTCCAATATCACATATTCAAAAGCAATATTTTATAATCAATTAGTTAGTTGTAATCAATTAGGTAATTAGGTCCACGTTATAATCAATTAGGTAATTAGGGTGAATCTCCACAAGGGTATCCCACAAATAAAGTGGAATACCTAGCAAGCTACTTTCTCCGAGAGTATGTAAACCCTTACAAAATTCAGCAAACAGGTCAGAATACCAAATCAAGGTGCGGTCAAGAGTTGCACCCAACAAAAGGCATCACAACAGAAATAGTGTTAAGTGAATAATGTATGATTACAATAAAACATGTCAGATAAGCAAAAATCAGAACGAAAAAATCAACGACTGTCACGTTCGCTCCTGCCTCGCCTAGCGACGGCTTAGCGAATGCTCGCTTAGCGATGTGCTAGCGAGCGGCTGCGGGTTCTGGTTTTAATAACAGTACAATTCCAGAAAGCTCCAAACCCTATGGAATCCATTACATAAATTACATGGTTAAACGTCCAAGATATTCATACATACTTAAATTCACATGCAAAAACTTAAGATATTTTTATAAATTCAATCATGATGCGGCATGCAAGTTAAGAACATAAAGCGGTAATAGTAATGCAAACCTGTTTGCAACTGAATTACAACCTTGAATTGGCAAGTCACTCTTAGGGTTGGCGCCGGATTGAGTTGGGCGGAGATAACCTTGGTGCAGATGAGTTTCCTTCAGGGTTTCCTTTAGGGTTGCTCTGAATTCTCTGGGTTAGCCTCCAGGGTTTGCTGTGCCTTCTCTCTATCTCCCGTTTTCCTTTCCCCCTTTTCTAACTGAAGTGTTGGTATTTATAATGCTTTTTCGTGACCTAATGGGCTCAGAATGAAGCCCAGAATTTTCTGGTATTCGCAAGCTTCGCTAGGCGAGTGGCATAGCGAAGGGTTCGCTAGGCGAAGGAGTTGCTCGCCTAGCGAGCATGCCAGTTTGGGCCATTTTCTGGATTTGGCCATCTGTGAGCTAGGTCTTTGTTCCTTTAAGGTCAATGCCTTGAGTAATGAGTTGGAGTGCCTTAAAAATGTCTTGCAAAATTAACGGGCAAATTTTGGGGTGCAACAGCTGCCCCTGTTCAATTTTCTGAAACCTGAGGAGTTAGATTGGCCTGTGTGCCATTCGTGACTTGGAAGGTTGAAGGGGATTGAACACAAAAGCCCAAAAATTTGCACTTGTTAATCAAAAGTTAGTCTTGATGGAGATAGGCTTAAAGATGCCACCCAGGAAGTTTGATGATGAGAGCTTCAGAGTGCATCGTACATTAGACCATATCTGAAGGCATGGGTGTCATACTGAGTCGTACGTTAGACCGTGCAATGAGTCATCCACTGGGGTGAGCTGGGTCTGATGAGATAAGGATCAGAATGGGTCATGCGCTGCTGGGGATAAAGGATCATAATGGATCATATGCTGGATCGTATCTGAATTGCGGAATGAGCCGTCCGTTAGGCTGTATCTGGAGAGGTAAGGATCAGAACGGATCGTACGCTAGATCGTATCTGAGTAGCAGACCGAGTCGTCCATTAGGCGGGTGACTTCACTGGGGATGAAAGATCAGAATGGATCATACACTAGATCGTATCTGAGTTGCAGAATAAGCCGTCCGTTAGGCTGTTTCTGATGACGAAAGGGGTAGTCATACGCTAGACTACACTTCAGAATGTACCGTACGCTAGGTAGCATCTGAGGGGATGAACATCCAAATGGGTCGTACGCTAGACCGTATTGGAGCAGTTGGAGGATGAGCCGTACGTTAGGCTGTATCTGAAGAAGAAAGTAGTCGTACGCTAGACTACACCCCGGAATGTACCGTACGCTGGGTAGCATCTGAGGACTTGAAGGTCCAACTGGGTCGTACATTAGACCGTATTGGAGTAGTTGAAGGTCAGAATGGATCGTACGTTAGATCGTATCTGAGTTGAAGGAGTCATATGTTGAGCTGAACCAGAATGAACCGTACGCTAGGCTATATCTGATAGTATTTGTATATGTTGTATTTGCAATGAATATCCGGGGTGGGCTTAAAGATGCCACCATCAGAGTGCTTGTCGGAATGAATGTCCATATGGATTATATCTGAGAGATGTAGTTGAATCCTGAATGTAATTGATAAAGATGTCCGTCTGAATGGACCTTTGTTTTGACTGTATCAGGAGGATAATTAACCTGAAAAACAAAGTTAGCCTCATGCCATGTCATGATGCATGAGATGTTTTATGCTTATGCGAACTAAATGCGAACAATGTATGCGTGCGTATGCTGTGAAATGATGTAATGAATGAATTATGCATGATGAGTTTTTTCCAAGGGAAAATAAATCCCAATATTCTGGTTGGAGATATTTGTATTGATGACCCTTTCTTAGCTGGGGATACTTGATTTCTGTCTGATGGTAGGAATATTCAACAGAGCCAGGCTGGGGACGGAAGAGATGACCAGTCTGTCTGGTGATGCCAACCTCTTCTGGGAAATAGCTGGTTTTTGTTGGGGAATAGAATTAGCAACGGATTCATTGGAAAACATGGTTAGACCTTTCCTCGATCCTGCAGTCTTGTAGTAATTGCTATTTCCGTTTTATGCATGTACTTTGATAAACATCGATCATATCCAAATACATATATTAATTCAAATTAAATCAATGGACGTTTATGCAAACAAAATAGAAAAAGTAAAACAAAAGCATCTTTTTTTTTGGGGAGTAAAGTTGTATTGATTTTGAAAGAGGGCCTATAAACAGGAAATTTGTGTACAAGGAGACAGAAATCCTAGTAGGAGGAAATTGCCAAGAAAACGAAGAGAAAGCTATGCAGAAAAAGTCCTATTGATTTTAATTCTACTACTGTCATTATGTCTTCAAGCATCTCATCTCCTGCTGTCGGATAGAAGTGATTGGCTTGTTCAGTCCCTTGAACTTGGACGAAGCTGTCTGAGAACGGGGCATAGTCATACGCTTTTAATCCCTAATTTTTGCCTGGACCGCGTTTTCAGGTTTTCAGTCCACCAGGATACCCTTTTTTGCCCAAGCCGCCTTTTCAGGTTTTCGACTTGTCGGGTGTACATTTTTATATGTTTATCCCTAATTTTTGCCCGAACCCTTTTGGTTCGCCGGGATACCCTTACTTTTTCCTAGGTACGTCGACCTAGCGGGTCTCTTTTATGCGTAGTATTTTTTAACTATGTCTGCGTTCACAGGATGTGGGAAGTCTTCTCCATCCATTGTAGCAAGTATCATGGCTCCACCAGAGAATACCTTGTTAACTACAAATGGCCCTTCGTATGTGGGAGTCCATTTGCCCCTGGGGTCACCTTGTGGTAGAATGATACGCTTGATCACCAAGTCGCCAATTTGATACACCCGTCTCTTGACCCTTTTGTTAAATGCCTGGGTCATGCGCTTCTGATATATCTGCCCATGACAAACAGCCGCAAGTCTCTTTTCATCGATCCAATTTATCTGATCGAGTCGAGTTTGAATCCATTCATCCTCGTCTAAACCTGTCTCTTTCATGATTCTTAGAGAGGGAATCTGAACTTCCACCGGTAAGACGGCTTCCATTCCGTAGACTAAAGAGAAAGGAGTTGCCCCTGTCGAAGTGCAGACTGAAGTGCGATAACCATGAAGAGAAAATGGTAACATCTCATGCCAGTCTTTGTACGTTACTGTCATCTTTTGTATGATCTTCTTGATATTCTAATTAGCAGCCTCCATGGCGCCGTTCATCTTTGGCCGGTACGGAGAAGAGTCATGGTGTTATATTTTGAACTGCGTGCAGAGTTCAGTAATCATTTTGTTGTTCAAATTGGAGAGAGTAGGTTTTCCAAATGTATATTTGATAAGATCCATCTTAGAAATCAATAAAGTGGTATGATTCAACATATACTGTCTTAGTCGGCGAGCAGCCCAAGCCAAAGCACAACAAGCTTTCTCGAGCTGTGAGTATCTTGTTTCACAGCCGGTACCTTTTGCTAAGGTAGTATATTGCATGCTCTTTTCGACCAGACTCGTCATGTTGCCCCAACACACACCCTATTGAATTTTCTAACACGGTCAAATACATGATTAGAGGTCTTCCTTCAACTGGTGGCATCGGAATTGGAGGTTCTTGGAGATACTTCTTGATTTTGTCAAAAGCTTCTTGACATTCATCATTCCATATTATCTCTTGATTTTTCCTCAGTAATGTTCTTGTCTACTTCAGTACCCAGATTCACAGTTTCAATTGATTATTCCTGTGGCTGTATGGTCTTTCCTTCTCGCAGTAACAGTCTGGCAAGTTCTCAGGTACTTCACAAACTTCCTCACTTCCATCCTCGGCTTGGTAGATCGGATTTTCAAAGTTATAATGCACAGTAGCAGAGTTATTACCAACAGGATTCAGAGTGGGTATGGATCGGCAAATTGTTACGTGAGTGTGTGCGATAAAACATAGCTTATTTGAAAGATGACAGGAAAGATAAAGAGCACAATATTTGAATGCAAAAAGGTCCATTGATTTATTGAATGTGAATATGCTTATAAAAATGACAAAACCTTTAACAAAATTTAATACATTAAAATAAGCAATAACAATTACTCCTGACTAAAGGAAATCAGGATAGTGTCTTCAGCCTTCCAATTATTGAGTCCGTCACCAATTGTTGGGAAAATCCAGCTATCCAAGTCGCAATTGCTATCAGCATCTTCTACAACATTGACAGTCTCGCCATGGTTAGGCAGAGGGGCAGTGATGTCATTAGGAGTCTCCGGAGGATCAAAGGTATCAGCCTGTATCTTTCCACTTCGAATGCCGCGTTCCACATGCTCACCTGTTAATATAAGTTCAGTGAAACCCGATGAGGAACTTCTCAATAGATGGCTGTAGAATGGGCCAGTCAGTGTACTCATGAACATGTCCACTAATTCTCGATCAGTCATGGGGGGTTTGACTCTGCCAGCCAAATCTCTCCATTTTTTAGCATATTCTTTGAAGCTTTCTTTAGATCCCATAGTCATATTCTGCAACTGTAGCCGAGTAGGTGCTAATTCAGAATTATACTGGTAATGCTTGTAGAAAGCTGTGGCTAAATCAGTCCAGGTGCGGATGTCAGAGCTCTCGAGCTTATAGTACCATTCTAACTGTGTGCCAGACAGACTCTCTTAGAAGAAATGGATCCATAGTTTCCTATCAGTGGTATAGGGCTGAATCTTTCTCACGTAAGCTCTCAGATGCATCTGAGGACAAGATGCCCCATCATACTTAGTGAAAGCGGGGACCTTGAATTTGCGGGGAATGACCACATCAGAGACTAGACCCAAGCTTTCGAAATCCAGACCGGGCACCTTCTGACCCTCCATAGCTAGCATGCGTTCTTCCAGCAACTTATACTTATCATCTTTTGGAGAGTACTGTTTATTTTCATAATCTTCATCGTCGTCCTCATGGTCGAAAGGATCAGCATTCTCATCTTCCGAATCATTTTCTGTCCCCTCTTCTCAATCCTTCGGAATCCTATTCTTGACTCCTGCAGCCTGTCCTTTGAGCCTTCTTCCCGGGTTGATGTAACTCACAGGTTTCTTGTCTTTCTTTTTCTCGAGCAAGAGAGCCTTCAGTTCCTCCTGCCCCTTGGATAAGTTCAAGATCATCTCCTGGAATTGAGCATTCTGAGCCTGGAGATCTTTGACAGTTTGTTCGAGGTCCATTTTTCTGTTTGCAGGAAAACCGTGAGAACATTGATCCCTTAGAATACCTGTTATGCAATGTTATGTTATGCTATGCAATGTATGAAATGTTTTCAATGTTTAAAGTCCTTGAAATGGTAGTACAATGCCACGACGTCATGATGTTATGATGTTATGTAAGTAACAAACACAAGCAAGTCACACAACAATCATTCCTAGGTTTTAAGGCTTGCATGAGTTCCATAGGTAAGTACCCTCCCCACTGAAGTTTGGTTGGTTCAACCTGTCCTAGAATAGTAACCGGGTTCTAAAAGGATCTCCAATCATTGACCTTCCCTTAAGTCCACTTCAGTGCAACACCAAGTGGTTGACCAAAGCTTCCCTAAAGTCCAATCTCAAAGAGTGTAGTATCGAGTCTCAACCAACCCCAGTCGGAACCGAAGTCAGTTATCTCACTACTTTCTAATGGCTAGGATGAGTCAATTAGGGTTCTAAAGGTCTGATTAATGCTTTGATGACACCACACGGAAGCCAAATTTTTCCTCAAGTAAACATGAGGAACATCAGGACATCCAAAGTGTCACATTAACCGTAGCCATCATTTTGACCATTCCAGTATACACCGGATAGTCGCGATGATCTCTTGCTACTTACCTAAGGTACACTAGATCCGGGTGTAGGATCTTTCACTCAAGCATAAAATACCCAAGCAATCCCCTAAAAGTAAATCAGACAATTTGAATAAGTGATCTTGTTTTTAAGGTAACCTCTCTTTAATAGTCCCCAGCAGAGTCGCCAGTTCTGTCATACGGTGAACTGACTTTATGTGTTTTGCTTTGGAAAGCAAATGTCGTGGATAGCAAGAGTCGCCACTGACTTTTCTTTTATCCAATAAGGAAAGGTTAAAAAGAACAGGAAAGACCTTAATTTGATTTTGGGTTCGGGAGGTACATTATACAAAGGGAAGGTGTTAGCACCCTTTGTATCCATGGTTATCCATAGGCTCTTAATTGCTTGATCACTTATGTTTGTCTGAAAAAAAGTGTTTGTGAATTACTTAAAAATGTTTTGAAAAGAGAGTTTAACTTTGTAATGATTCTTGTACGAATGTATACAAAGTATTTATCTCGTTTAATTTTGAAAGCGGCTTAGGAAAATATAACTTGGCAATGATTCTAGTACGAATGTATACCAAGTGGTGATTTTCTAGTAGATGTTTTGCAAAGTGTGATGTATGAAAAATGTTTTAGGTTGTGAGTCAGCAATTAAGAGTTATACCTACCCAAGGTCTTTATGGGTATTTCCTATCCTTATGAGGGTAAAACTGTCCTTACTATTGAGAAGTAAGTAGTTTTATCCTTTGGATGTAAAAGGGTCATCAATTGGTCATTGAAGGCAACATTTGTAAGGATACCTTAGCATTCGAAGGGACGATCATCATTTAACCGTAGGCTACAACGAAGGGTCATCGAGGGACAAAATCGTATATTCGCAATCAACATCCGAGGGACAATGATTTATTTTATAGGGACATGATGATTTAATCGAAGGGTCTTTGCTAAGTGTATCCCCACATTCGCGGGACATGACCGTAATACCGTAATATCGTGAGGCAACAAAGAGAGGTCCAAGATCACATATTCAAAGGCAATATTTTATAATCAATTAGTTAGTTATAATCAATTAGGTAATTAGGTCCACGTTATAATCAATTAGGTAATTAGGGTGAATCTCCACAAGGGTATCCCACAAATAAAGTGGAATACCTAGCAAGCTACTTTCTCCGGAAGTATGTAAACCCTTACAAAATTCAGCAAACAGGTCAGAATACCAAATCAAGGTGCGGTCAAGAGTTGCACCTAACAAAAGGCATCACAACAGAAATGGTGTTAAGTGAATAATGTATGATTACAATAAAACATGTCAGATAAGCAAAAATCAGAACGAAAAAATCAACGACTGTCACGTTCGCTCCTGCCTCGCCTAGCGACGGCTTAGCGAATGCTCGCTTAGCGATGTGCTAGCGAGCGGCTGCGGGTTCTGGTTTTAATAACAGTACAATTCCAGAAAGCTCCAAACCCTATGGCATCCATTACAGAAATTACATGGTTAAACGTCCAAGATATTCATACATACTTAAATTCACATGCAAAAACTTAAGATATTTTTATAAATTCAATCATGATGCCGCATGCAAGTTAAGAACATAAAGCGGTAATAGTAATGCAAACCTGTTTGCAACTGAATTGCAACCTTGAATTGGCAAGTCACTCTTAGGGTTGGCGCCGGATTGAGTTGGGCGGAGATAACCTTGGTGCAGATGAGTTTCCTTCAGGGTTTCCTTTAGGGTTGCTCTGAATTCTCTGGGTTAGCCTCCAGGGTTTGCTGTGCCTTCTCTCTATCTCCCGTTTTCCTTTCCCCCTTTTCTGACTGAAGTGTTGGTATTTATAATGCTTTTTCGTGACCTAATGGGCTCAGAATGAAGCCCAGGATTTTCTGGTATTCGCAAGCTTTGCTAGGCGAGTGGCATAGCGAAGGGTTCGCTAGGCGAAGGAGTTGCTCGCCTAGCGAGCATGCCAGTTTGGGCCATTTTCTGGATTTGGCCATCTGTGAGCTGGGTCTTTGTTCCTTTAAGGTCAATGCCTTGAGTAATGAGTTGGAGTGCCTTAAAAAATGTCTTGCAAAATTAACGGGCAAATTTTGGGGTGCAACAACAGGGACTTGGGAATAAATTGACAAAGGCCAAATTTTCTGGCTACCAAGTTAGGCTGGTAAGCAACTAGGCCAGGGTTGCTACCGGAGGTTTCAGCCAACAGAAATCGAGGGACCAGAAGACGTCTCCAGATGAGGAAGGTTTCATTTCTATGCTCATCTTCAGTCGGAGGAAAAGCCCTGGTGAGCCATGCAGGACCTTCAGTTCGACGGCTGAAAGGGGTCATAGAAGGAAGAAAGTCGGCGCGGGTCAACATGATGGTGAACAAGAGGCGGAATACCTTGATGTAAGGAAAAGTTTTGTCGATGGGCGTCAAAGGGATCAGTCACTTCCAAATGAGGTGTCGTTCTTCTGGGGGACACGCAACCCTCCTCATCCCATAGGGTGCTATGTCTTTAGAGAAAGTGGCGTTGAGCCACAGTTGTAAGAGCCAAAAGGGTCCACGGACCAAAACGTTTTTCTTCTTTGAATTCTCAGGGTCAAAGAGCTTGATTTGACAAACAACTTCAGACAGAGATTCATAAAGAGAGGCCAAAATTAATTGGCCCAGAGCGATGTCGCGCTCTTGGTGCAGCTGGGTTGCCAGGAAAGTAAAATGTTTGGCTATCTGCATAGATCTGGAGCAGAAAACGAAGCGAGATAGCCACAGAGTCAAAAAAGCCACGTGTTCTTCAGCGGTTACAGGGCCTGAAGAGGTGGCATGGTGATCAATAAAATTGTTGTAGGTCGGCTTGCGAGAGCCACCAACGTCAAACCGCAGAGGGATTGGTGCTACGGCTTCGCAGTCGAAGACTTCGCCAGTCGGTTTTAAGTCAATGATGGCAGCAACATCCAAGAGTGTCGACGTAATCATGCCACACTTGGTATGGAAAGAATTGGTCGAACTATCCCAAAATTGAAGAGCAGCCAGTAACATGCCACAAGATTGAGGAGGGCCACAACAGGCAATTTGTAGAAGGGTGTAGATACTGTCCTTTTCCAATGGTCGATTTTCTTTGTTTCTAATTGATCCATCCAGGCGCAAAACTTAGGACAGTTCTTGGGAGGAGCAGTCCTAAAATTCCTGTCGACATAACAAAGGGAAAGGGGCTTTTGGGAAGAAACCAAAGGTTCAGAGAGATGACTGGTGGGGAAAAGGGAATCTGTTTTGGTTATCTCAGGGCGACGATTTTTTGGAAGAGGACCTAAAAACGCTAAAGGTTCGTCAACCAAGGAGAGAGGGATCAATACCTGAGAACGCCAAATTTTTACCTTCTCTTCTGCAAATGGAGGTTCAGGAACGTACTCCTTACCATCAATGGTGAAAGGATGTGCGAGCTTAGCAGAGGAGGGAAATGCTTGACTTTTACTTGAGCTAGCCATGGAAGAAGTTGATGTTTTTTGGAGAAGAATGGTTGTTCTTTTTACTAAAACAGAGTGCATGCGATTATCGTTTGCAGAAGCAAAGGGCGAAAAAAGGAAAGAAGAAGAAGGAACAAGGGTTTTATAAGGGTTAAACCCTGGGAAAAGGAAGAGTGAACGTTTGATCTTCTGCTTCGACACGTATACACATGTTCCCACATCTGCAGACACGTGGAGGAGAGAAGGCAGTTATGACGGTAAGCACGTTTCAGTCATAAAGACGTGAAGTGATGGAGACGTGATTTTGTGCGTCTCAAGGAAAAAAAGGAAACATTCGTCATGATTAGATGACGTCATCAGCGTGGGGTAAACAGGTGTCCCACTAAGTAGAAGTGGAAGCAGTAAGGAGCAAGTTGACATCTCAAAGATGCCATTATCTCACAAACGTCGACATTCGAAAATGGCATCTCTGGGGGGCATTTTGTTACCACAAGAAATCTCTAAGGCATGTTGAAGGCGTAATTAATGAAAGGGTCTTATGAATTTAAGGTTTATACCCCATCAAGGGGTGGAGATGTGCCTGAGATAAGCAAGAGTTGAGAAAAACATAAGTCATCAAGGGATGAAACTGACAGAAGAAACATGTTTGGTCGAAAATCCATTCCGTCGACTGAAATGAAGATTGAGACTTAAGGAATTTTGGGTTGTGCCAAACACATAGAAGACAACGTCACCCTAAATACCTGGGCGGGAGAAGTTTGAAATTGCCAAACACCCATTTGAGTATATAACAATCAAAATAGTTCCCATTGAGTATAACAGATGTGAGGGGTGCTAATACCTTCCCCTTGTATAACCGACTTCCTTACCCTTTTTCTCTTCCCCCGGGTTTTATCGATGTTTTCTCTTTCCTTCTGGAATAAATAAAGTTTGATGGAGACTTTGTTGTATCTTCGAGCATGCGATGCGCTCAGGTATTTTTCGTGTATCTTCATATTTGTTGATTAAAATGTTCCATTATCTTGAAAACATCTAGAATGTCAGATTTTTCTTTAATAAATTTGATCCAGGTGTATCTTGAAAAATCATTCACACACACGAAGACATATCTTTTTCCATCCAGAATTTACACTTGCATAGGCCCCATGAGGTTCATATGTAGTAACTCCAGAACTTTAGAGGTGGAAAGATGTTGGAGCTTCTTGTGAGACATCTTGATTTGCTTACCTATTTGGCAGTCTCCACAGATTTTTCTTTCTTCAATCTTGAGTTTAGGTAATCCCTGGATAGCTTCTTCAAATATGATCTTCTTCATGCTCTTGTGGTTGAGATGACCAAGTTTTTGATGCCATAGCTTGGTCTCATCTTCCTTGAATATCAAGCATGTTGAATGTTGATTCTTGTTTTGAGATATCCACAAATGACATTTTTCTTTAGACATTGAATATTTCATTAACACTTCTTGATTTTTGCTCGTAATAATGTATTCTAATTTTTTGAAGGTCACATTAATACCTTGATCACATTGTTGACTAATACTTATCAAGTTAGTAGTTAGTCTTTATACTAGCAGCACATCATCAAGGCAAGCGAAACCTGTAACACCCTTCTAAAAATACCCCAATAATTAATTAATACAACAAAATATGAATCAGAGTAGATATGCAATTTCAGGGTGTCACACTTGAAACTTCACACCATTCACCAAAATAACCTGTCATGCTCATTTATTAATCAAAATAAAACATTGCACAATTCGCAGCGGATAGAAATCTAACAACATACAGACCATGTAACACATTACATGTAAAATTGTTCAACAACCAAAGATGAAAACAAAGTAAAACATCCCGTCCCGATGTTACATATACCAGAGCATGACCCACTAAGGAACTACACTAGACTTCAAGCACTAGCTTCTACTCAATCACTGCTCGTTACCTGAAACATAGTTGTAAGGGTGAGTTCCTCAATCGATATAATAAGCATTATAAAATATCATGTAATGTTAAGTAAATTAACACATTCATCACCCTAATCATATCACACATTCAGCAACGACAACATCAACTCATAAATCATACTCAACACAAACACAAAACACACGTATAATATTGGAATACATCCATTCATATTATACGCCATACATACATTATGAAATGAGACTCCATGCATGCGGTACCGACTATTCGTGAACACATAGTTCAACCTCACCGATCAAACCCAGATACGGCTACCAAGCTCACTAGTCCCACTCATTTGAGACCTAGTGACTCACTCACTAATTCCTCACCATGGGAATTAGCTACCACCATAAAGGCCATGCTATGCAGGCTAAATCACCTAGCATGCAAACATCAACAACAATCCACAATGGACATATGCTCACACTCTAAGCCATAAACAGTCCATCCACAATTGCATACATAATAGATACATTCACAGCATTATGCATACCATCATACATCATCAGCATTTTTATCACAGAATCATATCATGTCATGCCAAATAATAAATCACAGTATTAGCACACTCTACTAATACCTATACGGCTCAAAACAACGGAAAATGATCCCTACTATATCATACATCAGCTAAATTACATCACTCAGCTGAAACGACCAAAACTGCACAACAACAGCTCAGAAAAACCAAACTTCTGCCCATACGCGTATGCCCCATGTCCATACGCGTATGGCACATTTCCTAGCCAAGCCCATACGCGTATGGCCTCTCCCATACGCGTATGCTACGCGTACCACTTCTCCCATACGCGTACCAACAGAGACAAAACTACGTTTAGAACATCATCTTCTCCATTCATACGCGTATGGCCTCACCCCATACGCGTAACAGGCCATCTCATACGCATATGGCCTAGTGTCATACGCGTTTGACCAGAAACCAATTTTCCAGATCTGCTATGGGTTTTCTCTGCTACGAGATTTCTCAGATCCAACCTTCCACAGTCCAATTTTTTACACAACATTCATTCATATTATCTAACACAGATCATACCCATTCAATTTCACAATTCCTAACCTTATTACATCCAATTCCTACGAATTTTCTTCAATTATAAACCCATATTTCATTCATCCATAAGTTCATAATTTGCAGCATTCATCATCCTAATTAGAGTCGATTCAATGGCTTATTACTACCCATTACATGTTAACCCATAATACCCATTAAACGACGATAAACCCCCCTTACCTGAGTTAATCCGGCAAATCCTTTAACTTCAAGCTTTTCCCTTCTTCAACCCTTTTTCTCTTGCTCTTCCTTTTTGCCCTTTTTCCACTTTTTAGTCGCTTCTCTCTTTTCACGTTGTGAAAACCTTTTTACTAAATGGGACTCTTTACTGATTCCAAAAACCGTTCCAATTCCAACTTTATTATTCCAATAATAATAATCCAATAATATTCCAATTATTTAATTAAATTAATAAATATACTAATAATAATATATATGAATGGTTTATCTTTTATTTTGAAAAATAATACCCTCTCATTCATATTATCATCATAATATACTATTAAACTTAAATTAAACAATTATCATATTTTATCGGGGTGTTACAACTCTCCCCCACTAAAAGAGTTTTCGTCCTCGAAAACATACCTCAAGCGAATAACTCTGGATAAGACTCCTTCATCTGACTCTCCAGTTCCCAAGTTACATTGCCACCTGCTGGTCCTCCCCAAACTACCTTTACCAAAGCAATCTCTTTACCCCGCAACTGCTTCAACTCTCGATCCTCGATCCTCATAGGTGATGTCTCAACAGTCAGGTTATCTCTTACCTGTACATCGTCTACTTGGACCACATGCGACGGATCAGGAATGTACCTCCTCAACTGAGACACATGAAAAACCTCATGCAAATTCGCAAGTGACGGCGGTAAAGCGATACGATAGGCTACCTCCCCTATCCTCTCCAAAATCTGATAAGGACCAATAAATTGAGGTGTTAACTTCTTCGACTTCAAAGCTCGACCAACCCCAGTTATCGGAGTAACACGAAGAAACACATGATCTCCCTCTTGAAACTCAAGTGACTTCCTCCTCTTGTCGTGATAACTCTTCTGACGGCTCTGAGCAATCCTCATCTTCTCCTGAATCATCTTAATCTTTTCCGTAGTTTGTTGAACAATCTCCGGTCCAACCACAGCACTCTCACCGGACTCATACCAACATAAAGGTGTCCGACATCTCCTACCATACAAAGCTTCAAACAGTGCCATACCAATGCTCGAATGAAAACTATTGTTGTAGGTAAACTCAATCAAAGGTAAATAACAATCCCAAGCACCTCCCTTTTCCAAAACACAAGCCCTCAAAAGATCCTCCAGTGACTGAATCGTCCTCTCAGTTTGACCGTCAGTCTGCGGATGATATGCAGAACTCAATCTCAGCTTAGTTCCCAAAGCCCTCTGCAAACCTTCCCAGAACTTCGATGTAAATCTAGGATCTCTGTCCGAAACAATACTCGACGGAATACCATGCAAACTTACAATTTTCTCAATATACAACTCAGCTAATCTCTCTAACGGATAATCCATTCTGATCGGAATGAAATGAGCCGATTTTGTCAATCTATCAACAATCATCCAAATAGCTTCAAAATTCTTAATTGTCCTCGGTAAACCAGAAACAAAATCCATACTGATACTATCCCACTTCCACTCTGGAATAGCCAACGGTTGCATTAGCCCAGACGGCTTCTAATGCTCAATCTTCGACTTCTGACAAGTCAAACAAGAATAAACAAAACTCGCAATTTCTCTTTTCATTCCCGGCCACCAAAATAACTTTTTCAAATCATGATACATCTTCGTAGCCCCAGGATGAATACTCAGGCCACTACGATGTCCTTCCTCAAGAATACTCTTCTTAAGTTCGGTAACATCCGGAATACACACCCGATTACCAAATTTCAAAACACCATTCTCATCAACTCTGAATTCACCACCTTGACCTTGATTCACTAGAGTCAACTTATCAACCAAAAGCACATCGGATTTCTGACCCTCTCTAATCTCATCCAGAATACCACTCGTTAACTTCAACATTCCCAATTTAACACTATTGTGAGTACTCTCACACACCAAACTCAAGTCTCTAAACTGCTCAATTAAATCCAATTCCTTAACCATTAACATAGACACGTGCAATGATTTCTGACTCAATGCATCAGCCACTACGTTTGCTTTACCCGGATGGTAATTCAAACCAAAGTCATAATCCTTCAGAGACTCTAACCATCTCCTCTGTCTCATATTCAGCTCTTTCTGATCAAACAAATACTTTAAACTTTTATGGTCACTGAAAACCTCAAATCTTGACCCGTACAAGTAATGCCTCCATAACTTCAGAACAAATACCACAGCTGCCAACTCTAAATCGTGTGTTGGATAGTTCCTCTCATGAACCTTCAGTTGTCTCGAAGCATAGGCTACAACCTGCTTATTCTGCATCAAAACACCACCCAAACCCAACAATGAAGCATCACAGTAAACCTCAAATGGTTCCGACGGACTTGGTAATATCAGAATAGGAGCAGTAGTTAACCTTCTCTTTAACTCTTGGAAACCTTCTTCACATTTTGAGTCCCAAACAAACGCTTGCCCCTTTCTAGTCAACATCGTCAACGGTAACGCCAACTTAGAAAATCCCTCAATGAATTTCCTATAATAACCTGCAAGTCCAAGAAAACTCCTTATCTCAGAAACTGACTTCGGAGCTTCCCACTTAGATACCGCTTCTATCTTAGAAGGATCAACAACAACACCACCTCTTGAAACCACATGACCAAGAAAACTAACCTCTTCTAACCAAAATTCACACTTGGACAGTTTAGCAAATAACTTCTTTTCTCGTAGAACTCCTAAAACCACTCTCAAATGTTCAGCATGCTCTTCTTCAGATTTCGAATACACCAAGATATCATCAATAAACACCACAACAAACTTGTCTAGGTACGGATGGAAAATCCTATTCATATACTCCATAAATACCCCAGGCGCATTAGTCACACCAAAAGGCATTACAGAATACTCATAATGTCCATACCTTGTTCTGAAAGCAGTCTTCTGAATATCCTCAGTTTTCACACGTATCTGATGATACCCCGATCTCAAATCTATTTTGCTGAACACACTCGCACCAACCAACTGATCCATCAAATCATCAATCCTCGGCAAAGGATATCGATTCTTGATCGTCACTTTATTCAGTTGCCTGTAGTCCACACACAACCTCATAGTACCTTCTTTCTTCTTAACCAATAACACTGGTGCGCCCCACGGTGACACACTCGGACGAATAAATTTCTTATCCAACAGATCTTCCAGCTGACTCTTCAATTCAGTTAACTCAACAGCAGACATACGGTACGGAGCCATCGATATCGGCCTAGTACCAGGTACCAAATCAATCGAGAACTCAACTTCACGCTCTGGCGGTAATTCATTCACTTCCTCAGGAAACACATCAGGAAAGTCACACACCACGGCTAGATCGCAAATCACCAGTTTATCTTTAGCCTCCACAGTCGCTAACAGCATAAACAACTCTGCCCCATCTGCTACTGCCTCATTCACCTGCCTTGCTGATAGAAACAAACTCTTTCCTTCCCCAATCTCAGGAAAGATCACAGTCTTATCAAAACAGTTGATATAAACTCGGTTAAACACCAACCAGTTCATACCCAGGATGACATCAATCTGCACTAGTGGAAGACACACGAGGTCCATCCCAAAGTTTCTACCAAAAATACTCAAAGGACAATTCAAACAAACTGAAGTAGTAGTCACTGAACCCTTCGCAGGAGTATCAATCACCATACTCCCATGCATCTCAGATCTCTCTAATTTAAGTTTCACAGCACAATCCAAAGATATAAAGGAATGAGTCGCACCTGTGTCAATAATAGCTACAAGAGGAAAGCCATTAATATAACACGTACCTCGGATCAAACGATCATCTGCAGAAGTCTCAGAACCCGATAAAGCAAAGACCTTGCCTCCCGACTGGTTCTCTTTCTTCGGCTTAGGACACTGTGGACTGATATGACCCACCTCTCCACAGTTGAAACAAGTCATAGTCTTCAACCGGCACTCTGCAGCCAAGTGACCACCTTTGCCACACTTGAAACACTTCTTCTCAGTACTGGTACACTCATGGATACGATGTCCAGCCTGACCACATTTGTAACACTTAGCAGGGGCACTGGAGTCTCCCCCACTAGGTCTCTTCATCCCATTCTGTCTCTGGAAACCTTTGCCAGCTGCATACGGCTTCCCACGATCATTCTGATTCTTGCCTTTCCTATCAACCCTCTGCTGATAGCTCTCCGCTCTGGCCTTGGTATCCTGTTCAAAAATCCTGCAACAGTCAACCAAGTCAGAAAACACTCTAATCCGCTGATACCCAATAGCCTGCTTGATCTCGGGACGTAACCCGTTCTCAAACTTCACACATTTTGAAAATTCCCCAGTAGCCTCATCATAGGGAGTGTAATACTTCGACAGCTCTGTGAACTTAGCAGCATACTCAGCAACAGACCGGTTGCCCTGCTTCAATTCGAAGAACTCTATCTCTTTCTTTCCTCTGACATCCTCTGGAAAGTACTTCCTCAGGAATCTCTCTCTGAACACCGCCCAAGTGATCTCAGCACTCCCAGCAGCTTCCAACTCAGTGCGGGCAACAACCCACCAATCATCTGCTTCCTCTGACAGCATATGCGTACCGAACCTGACCTTCTGGTTATCGGCGCACTCAGTCACTCGGAAGATCCTCTCGATCTCCTTCAACCACTTCTGAGCACCATCTGGATCGTATGCTCCCTTGAACATTGGAGGATTGTTCCTCTGGAACTCACTCAGTTGACGAGCAGCTCCCAATCCCACAACATTCGGATTCCCTCCAAGTACTCCAGCTAGCATACCCAGGGCCTCAGCAATCGCAGCATCGTCTCTACCTCTTCCAGCCATCTCTATTCGTAGTTAATCCAACAAGCTAAAACAATAAGTACTGATAGGGTTACACAACACCTATCACATACAGGGAAACAGAATAATTACGACTCGACTCGACCGACTATGCTCTGATACCACTAATGTAACACCCTTCTAAAAATACCCCAATAATTAATTAAAACAACAAAATATGAATCAGAGTAGATATGCAATTTCAGGGTGTCACACTTGAAACTTCACACCATTCACCAAAATAACCTGTCATGCTCATTTATTAATCAAAATAAAACATTGCACAATTCGCAGCGGATAGAAATCTAACAACATACAGACCATGTAACACATTACATGTAAAATTGTTCAACAACCAAAGATGAAAACAAAGTAAAACATCCCGTCCCGATGTTACATATACCAGAGCATGACCCACTAAGGAACTACACTAGACTTCAAGCACTAGCTTCTACTCAATCACTGCTCGTTACCTGAAACATAGTTGTAAGGGTGAGTTCCTCAATCGATATAATAAGCATTATAAAATATCATGTAATGTTAAGTAAATTAACACATTCATCACCCTAATCATATCACACATTCAGCAACGGCAACATCAACTCATAAATCATACTCAACACAAACACAAAACACACGTATAATATTGGAATACATCCATTCATATTATACGCCATACATACATTATGAAATGAGACTCCATGCATGCGGTACCGACTATTCGTGAACACATAGTTCAACCTCACCGATCAAACCCAGATACGGCTACCAAGCTCACTAGTCCCACTCATTTGAGACCTAGTGACTCACTCACTAATTCCTCACCATGGGAATTAGCTACCACCATAAAGGCCATGCTATGCACGCTAAATCACCTAGCATGCAAACATCAACAACAATCCACAATGGACATATGCTCACACTCTAAGCCATAAACAGTCCATCCACAATTGCATACATAATAGATACATTCACAGCATTATGCATACCATCATACATCATCAGCATTTTTATCACAGAATCATATCATGTCATGCCAAATAATAAATCATAGTATTAGCACACTCTACTAATACCTATACGGCTCAAAACAACGGAAAATGATCCCTACTATATCATACATCAGCTAAATTACATCACTCAGCTGAAACGACCAAAACTGCACAACAATAGCTCAGAAAAACCAAACTTCTGCCCATACGCGTATGCCCCATGTCCATACGCGTATGTCACATTTCCTAGCCAAGCCCATACGCGTATGGCCTCTCCCATACGCGTATGCTACGCGTACCACTTCTCCCATACGCGTACCAACAGAGACAAAACTACGTTTAGAACATCATCTTCTCCATTCATACGCGTATGGCCTCACCCCATACGCGTACCAGGCCATCTCATACGCGTATGGCCTAGTGTCATACGCGTTTGACCAGAAACCAATTTTCCAGATCTGCTATGGGTTTTCTCTGCTACGAGATTTCTCAGATCCAACCTTCCACAGTCCAATTTTTTACACAACATTCATTCATATTATCTAACACAGATCATACCCATTCAATTTCACAATTTCTAACCTTATTACATCCAATTCCTACGAATTTTCTTCAATTATAAACCCATATTTCATTCATCCATAAGTTCATAATTTGCAGCATTCATCATCCTAATTAGAGTCGATTCAATGGCTTATTACTACCCATTACATGTTAACCCATAATACCCATTAAACGACGATAAACCCCCCTTACCTGAGTTAATCCGGCAAATCCTTTAACTTCAAGCTTTTCCCTTCTTCAACCCTTTTTCTCTTGCTCTTCCTTTTTGCCCTTTTTCCACTTTTTAGTCGCTTCTCTCTTTTCACGTTGTGAAAACCTTTTTACTAAATGAGACTCTTTACTGATTCCAAAAACCGTTCCAATTCCAACTTTATTATTCCAATAATAATAATCCAATAATATTCCAATTATTTAATTAAATTAATAAATATACTAATAATAATATATATGAATGGTTTATCTTTTATTTTGAAAAATAATACCCTCTCATTCATATTATCATCATAATATACTATTAAACTTAAATTAAACAATTATCATATTTTATCGGGGTGTTACAAAACCCAAACAAACCAGATTGCTGATACTCTTGATTTTTCCTCTAGCTCCATCACCAAAATTAACATCACTATTAGAGTAGGGTTTCACCTCTTAAAGATGCTTCTTTTCTCTATTCATGTGCATATAGAATCCACTATCAAAGTACCAATATTATCTTCAGGAAACTCTAAGAGATGTATGAGCTACGAGACTTGTGATTGTTTCTTTGGGCTTCCACACTTTCTTTGCTTGAATATTCTTGCCTCTTTTTTGTTGAACCTTGGTTGACTATAGGGATAAGGATATCCATCCAACTTATAACAATATGGCCTTATACGGCCATATCTTTCACAATGATGACATTTCTAAGAAAAGTTCTTATTTCCTCTGTCTGTAGGGAACATATGTCTTGCAGGTTATTGAGACATATGGTCCACTATCAGAAACTCAATTTTCTTCTCATGGGAAACAAACTTCTTAGAGGGAACTTTTGTTTCTTTGTTCATGGAGCTTTAGTGAAATCTTATTCCTTTCACATTCTGAAACATCTTCATGACTTCCAAGATTTCATCCAGTATGTTTGAACCATTATTCAACATACAAACAAATTTTGTCATGTTTTCAAGTTTAGAGTATCACAGGGCGACCTCCTCTTCGAGAAGGAGAACACTCATAGTTTTCTTTTGTTTCTCTCATAGCATGCATGCTTCCTTCTACTAAGTGTACAAAAGTTTATATGGTTTAGCTAACTCTTCATCAAAAATATCTTCATCACTATACTACCTACTAGATTCATATTTTATAGTAAAAGTCACCACTCTATTAGTTATTTATTCTTTAATCTTATATTTAGAATCAGTCCAAGTGGTTGACATTCTCCTTTTCTTCTTCTTTAAAAATGTGGGAGATTCAACTTTAATGTGACCAAAACTCCACATTCATGACATTGTATTCCTTTGCCTTTGTTTGGTTTGTCCACATCTTTACTCTTGTGTTGGGGACCAATGTTCTTGAAGTTTGAAGGTGAGAAAAACACAAGAAGGGGGTTGTATTGTGTTGGATTTTTCTTCTTTAAGCTTTTCCAGCTTCTGCTTATGATGTTTCTTAACCAGAGTTTGAACACTTAGTTTGGTGTCTGGCTCAAAAAGTTTGTTTGACTTCTGAAAGACCTTATGAGATTCTGAACCAGAATCTCATTTGAATGATCAGAGTTGACAACAGAGGAATAGTAAGTACAAAAGCTAATAAAGTAAAAGCAAAGACACAAGCAGTTTATCCTGGTTCCTCTCACAACTTGAGACTAGTCCTGTCCCCTTGTACTTTCAAGGGATTTCCACTATAACCAAATTGATTACCATTGCTCAAGCACACAAGCAAAAGACTTCTTTGCTTACACACACAAGTATAAGACTTCGATGCTCAAACACACAAGTTTGAGACTTCCTTGCTCAAGCACACGAGCTCAAGACTTCCTTTCTCAAACACACAAGTCTGAGACTTCCTTGCTCTAACACACAAGCTAAATATTTCAAATACTCAAGCACTAAAGCACTAAAGCAGGAGACTTGTGACTATATAAAAAATTGTTAAGAGATTTGGGTAAATACTACACTTGATATACACTCACAAGTGTAAACATAATACAACTTAGAAATACTCTAATACTTAAGAAGTTCTAAAATATACACAGTGTTAATATGTTATAAGTCTAAAGTTTTTGAAAGAGTGGCTTTTCATTGATTGTCAAGTTTCAGAGTCTGTAGCAGTGTGTTGTATTAAAGCTTGGTAGTCTTCATCTTTAGGTCTACAACTCCTTATATAGAAAGGAGAGAAAAGATATGTTGAAAACTTCCACCAAAAGGTCGGTTAACCTTTGTACTTGATTGGACACATCAAGCAAATGCCTTTCTACAAGAGTAATTATTTGTTGAAGCTCGGACATCAAATGAGAGATATTTTCCTTAAGTCTTCACGTGATCAAAAGGTCTCTGAGTCTGTCAGAGTTATCTCAATTGAAGAGCTTCTGCTTCAGAGGTTGAATTCCTTTAGACTTCACTCTTCAGAGGATGATCACATCAGAGTCCTCTTCTTGGCTTCTAAAACTTTAGAGTATGGGTTACCAGAGGCTGACTTTCTTTAGAGTTGACTTTTTCAAAGTATGGATCTCCATCAGAGGCTAAACCTTCATAAGTGATCTTCAGAGCCAAAGTCTGATCTTCAGATGTAGATTCCTCAAGCTTCTCTTCATTTATTTTAATCATATAATCCTGCATACTTGAATATATGTTAGAATATCCAATTGATCATTAAATACTTTGTTATCATCAAAACCTAAGGGATATATATCAACCAATTTTTTTCCAACAATCTCCCCCTTTTTGATGATGACAAACATAAGTATTTAAGAACAATGGTTGTTAATTTAATTAACTTGTTGACTTCATATCTGATATTTGTAAGCCCCCCCTAAGTCTGATAGTCCAGAGGGTAACGTTTGTAAGTCCCCCCTAAGTCTTATCCAGGTTAATTAAATTCCTTTAACAACACAATAATATTAATTTTAAATTAAGCCGAATTAGACTCAGGTGCTTAAATACTTTCTATCTCTCTCCCATTTTGTCATCAACAAAAAGATAAGGAAAAAAATTGAAGAAAAATAATGTATGGGAGAAAAATAATTCTGAATAAACATGAGTTAAAATCAGTCATTACTTCCTTCTAGTCGAATATTTTTTTTAGGCTAGTATGGTTGTTTTAAAAGCATCTTCAATTTTCAAGGTGGTTAAATCTCGATTCAGACAACTGAGCACTGATAAGCATGTATCATAACTGAGAAGATGTGCATGAATACCAAGACCAACTTCTCTTTCTTGCGTCTATTGGTTCACAGAGATTAATAATGACTACTCTTTACCCCAGACAGTCTATAAAGAGCAGATTTGCATTATAAACAGGACCACATTCCTCTTCTTCCAAACTCTTCTTTTTCAAGCATTATGGGAAAGCCAAAACAGGATAAGAATTTTAGGAGAGACTTTGCTAAGGAGATTAGCAAGCCCATGAAGAAGCAAGAGAAGGAAAAGAAAATCAGATCTGTTGCAACTGCAAAAGCTCAGAAAGACATGGAAGCTGAAGGTTCAAGCACATCTGTTAGGGCTTCCAAGATTGGGAGAACTTTAGAGACAAAGATGAAGAATCCCAAAAAGGAGAAGGAGCATGTTGAAGAACTTGAATGTAACTCAGATGATGATCAAGACTATATTGACTTCC
Source organism: Lathyrus oleraceus (assembly GCF_024323335.1). Classification (NCBI taxonomy): domain Eukaryota; kingdom Viridiplantae; phylum Streptophyta; class Magnoliopsida; order Fabales; family Fabaceae; genus Lathyrus; species Lathyrus oleraceus. Next base: position 147,484,952 of record NC_066581.1, on the reverse strand, counting down.
TCAGAACTTATGATGACGGTGTTGACCAAGTCTGGAGATTGTAACTTTTTATCATGCATCAGTTGTCTTTAGAAATTAATTCTAAATCTTGTACTCATTTCCTTTGAACAATAAAGCAGGTCCCTTTCTCATAGCTTCTTATAATAATGTTTATTAGCCATTAACAACCTTTGATTTAACCACTGATATTGAGATTTCAGAGTAGTTTTCAACCATTTTAGCATGAATTTTGAAAACAATTAAAAAAAAAAATTTGACTAAGGGAGAATCATGACATTATTTTGGTTTACCATAATTAAAATACTAAGTCCTATTTAATATAGCTCAAAGTATGAGAAAATAAGCACAAACTAAAAACTTAACAGATATAAGACCAAGTCAAAATATTTTTCAAATTTGTGACATAAGTGGACAACACAAAAAATTTATTTAATAGAAAAACCCACTTATATGCCATCATAAATAACCAATCAAGTTCTGAGCATCAGAGGATGAGATGCTTCAGAGGCTCCCATGCATCAAAAGTTGTTTCAGAGCTTCTGATCATCATTAGACTTCGATCCTTCATTCAGAAGCAAGCACTAATCTTCCACAAGATGCATGTTCAGATTCTTTTTAATGAAATCAAATCTTTCTATTGTAAGAGGCTTGTTAAATATTGAAGGTGTGAAAAACACAAGAAAGGGGGGGGGGTGAATTGGGTTTTAAAAGCAAAAGTTTTCCAAAATAAAAACACCACTAACAAGTTAAATAATGAAGAGATAAAAACACAATGATTCTTATCTTGGTTCGCTTGAAACTCAAAGTCAATCCAGTCCACCCCCCAAGGTGATTTTCCTTATACACAAGGACTTAATCCACTATAATCAATAAATTACAATAAATACAAAAAAATACCCTTCTTTATTTTCTCAAGGATCCAACTAAACCTTAGTCTCCTCAAGGACTCACAAAGAACAACTTTCTTTGTCTTCTCAAGGATAACCTCCTTAAGGACTCAAACAAATAGTTTAAATAAAAGTTTATGTGTTACAAGATGCTTTTTCAAAAGCAGATTTACACAAATGAATAATAAATACTTAAAGAACACAATATATAGAAGATGATAGTTTTTCACAAAGAAAAAATAGCTTGTCAAAATACTTGTGTAGATCAACAAATTGTTCAAGTCTCCAATGCATGCTTATATAGTGTAAGCATGTGACCATTAAAGGGAAAAATGGGGAAAGCTCTTTGAGCGGCTGCCCACTGTTGGATGAGAAAGGAATGATACCACGTACTGTCCTTTCGCCCACATAATCAGTGACAAGCGTGATGAATAGTACAGTCCTTGCCCATGAAATCAGGTAGTGGAAAGGTTGTTCAATTTGTACTATGAACTTTTTGATCACGTTCCCATTTGATCTTATCTTCATATTTATTGGCTTCTGATAAAAGATGATTGAAACATGAAGTGAAGAAGTAGAGGGCTGGATTCGAAAACGTCAGAACCTTGACAGTGTCAATAGTCTGGCTTGAGTTCTTCAGTGTCTTCAGGATCTTCAGAGTCTTCAGAAACCTCAGTCAGAACCTTGATAACTCCAATCGTCTATCTTGAGGTCTTTAGAATCTTCAGCTACATAACAAAACTTCAGAAGCTTGCCATTCTTCAGAAGCTTGTTGATCAGAGTCACATGTAGAAGCAAAAATTGATAGAATGTTGCAATAATAATACATAGTCTCCTTAGAAGCTTCTGATGGGTGAGATAATGCAGAAGCAGAAAGAATATTGCAGCAGCAATATTGACGTCTTTCAGAACTTCTAATTGCAACACAGAAGCGAATTTGGAACATAAGGTTCAGAAACTGACGATGTTGAACATCATGTGATTAGAATCAGAATCGTTTCTTAAAGCTACACAATAACAAACCATTAGGGTACCAAAATTGTTCTCACACAAATACAACATTGTTATCATCAAAACTCAAGGTATAGATGCATAACCAAATCTTTTTCTAATAAATATATCAGCCCATTTATTATCTGTATTAATAAACTGTATCTCTATTACACTTTTCTGAATATAATCTCTAATAAAATGATGTTTTATCTCTATGTGCTTGGTTCTAGAATGTTGAACTTGATATTTAGTTAAACAAATGACAGCAGTATTATCACAAAATATGGGAATAATGTTTCCACAAATTTGATAATCTTCCAACTAATATTTCATCCAGAGGAGTTATGTGCAAAATTTAGCAGCTGAGATATATTCTTCTTCTGTTGCGGACAAGGCGATACTTGCTTGTCTTTTACTAGCCTAGGATATTAGGTTTTCTCCTATAAATTGACAGTTTCCACTAGTGGATTTCCTTTTAATTCTATCCCCGACATAGTCAGCATCATAGAGTCCAACCAGCTTGTAGTTTAGGTTTTTTTTATAAAGAAACCTAGATTAGTTGTTCCCTTCAGATACCTAAAGATCCTCTTAACAGAAGTTAAGTGAGTCTCCCTAAGATATGATTGTAATCTTTCACACATACACACACTGAACAAAATATCTAGCATATAACCTATTAAGTAGAGTAAGGAACCAACCATACCTATATATAACTTCTAACAGACTTTCGAGCTTTCTTCTTCTTTGTTTAGATTGCATGTTGGATGCATAAGAGTGTTCATAACTTTGCATTCTTCAAGCTTGAACTTCTTCAGAAGTTCCTTAGTATATTTTGACTGATGAACATAGATTCCATCTTTGCTTTGGTTGATCTGAATTCCAAGGAAGAACTTTAATTCCCCCATCATGCTCATCTATGAATGAAGATATTATTTTCAGAGGACTATCTTTGTTTCCAATAATTAACTCTTCCGGATGAGAAGACTTATACTTGAAGGCTTTTCTGGATTGTGTAGATTCTTAATAGACACAAGGAGCTTCTTAAGAACTTGCTTCCTCTGGATGTGTTTAAGAAGTTGGGATTGGTTATGAACCACCGGCTTTTGAACATTTAGCTTCTAAAGCTCTAGCTTCTGAACATACAACTTCTGAAGTAGCTATAGCTTCTAATCCACCATCTTTTGGAGATACTTCTAATATTTGAAACTCTGAAAAAAATTCAAATAGCTCTGGCATTTTACTATCAGGCCCTTTGTCATCAAATTTAACATGTATAAACTCTTCAACCATTTTGGTTTTAGAGTTATACACTTTGTATGTCTTTGAGTGTTCAGAGTATCCTAAAAAGATATCCTTTTGAGCTTTGGTATCAAATTTCTTCAGATAGACTTTATTGTTTAAGATGTAACATGTACATCCAAACTGATGAAAATAATAAATGTTGGGTCTTCTTCCTTTGAATAGATCATATGTTGTTTTATTTAGAATGGGTCTGATGTAGATCATGTTATGAACATAACATGTTGTATTTACAACTTCTACCCATAAGTACTTTGGCAAATTATTTTCATGAATCATTGTTGGCCATTTCTCTTAAGGATCTATTATTTCTCTCTACAACTCCATTTTGTTGTGGAGTTTTAGGATAAGAGAACTCATGGAAGATTCCATATTTTTCACAGAAGTTTTCAAAAGGTTCATTTTCAAATTCCCCTTCATGATCAATCCTTACTTTTAAATTTTTTGACCCTTTTTCATTTTGTGCTTGAGTGCAGAAGACACTAAACACATCATATGACTCATTTTTGGTTCTGAGGAATTTAACCTAAGTCCATCTACTAAAGCCATCAACAATGACAAGTCCATATTTCTTCCCATTGATTGATGCAGTGCTAACAAGACCAAATAAATCAATGTGGAGAAGTTCTAAGGGTCTAGAGGTATAGACAATGTTCTTTGTTTTAAAAGAGGTTTTGATAATTTCCCAATTTGGCATGCTCCATATATAGCATTTGATTTATAGTTAAGACCTGGAAGCCCCTTAACAAGTTTTAACTTTCTAATCTTGGAGATTAATCTCTCCAGATAACATGACCTAACCTTCTGTGCCAGATCCACTTTTCATCATTCACTGATAGAAGGAAAACTACCTCCTAATCATCAAATTCAAAAAAAATGTTTTTGTAAACATTGCCTTTCCTCTTTTCCTTAAGCACTAGACATTTATCAGATTCATTCACGACTGTACAAATGTTCTCCTTAAACACTACTTCATAACCATTGTCACAAAATTGAATTATGCTAAGTAGGCTATGCTTTAGTCTATCTATCAACCATACATCATTAATAGATAAAGATCAATTACCAATAGTACCTATCACAATAATCTCCCCTTTTTGGTTTCATCTAAATTCCATAGTTCCTCCCTCTTTCAAAGTGAGGGTTTGGAACATATGCCTTTCACCTGTCATATGTGGTGAGCAACCACTGTCCAGGTACCAAGAATGATGCTTTGATTCTTCCTTTAAGCATATTTATAGCAAAAATGATTTCAGATTTAGGTACCCATAGTCTTATGGGTCCTGTAGTATTAGTTATGACAATTTTTCTATTATTTTGTACCCTTTCTCTCATATGGAAAGACTTAGAATCATTCAAGACTTTTGATTTAAAAGTTTGTTATCTTGAATAAGTCTTAACCTTAGGTTTTAAATCTTTCAGAAACTTATGACCTGATGCCTTGGGTTCTGGTTTCTTTAGAACCTTTGACATTAGAGTCTTAGGTTCTGGTGACTTCAGAACCTTTGACTTTAGAGTCTCAGGTTTTGGTTTCTTTAGAACCCTTAATTCAATAGGTCTAGAATCATATTCGTTCATAACCTTTACATTGTTAGATTCAGATACAAAATAAGAGTTTAACCCTGTTTTAGTAGATTTAGAATAAGAGGATCTGATGGTTTAATCAAGGTTTTAGTCCTTGGATTAACAGTTTTTTATGGTAACCAATACCTTTTCCTTTGCTTCTACTTACACCATAGATCATGGATGGAAGTTTGGTTCTTTCAAGTCCAGTTAAGATAAATTCTTGAAAAGCTATTTCATGCTTATCAAGAATTTTGTCAGATACATCTTTAACATGAGCAATATGATCTTCCCCAAGAGCTCCATTCTTATTTTGAACAAATTTTAATTACTCTTTCAAAAGATCATAATGCTTTGTTAGTATTTACATGTATCTGGCCTTTTCCTGACACCTACTCATAAGATTTTGAATAAAAGTAATTAAATTATAATGATATAATTTAGAAAATACCTTATCTTCATCAAACTCTGAGTTTGATTCTGCTTTAGAAGATGTAAGAGCCATCAAAGCAAGATTGGCTTGCTCTTCATCTTTCTCAGAGTCTTCTTCTTTTTCAAGTTCATCTCATGTTTCCATGAAACTCTTCTTGAATCTGTTTCTGAAGCTGTTCTTTTGGAAGCTTCCTCTCTTTGCCTTATCCCTTTGCAGCTTTGGACATTCAGCAATAAAGTCACTAGAATTCTTGCAGTTGAAGCAATCCTTCTGATAATCCTTATTATCTCTTGAACTTGAACCTCTGAAGCCACTACTTCTACCAGAGAATTTGTTCTTCTTATTCACCATGTATTGAAATCTTTTAATGATAAAGGCCATCTCCTCATTATTTGAGTCTTCTTCAGAGGTTTCTGATTAAGAAGCTTCTTCAGATTTCAAAATTTTGGGAGCCTTTATAGGTTTTGCATAAGATTTCAAAGCAATGGACTTTGACTTCTTGACATGTTAATCTCTATTGAGCTCCATCTAATGACATTGGAGATTGTTGATAAGAATTTCTAGACTTGATGTGTTTAACTCTTTAGCCTCTTGGATAGTTGTTACCTTGGGCATGAATTTGATAGGAAGACTCCTAAGAATATTCTTAACATGGTCAGAGGTAGTGTAACTCTTGTTCAACACTTGAAGACCAGACACAAGAATTTAAAACCTAGAAAATATGGTTTCAATGTCCTCATCTTTCTTCATCTTAAAAAACTCATATTACTGAACCAGAAGGTTAGCCTTAGCTTCCCGAACCTATTGATTCCCTTCATATGTAGCACACAGGGATTTAAATATGGTTTGAGCAGTGGATTTATCAATGATTTTGATGTACTCATAATGAGGTAGAGCATCAACCAAGATACCTCTTACTTTATGATGTTTTTTATAAATCTTTTTATGAGCAGGTGTGAGAGACTTTCTGTCAGACATCATTCTAACACCATTAACTTGAATGTTAATTCCATCTTTCAAGTTACCCCACAACTTATCATCAAGATCTACGATGTGAGTATACATATTTCTTTTCCACCATTCAAATTTAGTAGAGTCTCCATTAAACGTTAGAAGTCTAGCAGTATAATTATTCCTCTCAGATGTACTTTGATCATGATTACTATCACCATGAGGAGTACTCCCACTTGAACAAATTCTAGATTCCTCAGCCATGAGAGAATAAGTATTTCTCTCAAGATCTTTTCTGCACCTCTGTTAAATGTTTAACACAGACCTTCCTCTGATTCAAATTGAAGGTGATAAAAACACAAAAAAAGGGGATTGAATTATGTTGCCTTTTTCTTCTTTAAGCTTTTTCAACTTCTGCTTTTGACGTTTTTTAACTAGAGTCTGACTCAGAAAACTTGTTTGACTTTTGAAATACCTTATCAGATTCTGAACTATGATCTGATTTAGATGATCAAAGTTGACAGCAACGGAATAGTAAGTACAGAAGCTAAGAAAGTAAAATTAAAGACATAAGCAGTTTATCTTGGTTCCTCTCACAACTTGAGAGTAGTCCAGTCCCTTGGTACTTCCAAGGTATTTTCACTATAACCAAACTAATTACAAAATCTCAAGCACACAAGCAAGAGAGTTTTTTTCTTACACACATAAGTATAAGACTTCCCTTCTCAAACACACAAGTTTGAGAATTCCTTACTCAAGCACATAAGCTCAAGACTTCCTTTCTCAAACACACAAGTATGATACCTCCTTGCTCTAGCACAAAAGCTAAAGACTTCAATGATCAAGCACTAAAGCAAGAGACTTATGACTCTATAACAAATTGATAAGAGATTCGGGTAAATACTACACTTGATATAAAATAAGAGGTGTAGAAAGAATACAACTTTGAAAGACTCTAAAACTTACAAACTTCTAAAATATACACAATATCAAGATGTTCTAAGTCTAACAATTTTAACAAAGTAGCTTCTCTTTGATTGTCAAGTTTCAGAGTCTGTAGTAGTGTGTTGTATTAAAGCTTGGTAGTCTTCTTCTTCAGGTCTGCAGCTCCTTATATAGAGAAGAGAGAAAAAAATACGATGAAGACTTTCTCCAAAAGTTTAACCTTTGTACTTGATTAGACACATCAAACAAACACCTTTCCACAAGAGAAATTATTCGTTGAATCTCAGACATCAAAGGAGATATTTTTTCCTTAAGTCTTCACGTGACTAAAAGGTCTCTGAGTCTGTTAGAGTTGCCTCGGTTGAAGAGCTTCTCCTTTAGAGGTTGACTTCCTTCACACTTCACTCTTTAGAGGCTAATCACATCAGAGTCCTCTTCATGGCTTCTGAAGATTCAGAGTCTGGGTTACCAGAGGCTGAATTTCTTCAGAGTTGACTTCTTCAGAGTCTGGATCTCTATCAGAGGTTGAATCTTCAAAAGTGATCTTCAGAGTTAGAGGTTGATCTTCATATGTATATTCCTCAAGCTTTTCTTCATATATTTTTAATCATATAATCTTGTATACTTGAACATGTGTTAGAATACCCAATTGTTCTTTAAATACTTTGTTATAATTAAAACTCAAGGGCTATGGTATCAACAAATTTTGTTCCAACAAAGTTGTCTGACACGTTGTCTTCGACATTTGTCTTTGATCTTTTGTCCAGTCTCATAAAGGCTTTGTTAAACTTTCTGCCAAGGATATTTATAGCCTCTAAGATACTTTCTTCAGTATCCTTCTCGTATTGATCTTCATTTTCTTCAGTGTTACAAAGGTTATACTCTTGTTCTTCTTTTCAGACCTATCACTTATAGCCATATCAAAGGTTTGTAGAGAACTAATGAATTCATCAACTTTGATGTTGGTTAAGTCTTATGTTTCTTCAATAGTTGTAACCTTCATATTAAACTTCTTAGGCAATGATATTGGGATTTTTCAGACCAACTTTTCTTCATACATCTTCTCTCCTAAGGCGAAGGAAGTGTTGGTTATATCACGAAGGCGAATGTTGAAGTCAGAGATGGATTCATCTTCTTTCATTCTAAGATTCTCAAATTTGGTTGTGAGAAGCTACAACTTTGACATACGAACTTATGATGTGCCCTCATGTGTAGTTTTGAGGATCTCCTAAGCCTATTTAGCTTCAGTACATGTGTTTATTAATCTAAACATGTTTTTGTCCACGCCATTGAAAATAACATTCAAGGATTTGGAGTATCCAATAGCTTCTTCATCTTCAACATTATAACACTCAGCTTCTGGATTTAAGATTGATGTTTCATCGTAGGAGGTAAACACAAGGTGTTTCCAACCTTTTACTATAGCCTTCCATTTTTTCTTGTACATGGATTTAAGAAAAGCAATCATTTTGACTTTCCGATAATCATAGTTGGTACCATCCAAGACAAACGGTCTATTAACTAATCATCCTTCCTTAGTATTGTCCATTTGAATATAATATAGTATCCCTGGAGCTCACCCAAACAGAACTGGGTAGCTGCTCTAATGCCAATTGTAATTTTGTTCTTCGCATGACAGGTGTTGAACACAATGTCAAGGACAATGTGTACAACGTGCTTAAATAAGATTAACAAAATACAAAATATAAATATAAAACAATGAAGAACATAAAGGATTGGTAACACAGCTCGATGCAACGTCACCTACGTATGGGGGACTTCCAACCCAAGAAAGTAAATCCACTCTTAATAGTATTAATACAAATAGTCTTAGATGAACAATCCTCGTTCAATGTTTGTCTTCCTAATACTACAGGTGTCTTTATATTTAAGACTCCCTCTAAATATGAAAACCCTAACACTTTCTCTCAATCACTACTTTAGTGATCAATACATAAAACAGAATTAAAAACACACAGATTTGATTTACTTATCCATCAATGTCTACCAAGAGATTTGATCTCATTCAATTTGATTTGGTCTTGGACAATCTTTTTAGTCAATCTCTTTAATAACCATATTGCTAAAAAGATACAACTCATAAATGACAAATCTTCTTGGAATTAAACATAATAACGCACATATTTACTCACCTAACCTGGCTTACACACTGAAGCTAGATGTTGCACCTCATTCTGGAACATCTTGTCCCACGTGATACCTATTCACAATTTACATTTTGTTGCACATGTTATTTTACCTAAAGCAGTCAATCAAAAGAACAACAATTCTCATTCTTCACTCTTCACTCGAGTTATTCAACCACACATTGGTTGCAAGATGATTCCTTCGCACAATGATTTGGAGAGAAGATAATTTGAAAGAAAGAAGAGAAAATAGGTTTAAGGTTTTGCGAGAAAAGAAGAAGAATGGATTGAATGATTCACACTAAATTGCTTTACAAGTCTAAGGATTCTTCCTATTTTAAATGAGATTACTTGCTCATCAAGTAGCTCTAAAAATGTTTCCTTCGACTAACTGTATTCGACTTTGTCGAATATACAAAACTTTGGCAACTACAAGTTGTATTCGACCTTTAATCGAATATATACAAATTCAACTATTACAAATTATATTCAACTACTACTCTATCGAATACATTCGAATATATACAAATTTAACTATTACAAATTATATTCAACTACTACTCTATCGAATACATTCGAATTTGATATAGAATTCTGCATTTTACACATCCATACTTAATCCAAAAAATTATATATTTAATAAACTCAACCATGCAAGATCAATTTTATAGTAAACTTAATTATTTATTGGTTGTATTATCTAATATCCATAAAACATTGTACATGACAAAAAAGAATATCAATTAAAGTTTGTATTGTAGTTCTATCCAATTTCTTTCGAGTTAGGGTAATCAAAGAGTTCCCGATTCTTTTTTTGTGATAGTTAATATTTTTGCCACTCTGTTTCCTTGTCAATATCCAACTTGGTGAGTCTTTTTCTTCGTGTAAAAGAAATTCAATCCACATAGTAAAATTGCTAGAAAGACACATTACCGCATTATTCTTTTACAAAGTCAACATACCACTAGTTAGGGGTGTTCAAATCCAATCCAATCCAAAAAAAAAACCGAAAACCGAATCGAAAAAATCGAAAACCAAAAACAAAAAAAAACCGATTTTTTTTGGATATGTTTGGACCACCTTGTAGAATAACCGACCGGTTCGGTTCGGTTTTCGGTTGGCTGCATGAAAACCGAACCAATCCAAACCGAACCGATATTTATTCATATAGTATTCTCATTAACTCTAATTAATTAAATACAATGCACCGTTACAAATTAAATACAATGCACCTTTACAACACATTTCATTGTCTTAATGCACATTTCATTGATCATGATTGGAAAATCCATAAAAGGATTCTTAATTTCTGTCCAATTGTAAATCACAAAGGAGTGACCATAGGAAAAAAAATTGAAAAATGTTTGGAGGAATGGCTAATAGGTAAAGTTTTCACCATTACGGTTGATAATGCTAGTTCCAATGATGTTGCTATCACTTACTTGAAAAATACAATGGATGATTGGAATTCACATCCATTGAAAGGGGAATATATCCATTGTTTTCCTGTCATGCAAATTGATTGTTCAAAAAATTCACCAAGACATGTAAAAAATATTAAATTGTTGCAGGAAAATTCAATTTAATATTTGAAGTGTCATATTCACCATCCACGGATTCCACGGGCATGTAAAAATTAAATTGATTTCTTTTATATATATATATATATATATATATATATATATATATATATATATATATATATATATATATATATATATATATATATATATATATATATATATATATATATATATATATATATATATATATATATATATATATATATATATAATGTCATATAGAAAATTAAAATTAAAATTATTTTAGATTTAGAAGTAGTGTTTGTTTAAAAACCGAATAAAACCGAACCGAAATAAACCGTATAAATTGGATCGGATCGGATTGGATTTTTTTTTTGTCATCCAATAACCGAACTAAACCGTATGCTTTTTGTATCTTTGAATCGGATGATTTTTTGTCTCAAAATCGATCCAAACCAAACCGCGAACACCCCTACCACTAGTAATATAAAGCTATTAAGCAATGCATGGTTTACGACTAAAATGTCATTGAATGTTGGAGTCTATACAGTTCGATAAAATTGCATTCCTGAGCCGACACAACAGCTATTGGATTAGAAGTCGTAACCAAATCATGCACGTTATTGCCTAATAAATGAATCAATATAAAATTACTGTTAAAGGTAAATGTTTTAGTCTCAATTTCGTAGTGTATATATATTATTTTTTTGAAAATCTCGTTCTTATCACATGCATGAATGCGTGGCAATTTGGTGAACGGACACTTCTATAAACACTCTATGTCGATGTCTGGTATGTGTTAATATTTGACACTTCTAGAAGACATCTGATACTTACATATAACATTTGTCAAACAATTCAAATAAATATTTTTAAAAAATTGTTTTTATGTATTTTTTTGGATAAATCTCATGCATATATAAGATGATTAAATATATATTAAAGTAATATTTTCAATAAAGAATTAAAAATATTAGTTTTAATTAAAATATTTCTTTTTTAATAATAGATGATAAATAAAAGTTAAATAATACAATATTCTTTATGTTTTTGAAAAAAAAGTGCACCACAATATAAATCATTTTATATTACCACAAATGAATAATAATGCTATTTTTCTACTATATCTTTAAAATTTTATTATAATCTCTTTAAATTTATTTTTCCACAATTTTGTAAAAAAAATCACATCAATACTTTTTTTAATATTATAAAAAAATTAAAACAATTTATAATAAAAAAGGAAAAAATATATATATGAACAGGTATTTGTGTCTTATATTTTTGAGATTATCGATATCAAAATGTTGGTAAATTCACCTATCGTGTCCGAGTCTATTTATATTTATAGGTGGGTGACCATAGAAAACCCTCGTAACCAACTGTAAAACTCTGATAGTGTGTCATGCATGATGCAACTTGATCATGCCACAACACAACATATCTTAATCAGCTGAAGCTATATAATTATAATATTTTTCAATCCATACAATCACATTAAAAATGACAACAACCACTGTGCTACGCTTAACTTTGCTTCTGATACTGCTATCCAGTGCATTTTCAGAGCTATGCAACCCACAAGATAAGAAAGTGCTACTCCAAATCAAGAAAGACCTCAACAACCCTTACCTTCTAGCATCATGGAACCCAGACACAGATTGTTGCGACTGGTACACCATAGAGTGCGACCTCAAAACTCACCGCATCATCTCCCTCACTATTTTTGATTCTCCTGTATACACCAATTTCTCAGCCCAAATCCCTCCCTCAGTGGGCCTGCTTCCCTACCTCGAGACTCTCGAGTTTCACAAACTTCCAAACCTCACAGGCCCGCTCCAGCCCGCTATTGCTAAACTCACCAACCTCAAGAACCTCCGTATCAGTAACACAAACTTGTCAGGCCCGGTTCCTTCCTTCCTAGCCCAACTCACAAACCTCACGTTTTTGGATCTCTCTTTCAACAACCTCACCGGTTCAATCCCCGGTTCACTCTCACAACTTCCCAACCTCTTCTCACTCCAGTTAGACCGTAACCATCTAACCGGTTCGATCCCTTCCTCGTTCGGTTCTTTTAAGTCCAACATAGCTGGTATCGACCTCTCCCATAACAACCTCACTGGTCCCATTCCACCCTCGTTTGTGAACCTCAACTCCACCACCTCGCTTGTCTTGTCGAGGAACAAGCTTGAAGGAGATGCGTCTGTGATATTCGGGCCGAACAAGTCTTTCCAAATTGTGGATCTATCGAGAAACAACCTATCGTTCGATCTGTCGAAGGTGGAGTTTTCCACGAGCTTGACGTCGTTGGATCTTAATCATAATAAGGTGTTTGGGAAGCTTCCTCAGGGATTGACTGCACTGAATCTGCAGTACCTGAATGTGAGTTACAATAGGTTGTGCGGTCAGATTCCGGTGGGTGGAAAATTGCAAAGTTTTGATATTTATGAATATTTTCATAATAAGTGCTTGTGTGGTTCTCCTCTTCCCAAGTGTACTTGATTTTTACTACACAAACCAGTTGCTGGCTCGCCAGCTTATGCATCTATAGAACATGTATGATACGGTTTGATTTGAATTAGGACAACAAAAGCCGTTGCATAAGGCACCAAATTATAAATAATAAGAACGTGATGAGTTTTCAGTGCCGAATGTATATTTCAAAAGTACCTTTATGTTTGTTAATTAGTGAACCGTCATCTCACTTGGTGTATCTTTGGAACAATGTTTGGGGCTATGTTTTGACGCATCGACATGTTTTTTATGCGAAAACTATACTTTGAAATTAAACATATTTTTGTGAGAGGTCTTCCATCTATCTTGTTTTTGTCATATATGGAGTTTTAGATATTCTTTTGATCTTTGAATTTCCAAATTATTACATTACTACTTTAATTCTCTAGAAATTTATTTTTGTAATGCATAAATCATTGCAGTGGTTTATTTTAAAGTAAAGTTTTTTATACTTATTAGAAATATATTTATATTTGATTTAATATTTATTAATTCAAATTAAAAAAATAATACTAAGTGTTATTTTAATTTATTAGAGTTTATTGAGTTATTTGGTGGAAGAGCTCAATAAATTGTACTTTGCTCATGAAACAAAGATAGATTTTAATTGTGTAGAGTTTATTCTATTTGGTTCTTTGAACCTTACTTTTAATTTATTGGTTTTTTTGTGGCGATAAACATTTGATATATCGATCGGAAATTCCATAGTTGGTTGTGGTGTCTTCCCTGACATGTAAATTGGATAGCCACCCTGATTGTGACATTTGTCGTAAGTCCATCATTGTGATTCTTAATTCGGTCCTAACGGTTTCGATTCTCTATCAGTACTTCCATGATAATGTTCAAGTTCTACTTTCATTTTCATGCTTCAATATGAATAAATAAAAATATCTCAAGCATATTGTTAGCTTGCATTTTTGACACTGAGTTAAACTCACTGGCATGGTTTAGAGGAGTCTTAGGAACAAATTCACAAGATTATGATCACTCTCTCTTCTAGACATGTTCTTGATTCTTGTATAAGTTATACATTCGAACAACAATTTCGACATAGTAACGTGGCGAGTTCGACTCACTTTCCAAGTCTTGGGACTTAGCAGATTTTCTAGTCCTTTAGACATTTCAATGTTGCACTGTGATTTCGACATGGAGGTTTTCGACATAATGTAGTTGGAAGTTGGATAATCGTTTTACTAACGGTTAACGACGGTTCAGATATAGTTTAGAGACCAAGACACGTGGAAACACATGTATTACGATATGTGTTGAGCGCTGAAGAAGTGACAGTTGTCAATGGTTATCAATGTAGTAGTATATAAATAAGCTTTTGTATAGATTTAGAGATCTTCAATTCTTAATATAAATTCCTATAGAACTCAAAGTACCCGAGTTAGTACCCGAGTTATATAGAGAAACAAGCTTAAGAAAAATATGTATGAATATGCACACCATTTCTTTGAAGTATTTTGAATTACAACTGTTATTTCATAACATCGTTATGCTTTTGTTTATCATCTTTATCCAAAGCTTATTACAATTAAAAATAATATTCAATTTCGTTGACATTCAAGCATTTAATTTTCAATCACAAACATTTTTTTCTTTACATTTCTTTCTACACAAATTATCCTTGAGATTTTTCGATTTTAATCTCTTAAGTGAACCAAACTCATGATTGTTTGCTAAAAATACCATTAAACAAATTGGCACACTCGGCGGGACCTTTTTGTGTAAAAATGTTTCAACTTGTAAAAAAGTGGTGTTTTTACTATCCGGTTTTGTTCTTCATTTATGAAATATCTTCAGTAATCGAGTGTATATGCGCCTGAGGAGTGGTAAAACTCTTCCTGAAATGACTCGTCCTACAAAAAATAAATTCATTCCCCAAATCAATGCTTAAACCTAGAAGAACAACCAATCAAATCAAATGTTGGTAGTGTAGGAACTTCAACTCATGTTTTCAAAAGCCAAGTGTTTGTTTCGCTTATACGACTAAGCTCAGAGCCTAATGGACTTACTTCCTTTTATTTTTTTCATCCCCTTTCTACCATCCCAATATATTGGTACTAGTTTGAAGGATAAGAGCGATCCAAAACGCAGCAAAAATTTTAAATTTCTCCTTTAGTGATCCTTATGAATGGGTATGACCAGTGATAGAATCGTTACCTCTTATGGTGATTGAAACCTTTGATGCAGATCTACGGAGCGATCACGAACGTTGAATGGTGACAACGCCTCTACTCAGTCCACACGAATGAATTCCTTCAATCTCAGTGCTAGCTACTATGAATGAAGGCTTTGAGTGTGTGTGTGTGTGTGTGTGTGTGTGTGTGTGTGTGTGAGAGAGAGAGAGAGAGAGAGAGAGAGAGAGAAACGAAATTACAACTGCACACATGCTTCTGCACAAGGGTTCTATTTATAGAATCACTTTTGTTGGTTGCAAGCTAAAAAGCCCACTTAAGTGTATGTGGCCCATATCTTACATTATGCCAAAATCACTTAAGCGCGTGGTACCTTATCATATTTCGTATTCTACTTAAGTACACCGCATCTTACGATGTTCTACAATTCACTTAAGTGCATCATACCTTACGGTGTTCCTTAGTTACTCTATCTCTCATCAATTCGTCCTTTTGTGTGTGACCATGTAGGTTTTCACGGAATTGGCAATTATATTAAATCACGTATTTAACTTAATAAACAGTGAGCGATATCTAGCAACACATCACTGCTACCCAAGACACGAAAATATAATGTGATCTGACAAATCCTTTTGTGATAATACTTATGTGTGCAATTACCCTTTTACCCTTATGTCTATATTGAACATAAGGCATAGGCCGTGTCATCCTTGTCCAGTTCAATATTGGGCTCATAGATATTTATCCTGTTATGCAGGATGGGCAAATTCCATCCAGGTCACTCATGTCCCTCAGCATGCTTCATGGAGTACCCATTAACTGTTTTTATGGCCATCCAGTTATGGACAATGTTTGATCAGCAATAAGGCACTCGACTCTACATCTAGGGTCCATAGTGGTTTCAGGTCGAAGGGTGGTATACACCATTATCACCATGAGAATAACTTATGACACTTTGCATAACATTCTATATAGTATTCTCATAGCGGGTCAATCCAGTATAAATATTACTCTTAATATTCATACCTATGTTTAAGACTTGATAACTCCTTATACATGACCCATGAGATGTGATCATCAGTCTATATACATAATAGTCTTAATGCTTTAATGTTATCCTACTTCACAATAAAGCTCGACTACGGGTATTTAATAATAGTATCCTTATGTTTAATGTGATTTCATGATTAAGTCACACTTGATACATTAAACGGACTAGCTATTCTAGGGACTTTATTAAACAAACATAATAAAGAAAAAGCCTTTTATTATTAATTAATAATTTGATACAAATACCAAAAGTATTGGCATTTAGGGCTTACACCTACATTCTTGATGTATTTATATATTTTAGTTAATATTTTAAGTTTTTAAATTCAATTAGGATTAATTAATTATTAGGATCATTTAGGGGTAAGTAGGGTAATTAGGGTAATTAGGGATTATTTAATTAATATGATTGGGGTAATTGAATAATTAAATAAATTATGAAAACAAAAATATTTCTTTTGTATTTAGTATTAAAAATCCCCAAAATACAAAAAAAAATACTTAGTATATTTTGTACTGCTTATCTTGTGCTTAGTTGAAGTATCAGGTCTAGGATGTTATTTCTAAAGACATAAGGAAAATGGTTCCCCCTTTAAATAGTTAAATAGTCCAATGAAAATATTTGAAAACAATAATGACTATATATATATATATATATATATATATATATATATATATATATATATATATATATATATATATATATATATATATATATATATATATATATATATATATATATATTACTTTATATTTTCTAAATCAAATTAAAAACATATTTTTATAAAATAAGTCGCTGACTGGTGTCACACCTTATCAATCTAAAATCAATTCAAACTCACTCAGATATTTTTTTCTTTGCCCTTGTGCATTGAGACATTTTCAATCAAACTTTTCTCCACCCCCGATGCATTGAGATCTTTTCACAACTAAAATCAACAAACACACAATCTTTTTTTAGACGAACTACGATACTCTAATCCTTCATATTGCTTGAGGGTACGTAGGCACATAGTTGTAACACTCTAGCGAGTACAATAACAAAAACATTTTTCTTTATCCTCTTTCTTGATTAAATTCTCCTTTTATTAACACAATAACCTAATTCACTATAAATAAGTATATTAAGCAAAAATAGGTAACATAAGCAAACATCCTTAAACAAGTATAGTAGCCCTAGAACTATTGGAGGATCCCATTAAGTCTAATGGAGGTGAGGGGTGCCTAACACATTCCCCTCACTTAATCGACTCCCAAACCCTAATGTCTTATCCTTACTTTTAGGTTTTATCATTAATTCCCTATTTTGTTCACTTTTTTATGTTGTAGATAGGTGAGTCATATTTCAAACACACATTTATGTATGCAAGTGATGACACTGAAATTCACCGTATTTTCGACTCCTATTTCGCATGCATTTTAGTAGTTTTATTGTTATTTTGTTGTGTTATTACTATGTTTCTCTTTGTTTTCAGGTTTTTACTTTAATTGGAGCTCCGATCGAGAAAAGGAGTGAAAATGAGCTAAAAATCCTAAATTTTTGAGAGACATGAAATTGTGCCGATTGAGGAGAGAAGGAGGCTATGTTCTTATGGTTCATGGTGTAGCTATCACATCCGTTGTTTTACCATGCACTAGACATACTGATGTACGTGATGAAAGGAATTGGACCTACGCTTTAGATGCTCCACCTGTTTTAGGTCCTCTTCCTCCTAATGTTCCTGATGAGGCGGGACATGACACTGATGAAGAATATGATCGGAGAGAGAGATCTCCCGTACCTGATGTGTCCCCCCGTCATCCTTCACCACCACACACCGCACCATCTTCTTCTTTTGTAGGTACTGCTCCTGGCTTTTATATTACAGGAGAGATGTGGCTAGACCACATGGCTAGAGAGCAAAGGCGTGACGACCTACTCTCTACCATCCAACAACAACTGGCGGATTACATGAGCTTCATGCAAGAATCGCAGCGGAGGACAGATAGATCCTATGACACTATTTTACAGTCCCTACAAACGATCACAAACACGCAAGCCCGTCAGCAACAATACCACCGTCAACATACTGCATTCATCGAAGCCACTCAAGCTTCCATTATGGGTAACCTTCAAGAAGTGAGGACTGCTCAGGATGCCTTACATGCCATGATGGATCAGAGAGACCGTCGTTGTACCCGATCCCGTCGTCCACCTCAGGATGGCGAAGGCACCAATGGTTGACAGTAGGTTGTCAGGTAACTCTTCCCTTATCTTATCTAGAAACATTGGGGACAATGTTCTATTTAAGTGTGGGAGGAGACTTTATCGCTTTTCTCTATTTTCGTTCAGTTTGTTTATCTTCTTTGCTGTTTTTAGATAGTTTGTTTATTTTTATATTTTTATTGCCTTTTAGTTGTTTATTTTATTTTGCTTTTAGTTTAAGTGTCTTAGATAATGCATGAGTCTGACGAATCACCAGTATAGTGTATGTTTAGTACAGTCTAATCTCCCCATACCTTTAGCCCTAACAAAAAAAAATTGTAAAAGAAAACAGTGTTATTCTGAAAGTTTTTGGGTTTTTAAGACGGGTTTGAGTAAGGATGTGGTGACTTGGGAGAACTTTGTGAAACATCAGTACTATTTTAGCACCATAGACTTCGTAAATATAAGAATCATTCCCGAAACCCCATATACCATGGCCTCAATCATCATTTCAGTATAAGTCCTTAGTAGTTTATCCTAGCAATCAGCTCCGACCTACGCATCCTCTACGTAGGGGTCTGATGAACATAAGTGAATGATCCAGTGAAATAAATAAATAAAAGAAAGCAAAAAGGCAAATCCGGTATAGGTGACCCTCACAAAGTCATTTAAACCAAAGAGTTGTAAAAATTTGCTACAAAAAGAAAAAGAAAAAGAAAAACTTACCCGCTGTTAGTTGGTTCAGAGGTATCTGGCACTGAACTCGGTAGGACGAATTATGATCCGATCCCCCACAACTGCAATTGGGTCAAATAAAAGAGTTTACACATATTTATGTGCTAGGAATCCCATGTTTGGATCATAATCACTAACAGGTCACTCTGCTATGAAGCATGTACGGATAACGGGCTTAATGTGATTGCGCCTGAATGAAAAAGACACAAAAAGAGATGAAGAGGAAGGCCTAGGTATTGTGGGATAATATGGGTTGGTTAATATAGGAATGAAGTTTATGTTCGTGTTTGCGGATAAGCGTCATCATGATACCCTTAGTTCACTCAGTTAGTACCTATCACTGCATCCCGACTTGAACTTAGAAATCTTTCTAGCCCGAATCAATCGTTGACACCTGTTCTTCTTTTATAAGCTTTTTAGTTTTTTGCTTGAGGACAAGCAAAGGTTTAAGTGTGGGAGAGTTTGATGACACTGAAATTCACCGTATTTTCGACTCCGATTTCGCATGCATTTTAGTAGTTTTATTGTTATTTTGTTGTGTTATTACTATGTTTCTCTTTGTTTTCAGGTTTTTACTTTAATCGGAGCCCCGATCGAGAAAAGGAGTGAAAATGAGCTAAAAACCCTAAAATTCAGCATTTTGTACTTATGGCTCCCACTGTGGCTGGCGCCATAGACCCTGCCATGACGTGTCCTAGCTCAACTTCCCTCAACTGCCACGTTCTCCACTACTTCCACTAAGGCGCCACAGATTGGCCTTGTGGCGGGCGCCATGGACTTGTGACGGGCGCCACAAGAGGAAAAGTGTTCCCTCCCAATTTCAAACTGAAGGGCATCCTTGTAATTTCCATCATTTTACTTGCTTATAAATAGAAACGCGAATTCATTTGTTTAATCATCCAAACTTAGAGCAGAGGCAAACTTAGAGCAAACTTAGTTTCACTTAGGCATATATTCAGTATTTTAAAGTGGTAATCGCTTCGCATTTGGGGTGTTATCACAATTGTGTAATCAAGTCTGTGATCGAGTCTGTAATCGAGTTTAGAGCACTTTGGAAGGAAGTTAATCCTGCCGCCATTTTCATTTTCGCTTCGCATTTTATTCAACCCTCCAATTGGAGCGGGTTTTTATTGCTTTACTTTTATCTAATTTATTTCCCACACTGTCTTTACTTTATTTATTTCTCGCACTCGCTTTACTTTATTTATTTCCTTGCACTCGCTTTACTTTATTTATTTCCCGCACTGTCTTTACTTTATTTATTTCTCGCACTCGCTTTACTTTATTTATTTCTTGCACTCGCTTTACTTTATTTATTTTCCGCACTCGCACTACTTTTATTTATTTTCCGCACTCGCTTTACTTTTATTTATTTTCCGCACTCGCACTACTTTTATTTACTTTCCGCACTCGCACTACTTTTATTTACTTTCCGCACTCGCACTACTTTTATTTAAATTAAATGCACCTTTACTTTACCATGTCTAACTAAACCTATAAGGTTAGAATGTAAGGATCGTAATTGAACCGATAATCCGTACAATTGTTCGTAGAAACACTTAAAGGCTATTTTGACTTTCAACTTAAGTTTTCCCGCACTTAATTTCCGTTGGGTAAGATCGAAAGCCGTCCAACGTCTTTTTAAACTTAATTGTTTTTAACTATTTCAAATACAGTGAAAGCGTTTTGTTTAGTTCATTAGGAGTTTTTAACTTAAGAAGAAAAGAGATTTTAAAACTATTTTCGGACGCGTTTATAAGTTTAGAGTCAGGTTCGTGAGAACCTCTTTTGGTTAAGAAAACCAGGTTAAAATACTTTTCAACTTAGTCAAGATACTATATTTCTTAAAAATAGGTTTACTACTCTAACGCAATGCGCGCCTTTTTATAAGTGACAATAAGAGGGTTTGATTAGGGAGTACAACTCGGTTCTGAATACGCGAAAGCGACAGTTCCCGTTAAATTGGTTCTTTTCAAAGTAGGAAACACTGCCCATAAGTAGTTCTATTAGCAAGTACTTGGATTATTAATTGATTATGTGAATTACATTCGAGCCTGTCTTTATTAATTGAACTTTATTCAATACTTTACTTTTTATTGCACACTCTAAAAACACCTATTTTGATTGCCTTTGATAAACACCATAACAATAGATAATGATAGATTGGCACTTGGTCTCTGTGGATTCGTCAATCTTTTATATTACTCTGACGCGTTCGTATACTTGCGAAAATCACGCATCAAGTTTTTGGCGCCGTTGTCGGGGACCAATTTCGTCAAATTTCATACCCTGTTGTTATATCGTTTAGACTTAGGCTATTATCCGTCGATCAATGCGAAAAGCTCGCAGCACCGGAAGCTTAGTATATCCTCTGGCGGAACCTGAACGTTACACTCACGCACTTCGCCCAACCATCCAACGAAGAACCTAGTTCTAGTATAGTAAACCCAACTATTCCAGCTAATAATTTCGAACTTAAACCTTCCCTGTTGCAACTAGTGCAACATAGAAAATTCGCAGGTCTCGCTACCGAGAACCCAAACCAACATTTAAAAATCTTTCTCCAATTAGTAGACACTTTTAAAACCAATGGAGCTTCTCCCGAGGTAATCCGTTTAAGATTATTCCCTTTTTCCCTCAGAGATAAAGCCTTGTCATGGTTAGATTCCCTTCCACCTAATTCCATTACGACTTGGGATATCCTTAGAAGAGTTTTTCTTGCTAGATACTTTCCCCCAAGTAAGACCACTTTTCTTCGAAACCATATAACTAGATTTACTCAGAACCAAGGAGAATCGTTATTCGAAGCTTAGGAGAGATATAAAGAGTTCTTAAGAGCATGCCCACATCATGGTTTAGAAAATTGGTTAATCATTCAAACCTTCTATAATGGACTTCACTATAATACTAAGATGACCATCAACGCTGCCGCAGGCGGTACATTGATGAACAAACCTTATCCTGAAGCTAGTGCCCTCATCGAAGATATGGCTCAAAACCATCAATCATGGGGAGTCGAACGAGCGATAGTTGAGAAGAAGGAAGCCCAAGGAGGAGTGCATGAACTAAGCTCTATAAACATGATGCAAGCTAAAATGGACGCATTAGCCCTCAAGGTCGAGCATATGTGCATAAACCCGAATACTGTAGCCGCAGTTTCGTCGGATTGTGAGATATGTGGAACCAAAGGACACCAATCTGCAGAATGCAGTTTATTAAACGAAACCCACTCTGAGCAAGTGAACTACACCCAAGGGAACCCATATTCGAATACCTATAACCCTGGATGAAGGAATCACCCGAACTTCTCCTATAAAAATAATAACCCTATCCAAAATAATGCACCTCCGAGACAAACTGGTTATCAAGCCCCAAGACCAAATCAACCTATGCAACCTGTACCACCAAAGCCGAGCCTTGAGAAAATTATGGAAAATTTTATCACTGCTCAAACCCAACAAAACAAAGAGTTCATGAACCAAAACATTCATGTTAACGAACTGATTACCTAGTTAGGGACCAAGGTTGACCAAATAGTTACTCATACCAAGATGCTTGAAACCCAGATCTCTCAGGTAGCTTTAAACCAAGCCCCCAAGACTACACCTGGAGGACAGTTTCCTGGACAACCTCAACAAAATCCGAGAGGACAAGTCAATGTCATTACCCTACGAAGTGGGAACGCTTATGATGAGACACCAAACCCAAGATTGAGTGAACCCGAAACTTCTAAGGAATATACCAAACCCCCGGACGAAGTAAAGGAACCAGAGGAATCTAAAAACCATGAAGGTCAAGAAAAAAGAGAAAAACCTAAAGATAAAACTTACGTACCACCCCCGCCATATAAACCACCTATACCATATCCGCGAAGACTCAAACAAACCCAGATCAATAACCAATATCAGAAATTTATTAAAGTTATAGAAAAACTTCATGTAGAAATCCCTTTCACATAAGCCATCACCCAATTACCTTCTTATGCAAAGTTTCTCAAAGACATCCTTACCAACAAACGTAAACTTGACGATCCGAAGCCCTTGGAATGTAATGCCATTTCCGAGAATAAGTTAGCCAAAAAAGATAAAGATCCTGGAAATTTCTCCATTCCTTGTCTTTTGGGTAGTCATATCATCGAAAAAGCTTTTCTAGACCTAGGAGCTAGTGTGAGCTTAATGCCTTTAGCGGTTTGTGAGAGGTTAAACTTAGGAGAATTACAACCTACTAAGATGTCACTTCAGTTAGCCGATAGATCTGTTAAGTATCCGATAGGAATTTTAGAAGATGTCCCTGTTAGGATAGGTCAGTTATTTATCCCTACTGATTTCGTTGTCATGGACATCAAAGAGGACAATGATATACCAATCCTTCTAGGTAGACCATTCTTATCAACTGCATGAGCCATAATAAATGTCAAGAGAGGAAAGTTGACCTTTGAGGTAGGTGATGAGAAAATAGAATTTATACTTTCGAAATTTCTTATGGCACCTGTGATGGGAGACACATGTTATGCCTTAGATATCATTGATGAATGCGTTAAGGAATTAGAACAAGAAGAAATCATAAAAACAATTAAGTTGCCATCAACCCTCATAATGGAAGAGGATGACTTTAAGAAACCCTACATCGATGATAACCTTTACGAATGTTTATCCCTTACCCCAGATCCTATGCCATGCCCTAAGAAACCAACCTTAGAACTTAAGGAACTACCTAAGAATTTGAGATACGAGTTCCTCGATGAAGAGATGAATCGTCCAGTTATAGTCAGTGTTACCTTGAGCCAAGAGGAAACGAACCAACTTTTAAACGGTTTACGAAGATATCCCTCAGCCCTAGGATATAATATCTCTGACCTGAAAGGTATAAGCCCATCTGTGTGCATGTATCGGATTTCGCTCGAAGAAGATTCAAAACCCTCTAGAGAACATCAGAGAAGAATAAACCCTATAATGAGTGATGTTCTTAAAAAGGAAGTTCTTAAGTTACTTGAGGCAGGTATAATCTACCAGATCTCGGATAGTAAGTGGGTGAGCCCTGTGCATGTAGTACCTAAAAAGGGAGGCATCACAGTCGTGCAAAACGATAAAGGCGAACATGTAGCAAAACGGTTAGAAGGAGGATGGCGAATGTGTATAGATTATAGAAAATTAAATAAGGCAACAAGGAAGGATCATTTCCCTTTACCATTTGTAGACCAGATGTTGGAGCGTCTAGCCAGACACTCTTACTTCTTCTATCTAGATGGATACTCTGGATTCTTCCAAATACCTATCCACCCCGAAGATCAAGAAAAAACTACTTTTACATGCCCTTGATAACATGAAACTATATCACATTTTTAGACTTGATTTAATTAAATTATATCGTTATTTGATTCAATTTATTTTTATATTATTCGATATTACTCGGCATTTTCTTATTATTTATTTCAGGTATATTATTTAAAGCACATGTGAAAAAGAAAGAAAAGGGGTGCAAAAAGAAGATTTTCTAGGAAAAGCAGCAAGCTGAAGCACCAAAGCCCAACCCACGTTTGGAACAAAGAAAATTGTTGTCACGACCGCAACAAGCACGTGCCGATTGCCACGTCCTAAGACCTAGTGTTACGACGGTAACACATAGTGTGACGGACGTCACACATTCCACTCCTATATTTTAGGCTTTACGTGCGTAACGGAGTGGACGGTTTCCCCTAAATTCTCTCATGCACTCGGAGACGCTTGGACCATACTGAAGACACATTCTAGGAGACGGTTATCTTGGGAGGTGAATATAAATAAACCTCACAAAAGCCAATTGAAGCTCTCTCTTCTCCGTACAATTTTTCCAGCATTCTAATTTTGCAAGCAATTTATTCCTTTCTTCTTTTTCTAGTTTAATTTCTGAAGCGTACAATTTACTTTCTCACGACAGTTTCTACACCGGAAACTATTGTGTAATTTTTACTGGATCTAACCTTACGTTAGATCATAGTATTTTGTTTCCTTGTTTTTACTTTCCTATCTGATCGAGAATTGTGAAGAACAAATCCAACCGACTTGTGGTGGAGTGTTCGTGCATCGAAGCGTAGGAGATAAAATCCAGATTTCTAGTATTTTCCAGGTTCATTAATTAATTGATTTATCGTTTTAATTTACATATGCTTTGTTCCGCTGTTTATATATGTTGTTTGTTTGATATGGCCGTATTTATGCATGATTATTGTGTATGCATGTTCATCATGTCTGGCTAATTAATTTAGATATCGGTATGTAAAGTAAGCGGAATAAAGGAATCAAAGTTGAGTTGGTTTAAATTTATTTCAGAATATAGTCACTCTTTTTCTGGTCTCAATTTACAAAGTTAATACCAAGGTTTTTGTACGAGAGTAAAACACATAAAGAAGTTAAAATCAATAGAACGACAGTTTGAGTTTTTAACTAGACAATGTAAATTGAACATTAACTTTAAATCAGGGCGAAAGCAATTTTTAAGGTTAATTAAATTCTAATTATTTTCAAAAATTATTTTTAAAAGTTAAATGTGAGGACGAGAGATAAGCATTTAAGTTTAATCATATAATCTAAGTCAACAGAGCGAGAGTTTGAGACGAGGGCGTTTAAACGGTTAGTATTTTCTCAAAAGGAGTTTCTATAGATTCTATTATTTTCAAAAGTGATTTTAGACTTAATGAAATAGTGAGAGCGTACGTTAAAATATAAAGTCATAGTCTGATTCAACAAGAGCGAGAGTTTGAGGAAAAGACTTTTAATTAATAGTGTCTACTGAAAAGACTTATTTTAAAATTAAGAAAAAGACCAACGAAGATTTGATTCCCCAAATACGACGAACTACATACTGATATCCATATTATTTGATATTTTATCTAGATCCAAATTTAGTTTTATTTTTTCCCCAAATCATTAAAGTATCATCCGCCTTAGCTTTACGCAGTAACCCTAGAAAAACGGTAGATCGATTCATTGAGTCCCTGTGGGATCGATATCTTTTAAAACTACGCGATTAGACTGTGCGCTTGCAGTTAGTACCCCAATAGACTCATAAAGTCGCGATCAAGTTTTTGGCGCCGTTGTCGGGGACTTTTATTTAGTCGATATCGTAACTCTTCTGTTACGCTGTAGAGACTAAGGCAATTTTTATTTTTTTTTATTTTTCGTTGATTTGTATGCCACACACTCGCTCACAAGGCGAGCCGTATTACTTACGAATCAATGACGTCAAACGATATCTCTGATTATTACGACGAATTCGGGAGTATCGTGCTAGAAATAATCTTCCTCCAATCGAAGTTCCTGATCTCAAAAATCTCCTTCCTTTAACGATACCAGCGATGGCCGAACCAGCTCGTGCTCTTCGAGATTACGCTGCTCCATCACAGGATGAGTCGCATTCGAGTATTGCTCCACCCGCAATCGAAGCGAACAACTTCGAACTTAAACCTTCGTTGTTTCAGGCAGTGCAACAGAATCAATTTTCTGGAAATCCTACCGAGGATCCAAACCTTCATTTATCCGTATTTGTCCAATACGCTGACACTGTTAAAGCTAATGGTGTCACTTCAGAGGCAATTCGACTTCGTCTCTTTCCTTTCTCGTTAAGAGATAAAGCTAGAAGATGGCTTCAGTCTCTTCCTTCCAACTCAGTCACCACATGGAATGAGTTGAAGAAAGTCTTTCTTTCCCGATATTTTCCTCCAAGCAAAACAGCTATGTTGAGAGCCCAGATAAACGGATTTAAGCAAAAAGATAACGAATCTCTTTTCGAAGCATGGGAAAGATACAAGGACATGATGAGACTTTGCCCACACCATGGTTTAGAGGACTGGTTAGTAATTCACACCTTCTACAATGGTCTCTTGTACAACACAAGGTTAACAATAGACGCCGCCGTCGGTGGTGCGCTTATGGATAAACCTTACATTGACGCTTATCAACTTATCGAGAGCATGGCCCAAAATCATTATCAGTGGGGAAACGACCGGACAGTGGTAGAAAAACCTCAAACAAAAGGTGGCATGTACGAGATAAGTAGCCTTGATCATGTTAATGCAAAAGTGGATGCTCTTGCCCAGAAAATTGAAAGTTTAAATGTATCACCTCCAGCCACCGTGGTTGTCGTAACTCAAAATTGCGAGGTCTGTGGAATTCAAGGTCACACTCCTACAGATTGTCAACTCCTAACAGGAATTCAAACAGAACGGGTGAATTATGCTCAAGGAAATCCTTACTCGAATACCTATAACTCAAACTGGAAGAACCATCCTAATTTCTCGTATAAAAGTAACAACGCTTTATACGCACCAGGTCAAGCTCCCAGTCAAGCTCCAGCTGTACCACCTGGATATCAAAAGCCGACCCCATCTACACCTAACAATAACGTTCCTAGGAAATCCAACTTGGAAATCATGATGGAGAACTTCATAGCTTCTCAACAGCAAACCAATAAAGAGTTCTTAAACCAGAATGTACACACTAGCGAACAGATTAAACAACTAGCAAGTAAAGTAGATGCCCTGGCTACCCATAACAAAATGCTTGAAACACAAATCTCGCAAGTAGCTCAACAACAAGCGTCTACTGCTGCCCCAACTGGTACATTTCCTGGACAGCCACAACCTAATCCGAAAGGCCACGCTCATGCAATTATATTACGAAGTGGTACAGAGGTAGAAGGACCATCTGACCCAAGGATTGAGAACCAAAACTCTAAAAAGTCAACTGAGGAAGAAGGTAAACCTAAGGAAAAGGAAGAGTGTAATGAGGAAACCATAGAAAAAAAGAATCTTATGTACCTCCACCACCTTACAAATCACCTATCCCTTATCCTCAAAGGCTAATTAAAACCAAAAACGTGGGCCAATTTAAAAAATTTGTTGACCTACTAAAACAATTAAACATCACAATTCCTTTTACAGAAGCTATTACACAAATGCCCTCATATGCTAAGTTCTTAAAAGAAATTTTATCTAATAAAAAGAAACTTGAAGATAACGAAACCGTTACACTCACTTCTGAGTGTAGCGCAATAATCCAAAATATGCCTCCTAAACTTAAAGATCCTGGTAGTTTTTCTATACCCTGTCATATAGGAAAATTTGTCATAGACAAAGCTTTATGCGATTTAGGAGCCGGTATCAGTGTTATGCCCTTGTCCATATGCAAGAAACTTGAAATGGGAGAATTAAGACCAACTAAAATGTTTGTGCAATTAGCAAATCGTTCCGTTAAATATCCTGTAGGAATTCTTGAAAACGTTCCCGTACGCATAGGTCAATTCTACATTCCCACCGATTTTATAATTATGGACATAAGAGAAGATGAAGTTACCCCCATTATATTGGGAAGACCCTTCTTAGCAACTGCCGGTGCTATCATTGACGTAAAACGAGGACGACTCACTTTCGAAGTAGGAGAAGAGAAAATTGAGTTTATTCTTTCCAAATTTTTGAAAGCACCTGCGATAGAAGACACATGTTACTTCATGGATATCATCGATGAATGCATAAAAGAAACAGAATTCAAAAATGACGATTTGTGCGACTATCGTGTAGAAGACAGACTGAACCAATGTTTAGCAATAACATCAGATCCTACGCAATGCCTTAAGAAACCAACCCTCGACCTGAAAACACTTCCAAAAAATCTGAGATATGAATTCCTAGACTTAGAACTTGAACGACCAGTAATAGTCAATGCAGACCTAGGAAAACTTGAAACCGAAAAACTCCTACATATCTTAAGAAAAAACCCAACCGTATTAGGATACAACATCACCGATCTTAAAGGGATAAGTCCTTCTATTTGTATGCACCGCATCATGCTAGAAGAAGATTGTAAGACTTCTAGGGAACATCAGAGGAGACTAAACCCGATCATGAGTGAGGTAGTGAAGAAGGAAGTAACGAAGTTATTAGAGGCAGGTATTATATATCCTATATCCGATAGCAAATGGGTTAGTCCTGTACACGTAGTACCAAAGAAAGGAGGTATAACAATGATCGAAAATGAAAAAGGAGAAACTATAACCAAACGAATTGAATCGGATGGAGAATGTGCATTGATTATAGAAAGCTAAACAAAGCAACCCGAAAAGATCATTTTCCTTTACCATTCATAGACCAGATGTTAGAACGACTAGCCAAGCATTCTCATTTCTGCTATCTGGACGGTTACTCAGGTTTCTTTCAAATACCAATTCATCCTGATGACCAAGAAAAGACAACATTCACATGTCCTTTTGGTACCTTCGCTTATCGACGAATGCCGTTTGGCTTGTGCAATGCTCCTACAACTTTCCAAAGGTGCATGATGGCAATATTCGCCGATTTTCTCGAAAACATCATGGAAGTCTTTATGGATGACTTTTCCGTATGCGGGCAAAGTTTCGAAGAATGTCTCGAAAACCTAGAAAGAGTTCTAGAACGATGTGTAAAAGTAAACCTAATACTTAATTGGGAAAAATGTCACTTTATGGTACAAGAAGGAATTGTTTTAGGACACATCATATCAAATAGAGGAATTGAAGTAGACAAAGCCAAAATAGAAGTAATCGAAAACCTTCAACCTCCGAAAACCGTGAGGGAAATACGAAGCTTCTTAGAACATGCCGGTTTTTACCGACGATTCATTAAAGATTTCTCTAAAATAACTAAACCTTTAACCGAATTATTAATGAAAGACGCTGAATTCATCTTCGACAATAAATGTTTAGAAGCATTTCAAACACTTAAACAAGCATTGATCTCCGCGCCCATAATGCAGACCCCGGATTGGAATAAACCTTTCGAAATAATGTGTGACGCAAGTGACTACGCCGTAGGCGCTGTTCTAGGACAACGAAAGGATAAAAAACTTCACGTCATATATTATGCGAGTAGAACTCTAGATGAAGCGCAAATGAATTACGCCACAACCGAGAAAGAACTTTTAGCAGTAGTATTTGCACTAGATAAATTTCGTTCCTACTTGGTCGGAGCTAAAATAATCGTTTACACTGATCACGCTGCCATTAAGTACCTCTTAACAAAAAAGGACGCTAAACCTAGACTCCTAAGGTGGATCTTGTTTCTACAAGAATTTGATTTGGAAATCAAAGATAAAAAAGGAACTGAAAACGTAATAGCAGATCACCTCTCTAGACTCGAAAACCTGGAACCGGAAAGAACATCGATCAACGATGATTTCTCGTACGATAAACTTATAGCTAATTTGGAAGAAAATAGAGCTGACAAACAGGTAGAGACCACCTTGGTTGTATGCGTTACACCATGGTACGCTGATTTTGTCAATTATTTAGCCGCCGGAGTGGTTCCACTTGATTTATCCTACCAACAAAAGAAACGATTCTTCCACGACATAAAACATTATTACTGGAACGACCCTTTACTTTTCAAAAGAGGCTCCGATGGTATTTTCCGTTGCTGTATACCTGAAGAAGAGGTAGAAAGTATAATCCAACATTGTCATTCCGCTCCTTATGGTGGACATGCAAGTACATCCAAAACCTGCTCTAAAATCCTACAAGCCGGTCTTTATTGGCCAAACATGTGGAAGGATGTACATACTGCTGTCAATAAATACGATAGGTGTCAACGCACAGGAAACATATCTAGACGTGACGAAATGCCACAAAAAGGCATTTTGGAAGTAGAAATTTTCGATGTGTAGGGAATAGATTTCATGGGACCTTTTCCACCTTCTTTTGGTAACAAGTACATACTCGTAGCAGTTGACTACGTATCAAAATGGATTGAGGATATAGCTTCTCCAACAAACGACACACGAGTAGTAATTAAACTCTTTAAGAATATAATCTTTCTAAGATTTGGTGTCCCAAGAATAGTTATCAGTGACGGTGGATCTCATTTCATATCTAAAATACTCGAAAAATTATTGTTTAAGTATGGTGTAAAACATCGAGTAGCAACACCTTACCATCCTCAAACTAGTGGACAAGTGGAAGTGTCTAATAGAGAAATTAAACAGATATTGAAAAAAATTGTCGCTACATCGAGGAAAGATTGGTCATCAAAATTACCCGAAGCTTTATGGGTATATCGAACCGCTTACAAAACTCCCATAGGAACAACCCCATTTAAGCTTATTTATGGTAAATCGTGTCACCTCCCAGTGGAGTTAGAACATAAGGCCTATTGGGCTATTAAAAATTTAAATTTAAACTATAAGGCCGTCGGTGAAAAGCGAATTCTAGATATAAACTAATTAGAGGAACTTAGACAAGATGCATACGAAAATGCTAAAATCTACAAGGAAAGAACGAAAAAATGGCATGATAAACGTATATCAAGGAAAACTTTCAAACAAGGCGATGTAGTCCTATTGTTTAACTCTAGACTTAAGTTATTCCCAGGAAAATTACGCTCTAGGTGGTCTGGCCCTTTCAAAGTCACTAATGTCTTTTCTAGTGGGGCTGTAGAAATTAAAGGAAAATCTATTGAATCATTTATCGTAAACGGGCAGCGTCTAAAACATTATCATTATGCTGAAAACAATGAAGACTCGCAAGTCCTGTACTTAGACGTATTGTCTCCAAAATTAATAGATTAACATTTAATAGTTTTTTGTCGAGCTTGCGACATTAAACAAATCGCTTCGTGGGAGACAACCCACAAATTTTTATTTTTCTTTGATTATTCTTTTGATTTTATTCAGTTTTCATTCTTCATTTTCTTTATTTTATTAAATTTTTCTTCTTTTCTTCTTTCGGCATCTGGCCAAATCCTGACTAAAATTCTTGTTTTTCTTTTCTTTAGATAACACTGACCTGATGACACATATTGATCACATGGGTATTAATTTCCGAGGGAGAGCTCAGAGACAAAAATTTGAAGAACTTGCTGAGAGAGAGATGCACCCAAATTTTTATGCTGATGATTGTGCAATGACCGTACTTGGGCTAAGAGATAGTGTCCTATATCTGCTGAATCAAATAGGGTGGGAAACCACTCCTATTCGGAGACAATTTGTTACTTACCAGAGGCTAACTCTAGAATTCCTTAGCTCCCTGATTTATTTACCGAACCATGGAAAAGGAATAAACCGAGGTTTCATTCAATTCAGGATGTTCAATATGGAGTATCAGTATAACATTAGAGAATTTACTAACCTCTTAGGGTTCCCTACTTCTTTTGACACATTCACCATGAACCAAGAGGACCTCTTTGAATATCGAGAGCTTGAGCATTTTTGGGGAAGTTTGACGGGAAATGACGAACCTGAGGAACATGAGTTTCTTTCTGGAAACATACATAACCCAGCTTTTCGTTATTTCCACAAGATCCTAACACACACTCTTTTTGGGAAAAGTTCAAACATTACCACAGTATCACGTGATGAACTTTTCATAATATTTTGTGCTTCCCAGAATCGTCCAGTGAATGGTGCCACTTATATGTTGGCAAGTTTTGACCTCCTTATTCAAGATGACTGTGCACCGATTCAAATAGGGGGATTGATAACTATGATTGCTAATGCTATTGGATTGCGTCAACCCATGCTTGATTTGAACCCTTTTTGCGGTATTCAGCCTATGAATATAAATTTCCTTTTCAACACTATGTTTATAGGAAACCTTGGACCTGAAGAGTTTGAACTATTCGCGTGTTTTATTTTATCTTCAGTCAAATATTACATTATGTTTACTTTTATGAAGCTACTGGCATTATTGGTTAAATTAAATTTCATTTTGATTTATGCACTATCTAAAATTACCAATGCTGATATATATTGTATGCTACTACTTACATGCTAAATTTCTGATCACATACAAGTATACACTACTCCTAATATTATATACTACCACCTGTATTTTTGCTTATTAGAGAAAAAAATATATATTCTATGGTGTAGTAAAGTAGCATCCATGACACAATTTATAAAGTCAAAGTAGCATTGATATTTATGGTCATGGCAATTCAAATTTAAAATAATATATATATATATATATATATATATATATATATATATATATATTATATATATATATAATAAAACAAAACTTGCCACCCTGCATCGTGACGAACGTTTTGACCGTTGCAAACTCAGAGGTGTGACGAGCGTCACGCATGCTGTCACGGTCGCAATACCCCCATGACGCCCGTCACGCATGCTGTCACGAACGTGACAACTTGCTTTCTCGTAAATGCTTTTGACCGTTATGCTGTCACGAACGTGACACAATGCTGTCACGAACGTGACACACTGCTGCCTCGTAACCGTGTCATGACCGTTACCCCCATTCAATTCACCTCTTTATCCCCCATTAATTTTTTTCTCACCAACTTCTCCTCCCAATTTCAAAACTCTTTCTTTAAATACCTTCACCACATTTTTCTTCCTACACCACATCATTCCAAAAACCACTCTATACAAAAAAAAAATTCATCCCATTTTCCTTTCTCCTTCTTTTCTACCTACCAATCAAAATGGCGGAGAACCAACATCCAGAAATGCAATTTGGAAATATTATTTTCTGAACTGAAGATAGTAACTATCAACAGGAGCAGTTTATTCGTTTCCAGCAACGCGGTGTCACATCTACCAGATACCCAGATTTCAATTGCTTACAAGAATTGGGATTACATCAAGGAGTGCAATGGCTGCTTAGGCTATCCGACTTAACCTTTCTGTGCACACAAAATCACCCAACATACCAATCACTAACCTTGGAGTTTTTAAGCTCTTATTCATACACCACTCCAACCGGTGAGGACGAGTACTTAACCGGTGTCGCAAAATTCCGTATGTTCAACACTGAGTACGCACTATCTCAAGAACAGTTGAGTGCCATGCTACGTTTTCCTGAAGGAGACGACGTCCACCCAAGAATCCCTCCAAACTCAGAGTGGAACACGATCGCACTCGAACTTTTTGGAAAAATATCCGGTGTGGTAACCACCAATTGAGATGCATTACTTGCTTCACACATACACAACCCCACTATCCGGTATTTTATCCGTATTTTGCAAAACACCATCTTTGGAATAGCCAACAACAGCAAAGTTAACGCGAAAGAATTATTCTTCCTACACTGCATCTTTTCAGCAAATACAAGGGTCAACGCCGCCTCTTTCTTACTTCACCATATCCGTACCCTTTGTGCTCGAGGCAATCAACCTTTTGTGATTGGAGGCTTAATAACCACCATTGCACTCAGTTTAAATTTAGGGGACCGATTTCAGAATTTGCAATCTTTGTCACCCCTGTTTATGGATATTGGATACTGTCGCTTCTGCCGCTTAATCAAAAATAGGGTAGGCAGGAATTATTATCTTATGGTGAATAACCAAGAAATCCCAAGCGTCGTTTTGCCCAACATTACACTCACCGATGTTACTAACCCCAACAGATTCATCTACGATTTGAATGCTCCCGAACCTACCATGCCTACACAAGCAAACCCACCCCCAGACGAGTTTGATAAAATGGAGCAAGGTGATCAAGATCCTGAACAACATTCTGTCCCACATAATCCTTCCGATAATGTAGTTGGTCCATCCTCCCGACGTCGTCGAAGAAGAAGGCCTGCAACAAATGATGACATCATGGATGCTATTGAACGTCAAGGCCAACGGCTTGATGCCATGTGGCGCACCTCAAAAATGATGATAATGCGATCCCTCGCGATAGGACGCGGAAAAAATGTCGTTCGAAACAGAGTCGCCACCGAACTTTATTCATTCCAATGAAGGAATAGGAAAATATCGAGAAAACCTTTAAGAAAATGGAATAATGGTCGTCGCAACCATATTCGGGTTCGGGAGTCGATTACGCAAGGGGAAGGTATTAGCACCCCTCATGTCCGTTGTACTCAACGGGAACCTCTTAGTCTGATTTTGCTATTTGACTGTTAATTGACTGTTTATCTGCTTGCTTCAAGTGATTAGAATTGATGGTAGATATGGATGAAGACCTCAGGAGGGGGAAATGGGAGGTTTTTTATTAGTGTGATCGCGAAGATACAGCAATCTCCTGCCTACGTATCCTTATGGTGCAATAAGGAAATCAGAGCATTCGTAGTTCGGGCTACTACGAATATTTGGTGTGTTTTATTTTGATGAACGACTGTGTAGGTCGGCGTTCTAACGGCTAAATGCTGGCATGTCTACTCTCGGGGGAGGCTCTAGCACTGGTTTGTTATGCGCATTAGAAAGGATTGACAGTGTTCTTTTGAAGAGGTTTTGGTCACGCGGGGGTGACAAGTTGATTTGACGTGTTTGGGTGTTTTTGTTTGGTTTCGATCGCACGGGGGCGAGAAATTAGGTTTGATTTGTTGAGATGTTTTTGGAGAACGACGAAAGATTGAGCAATATGGTGTTCACCAATTATCCAATTCTTCCGAGGAGTAATAAGGCGTCTGCCTTCTATTCCTTTTTTCATTCAGATTATTTTGAAAGTTTGTTTGTGGATGTTGAATACGCATGGTAGTGAGGCGTACGCCCCCTACTTGCTTATTCAAAGAATAATGAGGCGTACGCCCCTTATTCCTTTATCCAAGTTTATTTAACGTGTTTTAGTCGGAAGTCGATAATTTGTGCAATATGGCCTTCGCCAATTATTCAAATAATCGAGAGATGGCGAGGCGTACGCCTCTCATCTTTTGTCATCCGAAGTTTAAATTGTAAAAGATATGTTTGGATTTTGGACTGGTAAGTTTTGATCGAAAGATGATTTGAGTTTATTCGATTGTGGTTTTGAATTGATGACGAAGATTCGAGCAATGTGGCGTACGCCAATTATTCGAATAATCGAGAGATAATGAAGCGGATGCTCACTATTCTCCTTTTCATTTGAAATATGGAATTAAAAGGATTTGGAATTTGTAAAAATGATTTGAAATATTATGGTTTGAAAATAAGAAATGATTTGAATTTAGAACCTATGTTTGACTTAAAATTGTATGATTAAGGTTTAAATTGAATGACGAAGATCCGAGCAATATGGCGTACGCCAATTATTCAAATAATCGAGAGATAATGAAGCGGATGCTCACTATTCTCCTTTTCATTCAAAGATTAATTATTACAAGGTTTTAAGGAGTGTATTGATTGAAAGGGTTTGATTTGAATGACGAAAATCCGAGCAATATGGCGTACGCCAATTATTCGAATAGTCGAGAGATAGTGAAGCGGAAGCTTACTATTCTCCTTTTCATCCAAAATATGGAATTAAAAGGATTTGGAATTTGTAGAAATGATTTGAAATATTATGATTATTAGGGTTTTATTTGAATGACGAAAATTCGAGCAATATGGCGTACGCCAATTATTCGAATAGTCGAGAGATAGTGAAGCGGAAGCTTACTATTCTCCTTTTCATCCCAATGTTTATGTTTAAAAGAGATAATTCTTTTGAAATTGAATGGTTTGAAAAAATGATTTGAATTTGTGTTAATTGAATAAATGAATTTTATTTAGTGTATTATTTCATCTACTCGATTAATCAATAACCAAGTAGGTTTCATTGTAAGGAAGCCCAAGAGTAAGCTATGTGAGGTTGATGGCGATGCGAAGAGCAATCGACTTATAAGAGGTTTTTGAAAAGGGGCTCGTTATTTAAATCGAGAATTGTATGATTTGTGCTTTTTGAAATTGGTTTTGATGGATAATGAATTGAAATGAAATTGAATTAAAAAGGATTATGAAATGGTGGTGGAAAAGAAAAAACCTTTGATTATTATCAAAATTTACTTAATTTGATTAATCGAATTAATTAAAACTAATTATCAAAATTATTTAATTATCTCAAATAATTAAGTTAATTAAGGTTAATTAATTAAAAAAACAATTAATCAAAAATTCAACTAATAATATTTTTTTATGAAAAAACCAATTAGTAACAACTTTGACTTAAAAATTGAATCGGTGACAAATTGTGTTTAGGAACCGGTTTATACATGGTGGCAATTGGAAATCCGCATGAAATCGAAACACGGTGAAAAATGTACAATTGATGTATTTGGAATTTTGGCGGTATATCGGCATGAAGTTACCAGATCCGCGAATGGAAATTTAAATTTTATTGTAAAGCAATAGAAATCAATTATATTTACAAAATTCATATTTTAACATTTATATACACTAAAGCATCTCAACAAACGATATCGTTACAGCTTTTAACACTCACTTATCAATATAAACACCATCCTAATCCATAAATTTACAGTTTAACTACAGCACCAATAATAATCACAAAGTTAGGATAACAAAAAATGGGAATAAGCTTTAAGGTTTATCCTGTAGAAACTACTTTTAAACTCAAAACAGCTTAAGAAACAACATGACGGAATGAGGAAATCATTTGCTACCGTTCAAAATCAGTTTGAAAATCTTGACCGTTATCACCAACAGCATACAGTTTCACACATAATTGCTTATACAACCCGAAACGGAATAGAAGAAAATAAATCTATGGGATTGAAATCAAACCCAAATCAACTACTTGGTATTAGTACAAATCCAAGAAAACAAGAAAACAGAGTATCAATATTTATCCATTCAAGACAACTGATCTGCCTGTACATACAAAGTGTGATGGCTAATGCTTAAACATATATACAGAGGGGACACCTAATCATGAGCCATCAAACAGAAATATTAACATAATCAAGAAGCATAACACCAAACATTCTACTAGCTATTTCCACCAAGAACAATCATACCAAACATTCCTCACAAATAATACCATCACGAATTGTTTTATCAACCCAAACTAATCAATATAGGCTCCTCAAAAAACAGGATTTCCACAGTAAAGTTTCGTGATAAAAAAATGCAGATATATCATATGGAAGATGATTATTATCTCTCAAATTAGTACGACAACAACAATCCAATAGCACCAAATGAACACAAGTTTCTATTATAATTATCTCACAAGCATTTTGACGAAGGAAACTAGATAAACCAAACAATATTCATATGAAGTCAAGATATATATATATATTACCCAATCTGTATAATGTTGACCGGAATCGATTTGCTTTTAGTGATGATGCTTGTCTTCAACAGCCTACTTTTATCGTGTTGAAAACAGAACTTCCGGCCTTTCCCGCGTCACCCCTATTGTTGGCTGGATCAGGTGATTTGTGGCTACCGTTTGACTCCTTCTTTCACCGGCCTAAAGAGCACACCCTGATCTTCCACAAACTGTCAAACCTGAAACCCCCTTTGTAATCGATCTTTAGGCAGTGTGACGATGTGAAGCCGAAACTGAAACTATTAATTTCTTTTCAACGGTATTGCGTCGTTGTTGATAGAGGCGCGATGATGATGACGAAGGTGTTTCGTGAGGGTTGGTGGTCGGAGGGTCCGACGGTCGTGTGGATGACGGGAGAAAAGCGATTGAATGTGGTGTTGTGAGATGGTGAGGTTTTGTTGGCGTAAAGGGTTTTTTGAGCTGTGTGATGTGGAAACGGCGGTTGATGGTGGTAGCGGTGAGGGTAGCGATGATGATAATGGGCGGATGGTGGAGGATAGTGTGAGAGTGCGGAGGGTTTGTGAGGTTGGGGATGATAGAAACGATGAAGGTGTGGGTCGGAATCGTGGGTTTGGATGGTGGCGAGCTGAGCGATTTCCGGTAAGGTGTTGTGAAGGGTTTAGCGACGGATTCGCCGGTGATGAGGGTTTGAGAGTGAGGTGCGATTGAGAGAGTGGAGTGTGAGGCTCAATGAAATTGGTGAGGGAGCGTGAGTTTTGTAAGTTGAAATTAGTGAGTGAGGGATTTTGCATTATGCTGAGAGTGTGAGAGATGAGAGGGATTTGAGTGAGTGGATAAAGACGCGTGTGAGGGGAGGATCTTTTTAGATCTTTTTTCTGATTTCTGAGAGAGAGTGAGTGGAGAGAGATTTTTGAGGGAGTGTGAGATATTTGTGAGATAACAGCTGGCAGACCGTTGGGAGAGTTTTTTTTTATTTATTCTTTTTTTGTTTTTTATGTAAGGAGGGAATCCAATGCAAATATATACATATTTATTTTAATACATTTATTATTTCTTTAAGAAGATAACAAATCATAAAAATCTAATTAATATTTACTTTAAATATATTCTAATTACTATTTAACTTAAACAAATTTTAATTGTTTTAATTAAATAACTAACAAAAATGACCAGTTAGAAATAGAAAAATGAGTATGAATTTGTTCGAAAAATTAAATCAAACACACCAAAATTATCAGCACAAAACGCATTATTTTAAAAAAATACATTGTTTCCTCAAATTTTAGCGATTCAGCTGATTTGTCTGTATTCTCAATAAATTCATTTCGGCTG
Organism: Lathyrus oleraceus; assembly: GCF_024323335.1. NCBI lineage: Eukaryota > Viridiplantae > Streptophyta > Magnoliopsida > Fabales > Fabaceae > Lathyrus > Lathyrus oleraceus. Next base: position 147,445,274 of record NC_066581.1, on the reverse strand, counting down.
ACATTTTAGGTGTTTATACATGATGCAAATGTATGTCATGCTATGCATATGATGCTAAATTAAAATAAAATCATTTCTGTGAAAATTTAAATATGCCCGGACAAAATTGGGGTACGACAGCTGCCCCTATTTAATTATCTTGAATTAGAAGGTAGGAATGACAACGGTCATCATACATTCGTGGTGGAAGGTAATTAAATACGAAAGGATCCGAATTGTGTCCTTTGAAATGAAATGGAATGGATGCAGAAAGAAAATGCAATGGATTCTAACAGCACCAAGGTAATAGGGGTAGAATGCCAAATCAATGCCAACCCTCGAGTCGACATTCAAATCTTGCACGGGTTTTTTTTTTAATGTAAAGACAAAACTGTACATGTTTTCTGACACCAAAAGGATGACAGTCCAAATTAATGGTCATCACCAAAAGGATGATGGGAATTCAACATGATTTTCAGGATTGTCATCACCAAAACGATGATGGATAAACCGAGCTTCAAAAGTAATCATCACCAAAAGGATGATGATTACAGTGGATACAACAAAGATCTCCATCACCAAAAGGATGATGGTAAGATCACCAACAAATTCCGCTATCACCTAAAGGATGAAAGTTAAACACGATCCAAAGATTTTCATCACCAAAAGGATGATGGTTATTCTGGTAAAATTTCCCACTACAGAGAGTATAATATCAAGGCTATCACCAAAAGGATGATAGTTGACTTGTAACACCCTTCTAAAATACCCCAAATATTTAATTAAAATAGCAATATATCAATCAGAGTAATTATGCAATTAAGGGTGTCACACAATCATTTCACACCATTCACCATAATAACTGTCATGCTCTTTTATTAATTCAAAACATAAAGTATTTGCACAAATACGCAGCGGATAGAAATCAAATCAATCATGCGGAACATGTAACACATTACATGAAAAATTATTCAACAAGGTAAAACATCCCATCCCGATGTTACATCTATCAGAGCATGACCCACTAAGGAGACTACACTAGACTCCAAGCACTAGCTTCTACTCAATCACTGCTCGTTACCTGAAAAATAGTTGTAAGGGTGAGTTCCTCAATCAATATAATGAGCATTACAAAATATCATGTCATGTTAAGTAATTTAACACATTAATCACCCTAATCACATCACACATTCGGTAACGACACATCAATTCAAATATCATACTCAATACCAATACAATTCATGCTCATACTCAATATCAACACAAACACACGTATAATATTGGAATACATCCATTCATATTACACGCCATACACATATTATGCAATGAGACTCCATGCATGCGGTACCGACTATTCGTGAACATATAGTTCAACCTCACCGATCAAATCCAGATACGGCTACCAAGCTCACTAGTCCCACTCATTTGAGACTTAGTGACTCACTCACTAATTCCTCACCGTGGGAATTAGCTACCACCCCAAGGGCCATGCTATGCACGCTAATTCACCTAGCATGCAAACATCAACAACAGTCCAAAATGACTAACTCACTAATTCCTCACCATGGGAATTAGCTACCACCATAAAGGCCACAATATGCATGCTAATCACCTAGCAATGCTAAATCATCAACCACAATTCAAGAATAGACATATGCTCACACTCTAAGCCATAAAACAGTCTATTCGCAATTGCACACATAACTGATACATTCACAAGATCATGCATACCATCACACATCATCAGTATTTTATCACATAAGCATATCAGATCATGCCAAAGAACAACCACAGTATTAGCACACTCTACTAATACCTATACTACTCAAAACAACGGGAAATGATCCCTAATATATCGTACATCAGCTAAATCACATTACTCAGCTGAACAACCAAAAACTGCACAACAACAGCACAGAAAAATCACAATCCTGCCCATACGCGTATTGCCTAGTCCCATACGCGTATGGCCCATCTCCTGACCAAAATCCCATACGCGTAACACCATCTCATACGCGTATGCTACGCGTATCACTTCCCCATACGCGTACCAACAGAGACCAAACTACGTTCAAAACATCATCTTCCTCATCCATACGCGTATTGCCTAGTGCCATACGCGTACCAGACCATCTCATACGCGTATTGCCTAGTGCCATACGCGTATGACCAGAAACCAGACTTCCAGATCTGCTATGTCTTTCTCTGCTACGAGATCTATCCAATTCAACCTTCCACAGTCCAATTTTACACATTATTCGTTCATATCCTCTAACACAAATCATACCCTATTCGATTTCACAAAATCTAACATTATTACATCTAATTCCTACGAATTTCCTTCATTTATAATCCAAATTTCGTTCATCCAATATTTCACAATTTTCATCATACATCATTCCAATCAGAGGTAAATCAATGGTTTATCACTACCCAGTACATATTATCTCATAATACCCATTAAACGATGATAAACCCCCCTTACCTGAGTTAATCCGGCGAATCTTTAAGCTTCAAGCTCTTCCTCTCTTCAACCCTTGTTCTCTGGCTCTCTTTGCCCTTTTCCACTTTTCTGTCCCTTTTTCCTTTTCACGTGAAAAATAAACCTTTTTACTGAAGGGGGCCTTTTCTAAATTCCAACTTTTATTCCAATAAAATAATAACCCAATAATAATAATTCCAATAATAATATTCCAATTATTTAATTAAATTAATAAATATATTATTAACTTAATTTAAATAATTATCTTATTTTATCGGGGTGTTACAACTCTCCCCCACTAAAAGAGTTTTCGTCCTCGAAAACATACCTCAAGCGAATAATTCCGGATACGACTCCTTTATTTGGCTCTCAAGTTCCCAAGTCACATTGCCACCTGCTGGTCCTCCCCAAGCTACCTTTACCAAAGCAATCTTTTTACCCCGCAACTGCTTCAACTCTCGATCCTCAATCCTCATAGGTGATGTTTCAACAGTCAGGTTATCTCTCACCTGGACATCATCTACTTGGACCACATGCGACGGATCATGAATGTATCTCCTCAACTGAGACACATGAAAAACTTCATGCAAATTCGCAAGTGACGGCGGTAAAGCGATACGATAGGCTACCTCCCCTATCCTCTCCAAAATCTGATAAGGACCAATAAATCGAGGTGTCAACTTTTTCGACTTCAAAGCTCGACCAACCCCAGTTATCGGAGTAACACGAAGAAACACATGATCTCCCTCTTGAAACTCAAGTGACTTCCTCCTCTTGTCGTGATAACTCTTCTGACGACTCTGAGCAATTCTCATCTTCTCCTGAATCATCTTAATCTTTTCCGTAGTTTGTTGCACAATCTCCGGTCCAATCACAACACTCTCACCGGACTCATACCAACATAAAGGTGTCCGACATCTCCTACCATACAAAGCTTCAAACGGTGCCATACCAATGCTCGAATGAAAACTATTGTTGTAGGTAAACTCAATCAAAGGTAAATAACAATCCCAAGCACCTCCCTTTTCCAAAACACAAGCCCTCAAAAGATCCTCCAGTGACTGAATCGTCCTCTCAGTCTGACCATCAGTCTGCGGATGATATGCAGAACTCAATCTCAACTTGGTTCCCAAAGCCCTCTACAAACCTTCCCAGAACTTTGATGTAAATCTAGGATCTCTGTCCGAAACAATACTCGACGGAATACCATGCAAACTTACAATCTTCTCAATATACAACTCGGCTAATCTCTCTAACGGATAATCCATTCTGATCGGAATGAAATGAGCCGATTTCGTCAATCTGTCGACAATCACCCAAATAGCTTCAAAATTCTTAATTGTCCTCGGTAAACCAGAAACAAAATCCATACTGATACTATCCCACTTCCACTCTGGAATAGTCAACGGTTGCATTAGCCCTGACGGCTTCTGATGCTCAATCTTTGACTTCTGACAAGTCAAACAAGAATAAACAAAACTCGCAATTTCTCTTTTCATTCCCGGCCACCAAAATAACTTTTTCAAATCATGATACATCTTCGTAGCCCCAGGATGAATACTCAGGCCACTACGATGTCCTTCCTCAAGAATACTCTTCTTAAGCTCGGTAACATCCGGAATACACACCCGATTACCAAATTTCAAAACACCATTCTCATCAACTCTGAATTCACCACCTTGACCTTGATTCACTAGAGTCAACTTATCAACCAAAAGCACATCGGATTTCTGACCCTCTCTAATCTCATCCAGAATACCACTCGTTAACTTCAACATTCCCAATTTAACACTATTGTGTGTACTCTCACACACCAAACTCAAGTCTCTAAACTGTTCAATTAAATCCAATTCTTTAACCATTAACATAGACATATGCAATGATTTCCGACTCAATGCATCAGCCACTATGTTTGCTTTACCCGGATGGTAATTCAAACCAAAGTCATAATCCTTCAGAAACTCTAACCATCTCCTCTGTCTCATATTCAGCTCTTTCTGATCAAACATTCCTCACAAATAATACCATCACGAATTGTTTTATCAACCCAAACTAATCAATATAGGCTCCTCAAAAAACAGGATTTCCACAGTAAAGTTTCGTGATAAAAAAATGCAGATATATCATATGGAAGATGATTATTATCTCTCAAATTAGTACGACAACAACAATCCAATAGCACCAAATGAACACAAGTTTCTATTATAATTATCTCACAAGCATTTTGACGAAGGAAACTAGATAAACCAAACAATATTCATATGAAGTCAGGATATATATATATATATATATATATATATATATATATATATATATATATATATATATATATATATATATATATATTACCCAATCTGTATAATGTTGACCGAAATCAATTTGCTTTTAGTGATGATGCTTGTCTTCAACAGCCTACTTTTATCGTGTTGAAAACAGAACTTCCGGCCTTTCCCGCGTCACCCCTATTGTTGGCTGGATCAGGTGATTTGTGGCTACCGTTTGACTCCTTCTTTCACCGGCCTAAAGAGCACACCCTGATCTTCCACAAACTGTCAAACCTGAAACCCCCTTTGTAATCGATCTTTAGGCAGTGTGACGATGTGAAGCCGAAACTGAAACTATTAATTTCTTTTCAACGGTATTGCGTCGTTGTTGATAGAGGCGCGATGATGATGACGAAGGTGTTTCGTGAGGGTTGGTGGTCGGAGGGTCCGACGGTCGTGTGGATGACGGGAGAAAAGCGATTGAATGTGGTGTTGTGAGATGGTGAGGTTTTGTTGGCGTAAAGGGTTTTTTGAGCTGTGTGATGTGGAAACGGCGGTTGATGGTGGTAGCGGTGAGGGTAGCGATGATGATAATGGGCGGATGGTGGAGGATAGTGTGAGAGTGCGGAGGGTTTGTGAGGTTGGGGATGATAGAAACGATGAAGGTGTGGGTCGGAATCGTGGGTTTGGATGGTGGCGAGCTGAGCGATTTCCGGTAAGGTGTTGTGAAGGGTTTAGCGACGGATTCGCCGGTGATGAGGGTTTGAGAGTGAGGTGCGATTGAGAGAGTGGAGTGTGAGGCTCAATGAAATTGGTGAGGGAGCGTGAGTTTTGTAAGCTGAAATTAGTGAGTGAGGGATTTTGCATTATGCTGAGAGTGTGAGAGATGAGAGGGATTTGAGTGAGTGGATAAAGACGCGTGTGAGGGGAGGATCTTTTTAGATCTTTTTTCTGATTTCTGAGAGAGAGTGAGTGGAGAGAGATTTTTGAGGGAGTGTGAGATATTTGTGAGATAACAGCTGGCAGACCGTTGGGAGAGTTTTTTTTTATTTATTCTTTTTTTGTTTTTTATGTAAGGAGGGAATCCAATGCAAATATATACATATTTATTTTAATACATTTATTATTTCTTTAAGAAGATAACAAATCATAAAAATCTAATTAATATTTACTTTAAATATATTCTAATTACTATTTAACTTAAACAAATTTTAATTGTTTTAATTAAATAACTAACAAAAATGACCAGTTAGAAATAGAAAAATGAGTATGAATTTGTTCGAAAAATTAAATCAAACACACCAAAATTATCAGCACAAAACGCATTATTTTAAAAAAATACATTGTTTCCTCAAATTTTAGCGATTCAGCTGATTTGTCTGTATTCTCAATAAATTCATTTCGGCTGACATTTTAGGTGTTTATACATGATGCAAATGTATGTCATGCTATGCATATGATGCTAAATTAAAATAAAATCATTTCTGTGAAAATTTAAATATGCCCGGACAAAATTGGGGTACGACAGCTGCCCCTATTTAATTATCTTGAATTAGAAGGTATGAATGACAACGGTCATCATACATTCGTGGTGGAAGGTAATTAAATACGAAAGGATCCGAATTTTGTCCTTTGAAATGAAATGGAATGGATGCAGAAAGAAAATGCAATGGATTCTAACAGCACCAAGGTAATAGGGGTAGAATGCCAAATCAATGCCAACCCTCGAGTCGACATTCAAATCTTGCACAGGTTTTTTTTAATGTAAAGACAAAACTGTACATGTTTTCTGACACCAAAAGGATGACAGTCCAAATTAATGGTCATCACCAAAAGGATGATGGGAATTCAACATGATTTTCAGGATTGTCATCACCAAAAGGATGATGGATAAACCGAGCTTCAAAAGTAATCATCACCAAAAGGATGATGATTACAGTGGATACAACAAAGATCTCCATCACCAAAAGGATGATGGTAAGATCACCAACAAATTCCGCTATCACCTAAAGGATGAAAGTTAAACACGATCCAAAGATTTTCATCACCAAAAGGATGATGGTTATTCTGATAAAATTTCCCACTACAGAGAGTATAATATCAAGGCTATCACCAAAAGGATGATAGTTGACTCATCAGCTTCAAAGATCACCATCACCAAAAGGATGAAGGTAAGATCCAACAACAAAACTGGTTATCACCAAAAGGATGATAATAAGTCAAATAACTTCAAGGATCACCATCACCAAAAGGATGAAGGTATAGTCACAGGATAAAACTTGTTACCACCAAAAGGATGATAATAAGTCAAATCAAACACCATCACCAAAAGGATGAAGGTATAATTAAAAGACACAACTTTGTTATCGCCAAAAGGACGATAATAAGTCACACAACGCAATTGATCACCATCACCAAAAGGATGAAGGTAAGATCAAGACAAACTTGTTATCACCAAAAGGATGATAATAAGTCAACAATCACCATCACCAAAAGGATGAAGGTATTGTCAAACGACAAAGCTCGTTATCACCAAAAGGATGATAATAAGCACACACACAATTGATCACCATCACCAAAAGGATGAAGGTAGAATCAAGACACAAACTTGTTATCACCAAAAGGATGATAATAAGTCAACAATCACCATCACCAAAAGGATGAAGGTAAGGTCGAACGACAAAACTTGTTACCACCAAAAGGATGATAATAAGCACACACGCAATTGATCACCATCACCAAAAGGATGAAGGTAGGATCAAGACACAAACTTGTTATCACCAAAAGGATGATAATAAGTCGACAATCACCATCACCAAAAGGATGAAGGTATTGTCAAACGACAAAACTTGTTACCACCAAAAGGATGATAATAAGCACAATCACCATCACCAAAAGGATGAAGGTAAGGTCAAACGACAAAACTTGTTACCACCAAAAGGATGATAATAAGTACATAACGCAATTGATCACCATCACCAAAAGGATGAAGGTAAGATCAAGACACAAACTTGTTATCACCAAAAGGATGATAATAAGTCGACAATCACCAACACCAAAAGGATGAAGGTATTGTCAAACGACAAGACTTGTTACCACCAAAAGGATGATAATAAGTCAATAACCTTAAATATCACTGACACCAAAAGGATGACAGTAAGATCAAAACACACCGAACTTGTTACCACCAAAAGGATGATAATAAGGACAGAACTTCAAAACTTGTTATCACCAAAAGGATGATAATAAGCTGAAGCAGACTCAATGATCGCCATCACCAAAAGGATGAGGGTAAGATCAAAACAAAACTCGTTATCACCAAAAGGATGATAATGAGCCCATAACTCAAATGGTCACCGTCACCAAAAGGATGAAGGTAAGACCAATCAACAACACTTGTTATCACCAAAAGGATGATAATAAGTCAATAGTCACCATCACCAAAAGGATGAATGTACTACAAACAACAGAACTCGTTATCACCAAAAGGATGATAATGAATCCACAATCACCATCACCAAAAGGATGAAGGTGAGATCATAACTTCAAAACTTGTTACCACCAAAAGGATGATAATAAGTTATAATAACTTCAAATATTGCTGACACCGAAAGGATGACAGTGGGGTTGGACTTTCCAAATGTCACCATCACCAAAAGGATAACAGTTTAAACCAAAACTCCGTAGTCTCTATCACCAAAAGGATGATTTTAGATTGAACTGGACGTCATCACCAAAAGGATGATGATTGAACCAAAATGGCAAGGATCCTTATCACCACAAGGATCGCCGACACCAAAAGGATGACGGTAGGCTGTAATAATTGCAGAGGTCGCCATTCACCAAAAGGATGAAGGTTGAACCAAAACTTCAAGGATCTTCGACACCAAAAGGATGACGGTAAGATCCCAAATGTTAAGGATTTACCATTACCAAAAGGATAACGGTTACCGTAGACAGGGTGATGATTAATATTATTCCTCAATGGACTTTCACCAAAAGGATGATAGTGGGAAAAATATTGGAAAAATAAGGCTACTGTCAAAGTTCAGTAGACCTGATTTGCTGGGTAGTATTGGAACATTACTGGGTAAGACTTGCTTGGGGTATCAACAACAAAAGGTTGCAAAACCAATATTCTCTGGAGAGATGTAATTTCTGTCAACAAAAGGTTACAGGAAACGACTTGTTGAGGGATGCTCAACGTGAAGCAAAGTAGGTGTTTGGAGAAACATTATTTGACTTAGTTGAGGATAACGTCTTATCAACAAAAGGTTGAAAGATGTAACTCAATGAGGAACGCCCGATAGCAGGGTAGGAACTTACTCAGAGAAAAACAATGACTCAACTGAGGGTTGGCCTGGATGCCTACGACTAAACCTTGGATTTTGATTCATGTTATGTACATGAATGATATGTATGCGTTATGTATGAGGTGATGCATGTGATGCATGTTTGAATGCAAAGACTGATTGGCTTGTTTGGGATTGGCCCCCCTTTCAAAGGCGATGTATTTTATGGAAACCAGTGTTGGTTGTATTTGTTTTTGTGAAGGTGCCAGCAAGGTGGACTTTGGCTTTTCTGGTGATTGTCGAGGTGGATTGTTGGACAACTGATTGGTGGAAAGGATCTGACTTCTCGACACTCGGTAGTTGATGATGTGATGAACACGCAATAGATGCGGATACTCTTGGTGCCCCAAGTTTGATCTCTTGCTGATATGTTGTGTATTTGTCTTCGAGAAGATCTCGATTCTTTCTCCTGATGAGTTTGGCCAGCCTGTGACTGAGCATAGCGACGTGATTAACGTATGATGATTGTGCTTTTGACGTGCTGCAAGGATTATTGTCAAGATGTGATGTCGTATTGGTATGAACTTTTGACATTTCTGTTGTGAATTTCAAGCAATCACCAATGTCTTGATGCAATCGGCCTGACTGACTTGAAGATACGAAGGGGATTTGCCCCTTGCAACTCGTCTTGCCCCTGATTGGCCTTTGAGGGACCCGCCTCAGGCGGGCTGAGTATTGAAGTGTTTTTCCTCCCTGATCAACCGATGCTTGGAGATTTATCTTATACTGACTACTTCTTAAGTCAATATAATCAAGATGATGCCATGCCCTTGATTCACAGGATGGTCTTGATTCGTGTCAGCACCAACGATCAAGTGCCCCTTGTTGGAATTTTCTCGATGTCAAGTACTGACTGACAATTAAGAATTGTTATTCAAGAAATGGTGATTTTAATGCAACAGTTATGCAAGTTTTGAAAAACGATCATTCATTTGAAGTGTCGTGGTAGTGTGTGGCGAGTGGATCATGTGTCCAAACGCGGTGCTAATTTAGCTAGTGTGTGAATGACGTAGTGAGAAGAGAATATTAGAAAAACTGTAGGAGTCAGTTTACTCAACCTTGCTATAGTATGCTTTTAGAACAAACCTTACTTCAATTAGGTCTTTTGAAGGTTGTAACGTGGCTTGGTTCATGGTTATTGAAACAAAAGGATATAAGGCTCAAAGTTTATTTTAACCCACCCCTTCTTCATGATGATCTCCAATCCTACGTTCAGTTAATTCGGCATACATTCGTCGTTTGCAGGTGTAAGGATAAAGATGGCGATTCAAGGTCTCTTGGAATGGCAGCCACCTTATTTCGTTTTTTGGATTTCGGTGACCCTTTGATTTTGGTATGGTGGTCACTGAATCTTGTTTTGTTTTGTTGGATACTTTCATTGTCTCTTTCGATTTTTGTTTTGATCCCTAACTTTTGCATGGACCGTTTTGTTTGAAGCTTTAATCCATCGGGATTGCCCCTGTTTTTGCCTAAGTCTCCTTTTAAGGTGTTGGACTTAGCGGGCTCTTTCTTTGACTTTTTTTTGGAAATTGTGACTGCCAAGTCATTGAAGAACGACCGACATACAATTTGGATTTGTACGGTTCCTTCGACACTTCAAGATGTGTGAGAAGAGTGTCAAATGGTTGATCCTCGTATGGGATATTTCATCTTGTAATCTGAATGTGTAGTCAAATTGACTGAACACTACCCTGCCCCAGGTTAAGCGTAAGGGTTTGTAGATCCAAAAAAAACTCCTACTTCTAGGCTCGAAGTGGTTGACTAGGGATTAACTCCTTATCTCTCCAGTGTTTGGGGATTTGAAACAATGCCTATACATCATTAGCAGGATTTTATCCGAAAGCATACGATCAACAATTATGAGTATTTTGTTTTCGTCATCCTCCTTCCAACATTTACTAATAATAGTGTGATGAAGAAGGTGAAGTGGAAAAGTATGTGTTTGTGATTTGCAAATGTGATAGATGAGTGAATATGAAAGATTGATTCAAAGTATGCATAATCATCCCATTAATAAGACCAAATACAAATAACAATGTTTAAAGCAATACAGTACTTTGACAAACAAGAGCGAATTACAAGAGTGCAAAATGGTAAAAATGGCATAATGATCGCCTTCATTCAAATGAACAGGACTTCATCTCTTGATTCTTTGTTAGGGAGTTGTTTTGCTTGTTTAGGCTGGTGAAGAAAGCTTCATATGGATCATCATCACCCATCATTGATCCATGTCGAGCAGATGTGGCAGAATGCTCATGAGGGTTCATAATGACCATTGGGATCGGAATAGGGATCGGTCTTCCTCTAGGCTGAGTAGGGTTATCATCAAGTTCAGTTACTCCAGGGATGCTAAGTGATGGAGATCCAAACTGGGCAGTAACTTTCCTGGCTTCAGCGTTAGTCTTAGCATCCTTCTCCTTTTGGGCCAAGAGTAACATGGTTTCCAGCAAGCGATCCATCTTTGCCTGCATGGAATCAATGTCTGTTCTCATCGAAACTTGGTTTGCTTCCAGTTGTTCAAGTGTCATCTTGTAGTTGCGGCGTGTCTCGTACCGGTGTCGAGTAGTCAGTGTTACTGGACAAAGGGTAGAGTATGGTGTAAGTTTTTTGTTCTGGACAATGATATGCAATGCATGTTGATGATATGCAAATGCATGAAATTCTGCCATGTTTTCGCAGAGGAATGCCGACTCAAAATTATCCACATGTCAAGTACATCAGTATAACTGGAAGAAGCACGGGTTTCTCTGATTAGAAATTCCCCAAAGGTAGGTACTAAAGTTATGTTTTCAAGGAAGGAACTAAGACTCACGGATCAAGTTCAAAACTTCCTCGCAATGGTGGGCTAGCCACATCGTGATGGGAGTTTTGAAATGATCTAATCTAAGTGGGATTCTCGTATTGTACGAACAGGGTGTAGACCCTTCGGTTCAATACTACATAATCACCGATCATGAAAACAAAACCTGGGTTTAAGGCGAGGTCCCTAGAGTCACGGATCGTGTTTAGAACCTCCTCCACAATGATGGGCTAGCCATATTATGATGGAAACTCCAAACAGATCTACTCTAGGTGGAGTCTTCGTATTGTCCCAATGAGGTGTACACCCCTCGGTTCAATACTACACAACTCCGGGTTCTATGTTTTTTCTCGAAGCTCGGGTATGGAGCTTATCTCACAGCATACACCAAGTCCCATATCAAAGTATCAACATATTATATACAACGCAAGTAATCAGAATAAAATATAAAGAGATAAACATGGAAAGAAAGAATATCTTCCAACAGTCATAGCAAAATCAGACTAAGTTAGGCTAGACTCTCTCTTGCTTGGAGCAGGGTCCCCAGCAGAGTCGCCAGTCTGGCGCACCTCAAAAATGATGATAATGCGATCCCTCGCGATAGGACGCGGAAAAAATGTCGTTCGAAACAGAGTCGCCACCGAACTTTATTCATTCCAATGAAGGAATAGGAAAATATCGAGAAAACCTTTAAGAAAATGGAATAATGGTCGTCACAACCATATTCGGGTTCGGGAGTCGATTACGCAAGGGGAAGGTATTAGCACCCCTCATGTCCGTTGTACTCAACGGGAACCTCTTAGTCTGATTTTGCTATTTGACTGTTAATTGACTGTTTATCTGCTTGCTTCGAGTGATTAGAATTGATGGTAGATATGGATGAAGACCTCAGGAGGGGGAAATGGGAGGTTTTTTATTAGTGTGCTCGCGAAGATACAGCAATCTCCTGCCTACGTATCCTTATGGTGCAATAAGGAAATCAGAGCATTCGTAGTTCGGGCTACTACGAATATTTGGTGTGTTTTATTTTGATGAACGACTGTGTAGGTCGGCGTTCTAACGGCTAAACGCTGGCATGTCTACTCTCGGGGGAGGCTCTAGCACTGGTTTGTTATGCGCATTAGAAAGGATTGACAGTGTTCTTTTGAAGAGGTTTTGGTCACGCGGGGGTGACAAGTTGATTTGACGTGTTTGGGTGTTTTTGTTTGGTTTCGATCGCACGGGGGCGAGAAATTAGGTTTGATTTGTTGAGATGTTTTTGGAGAACGACGAAAGATTGAGCAATGTGGTGTTCACCAATTATCCAATTCTTCCGAGGAGTAATAAGGCGTCTGCCTTCTATTCCTTTTTTCATTCAGATTATTTTGAAAGTTTGTTTGTGGATGTTGAATACGCATGGTAGTGAGGCGTACGCCCCCTACTTGCTTATTCAAAGAATAATGAGGCGTACGCCCCTTATTCCTTTATCCAAGTTTATTTAACGTGTTTTAGTCGGAAGTCGATAATTTGTGCAATATGGCGTTCGCCAATTATTCAAATAATCGAGAGATGGCGAGGCGTACGCCTCTCATCTTTTGTCATCCGAAGTTTAAATTGTAAAAGATATGTTTGGATTTTGGACTGGTAAGTTTTGATCGAAAGATGATTTGAGTTTATTCGATTGTGGTTTTGAATTGATGACGAAGATTCGAGCAATGTGGCGTACGCCAATTATTCGAATAATCGAGAGATAATGAAGCGGATGCTCACTATTCTCCTTTTCATTTGAAATGTGGAATTAAAAGGATTTGGAATTTGTAAAAATGATTTGAAATATTATGGTTTGAAAATAAGAAATGATTTGAATTTAGAACCTATGTTTGACTTAAAATTGTATGATTAAGGTTTAAATTGAATGACGAAGATCCGAGCAATATGGCGTACGCCAATTATTTAAATAATCGAGAGATAATGAAGCGGATGCTCACTATTCTCCTTTTCATTCAAAGATTAATTATTACAAGGTTTTAAGGAGTGTATTGATTGAAAGGGTTTGATTTGAATGACGAAAATCCGAGCAATATGGCGTACGCCAATTATTCGAATAGTCGAGAGATAGTGAAGCGGAAGCTTACTATTCTCCTTTTCATCCAAAATATGGAATTAAAAGGATTTGGAATTTGTAGAAATGATTTGAAATATTATGATTATTAGGGTTTTATTTGAATGACGAAAATTCGAGCAATATGGCGTACGCCAATTATTCGAATAGTCGAGAGATAGTGAAGCGGAAGCTTACTATTCTCCTTTTCATCCCAATGTTTATGTTTAAAAGAGATAATTCTTTTGAAATTGAATGGTTTGAAAAAATGATTTGAATTTGTGTTAATTAAATAAATGAATTTTATTTAGTGTATTATTTCATCTACTCGATTAATCAATAACCAAGTAGGTTTCATTGTAAGGAAGCCCAAGAGTAAGCTATGTGAGGTTGATGGCGATGCGAAGAGCAATCGACTTACAAGGGGTTTTTGAAAAGGGGCTCGTTATTTAAATCGAGAATTGTATGATTTGTGCTTTTTGAAATTGGTTTTGATGGATAATGAATTGAAATGAAATTGAATTAAAAAGGATTATGAAATGGTGGTGGAAAAGAAAAAACCTTTGATTATTATCAAAATTTACTTAATTTGATTAATCGAATTAATTAAAACTAATTATCAAAATTATTTAATTATCTCAAATAATTAAGTTAATTAAGGTTAATTAATTAAAAAAACAATTAATCAAAAATTCAACTAATAATATTTTTTTATGAAAAAACCAATTAGTAACAACTTTGACTTAAAAATTGAATCGGTGACAAATTGTGTTTAGGAACCGGTTTATACATGGTGGCAATTGGAAATCCGCATGAAATCGAAACACGGTGAAGAATGTACAATTGATGTATTTGGAATTTTGGCGGTATATCGGCATGAAGTTACCGGATCCGCGAATGGAAATTTAAATTTTATTGTAAAGCAATAGAAATCAATTATATTTACAAAATTCATATTTTAACATTTATATACACTAAAGCATCTCAACAAACGATATCGTTACAGCTTTTAACACTCACTTATCAATATAAACACCATCCTAATCCATAAATTTACAGTTTAACTACAGCACCAATAATAATCACAAAGTTAGGATAACAAAAAATGGGAATAAGCTTTAAGGTTTATCCTGTAGAAACTACTTTTAAACTCAAAACAGCTTAAGAAACAACATGACGGAATGAGGAAATCATTTGCTACCGTTCAAAATCAGTTTGAAAATCTTGACCGTTATCACCAACAGCATACAGTTTCACACATAATTGCTTATACAACCCGAAACGGAATAGAAGAAAATAAATCTATGGGATTGAAATCAAACCCAAATCAACTACTTGGTATTAGTACAAATCCAAGAAAACAAGAAAACAGAGTATCAATATTTATCCATTCAAGACAACTGATCTGCCTGTACATACAAAGTGTGATGGCTAATGCTTAAACATATATACAGAGGGGACACCTAATCATGAGCCATCAAACAGAAATATTAACATAATCAAGAAGCATAACACCAAACATTCTACTAGCTCTTTCCACCAAGAACAATCATACCAAACATTCCTCACAAATAATACCATCACGAATTGTTTTATCAACCCAAACTAATCAATATAGGCTCCTCAAAAAACAGGATTTCCACAGTAAAGTTTCGTGATAAAAAAATGCAGATATATCATATGGAAGATGATTATTATCTCTCAAATTAGTACGACAACAACAATCCAATAGCACCAAATGAACACAAGTTTCTATTATAATTATCTCACAAGCATTTTGACGAAGGAAACTAGATAAACCAAACAATATTCATATGAAGTCAGGATATATATATATATATTACCCAATCTGTATAATGTTGACCGGAATCGATTTGCTTTTAGTGATGATGCTTGTCTTCAACAGCCTACTTTTATCGTGTTGAAAACAGAACTTCCGGCCTTTCCCGCGTCACCCCTATTGTTGGCTGGATCAGGTGATTTGTGGCTACCGTTTGACTCCTTCTTTCACCGGCCTAAAGAGCACACCCTGATCTTCCACAAACTGTCAAACCTGAAACCCCCTTTGTAATCGATCTTTAGGCAGTGTGACGATGTGAAGCCGAAACTGAAACTATTAATTTCTTTTCAACGGTATTGCGTCGTTGTTGATAGAGGCGCGATGATGATGACTGTAACACCTCAAAATTTGCCCTCCTCTCTTGGGACTAGCATAACATTATTGCATATCATTTTTAGGTCATTAGGCATTGCATATTGCATATCATGTGGTTACATTGTGCAAGTCATCCTCCTAAGTCTTGGTCAGAAGATAAGAGGTGGAGATGCAAGCCTAGGGTTTTATTGACTGATCATTAGCCATTTGAGGATTGGGCTATAAATAGGGTTTTTTGATTTCTCAAGGGGATTGGTCTTGATCTTGGTTGAAGTGATACATCATCATCATCATGGTCTTGATATCATCCAGAGATTCAGAAGATTGATCAGATACCTTGGGATTAGGGTTTTGACCACTAGTCAACCCTAATCAGTTACATTGGGCCAATCAGGGCATGGCAGGGAGATGGGGTCTACAATGGATATGGGGATCATCATGTGATTATATGGAGCTTATTGAGGCTAGGGGTTCATCCTTGAGCCATTTCATCAGAGGATTGGGGTTCAGATTGATCAGTGCCTTGCCAAATTCATCTATCAGTTGAAAAAGTCAACTGTGGTCAACTGTGCTTGATTTTATGGATTTGGAGGTGGAATTGAGTTGGATACACTTCATTCATGTTGGAACAAGTGTTATTTGACATGTCAAAGCTCAAGAATGGAGAAAATAAAGTCAGAACAAAAATTGCCAAAAATAGAAAGTGACTTGTAATGGAAGTTTCCAAAAATGGAAAGTTTTTTACCACAAAATTACATGTCCAAGGAAGCTTCAAATGAAAATTTGTTCAACATGAAAGTTGTAGATCTTGTTCTCACCTTTCCAAAAAGTCCAAGAACTTGAAATTCCCATGTATGGTTGGCAAGTTATGGTCCATTCAATTTCAAAAATGACTTATAATCAAAGTGGCATAACTTTCACATGGAGTGTCCAAATTGGATGATCTTTTTATGAGCAAACTCCATTTAACATGTACTTTCATGGTGCATAATTGGAATTTATCAAAAATGATCAATGCAAAAGGTCAATTTTCAAGTGTACAATTAAAATCCAAGGGCAAAATGGTCCAAGTTGAGAAATAATGGGAATTTTGGAATGGGAGTTTTTGCAACACATCACATATACCAAATGTGACTTGTTTCAACTGTCATAAGTGTTCAAGGTTCAATGTTTGGCAAGGCTACTTTTGAACATTCACTTAAAATGCATTTTTTAGCATAGCATATGGAAAATGAGAAATACAATGCCAATTGCTATGAAATCAAAGCCAACACATCACAAATGATATTTGGAAGATGTCTGAGCTGTCATACAGCTGTCATGAGCCCTAATGGGAAAAGCCATTTTTGCCCTTTCACTAAAATTGTACATTATGCTAATTACATTTCATTTGGCTAATTGGTGATTAAGAGGATGATTAAGCAAGAGTATAAGAGCTTAATCATAACTGAATTTGGATCACAATCACAAATCACAAGAATTTCTAACTGTTTTTCCCTCCAAATTGCAAAATTCATCAAGAACCTTCATCAACCAAATCCATTGAAACTTCATCAATTCTTCATCATTTCACGAAATTCCTTTTGCTTCCTCTTCCATAGATCATTGGCTTGGACTGTTTTGAGGAATCATCACCATAACCATCAAGATTCGCAACTGTTCATCATTGGTTCATCAATGGCAAATTGCAATTTCTCACAATTGGAGTGACCTTGAGTTGATCTATCTTTTCCAATCAACTTCCCTATCATCATGTTGTATCTGTTTTGAGGAATCACGCGTGGAAGCTCAAAATTCATCAACTGCCATTCAAGGTACATAAATTTCGAATATCACCATTGCTTCAATTTCCATATGCGTTTTGTAGTTCATGCAACGTAGAAGATCATGCCAGGTTTAGTTTTTGAAATGATGAACTATAGGTTGAGTTATGTGCCTTTGAATGTTTGAATGCAAAACCTAAATTGATCGATCCGGATTGTACAGTTAGAATTAGGTTAATTAGGTTACATATTTGAAATCCTGGTGTTCAGACGGTTAGATTGGTTATCCGTTTGTCAATTTTAGTGAAAATTTGATGTTCATGATGTTCTTGAATTTTCTGGAATTTCTGGGCGAGAGAGATGATGAAGATCCATGTTTGATCCGTTTTTCTGGAGTTTCATTTGAATATGGTGTTTACCGCCGCTTCCAGCCAATAGAAACATTTCCTTTCCGCGCCTGAAGTGACGTCGTTTTGGCGTGTTTCAGCTTATTTTCAAAAATGCCACTGGCGTATTAAAATAAATAATTATTCTATTTCTTTTTCATTTGTTTTTTCATTTAATTACATGATCTTAGAAAAATCCTATAGGATTCAAAAATCATCCAAATTGAGTGCAATTTTTTGCATTGTTCTTCTTGTAATGTGTAGAATTTAATGATATTTTTTGTGAATTTTTTGCATGTGTAGAAAAATAAAATGCTTAGGGATTGTTTGATGTGTCACATTTTTGTACACTTTGCCATATCTAACATGAAATGCTCATACTTCCAAAGAAATGAATGAAAATTTTTGTGCTTATTCTGAACATGTTGATGGTGATTTCCATGTAAAGTTTATGATTTTTGGATACTTGGTTGATTAGATATAATTTTTTGAAGTAAGGTGTGACAATTTGTGTCACACCAAGCTAGGTCAACTTTCTGATTTTATTTGCATGGCCTAGGATTGTTTGATTGAGCTAATTTTTTGCATGAATGATCATTGATGTATCAAGATAACATGTGATTTTTTCTGGAATTTTTGGTTGCATTTTCAAATTGATTGATAATTTTCTTCACTGTATGCGCATTTGGTAACATTGTGTGATACATGTTGGCATTTTGCTTGTGAAATTCTCATATGGTATTGGATGAAGATGAAATTTGACATGAGCATAGTAGACACATTATAGGACATCATGCTTTTGATCCCATTCATTTCTAATATGTTGTCACTGTTTTATGAATTATTGAAGTGGATGCTTGCTTGAATGTCTTGAATTGGCTTGTATAAATGTGACTGGACTTCTTGATTTTCATTGACCTACTTTCTTTTGTCCAATTGAGCTGAAAATTGACATGCTATACATTGAATATGTCCTGTTTATGTGTGAATTTTTGTGGAATTAATTGAATGGTTTTGGTATGCTTTTGAGTGAAATAGTTCTGTTTGGTCTTTTGGTGTTGCAAATTGCATGATTGATGTTAAATTGTGCATGAAATGATAATGGAGAATGGTATAAGCATGGGACCAATTGCATTTGCTTTTGATTTGTTTTAATTTGATTTTGGATTGGTTTGGCTTGCTGTTTAGATTTTTTCTCCCTTTTGGACCCTAGGCTTGGCCTAGTGGTCTTGTTTCTCACATTTGGTTTGACTTTTCAGGATGAAATGCACAATGCTTAAGGAGATTGCTTCAAGTCAATAAAATTGAGATTGTTTGATGCTTGTGAACTAATTTGACTTTGTTTTGTAGGTTGTGATGCTTGAGCTTGAGCTTATAGCTTGCATTTATGTGCATTAACCTGTGTTGTTTGTACGGATTAACTGATTAACATTTGCTGTTTATTGTTTGTCTGTCTGAGTACTGATGATACTTGATTGATTTCAGGTACATTTAGTTGCTTACAGTTCTTTAAGAACTTGCTTGCTGCTGCTTGGTTTTTAAACCACTTGAGGTAGGACTTCTATTCTTCATGTAGTCTGGAAGACCTGGCCTGTTACTTGGCCAGGCAACTGTCTGAAGTCCTCCTTAAGAGGCGATGTTTGTGATTGTTTACTTTTGTGCCAAGCAGGTGAAGACCTCTATGAGGCAATTGGTGGATCAAAGGGATATGCAATCTATCCCCCACTATTCTGTTGAGTCGTCCCTCTGCTCACACGGCTGTGTGTTGATGCATTGGGACACAAACCCAAGATCTTGTGTTGTTGCACAATCGAGTCAGAGTCTTGAGCGTAGAAGGGTCCCTCCATTCTGGACCCACGCTCCTTTGTCTGAAGCTCTCCCTGGTCAGGGATAAGAGCTGTGAAGTCTAATCTTCACTCACCTTTCATCTGCTTCACCTTAGCCTCGCAATGGCAAGGTTAAGAGCGAACACTACCCTTGTACAGACGACTTGCTTCGGCAGTCAAACCCATTGTTTGAGCCTCACTTGACTGGTTATAGTGTGTGCTTTGTGAATATTTGTTTGCTCTGTTTGCTGGTATGCTTGTATGCTTGCTTTCTTCCTGGATAGGATTAGCTTGCAGTTGCGCAAGTAGGTAGAAACCTCAACGTAGGGCAATGATGCATGACAACACTAGGCTCGAGTCCAGCTCCCTGGTAGTGTGTCTTCCCTTGGTTTCTGGCTAGATTTTCTTTCCCTTTCAGGGGAACTACATCGCCCTGATCCTCGTTCCAGACGAGGTATGTAGGCAGGAGACCGTGCGAGGTCTCTCTGGGCACTTTTTTTTTCTTTTTATGTGTGTTTTGGTTCGGATGCTGATGTAAGTCCAGTGATTGGCCTTCAGGCTCCATGTTTGCCGGTGTGTTTGTTTGCTTGTTTGGCGTGCGTGAGCCGAACTACGGCAGCTCTGATTCTCGTTCCAGACGAGATACGTAGGCATAGGATGCGACGTCCTATCGAGCTCTCTTCCCCTTAACCCCACCTGTGTTGTCTTCGGTGCGTGTGTGTGTGGTGTTTTAGCAACCTTTTCTTTTCTTAGAGCGTGGATCCCGTCGAGTACGACGGACGTGAGGGGTGCTAATACCTTCCCCTTGCGTAACCGACTCCCTTACCCTTTCTCTTTGGTCGCGAGACCATTTCCTTTCCTGGTTTCTCTGAGCGTTTCCTTTCCCTATCTTGGGATAAATAACGCGCAGTGGCGGCTCTGTGTTGTTTTTGTTTCAGCCCGCCGGTTGTTTTTTCGCGGATGCGACAGCTGGCGACTCTGCTGGGGAGTTAGTAGATGTTGACCTATGCTGGTCCATCTTCCCTAAGCGAGTCCTTCCTAGCGTTTTAGGATAGTTTAGGTTGCTTGTGATGCTTTATTTATTGCATTTATTATTCTAACCTGTATATATTTGCATAAATACTTGCATGCATCATACTATCATGTTGCCGTCCTCTGTGCAGGTGGTTCCTCTGTTTGGGGTGGGTGTTCTGAGTGGGGCTAAAACCCAGGCCCGAGTATACACCTAGGATTAGTGTGGTCTCATGTCGCTCACATGCCGGTTGGGCACATTGTTGCGACGTGACATACCACAAGCCGGACGAGGTTCATCTGAGAAGTGCTCTTCCAGTGGGGTTTTCCACTTTGGTTGGGTTATCTCTTTTGAGCTATTGACTCTGGTGACCGATCATTTCCCGGATCTTTGGTTTAGACGATCTTAAGGGAGCTACAATGGCACACCCGAAAGGGCAAACCCATTGAGTATCTCTGCCCGATTGTCGAGACTATTATCCGCCTTAGGATGACCTGATTAGAATTTACCTGTGAGGGGAGGGTGGTTCTTTCAGATGCATGTTCTGTTGGTGACTCAGATGGTGACTAATGGTTCTGTGGATCAGAGTCATATTTATAAGTCGGATTTATGGTCATTTATTTCCGAGACGCCGGAGTGCTGTCCGTGTTATTTATCAGTGGGGATCCGTTTATTTCAGGATTCCCTGGGCCGATTCAGATGGTTATGGGTATCTGCTCAGAGATTGTCTGATGATGATGATGATGTATCTGTCTTCCGTTTATTTCGGAACCCTTGAGATGGATTGGTGGTTACTTTTTCCCTCAGATGGTTATGATCAGTTCAGAGATCAGGGTTGTGGTTCAGTGCAGATGATCAGGCGGCTTGGAGGATGGCAATGCATTGCATTCATTCATCAGCATCATTACATCTTGCATTTATTGGCATCTAACACATGTTTATCCATATGCAGGGACCCTTTTGATCGAGATCCTGGTTGAGAGACTTTCTGCTCAGATATGAGAAGACCCGGTTTGAAGGATGATGTTGCCTACAGTTTCTTCGACCCAGAGATCAGTGTGCTGAAGGGTATGATAGCTTTGATTGCACCCGACCATGTGGGGTTGTTTCGTGAGGTGTATGGGGGGTATTCTGAAGATGGTTTTCAGACTCACTGACAGAGACAGGAGCGCCGTTCATACTCTTCTCCAGTTCTATGATCCTGGTTTGAGGTGTTTTGTCTTCCCAGATTACTTACTCGGGCCTTTGATGGAGGATTATGCTGATATTTTGGGTATTCAGATCAGAGATCAGGTTCCTTTCTATGCTACTAAGGAAGAACCTGATATTAGTGGGATTTCCCGTGCTCTTTATTTGAGTCCGGAGATGGTGAGGGGTAATCTGAAAGAGAAGGGGAAGTTGCCTGGTTTTCATTTGAGTTTCCTGGAGGCTAAGGCTAAGGAGCAGGCTGAGTTGGGTAATTGGAAAGTTGTCTGTGCTTTGATTGCTGCGGGCATTTATGGGATCATTCTGTTTCCTAACCAGAAGAACTTCGTGGATATTAATGCCATTCGCTTGTTTGTTCGAGGAAATCCTGTTCCCACCTTGATTGGAGATGTCTATTACTCGGTCCATAACCGGAATGAGAAGAGGCGTGGGGGTTTGATTCGATGCTGCGCTCAGTTACTATACAAGTGGTTTATGGGTTATTTGCCGTCTAAGGGTGCTTTTGTTCTTCTGGGCCAGAATGTTAATTGGGCAACCAAACTGATGGGTTTGAGGGCCAAAGACATAGATTGGACTCACAGCAGTGGGGTCGGACAGGATTTCATCTGCAGTTGCAGGGGTTTTCCCAATGTACCGCTTATAGGAGTTCAGGGTTGCATTAATTATAACCCGACACTTCTTAAGAGGCAGATGGGATTTGCTATGGAACTTCCTCCGTACAAGAGTGAGGTTCAGGAATCTGTGTACTTCCCAGTTGAGGGTAATCAGGCCCAGGTGAAGCAGGTAGCTGAGGCATGGCGCAGCATTCAAAGGAAAGGCAAGGTTTCTTGGGGTAGAGCTAATAACAGATCTTTTCCTCCGTTCGATGACTGGCTCAGTAAGAGAGTGGAGCTTACTTGTTTACCGTTTCCTATGGTTGATCCTTGGTATCCGTTGATTGAGGAGACTCCTTCTACTATCAGTATGGACGAGTTCTTAGAGATGAAGCGGGAGAGAGATCAATTGCTTGCAGAGAAGACGGAATTGGAGATGAGTGTTGCTCGGGTTCAGAGGGCTAATCAGGAGTTCAGAGTGAAGATGGAAGATCAAGACAAGCGACATGCCCTGGAAGCAAAGCGCTTTGAGATGGATACTGCCTACTATGGGAAGGTCAGTCAAGCCTTAGCATCATCTACCATAGAGCATGACATCACCAAAGAGAGATTAGCTAGAGCTTCAAAAGTCATTGAAGATGAGAAGCGGAGGCAAATCCTTGTGAGGGATCAGAGAGATGCTAGAGCCAGAGTCCTTGCTGCAGAGTGGGAAGCGGAGAAAGCGAAGATCATCGCCGAGAGAGATCATTACGTTGCTGAGAGAGACCATTACTTCAGGCAGATGAAGATTCATCAGAAAGAAGTGGGAAGATTACAGCAGAAGAACACCGAGCTCAGGTTCGCCGTAGAGTTTGCGAAGATGGAAGATGAGATAGGGCCATCTGTGGGACCCTCATCAGGCTAGATCTTTCATTTGTTGTGGATTACCGTCAGGCTTGTTGACGGAATCTACTTGCTTGTATTTCTTTCCTGATTTTGGAGATTTGTATCTGATTTGATGTATGACTATGGCACTTATTGTGCATTTTGTTATGTGATGGTATTTTTCATTCAGTGATTGATCTTCAAGCTTTATTTGCTTTACCGTATGCACTCACACAAGCACACACATGGTTGGGGGTATCATGCTCAATCATATATCTTTGATCTGTATGATGAATCAAATGCTGAATGTCAGAATATTGCTGCCAGATTATTATTTGTCTCGATGATGCCAGGATTAAGAGACAAAGTGTCCTTCATATGGATAAACACTGCATTCATGCATTGATCATAATAACTTGTGTTTTATTTTGCAGGTATCTGTTGCTAACGTGCTTGGTTGTTTCAGGCATCATTGCTCGTGCTCGCAGAACTGTACCTTTGCACTCAACCCGTCCTCACAGATATTTCACAAGGCGCAATACTCCCAGGCTAATGGATCTCCCGAGTACTAATCTCCTCGAGCTGAAGGACAAGATGACTGAGCTGATCAACATCATGCAAGGCTTTGCAGTTGGTCAGAAAGCTCTAGCAGACAAAGTTGAGAAGCTCGAGCGGGCTTCTGCAGCGAATAGTGGTGTAAACCTGGATGGTGTATCCAACTAGGGGCTGGGGTCTCGTGACGGTGGAAAGAGAACGACTGTTGGTGTTGTGAACAATGCTGCTGGTTTTGGTGCTGGTGGTCAGCCTGGGCCCGGTCTGGGGCAGAATATGAAGGACGGTCTGTTGCCTCCATTCTATGGGTTTGATGAGGACAGAGAGGAAGATAGGGAAGCAGACCAGTTTTCAATGCATAATGAGCCCTTGGGTCATTATGGGGTCCAGCCTCAAAGCAAGGAGATTCAGCTGTTGGCTGAAAAGATTAAGGTGCTGGAAAGTTATGCCACTCCGGGGATGATCAATATGTCTAATATGGGGCTTGTTGAGGGGATTGTGATCCCGCAAAAATTTAAAGCGCCCACGTTTGACCGTTACAATGGAAGTTCTTGTCCAGAGACCCACCTTCAAGCTTTTGTTCGCAAGATCTCTGCATATACCATGGATCAGAAGCTGTGGATGTACTTCTTCCAGGACAGCCTGTCCGGAGGCTCCTTGGAATGGTACACCAAGCTAAAGTCCTCAGATGTTAAAAATTGGCAGGATCTTGGGGATGCATTCTTCAAGCAATATCAGTTCAATGCTGACATGGCTTCGAGTCGTACCCAGCTGCAGGGTATGTCTCAAAAGAATAATGAAGGGTTTAAGGAATATGCCCAACGGTGGAGAGAGTTGGCTGCCAGAGTGCAACCTCCTCTTGTTGACAGAGAAATGTCGGATCTGTTCATGGGAACCCTGCAGGGGGCATTTGCTAAGAGAATGGTTGGTTGTCCGGTGACCAATTTTTCTGATATTGTTGTGGCAGGAGAAAGAATTGAGAGCTGGCTGAAGCTCGGGAAGATTCAGGGTAACGCCTCTTCTTCAGGATCGAAGAAGCCGTTTGGTAATGGTGGCCAGAGGAAGAAGGAGGGTGACACAAGCGCTGTCTATGCTCAACGAGGACCCAGTAGGGATCGTTACTTCCAGCACACTGCTGCGGTAACCATTCCTGCTGAACAGCAACCGCAACAGCAGCAGCAACAACAACAGAGACAACCCTTCCAGCAGAGGCCTCAAAGGGCTGGTTATCAGGTCAGGGGGAGAGCAGTGGATAGACAATTTGACAGACCTCCGGTGACTTATGCTTTTCTGTTTAAGAAGCTGATGGATTTGGGGTTGGTACAGACAAGGACTCTGGCACCTTTGAGACCCGATCAAAGGCCAGCCAGCTATGATGAAAATGCAAAATGTGAATTCCACTCAGGTGCGCCCGGACACAACATTGAGAACTGTAAAGCTTTTAAGCACACAGTTCAAGACCTGGTGGATTCTAAGGCTATCAATTTTGCACCATCTCCCAACGTTAATGTTAACCCCATGCCCGCGCATGGTCAAAGGGGGGTGAATGCAGTTTCGGAAGAGAACATGATTGGGTTGTCTGTCGTGGATCAGTTGAAGACTCCTCTGGCTGAGGTCAAGAGGCAATTGATGATAAATGGGGTTAACCCGGGCTGTGGTGTTGATTGTGCTGAGTGCACTGTTGCTCCTGAGGGATGCATACTGCTGAGGAAGACTGTCCAGGGTCTGATGGACAATGGGGATATTGTGATTGAAAAGAAGGATGATAAGGAAAAAGAGGAGGTCTCCACCATAACGATATATTTTGATCCGGTGGATTTGTCAAATCTTGCTGAAGCAGCTCCAGTTACTATCACGGTACCTGGACCGATTCCATATGACAAAGATGATGCCGTGCCTTGGCATTATGGTGGAGAGGTCTACTGTAATGGGGAAAGGTTGGAAGATCAGGCTGCTAGTGAAACCATCGTTTCAAAGGTGGATAATGCCGGTACCAGTGGTTTCACTCGCAACGGAAGATTATTTGCTCCAGATGCCCTGAGGGGAGGAGAAGGAGAAAAAGAGAAAAAAGAAAAGGGCGAGGCTTTAGCCAGGGCGAAAGGAAAAGCTGTGGTCGGTGAAGGTACTCCAGTGGTGACACCGGCGCCTGCGGGGTCGGATGAAAAACTTGATGATGATGCTGAAGAGTTTTTGAGGATCATCAAGAAGTCAGAGTACAAGCTGGTGGACCATCTGCAGCAGACTCCTTCCAAAATCTCAATTTTATCATTGCTGTTGAGCTCTGAGGGGCATAGGGAGGCTTTATTGAAAATTCTGAAGAAAGCATATGTTCCTCAAGAGATCACAATCAACCAGTTGGAGACAGTGGTGTCTAACGTGCATGCCAGCCATGGGCTGGGTTTCACTGACATGGATCTGACGGTGGATGGGAGGAATCATAATCGGGCTCTACACATTGCAATGGAATGTAAAGGGGCCGTGCTTTCGCATGTGCTGGTTGATATCGGTTCCTCTTTGAATGTGTTGCCAAAGAAGGCTCTGGCAAAGCTTAATTGTGACGGGCTGATTTTGACTCCGACTGATTTGATAGTAAGGGCGTTTGATGGGTCAAAACGGGCCGTGTTCGGAGAGGTTGAGCTGCCAGTGAAGATTGGCCCGGAGGTGTTTAAGTCAACATTTTATGTCATGGATATTCAGCCGGCATACAATTGCCTGTTGGGTAGGCCGTGGATCCATGCTGCTGGGGCAGTGACATCGACTTTGCACCAGAAGCTGAAGTACATTTGGGAGGGTCAAGTCGTCACCGTTTGTGGAGAAGAAGACATTTTTGTCAGCCATTTATCTTCTTTCAAATATGTTGAGATGGACGGCGAGATATGGGAGACGCCCAGTCAGGCCTTTGAAACCGTTAAGGTGGAGAATGCTCTGTTTGCCAAAGAGGAAGAAAAACCGTCCATTGCTTCATACAAGCAGGCTGCTGAGGTGGTTAAAAGTGGAGAGGCTCCTGGTTGGGGCAGAATGATGGATGTCCCCGCGAAGAAAGATCGTTTTGGAGTGGGATACCAGCCGGGCCGAGGCTCAGGACTAGGCAGAGGACGTCGTACGTCAGTCAGCTTCACAAGTGCCGGAATGCTGGATCCGGATCACATCTGCATGATGGGTGAAGATGCTGATAGCGACTGTGACATGGACCGGTGGATAAAGCCGTGCGCGCCAGGGATGGGAGTCCAGAACTGGAAGGCTGAAAAGATCATCCGGGTCACTCTGCTGGAAGAGTAATATTTTTCTTGTTTTAGTCTTATATGCATGAAAGCCATACGTGTTGCCCGACACGTAATGGTTCATTATAAGGGCCACCTCATGTTTAAATTTGCAACATTTCGCATCATTAATAAATGGATGTTTTTCAATTAAAAGCGGTGTTCCCTGTTTTTCATTTATTTTTGCAGTTTAAAAATAAAACAAATAAAAATGGCAATGTTTTCATTTTTCTTTTCAATTTCTCACACCGGTTCTAAAGCAATGCATGAATCAACATTCATGCAGATGCGATCATTCTCCGGATCTCATTGATAACAATCCTGTTACACCCTTGTATGACTTCGATAATCCAATCTATCTCGCTGAAGAAGAAGACGAAGAAGATTGTGAACTGCCGGGGGAATTAGCCAGATTGTTGAAACAAGAGGAGAAGGTGATTCAGCCGCATGAAGAGCCGATTGAGGTTGTAAATCTGGGTACCGACGAGGTCAAGAAAGAGGTGAAAATCGGGGCTGCTTTGGAGGAAAGTGTCAAGAGCAGATTGGTAGTATTGTTGAAAGAGTATGTCGACATCT
The DNA here is from genome assembly GCF_024323335.1 of Lathyrus oleraceus. Taxonomy (NCBI): domain Eukaryota; kingdom Viridiplantae; phylum Streptophyta; class Magnoliopsida; order Fabales; family Fabaceae; genus Lathyrus; species Lathyrus oleraceus. The sequence goes on along the minus strand of NC_066581.1, from coordinate 147,417,124 downwards.
TTGCCTGGTCTTATCAAGATATGCCAGGGTTGGATACCGATATCGTTGTGCACAAGCTACCGTTGAGAACAGATTGTCCTCCAGTGAAGCAGAAATTGCGCAGAACTCGACCCGACATGGCAATGAAAATCAAGGAAGAAGTGCAGAAGCAGTGGGATGCTGGTTTCCTTGCTGTCACTAATTATCCGCCATGGGTCGCGAACATTGTGCCAGTCCCGAAGAAAGATGGGAAAGTGAGAATGTGTGTGGACTACCGAGATCTGAATAGAGCTAGTCCGAAGGATGATTTTCCACTACCTCACATTGATGTGTTGGTAGATAATACAGCTCAATTCTCGGTGTTTTCCTTCATGGATGGCTTTTCTGGCTATAATCAAATCAAAATGTCACCAGATGATATGGAGAAAACAACGTTAATCACACCGTGGGGCACTTTTTGTTACAAGGTGATGTCATTCGGTCTCAAGAACGCCGGTGCTACTTATCAGAGGGCCATGGTGACTTTGTTTCATGATATGATTCATCATGAAATCGAATGCTATGTTGATGACATGATAGCAAAGTCCCAGACAGAAGAGGGGCATTTGGTAGATCTGGCCAAGTTGTTCGACCGGCTGAGACAGTTCAGACTGAGGTTGAATCCGAATAAGTGCACGTTCGGAGTGCGGTCCGGTAAATTGCTGGGGTTCATTGTAAGTGAGAGAGGAATCGAGGTTGATCCTGCAAAAGTAAAAGCAATAAGAGAAATGCCTGAACCAAGAACAGAGAAGGAGGTTCGTGGTTTCTTAGGTAGATTGAACTACATTTCACGGTTCATATCTCATCTAACAGCCACGTGTGAACCAATTTTCAAGTTGTTGAGAAAAGATCAAACGGTCAGATGGAATAATGATTGCCAAGCGGCATTTGAAAAAATAAAAGAGTATTTGCAGGAGCCTCCGATTCTGATGCCTTCTGTGGAGGGAAGACCGTTAATTCTGTACCTGACAGTCCTCGAGGGGTCTATGGGGTGTGTATTGGGGCAGCATGACAAGTCTGGTCGAAAAGAGCATGCCATATACTACCTTAGCAAAAAGTTTACCGACTGTGAAACAAGATATTCACTGCTCGAGAAAACTTGTTGTGCTTTGGTCTGGGCTGCTCGCCGACTAAGGCAGTATATGCTGGTTCATACCACTTTATTGATTTCCAAGATGGATCCGATCAAGTACATTTTCGAGAAACCAGCATTGACCGGACGGGTTGCGAGGTGGCAAATGATTTTGATAGAATATGATATACAGTATACCTCTCAGAAGGCGATCAAGGGGAGTGTATTGTCTTATTACCTCGCTCAGCAACCCATTGATGATTATCAACCGATGAAGTTTGAATTCCCTGATGAGGACATCATGTTTCTCAAATCGAAGGATTATGAGGAACCAATCCCGGAGGAGGGGCCTGACCCTGAATCCGAATGGATTCTGATGTTTGATGGGGCCGTTAACGTGAATGGAAGTGGTGTTGGTGCTGTTTTGGTTACGCCGAAAGGATCCCACATTCCTTTTGCTGCTCGGCTAACATTTGAATGCACCAACAACGTGGCTGAATATGAAGCTTGTATATTGGGGATTGAAGAGGCGATTGATTTGAGGATCAAGAACCTTGTCATATATGGAGATTCAGCTCTGGTGATAAATCAAGTTAACGGAAAATGGTATACGCATCAATCTCATTTAGTTCCATACCGGGATTATACGAGGAGATTGTTGACGTTTTTCACCAAGGTGAAGTTGCATCATGTGCCCAGAGAGGAGAATCCTTTGGCAGATGCTTTGGCTACTCTGGCCGCCTTGATTAAGGTGCAGAGGTGGAATCAGTTCCCCAGTGTGGAAGTGGGACGTCTGGATAGACCGGCTTATGTGTTTGCTGTTGATATAGCGCCTGATGATGAGAAGCCGTGGTATTATGATATCAAGCGCTATCTGGAGACTCAAGAGTATCCCGAGGGAGCATCGAAAAAGGACCGAAAGACTCTGCGGAGGTTGGCCATGGTGTTCTATCTGAATAAGGATGGGGTTTTGTACAAGAGGAATTTTGATTGGGTCTTGCTCAGATGTGTTGATGATAGAGAAGCAAGCCAATTGATGAAAGAGGTTCATGAAGGATCGTTCGGTACCCATGCCAGTGGGAATGCAATGGTAAAAAAGCTGCTGAGGGCAGGCTATTATTGGATGACAATGGAGGCCCAATGTTTCAATTTCGTGCGGAAGTGTCATAAATGCCAGATTTATGCTGACAAGGTGCACGTGCCTCCAAATCCGTTGAGTTTAATGTCGTCTCCATGGCCGTTTGCTATGTGGGGCATTGATATGATCGGAAAGATTGAGCCTACAGCTTCGAATGGGCACAGATTCATATTAGTGGCTATTGATTACTTCACCAAGTGGGTAGAAGCAGCCTCTTATACGAACGTGACAAAGCAGGTCGTTGCCAGATTTCTCAAGAGAGACATCATTTGCCGATATGGGGTTCCCGAGAGAATCATTACTAATAATGGTTCTAATCTGAACAATAAGATGATGGCAGAACTGTGCCGGGAATTCAAGATTGAGCATCACAATTCTTCTCCCTATCGTCCGAAGATGAATGGGGCGGTTGAGGCAGCCAACAAGAATATTAAGAAGATTGTGCAGAAAATGGTGGTAACCTACAAAGATTGGCATGAGATGTTGCCGTTTGCATTGCATGGGTATCGAACGTCGGTGCGTACATCTACTGGGGCAACTCCTTTCTCATTGGTATATGGAATGGAGGCTGTATTACCTGTTGAGGTTCAGATTCCCTCTTTGAGAGTCCTGATGGATGTCAAGTTGCAAGAGGCTGAATGGGTAAGGACCCGGTACGAAGAATTAAGCCTGATCGAGGAAAAGAGGCTAGCAGCCATTTGTCATGGGCAGTTATACCAGCAAAGGATGAAGCGTGCTTTTGACAAGAAGGTGCGACCTCGGGTATATCACGTAGGTGATATGGTGCTGAAAAGGATCCTTCCTCCTCAAAACGATCGAAGGGGCAAATGGACACCGAATTATGAAGGTCCGTTCGTGGTCAAGAAGGTTTTCTCTGGTGGAGCCTTGTTGCTAACGACCATGGATGGCGAAGATTTTCCATCCCCTGTGAATGCGGACGCAGTTAAAAAATACTTCGTATAAGAGACCCGCTGGACGAAAAGAATAAAATAGTCCAGGCAAAAATGGGCATCCCAGCGAACCAAAAAACAGAAAGAAAGGTTCGGGCAAAAATTAGGGATAAAATGAAAAAACTGTACACCCGGCAAGTCGAAAACCTGAAAAGGCGACTTGGGCAAAAATGGGTATCCCGGTGGACTGAAAACCCGAAAGGGCGGTCCAGGCAAAAGAGGGATTGAAACGAACAACTGCGTCCAGCATGATCGTTTGCTTTGGTTAAAGCAGCATGGATGATACCCGGTAGGGATCAATCAGAAACGTCTTGTTCAGAAGGCAGAAAGCACGGAGAGTCTGAGGACATATGGGGTGTAACTGAGTTGGAACTCGATGAGATCACGGGTTTCACATTGCCATTAGGATAGATTTTTCCTTTTGCGCAATTACCTCTTTTCAGGAATTGCTTCCTTTGTATCGCTCATTTATGAGCCACACTTTTTCAAATCAATAAAATGCATATTCAGTCAAATAATTTTGTTTTTGTTTTTCATTACCGCTTTGATTGCAAAAACATCCAATTATTTTTGATAAAGAATCTTGCATTTTAACACATACAGGTTCCTTCCAATGCATGTTTATAAGATCGAAAGCTTGAAATCTTATTTGGAAGGTTGAGTGACCCAAGTGTTGAAATCTTGACACGCCTGGGGCACGGTTTTATCTAACGATCTGTTTTGCAGGAACTGTTAGGTATTTTTTCACTCACTTGCAGGTTGTGGTGTGGAAGCTTTGATAAAAGGAAATCCCTATGGAGTCCAGTCAGGGACGAATGAATATGAAGGGATGAAGAGATGTTGAGATGTACGACGATCCTGGATGGTAATCAAGAAGACTCTTCAAAATCGGAAGATTGGAAAGTCTGTAGAAATTCCCCGCAGGGACGAATGAATATGAAGGGATGACGGAGAAGACGTTGAGGCGCCCGACGACCTTTGGATTTAATCAAGAAGACTCTTCAAAGTCGGAAGATTGAAATTTCTGTATAAATCCCAGGAGTTCGATCTTCGTCGAGCTCGGAGCGATTGGGAATACAAGATGATGGAGCCGAAAAGGTCCATACGAGTCTGGGAATTCTCAAAAGTGGAAAGCTGATACGAGATTGGGAGGTAGATACCATGGTTCGATGAGTCGACGGATGTTCTGTACCAACTTTTCTCATTTCCCAGCTAGGTCCCCAAGCAGAATTAGAGGACCAAATCACCAGCAGATCCAAGGTCTGTGGATCCCCTAGCTAAGTCAGGATGGTTATCCCCGGCGGGTTAAGATGGTGTTTCCTCAGCAGCCAGGCCTGAAGGTTGCTATTCCCCGAGTGGAGCGGGTTTCAATGAAATATATCTCCAGCAGTGTTCATCCTACCAGTAGTTTGGATGAATTTCCGTAGCAGAATGATATCTGCATCCCCAGCTGAGTTGATTCTACCTATGGATTGCATGGGTTGTCCCCAGCGGAGTAGCATTCGTTTCCCTGGCAGGGTCAGGATGGTTATCCCCAGCAGGTTTTAGATCGATGCTTCCCCAGTTGCCAGGCCTGGAGGTGGCTGTTTCCCCAGCGGAGCTCTCTGTGAGCGTTTCCCCGGTGAAGTCGAGAGGTATCTGTGAGGGTTCCCCAAGCAGAGTCGGGATTGATATCTCCAGCAAGTCGAAGACTGTTGTATCCCCACAGAGTGTTGGTGGTTCTTATCCCCAGCAGTTTCCCGAGCGGATTGGGTGCAAAGGAGGTTCTTCCCCAGCAAGGATTACCTTTTCCCAACAGCAGTGCTTATTCCCCAGCAGGGTGGAGATCGGAGTATTGACGAGTTCCTCAGCAGAGTGTCTCGTGTTCCTCAGAAGAATCCCTTGAAGGGGATACTTTTTATACATTCATCATGAAAAAAATAGCATAGCATGTTGCATAGAAAAATAATAAAGCGCGTAGCATTTCCATAATTATGGAGCATTACGCAGAAAAATTCAATCATGCATCATATTGCAAGCACAAGCTAGTCTCAAGCCGTGGTTACCGTTTGAGAGGTGGTTTTACCAGAAGTAGAGGTGTTACTCCGAGGAGTTTGGCCTCATGATTTGATCAAAGGTATTTCCCCAGTAGTGCGATACTGGAGGAGTTTTTCCGTCGGGCAGAGATGGAAAGGTTACGCGATCAGCGCGATTCAAGCCGTGGTTACCGCTTGAAGGTTTGGTTTCATCAGATGGTGAAGATGGTACTCCGAGGAGTTCAGCATCACGACGTCAGATCAGCAATGTTCCCCAGTAGTGCGATATTGGAGGAAATGTTTCCGTCGGACAGAGATGGAAATAATATCAGAAGACGTTACGCGATCAGCGCGATTCCGGGGTTCAAATAGAGAAAAGGAGATGTTGAGGCATTTTCTGGAGATGGGGTTCAAATGAAGAAAGGGAAGTGTTGCGACATTTTCTGGAGATCGGGGTTCAATCAGAGAAGAGTATATGCTGAGGCATTTTCTGGGGTTCAAATGAAGATTGGAGTTGAAGAATGTATCCGGGATGAGGTCCTTAGGATTATCTTCTGTTCATGTGTCACCTTAGACTCTGGCTGAGGCCGATGGAGGTCGTTATAGGTGTCTTCTGAGGAAGAGATACACATGCTACCTTCCTTTTGTGAAGGTATACCCTCTGACATGTCGCCCTCAGAGTGGTTTGGTGTTATTTCCGACGTTGCCAGCGGGATTATCACGAGAGATTGAAGATCGGGGTTCAAATGGAGAAAGGGAGATGTTGCGGCATTTTCTGGAGAACGGGGTTCACAATGGCGATCGCAAGTTATCGTCAGGCGACCGGGGTTCAAACTGGAGAATGGGGTTCATTATTTGGCAAATAGGAGAGCGGGGTTCAAATGCAGTGATCAGGGATCATTTGCGTGAAAGAAAAGTTTCGGGGTTCAAGAAAATGAAAAATAAAGAAAATTTCGGGGTTCAGGAAAATAAAAAAGGATTATCAGAAAAATTTCGGGGTTCAAGAAAAGCATGAAAAAAAAAGAAGAGAGAGAATAATAATCCCCAGCGGATGTGGTATTCGGACCATGGGTTATCCCTGCGTTACCATTTATTTTGGTATCCAGGTCGACGTGTTTCGGTGATCAGGCCGACTTTCTCCGTACCAGACGAATTTTGGTTTCGAGGTTGTTTCTTCGTCGATTCTGACAGGCGTTGTTAATTATTATCCCATCAGAGTGCAAATTGTTCGTCTGTTCTTGGTATTCAATCACTCTTCATCCTGATCATCTGAAAGCCGAGGCTGTTCATATCGACAGGTTCACAGTGGATTGAATAGGGGCAGCTGTAACACCTCAAAATTTGCCCTCCTCTCTTGGGACTAGCATAACATTATTGCATATCATTTTTAGGTCATTAGGCATTGCATATTGCATATCATGTGGTTACATTGTGCAAGTCATCCTCCTAAGTCTTGGTCAGAAGATAAGAGGTGGAGATGCAAGCCTAGGGTTTTATTGACTGATCATTAGCCATCTGAGGATTGGGCTATAAATTAGGGTTTTTTGATTTCTCAAGGGGATTGGTCTTGATCTTGGTTGAAGTGATACATCATCATCATCATGGTCTTGATATCATCCAGAGATTCAGAAGATTGATCAGATACCTTGGGATTAGGGTTTTGACCACTGGTCAACCCTAATCAGTTACATTGGGCCAATCAGGGCATGGCAGGGAGATGGGGTCTACAATGGATATGGGGATCATCATGTGATTATATGGAGCTTATTGAGGCTAGGGGTTCATCCTTGAGCCATTTCATCAGAGGATTGGGGTTCAGATTGATCAGTGCCTTGCCAAATTCATCTATCAGCTAAAAAAGTCAACTGTGGTCAACTGTGCTTGATTTTATGGATTTGGAGGTGGAATTGAGTTGGATACACTTCATTCATGTTGGAACAAGTGTTATTTGACATGTCAAAGCTCAAGAATGGAGAAAATAAAGTCAGAACAAAAATTGTCAAAAATAGAAAGTGACTTGTAATGGAAGTTTCCAAAAATGGAAAGTTTTTGACCACAAAATTACATGTCCAAGGAAGCTTCAAATGAAAATTTGTTCAACATGAAAGTTGTAGATCTTGTTCTCACCTTTCCAAAAAGTCCAAGAACTTGAAATTCCCATGTATGGTTGGCAAGTTATGGTCCATTCAATTTCAAAAATGACTTATAATCAAAGTGGCATAACTTTCACATGGAGTGTCCAAATTGGATGATCTTTTTATGAGCAAACTCCATTTAACATGTACTTTCATGGTGCATAATTGGAATTTATCAAAAATGATCAATGCAAAAGGTCAATTTTCAAGTGTACAATTAAAATCCAAGGGCAAAATGGTCCAAGTTGAGAAATAATGGGAATTTTGGAATGGGAGTTTTTGCAACACATCACATATACCAAATGTGACTTGTTTCAACTGTCATAAGTGTTCAAGGTTCAATGTTTGGCAAGGCTACTTTTGAACATTCACTTAAAATGCATTTTTTAGCATAGCATATGGAAAATGAGAAATACAATGCCAATTGCTATGAAATCAAAGCCAACACATCACAAATGATATTTGGAAGATGTCTGAGCTGTCATACAGCTGTCATGAGCCCTAATGGGAAAAGTCATTTTTGCCCTTTCACTAAAATTGTACATTATGCTAATTACATTTCATTTGGCTAATTGGTGATTAAGAGGATGATTAAGCAAGAGTATAAGAGCTTAATCATAACTGAATTTGGATCACAATCACAAATCACAAGAATTTCTAACTGTTTTTCCCTCCAAATTGCAAAATTCATCAAGAACCTTCATCAACCAAATCCATTGAAACTTCATCAATTCTTCATCATTTCACGAAATTCCTTTTGCTTCCTCTTCCATAGATCATTGGCTTGGACTGTTTTGAGGAATCATCACCATAACCATCAAGATTCGCAACTGTTCATCATTGGTTCATCAATGGCAAATTGCAATTTCTCACAATTGGAGTGACCTTGAGTTGATCTATCTTTTCCAATCAACTTCCCTATCATCATGTTGTATCTGTTTTGAGGAATCACGCGTGGAAGCTCAAAATTCATCAACTGCCATTCAAGGTACATAAATTTCGAATATCACCATTGCTTCAATTTCCATATGCGTTTTGTAGTTCATGCAACGTAGAAGATCATGCTAGGTTTAGTTTTTGAAATGATGAACTATAGGTTGAGTTATGTGCCTTTGAATGTTTGAATGCAAAACCTAAATTGATCGATCCGGATTGTACAGTTAGAATTAGGTTAATTAGGTTACATATTTGAAATCCTGGTGTTCAGACGGTTAGATTGGTTATCCGTTTGTCAATTTTAGTGAAAATTTGATGTTCATGATGTTCTTGAATTTTCTGGAATTTCTGGGCGAGAGAGATGATGAAGATCCATGTTTGATCCGTTTTTCTGGAGTTTCATTTGAATATGGTGTTTACCGCCGCTTCCAGCCAATAGAAACATTTCCTTTCCGCGCCTGAAGTGACGTCGTTTTGGCGTGTTTCAGCTTATTTTCAAAAATGCCACTGGCGTATTAAAATAAATAATTATTCTATTTCTTTTTCATTTGTTTTTTCATTTAATTACATGATCTTAGAAAAATCCTATAGGATTCAAAAATCATCCAAATTGAGTGCAATTTTTTGCATTGTTCTTCTTGTAATGTGTAGAATTTAATGATATTTTTTGTGAATTTTTTGCATGTGTAGAAAAATAAAATGCTTAGGGATTGTTTGATGTGTCACATTTTTGTACACTTTGCCATATCTAACATGAAATGCTCATACTTCCAAAGAAATGAATGAAAATTTTTATGCTTATTCTGAACATGTTGATGGTGATTTCCATGTAAAGTTTATGATTTTTGGATACTTGGTTGATTAGATATAATTTTTTGAAGTAAGGTGTGACAATTTGTGTCACACCAAGCTAGGTCAACTTTCTGATTTTATTTGCATGGCCTAGGATTGTTTGATTGAGCTAATGTTTTGCATGAATGATCATTGATGTATCAAGATAACATGTGATTTTTGCTGGAATTTTTGGTTGCATTTTCAAATTGATTGATAATTTTCTTCACTGTATGCGCATTTGGTAACATTGTGTGATACATGTTGGCATTTTGCTTGTGAAATTCTCATATGGTATTGGATGAAGATGAAATTTGACATGAGCACAGTAGACACATTGTAGGACATCATGCTTTTGATCCCATTCATTTCTAATATGTTGTCACTGTTTTATGAATTATTGAAGTGGATGCTTGCTTGAATGTCTTGAATTGGCTTGTATAAATGTGACTGGACTTCTTGATTTTCATTGACCTACTTTCTTTTGTCCAATTGAGCTGAAAATTGACATGCTATACATTGAATATGTCCTGTTTATGTGTGAATTTTTGTGGAATTAATTGAATGGTTTTGGTATGCTTTTGAGTGAAATAGTTCTGTTTGGTCTTTTGGTGTTGCAAATTGCATGATTGATGTTAAATTGTGCATGAAATGATAATGGAGAATGGTATAAGCATGGGACCAATTGCATTTGCTTTTGATTTGTTTTAATTTGATTTTGGATTGGTTTGGCTTGCTGTTTAGATTTTTTCTCCCTTTTGGACCCTAGGCTTGGCCTAGTGGTCTTGTTTCTCACATTTGGTTTGACTTTTCAGGATGAAATGCACAATGCTTAAGGAGATTGCTTCAAGTCAATAAAATTGAGATTGTTTGATGCTTGTGAACTAATTTGACTTTGTTTTGTAGGTTGTGATGCTTGAGCTTGAGCTTATAGCTTGCATTTGTGTGCATTAACCTGTGTTGTTTGTACGGATTAACTGATTAACATTTGCTGTTTATTGTTTGTCTGTCTGAGTACTGATGATACTTGATTGATTTCAGGTACATTTAGTTGCTTACAGTTCTTTAAGAACTTGCTTGCTGCTGCTTGGTTTTTAAACCACTTGAGGTAGGACTTCTATTCTTCATGTAGTCTGGAAGACCTGGCCTGTTACTTGGCCAGGCAACTGTCTGAAGTCCTCCTTAAGAGGCGATGTTTGTGATTGTTTACTTTTGTGCCAAGCAGGTGAAGACCTCTATGAGGCAATTGGTGGATCAAAGGGATATGCAATCTATCCCCCACTATTCTGTTGAGTCGTCCCTCTGCTCACACGGCTGTGTGTTGATGCATTGGGACACAAACCCAAGATCTTGTGTTGTTGCACAATCGAGTCAGAGTCTTGAGCGTAGAAGGGTCCCTCCATTCTGGACCCACGCTCCTTTGTCTGAAGCTCTCCCTGGTCAGGGATAAGAGTTGTGAAGTCTAATCTTCACTCACCTTTCATCTGCTTCACCTTAGCCTCGCAATGGCAAGGTTAAGAGCGAACACTACCCTTGTACAGACGACTTGCTTCGGCAGTCAAACCCATTGTTTGAGCCTCACTTGACTGGTTATAGTGTGTGCTTTGTGAATATTTGTTTGCTCTGTTTGCTGGTATGCTTGTATGCTTGCTTTCTTCCTGGATAGGATTAGCTTGCAGTTGCGCAAGTAGGTAGAAACCTCAACGTAGGGCAATGATGCATGACAACACTAGGCTCGAGTCCAGCTCCCTGGTAGTGTGTCTTCCCTTGGTTTCTGGCTAGATTTTCTTTCCCTTTCAGGGGAACTACATCGCCCTGATCCTCGTTCCAGACGAGGTATGTAGGCAGGAGACCGTGCGAGGTCTCTCCGGGAACTTTTTTTTTCTTTTTATCTGTGTTTTGGTTTGGATGCTGATGTAAGTCCAGTGATTGGCCTTCAGGCTCCATGTTTGCCGGTGTGTTTGTTTGCTTGTTTGGCGTGCGTGAGCCGAACTACGGCAGCTCTGATTCTCGTTCCAGACGAGATACGTAGGCATAGGATGCGACGTCCTATCGAGCTCTCTTCCCCTTAACCCCACTTGTGTTGTCTTTGGTGCGTGTGTGTGTGGTGTTTTAGCAACCTTTTCTTTTCTTAGAGCGTGGATCCCGTCGAGTACGACGGACGTGAGGGGTGCTAATACCTTCCCCTTGCGTAACCGACTCCCTTACCCTTTCTCTTTGGTCGCGAGACCATTTCCTTTCCAGGTTTCTCTGAGCGTTTCCTTTCCCTATCTTGGGATAAATAACGCGCAGTGGCGGCTCTGTGTTGTTTTTGTTTCAGCCCGCCGGTTGTTTTTTCGCGGATGCGACAATGACGAAGGTGTTTCGTGAGGGTTGGTGGTCGGAGGGTCCGACGGTCGTGTGGATGACGGGAGAAAAGCGATTGAAGGTGGTGTTGTGAGATGGTGAGGTTTTGTTGGCGTAAAGGGTTTTTTGAGCTGTGTGATGTGGAAACGGCGGTTGATGGTGGTAGCGGTGAGGGTAGCGATGATGATGATGGGCGGATGGTGGAGGATAGTGTGAGAGTGCGGAGGGTTTGTGAGGTTGGGGATGATAGAAACGATGAAGGTGTGGGTCGGAATCGTGGGTTTGGATGGTGGCGAGCTGAGCGATTTCCGGTAAGGCGTTGTGAAGGGTTTAGCGACGGATTCGCCGGTGATGAGGGTTTGAGAGTGAGGTGCGATTGAGAGAGTGGAGTGTGAGGCTCAATGAAATTGGTGAGGGAGCGTGAGTTTTGTAAGTTGAAATTAGTGAGTGAGGGATTTTGCATTATGCTGAGAGTGTGAGAGATGAGAGGGATTTGAGTGAGTGGATAAAGACGCGTGTGAGGGGAGGATCTTTTTAGATCTTTTTTCTGATTTCTGACAGAGAGTGAGTGGAGAGAGATTTTTGAGGGAGTGTGAGATATTTGTGAGATAACAGCTGGCAGACCGTTGGGAGAGTTTTTTTTTATTTATTCTTTTTTTGTTTTTTATGTAAGGAGGGAATCCAATGCAAATATATACATATTTATTTTAATACATTTATTATTTCTTTAAGAAGATAACAAATCATAAAAATTTAATTAATATTTACTTTAAATATATTCTAATTACTATTTAACTTAAACAAATTTTAATTGTTTTAATTAAATAACTAACAAAAATGACCAGTTAGAAATAGAAAAATGAGTATGAATTTGTTCGAAAAATTAAATCAAACACACCAAAATTATCAGCACAAAACGCATTATTTTAAAAAAATACATTGTTTCCTTAAATTTTAGCGATTCAGCTGATTTGTCTGTATTCTCAATAAATTCATTTCGGCTGACATTTTAGGTGTTTATACATGATGCAAATGTATGTCATGCTATGCATATGATGCTAAATTAAAATAAAATCATTTCTGTGAAAATTTAAATATGCCCGGACAAAATTGGGGTACGACACCATGCATGCGCAGAATAACGAAGTAATGCAACTGATGCGTCAGATGCAACAACAACAAGAGAGGAATGCAATAACCGACCAGAGGTTCACTGACTTGCTTAACAGGTTTGATGACTTGGCAGTACGTGAACAATCACCGGGTCCGAGAACAAGAGGACGCAGGCAGAATTGAGTTTACGTACCATCTTTTCCTTTTTTTCGCTTTTTTGAAACATTGGGGACAAATGTTTCATTTAAGTGTAGGGGGGATAACCTTGTTTCATTCATGTTAAGATTTCCTATCAGTATGTTTATTTCCCTTTCAAGTATGTTATTTCCCTTTCAATAATAAAATTTTTCTTCTTAAGTCAAGTCCCTAGTGTGAAAATTTTTATTATCTATTCCCCTCAATTTTCTTGAGCCATAACAAAATTCAACACACTCAATAAGTATAAAGGTTGCTTATTTTATAAAACTTGAGTGAAATTAAGACAAAATTATTACCGCCCCAACACTCTAAAAACCTCAGCATGTTAGATCAGTTTAAGTACCTATTATACCAATTCCTTGAACTTTTAGTTTTATAGTAACCCCGAGTAGTTTATACGAGAAGTCGGCACCATCTTAATAGCAAACTACGTGGAGAGCCGATGAATACAAGTGAATGATTCCCAAAACAACATATTAAAAATCAGGAAATGCACTAATTAAGTTAGGTGATCCTTACCCGATCATTTAATCCAAAGGTTGTGGACCCTACAAAAACATGGTATGAACGATCCATTGTGAGTTGGTTCAGCGGTTTCTGGTGTTGAACTTGGTAGGGCGGACTACGGTCCGATCCCCCGCAATTTGCAATAGACTAAATAAAGAAGTTATCCAACTTATGTACCAGAACTTCTAACTAAAAGGGGATCAAAATCGCTAACCGGTTACTCCACTATGTGCGCGAAAAGATAAAGGGCTTAATGTGATTTCGCTCGAATGAAAACGGGTGAAATAAGAGTAAAAGAACTAGGCTGAGCTATAATAGCATGACTCGAACTGGTTTGCATAAGGTGGGGTTATCTAGTGTTGTTACGGTAGTTTTTGATGTTAAAATTAAACTCAGGTTATTTCTAACGAGATTTACTTGCAACCTATTACGAATTGATGTGTGTTCGGAAATTTCATCTGGCTAATATTTAAAAAAAATTTAAAAAAATAAAAAAAAATCGATTTCTACATTGTTTCTTGCTTGAGGACAAACAAAAGTCTAAGTGTAGGGGAGTTTGATAACATGAAACTATATCACATTTTTAGACTTGATTTAATTAAATTATATCGTTATTTGATTCAATTTATTTTTATATTATTCGATATTACTCGGCATTTTCTTATTATTTATTTCAGGTATCATTATTTAAAGCACATGTGAAAAAGAAAGAAAATGGGTGCAAAAAGAAGATTTTCTAGGAAAAGCAGCAAGATGAAGCACCAAAGCCCAACCCACGTTTGGAACAAAGAAAATTGCTATCACGACCGCAACAAGCACGTGCCGATCGCCACGTCCTAAGACCTAGTGTTACGACCGTAACACATAGTGTGACGGACGTCACACATTCCACTCCTATATTTTAGGCTTTACGTGCGTAACGGAGTGGACGGTTTCCCCTAAATTCTCTCATGCACTCGGAGACGCTTGGACCATACTGAAGACACATTCTAGGAGACGGTTATCTTGGAAGGTGAATATAAATAAACCTCACAAAAGCCAATTGAAGCTCTCTCTTCTCCGTACAATTTTTCCAGCATTCTAATTTTGCAAGCAATTTATTTCTTTCTTTTTTTTCTAGTTTAATTTCTGAAGCATACAATTTACTTTCTCACGACAGTTTCTACACCGGAAACTATTGTGTAATTTTTACTGGATCTAACCTTACGTTAGATCATAGTATTTTATTTCCTTGTTTTTACTTTCCTATCTGATCGAGATTTGTGAAGAAGAAATCCAACCGAATTGTGATGGAGTGTTCGAGCATCGAAGCGTAGGAGATAAAATCCAGATTTCTAGTATTTTTCCAAGTTCATTAATTAATTGATTTATCGTTTTAATTTACATATGCTTTGTTCCGCTGTTTATATATGTTGTTTATTTGATATGGCCGTATTTACGCATGATTATTGTTTATGCATGTTCATCATGTCTGGCTAATTAATTTAGATATCGGTATGTAAAGTAAGCGGAATAAAGGAATCAAAGTTGAGTTGGTTTAAATTTATTTTAGAATATAGTCACTCTTTTTCTGGTCTCAATTTACAAAGTTAATACCAAGGTTTTTGTACGAGAGTAAAAGACATAAAGAAGTTAAAATCAATAGAACGACGGTTTGAGTTTTTAACTGGACAGTGTAAATTGAACATTAACTTTAAATCAGGGCGAAAGCAATTTTTAAGGTTAATTAAATTCTAATTATTTTCAAAAATTATTTTTAAAAGTTAAATGTGAGGACGAGAGTTAAGCATTTAAGTTTAATCATATAATCTAAGTCAACAGAGCGAGAGTTTGAGACGAGGGCGTTTAAACGGTTAGTATTTTCTCAAAAGGAGTTTCTATAGATTCTATTATTTTCAAAAGTGATTTTAGACTTAACGAAATAGTGAGAGCGTACGTTAAAATATAAAGTCATAGTCTGATTCAACAAGAGCGAGAGTTTGAGGAAAAGACTTTTAATTAATAGTGTCTACTGAAAAGACTTATTTTAAAATTAAGAAAAAGACCAACGAAGATTTGATTCCCCAAATACGACGAACTACATACTGATATCCATATTATTTGATATTTTATCTAGATCCAAATTTAGTTTTATTTTTTCCCCTAATCATTAAAGTATCATCCGCCTTAGCTTTACGCAGTAACCCTAGAAAAATGGTAGATCGATTCATTAAGTCCCTGTGGGATCGATATCTTTTAAAACTACGCGATTAGACTGTGCGCTTGCAGTTAGTACCCCAATAGACTCATAAAGTCACGATCAGCCCTTATGGAACTTTTGCCTACAGATGAATGCCATTCGGCCTTTGTAATGCCTCATCTACTTTCCAACGCTGCATGATGTCAATCTTTGCAGATTACCTAGATGGTATCATGGAAGTGTTTATGTATGATTTCTCGATTTGCGGATTCGATTTCCACAATTGTCTTACTAACCTTGAGAATATCCTGGAGAGATGCGTGGAGGTGAACCTCGTGCTAAACTGGGAAAAGTGTCATTTCATGGTGACCGAAGAAATTGTTTTAGGACATATAGTTTCCGAAAAAGGTATAGAGGTAGATAGAGCTAAGATAGAAGTTATAGAAAACCTAAAACCACCTAAAACTATTAGAGAAGTCCGAAGTTTTCTTGGACACGCTGGATTCTACCGGCGTTTTATCAAGGACTTCTCCAAAATAACTAAACCTTTAACTGGACTTTTAATGAAAGATGTTGAATTCATTTTCGATGGAAAATGTAATGACGCATTTAATCTTTTAAAGCAAGCATTAGTATCAGCACCCATTATGAAACCACCTGATTGGTCAGAACCTTTTGAGATAATGTGCGATGCTAGTGATTATGCGGTTGGAGCCGTTCTAGGACAAAGGAAAGATAAAAAATTACATGCCATTTATTATGCCAGTAGAACCCTAGACGCTGCCCAACTTAACTACGCAACAACTGAAAAAGAATTACTTGCTGTAGTTTTCGCTATAGACAAATTTAGATCTTATCTAGTAGGAGCAAAAATTATAGTTTACACTGATCATGCTGCCATTTGTTACCTATTAAGCAAAAAAGATGTCAAGCCCAGGTTACTCTGATGGATTCTATTACTACAACAGTTTGATTTAGATATAAGATATAAAAAAGGCACTGAAAATGTAGTAGTTGATCACCTTTCTAGGCTAGAACATCTAAAACCATACTTAGTACCCATAAATGATGATTTTGCCTACGATAGACTGATAGCTAGAATAGAGACCATTGAAGAAGATAACCTAGGCACTCGTGAGCACTTCCAAAATTCCTTAGTAGTGAGTAACGTACCATGGTATGCAGACTTCGTTAATTACCTAGATACTGATATCGTACTCCCTGATCTTGACTACCACCGCAAGAAGAAATTCTTCCACGATGTGAGAAACTTTTATTGGGACGAACCGCTCCTTTTCAAAAGGGGTAAAGATGGCATTTTTCGCCGTTGCATTCCAGAAGAGGAGGTAAATAGTATAATAGAGCATTGTCACTTTGCACCCTATGGTGGACATGCGAGCACCTCTAAGACATACGCCAAGATTCTTCAAGCTGGCCTATTCTGGCCTACCATGTGGCGTGATGCCTATGCTTGCATTGTCAAATGTGATAGATGCCAACGCACTAGAAACATTTCTAGACGTGACGAAATGCCTCTAAGAAACATTCAGGAAGTAGAACTCTTTGATGTATGGGGTATAGATTTCATGGGACCTTTCCCACCATCCTTAGGAAACAGGTATATCTTAGTAGCTGTAGACTACGTGTCTAAGTGGATTGAAGCCATAGCTGCACCCACAAACGATACTAGGGTGGTGATTAAGCTATTTAAAAACTATATATTCCCTAGATTTGGAACACCACGTTTAGTCATAAGCGATGGAGGATCACACTTCATATCGAGGATATTTGATAAACTTTTAAGAAAATATGGAGTTAGGCATAGAGTAGCAACACCATACCACCCACGGACTAGTGGCCAAGTAGAAGTATCCAATAGGGAGATAAAACAAATCCTAGAAAAACTGTTTCTATCTCTAGGAGAGACTGGTCTCATAAGCTTCAAGAAGCACTATGGGCCTACCGAACCGCTTTCAAAACCCCTATAGGAACAACTCCTTACCAACTAGTCTATGGGAAATCCTGTCACTTACCGTTCGAATTAGAGCATAAGGCCTATTGGGCCATTAAAACTTTGAATTTAGACTACCTGACCGCCGGAGAAAAGCGTATCCTTGACATTCATAAACTAGAAGAACTTAGGCAATCTGCCTACGAGAATGCAAAAATATATAAAGAGAGAACAAAAGCCTGACACGACAAAAGAATAGTAAAGAAAAACTTCAATATAGGCGACCTTGTTCTCCTTTTCAACTCTAGGTTACCACTCTTCCCTGGGAAGCTACGCTCAAGATGGACTAGCCCTTTCGAAGTATCCAAGATTCTGAGATCCGAAGCCGTAGAAATCAAGAACGAAACTTGTAGTCCATTCATTGTAAATGGACAAAGACTGAAGCTCTACGAAGGAGGAGACATTCCAGCATACTACTCAAGCCACACTCTGATTGATCCACCGATTCCTACTACTACAGGTGTATAAATTTTGATCGTCAAGCTAATGATGTTAAACAAGCGCTGCGTGGGAGGCAACCCATGGTTTTTCATTTTACTTTTTCGCATTTATTTTATTTTATTTTATTTTATCATATTTTCACCGAGACTAAATATTTGAATGGTTTGTATTTTCAGGATCCCTTTCCTAACTTTTACAGGATGCAGGACTTCGACGATATGCACCTAGCCTATAGAGATGATGCTCAGAAAGAGCGTTATATCGCTCTTTATCAACACCCTATGGCGCCCACACGTTATCCAGATCAGCACTGCATGGAGGCACTGGGCATTGAGCCGAGTATCCGATTTCTGAGCCACCAGCTTCATTGGGAGAAGTTCGCTGGCGACCTAAGTAACACCTACAGGAACTTGACATTGGAGTTCCTCAGTTCATTTGATTATGACCCGTACTCTGGACCGGATGGGTATGCTGCTTTCAGGCTCTTTGGAGTTGAGTACTCTTTCAGCCAGAAAGAGTTCGGTGATCTATTGGGTTTCCAGACCACTCCTGACGCTATCCCCGAGACACTTATGGGATACTTTCTAGGTAAGGAGGTGGAAAAGTTCTGGAGTGATATATCAGGTGGAGGGAGTCAGGATCCTTCTACGCAGCTGTCCCAGGCCATACATAACCCTACTTATAGATACTTCCAGATGATACTGGCATTAATGAGTGAAGAGGAGATCTTCATACTATTTTGTACATCCCAGTCTCGCCCAGTAGCATGTGGGAACTTTCTGTTATGTGGTCTCAGTGGTGTTTCTAGATCGACCGAAGGAGTCATTCATGTAGGAGGGATCATCACACAGATTGCTATTGCTCTAGGTCTATCTCGCAAGTTGTTACATCTCCGGACCTACTGTGGATACACTACCATGGATATCGACTTCTGTTTGACCAGAGGGTTGACGAGGAGAGCCTTCTTCCACCCATGTCAGTTCAGATTGCTAGTCGACAGCGAGGCGATTCATTATTTTACACTACCTGATCATATGATGACTAGTGTGCATGATCCAACAAACTAGATTTATGCTTTGGAGGGCCACGGAGAGACTATCAAGGAGCCGAGATCACCACCTATTGCTGAGTATACGCCTACACCACCTTTTCCCAGGATCACTGTATTCTCTAACAATCTATCATTGCAGACCCCAGATATCTGCACCCAGATTGCAGAGTATCGTAGAGAGATCGCAGAGCTTAGACAGGAGATAGCTGACCTCACCTTACAGATGGGAGTATCTGATCTCACACACGCTACCGAGGCTGACTGTTTATACCAGGAGATCGCCGAGCTTCGCCAGGAGATAGCCATGCTCCGTGGATCTACTTAGGAAGACGAACCCCCTACTATATGATCTTACCATTTCATTTTATTTTATCTCTTTTTATGCTTATATTTCTTGCATTTACATAACTTATTTTATATCATAGCATTTGGGATATTTCATTAACTATGTCAGCACATTTATATATATATATATATATATATATATATATATATATATATATATATGCTTTATGTTTGCTTATTTTATTTACATTTGTATTTCAGTTGTTTATTTATTTATTAGCCTAATGTTTTAAATTTTATTTTTTATAAAATTATGCAAGCCTCATGTTACTAGGAAATTACATGACAAACGCTATCCGGACCCCCCCAATCAAAAAGACAACGAGAAGCCCAAGCCAAAGGACCAAAATCCGGCCCAACCGAATTTTTCCTTGTGGCGCCCGCCACAGCGTCTGTATAAGCTCGGGGCAGACTCCTTTTCTTCACCATTTTTACACCTTCAAACCTTCAAAACCCATTTTTCCACCTTGCAAAAACGTCCTTGAACCCCACAAATGCTCCCACCTTTCTCATCCTCACACCATACAAATTATTTTCCCAATTTCCATTTTCATTTTCATCCGTCAAAAATCATAAAAATCCAACCTTTTTACAAACCCATTTCATCTTCTTCATCACATTGCAAGAGCTACATAATGGAGTTCAATGGATTCATCCTTCGCCAAGGGAAACCGGGTGATAGGCAAAGGAAGAGTATCGAACGGTTACAAAATCGGGAGATCCTCCCGATAAGGTATGTTGATGAAAATTGTCTCTACACTTTGGGCATCTACCATAGCATATTTTATTTATTAGATAATTTAGGTTTGCATAATATCTTTTCAAACAAAGAACCTACCTATGAGCGATTGACAATCGAATTTTTAAGTTCTTTAATCTATATTGTCAATCCTAACACTGCTAGCACAGTTGGTACTGTCCGATTTAGAATGTTTGTTGTTGAATATGAATTCAGTACCGACGAACTGGCAGGCTTGTTAGAAATCCCTCATGGAGACGGTGTTATTTGTGAGGCCCCTTTGGATTCGGATTGGTCAGTCGAGGTGTTTTCCTTCTGGCAGAGATTGTCAAACACTTCCATAA
Source organism: Lathyrus oleraceus (assembly GCF_024323335.1). Classification (NCBI taxonomy): domain Eukaryota; kingdom Viridiplantae; phylum Streptophyta; class Magnoliopsida; order Fabales; family Fabaceae; genus Lathyrus; species Lathyrus oleraceus. Next base: position 147,396,755 of record NC_066581.1, on the reverse strand, counting down.
ATTCTTTTGAAGGAATTATTGCCTCGGTTATCCATAACCCGACCATCAGACTTTTCAGATATCTGTTGGCATGTACTATTTTTGGCCGGGAGAATCCAAATAAGGTCAATGCTAGAGAGCTTCTATTTTTGCAAGGAAGCCTCACAAATAGAAGAATTAATTCGGTCCTGTTCATGCTCGCGCATATGGCTTTAACTCTAAATAAAGCGGAACCGATTGTTTTCGGAGGATTGATTACGTCTATTGCTCAGGCGCTTAACCTGAACAATGAGATAGCTACCCTGGATCCCTTACCTCCTCTCACAATTAACCTAAAATTTCTGAGAGACATGAAATTGTGCCGATTGAGGAGAGAATGAGGCTATGTTCTTATGGTCCATGGTGTAGTTATCCCATATGTTGTTTTACCATGCACTAGACATACTGATGTACGTGATGAAAGGAATTGGACCTACGCTTTAGATGCTCCACCTGTTTTAGGTCCTCTTCCTCCTAATGTTCCTGATAAGGCGGGATATGACACTGATGAAGAATATGACCGAAGAGAGAGATCTCTCGTACCTGATGTGTCCCCCCATCATCCTTCACCACCACACACCGCACCATCTTCTTCTTTTGCAGGTACTGCTCCTGGCTTTTATATTACAGAAGAGATGTGGCGTGACCACATGGCTAGAGAGCAAAGGCGTGACGACTTACTCTCTACCATCCAACAACAACTGGCGGATTACATGAGCTTCATGCAAGAATCGCAGTGGAGGACAAATAGATCCTATGACACTGTTTTACAGTCCCTGCAAACGATCACAAACACGCAAGCCCGTCAGCAACAATACCACCGTCAACATACTGCACTCATCGAAGCCACTCAAGCTTCCATTATGGGTAACCTTCAAGAAGTGAGGACTGCTTAGGATGCCTTACATGCCATGATGGATCAGAGAGACCGTCGTCGTACCCGATCTCGTCGTCCACCTCAGGATGGCGAAGGCACCAGTGGTCAGCAGTAGGTTGTCAGGTAACTCTTCCCTTATCTTATCTCGAAACATTGGGGACAATGTTCGATTTAAGTGTGGGAGGAGACTTTATCGCTTTTCTCTATTTTCGTTCAATTTGTTTATCTTCTTTGCTGTTTTTAGATAGTTTGTTTATTTTTATATTTTTATTGCCTTTTAGTTGTTTATTTTATTTTGCTTTTAGTTTAAGTGTCTTAGATAATGCATGAGTCTGACGAATCACCAGTATACTGTATGTTTAGTACAGTCTAATCTCTCCATACCTTTAGCCCTAACAAAAAAAAATTGCAAAAGAAAACAGTGTTATTCTGTAAGTTTTTGGGTTTTTAAGACGGGTTTGAGTAAGGATGCGGTGACTTAGGAGAACTTTGTGAAACATCAGTATTATTTTAGCACCATAGACTTCGTAAATATAGGAATCATTCCCGAAACCCCATATACCATGGCCTCAATCATCATTTCAGTATAAGTCCTCAGTAGTTTATCCTAGCAATCAGCTCCGGCCTACGCATCCTCTACGTAGGGGATCGATGAACATAAGTGAATGATCCAGTGGAATAAATAAATAAAATAAAGCGAAAAAGGCAAATCTGGTATAGGTGACCCTCACAAAGTCATTTAAACCAAAGAGTTGTAAAAATTTGCTACAAAAAGAAAAAGAAAAAGAAAAACTTACCCGCTGTTAGTTAGTTCAGAGGTATCTGGCACTGAACTCGGTAGGGCGAATTACGATCCGATCCCCCACAACTGCAGTTGGGTCAAATAAAAGGGTTTACACATATTTATGTGCGAGGAACCCCATGTTTGGATCATAATCACTAACAGGTCACTCTGCTATGAAGCATGTACGGATAACGGGCTTAATGTGATTGCGCCTGAATGAAAAGGACACAAAAAGAGATGAAGAGGCGGGCCTAGGTATTGTGGGAAAATATGGGTTGGTTAATATAGGAATGAAGTTTATGTTCGTGTTTGCGGATAAGTGTCATCATGATACCCTTAGTTCACTCAGTTAGTACCTATCACTGCATCCCGACTTGAACTTAGAAATCTTTCTAGCCTGAATCAATCGTTGACACGTGTTCTTCTTTTATAAGCTTTTTAGTGTTTTGCTTGAGGACAAGCAAAGGTTTAAGTGTGGGAGAGTTTGATGACACTGAAATTTACCGTATTTTCGAATCCGATTTCGCATGCATTTTAGTAGTTTTATTGTTATTTTGTTGTGTTATTACTATGTTTCTCTTTGTTTTCGGGTTTTTACTTTAATCGGAGCTCGATCGAGAAAAGGAGTGAAAATGAGCTAAAAACCCTAAAATTCAGCATTTTGTACTTATGGCTCCCACTGTGGCTGGCGCCATAGACCCTGCCATGATGTGTCCTAGCTCAACTTCCCTCAACTGCCACGTTCTCCACTACCTCCACTAAGGCGCCACAGATTGGCCTTGTGGCGGGCGCCATGGACTTGTGGCGGGCGCCACAAGAGGAAACGTTTTCCCTCCCAATTTCAAACTGAATGGCATCCTTGTCATTTCCATCATTTTACTTGCTTATAAATAGAAACGCGAATTCATTTGTTTAATCATCCAAACTTAGAGCAGAGGCAAACTTAGAGCAAACTTAGTTTCACTTAGGCATATATTCAGTATTTTAAAGTGGTAATCGCTTCGCATTTGGGGTGTTACCACAATTGTGTAATCAAGTATGTGATCGAGTCTGTAATCGAGTTTGGAGCACTTTGGAAGGAAGTTAATCCTGCCGCCATTTTCATTTCCGCTTCGCATTTTATTCAACCCTCCGATTGGAGCAGGTTTTTATTGCTTTACTTTTATCTAATTTATTTCCCGCACTGTCTTTACTTTATTTATTTCTCGCACTCGCTTTACTTTATTTATTTCCTCGCACTCGCTTTACTTTATTTATTTCCCGCACTGTCTTTACTTTATTTATTTCTCGCACTCGCTTTACTTTATTTATTTCTCGCACTCGCTTTACTTTATTTATTTTCCGCACTCGCACTACTTTTATTTATTTTCCGCACTCGCTTTACTTTTATTTATTTTCCGCACTCGCACTACTTTTATTTACTTTCCGCACTCGCACTACTTTTATTTACTTTCTGCACTCGCACTACTTTTATTTAAATTAAATGCACCTTTACTTTACCATGTCTAACTAAACCTATAAGGTTAGAATGTAAGGAACATAATTGAACCGATAATCTGTACAATTGTTCGTAGAAACACTTAAGGGCTATTTTGACTTTAAACTTAAGTTTTCCCGCACTTAATTTCCGTTGGGTAAGATCGAAAGCCGTCCAACGTCTTTTTAAACTTAATTGTTTTTAACTATTTCAAATACAACGAAAGCGCTTTGTTTAGTTCATTAGGAGTTTTTAACTTAAGAAGAAAAGAGATTTTAAAACTATTTTCGGACGCGTTTATAAGTTTAGAGTCTGGTTTGTGAGAACCTCTTTTGGTTAAGAAAACCAGGTTAAAATACTTTTCAACTTAGTCAAGATACTATATTTCTTAAAAATAGGTTTACTACTCTAACGCAATGCGCGCCTTTTTATAAGTGACAATAAGAGGGTTTGATTAGGGAGTACAACTCGGTTCTGAATACGCGAAAGCGACAGTTCCTATTAAATTGGTTCTTTTCAAAGTAGGAAACACTGCCCATAAGTAGTTCTATTAGCAAGTACTTGGATTATTAATTGATTATGTGAATTACCTTCGAGCCTGTCTTTATTAATTGAACTTTGTTCAACACTTTACTTTTCATTGCACACTCTAAAAACACCTATTTTGATTGCCTTTGATAAACACCATAACAATAGATAACGATAGATTGACACTTGGTCTTTGTGGATTCGACAATCTTTTATATTACTCTGACGCGTCCGTATACTTGCGAAAAGCACGCATCAGCAAGACTTGGTTGCAAAAACAGAGACTGATGGAACATGGATAATACTTAAATGGGATAAAAAATATTGTGCAGTAGGACCACCTGCTCATTTGTTAGCAGGGTATTTGGGTATAATTATTAGAATGTTTAAAGACTTGCTCATAATGTTCGAGAGTTGGAAAGCAATTCCAATGAATAAAAAAACATTTTTTTATGATGCAAAGATAATGTATCATTAATAAACAACTACATATTTTTTAAAATTAATTTCATGGTAATTATTATGTGTTTTGTCAACTAGTTTTTATTTTTATGGTTAGCTCCATTTTGTTGTTGATGATGGGAATAACAAAGATTTCATACTTAATTTTGATGCAAAGAAATGGAGGGATGGCCGACATCAGTTGTTTCATAAATTTTATAGATGGGATCTCACATTAAATTTTGCAAATCATCCAAAATGCATTAACGAAAACGATTAGGTTGTTTTTGTTCAATATAGACAGAAATAAGAAACATGGGTAATATTAATGTTTTACTCGTATAATTTTACTTTTAATATATAAGTAATGCATTGTATATTTGTTAAAACAAGATTTGGTTCTGCATTTATACCTTGAGTTTTGATGATAACAATAATGTATTTGTGTGAGAATAATTTTGGTACCCTAATGGTTTGTTATTGTGTAGCTTCAACAACCAGTTCTGATTCTAAATATATGATTTGCAACGTCATCAGTTTCTGAACTATGTGTTATGAATCCGCTTCTGCGCCAGCTATTAGAAGTTTTGAAAGATGTTCAATATTGTTGTTGCAATGATCTATCTGCTTATGCGTTGATTCACTCATGAGAAGATTCTGAGAAGACTGCTGCAATGTTCTCTCGTTCATGCTTCTGGATGTGACTCTGATCACCAAACTTATCAAGAATGGCAAGCTTCTGAAGTTGTTTTATGTACTGGAGATTCTGAAGATCTCAAGCCATACAATTGAAGTTATCAAGGTTCTGATTGAAGATTCTGAAGACTATGAAGATTCTGAAGATTCTGAAGATCTCAAGCGAGACTACTGATGATGTCAAGGTTCTGACCAAAGATTATGAAGTTTCTGAATCCAGGTTTATGTTTCTTCATTTCATGCTTCATTAAATTTCATCAGAAGCCAATGAACTTGAAGATAAGATCAAAATAGGGATGTGATCAAATAGTACATATACAAATCAAACATCATTTCCACTACTTGATTTCGTGGGTAAGGATAATACTATACATCACACCTGTCACTAATTTTGTGGGAAAAGGACAGTATGAAGAATCATTCCTTTCCCATCCAATAATGGACAGCCGCTCAAATGAGCTTTCCCCGTTTTTCCTTCCAACGGTCTTATGCTTATGCTATATAAGTAAGACTTGGAGACTTTAAGAAAAAGGTTGATGACACAATATTTTGACAAGTCTATTTCTTTGTGAAAAACTATCATTCTTTTGTACACATTTTTTCTTTAAGTGTTTGTTATTCATTTGTGTAAAATATGCTTGTGTAGTAGTATCTTATAACACATAAAATGTTATTCAAACTATTTGTTTGATTTCTTAAGGAGGTTATCCTTGAGAAGACAAAGAAGGTTGTTCTTTGTGAGTCCTTAAGGAGACTAGGGTATAGTTGGATCCTTGAGAAGAAAAATAAGATTATTCTTTGTGTTTGTTGTAATCTGTTGATTATAGTGGATTAAGTCCTTGTGTATAAGGAAAAATCACCTTGGAGGGTGGACTGAATTAACTTTGATTTTCAAGCGAATCGGGATAAAAATACTTGTGTTTTTATCTCTTTGTTAATAACTTGTTAGTGGTGTTCTTGTTTTGGAAAAAGCTTTTGCTTATAAAACCCAGTGACTATTGGCAAGATAGAATAGAAAGTTTATTTCTTGGTTATGATATTGATCTTTGGGATCTTGTCGTCGGTGTCTACGTCCACCCAGTGAATGCTGAAGGAAATACTATAACAAGAAGTTCTATGTCTGATCAACAGAAGAAAGACTTCAATAATCATCATAAGGCAAGAACCATATTGCTTAATGCTATCTCTTATATGGAGTATGAGAAGATAACAAATAGAGATTCTGACAAATCTATTTTTGACTCTCTAAGGATGACTCATGAGGGAAATGCTCAAGTAAAGAAGACAAAGGCATTGGCCTTAATCCAGAAATATGAGGCATTCAAAATGGAAGATGATGAAACAGTTGAGACTATGTTCCAAGGTTTCAGATGCTTGTTGTAGGACTTAAAGTTCTGGATAAAGAATACTCTACAACTGATCATGTTAAGAAAATTATCAAAAGTCTTCCAAAAAAATGGAGACCTTTGGTAACTGCGCTGAAGTTGGCAAAGGATCTCAACAACATCAATATTGAAGAACTTGCTAGTTCTTTAAGAAGCCACGAGATTGAGCTTGAAGAAGATGAACCTCAGAAGCGAGGTAAATTTGTTGCTCTAAAATCCAAGCCTAAGAAGACAAAAGCCTATTAAGTTGAGGAAGAATCATAAGGATCTGATGAAGACTCATAAGATGATGATGAGTTATCTCTAATCTCAAAGAGAGACAGCAGACTTTAGAAACACATGCAAAATGGTTAAGGGAACTTCAGAGGAGTCATAAGGACCGCTGGTTACTTCGATTCTTCGTCTGGGCAAAAGAAACAAGGTTCTAGAAAAGAAGTTATTTGCTTCGAGTGCAAGGAGTCAGGCCACTACAAAAATGATTATCCTAAGCTGAAGAAGGATAAAAGGCCCAAGAATAATTTCTCTAAAGTCAAGAAGGGGATGATGGCTACTTGGGATGACTCATAATCTTAAGAAGAAGATTTTGACGAAGAAAAAGCCAATGTTGCACTGATGGCAACTACAGAGGATCCCACAAGTTCTGAAGAATCAAAAGATAAGGTATTATCAGAATCAGAATCCGACTCCGATTCTAAAGAGGTATTTTCTAACCTATCTCGTTCTGATATTGAATCATGTCTCTCTGAAATGCTGGAAAAGTACCAGAGTCTTCAGAGCAAATACAAGGACCTTAAACAAGTCTAAGTAATTGCTTTTGAAACTAAGAGAGAACTTGAGAAAGATATTTTCTCTCTAAATGAAAAAAAATGTTTTCTTTAGAAAGTAACAACCCTGCTTTGAAAAGCAAAATTTCAAAACTAGAGGAGGAAATAATCTCAGAAGCTTTTGGTATTGATTGCGTCATTAGGTATGACAGAGTATTCTAGTACTTTCTGGCTAAAAGCATAGATAGAAATAAAATGGATTCCTTGACCTATGAAGTTAACATAAATGGAAAGAAAGGTTTAGGTTGTACATATAATCTATAAAACCTGACGAAAGTCAGAAGGTAAAACCAAAACCTCATTATGTGCATTACGTGCCTGCTGGCACTGAGCTTAATACTTATGCACAGACACAGAAGCATACTAAGGATAAGAACTCTATTTTAAAACCTAAGTATCACACACAAATATCCCACTAGTATCCTTCTGCTAAAAGATCCAAAGTTGTAAGAAACTCTGGGAAAACTAACAAGAGTGGACATAGAAAGTGGGTACCTAAGGATAAAATAATTTATGTTACAGACATCCTTAACAGTTCAGCTGAAACACCAATCATGGTACCTGGACAGTGGATGCTCGCGACACATGATGGGTAGAAGTTCTATCAAGATTTGGAACTTAAGCCTGAAGGCCTCGCTGATTTCGAAGGAAATCAGAAAGGAAAGATCATTGGCTCTGGAACCATTGGTAACAATAAACTTCCCTCTATTACAAATGTTATTTTAGTTGATGGTCTGACGCATTACCTATTATCTATTAGTAAACTTAGTGACAATGGTTATGATATTATATTTAATCAAAAGTCGTGTAAGGTTGTAAGTCAAAAAGATGGTACAACCCTTTTTAACGGAAAGAGAAAGAACAACATTTAAAAAATTAGACTTTCTGATCTTGAAGATCAAAATGTAAAATGTCTAATGTCTGTTAATGAGGTGCAATGGGTATGGCATAGACGTTTGGGCCATGTTAGCATGAGAAAAATTTCTCAGATAAATAAGCTTGGATTAGTCAGAGGTCTACCCAACTTGAAGTTTGCTTCAGATGCTCTTTGTGAAGCATGTCAGAAAGGCAAGTTTTCTAAAACATCTTTCAAAGCAAAAACTGTTGTTTCTACCTCTAGACCGTTAGAACTTCTGCACATTAATTTGTTTGAACTAGTGAAAACTGCTTCTATCAATGGAAATAAGTATGAATTGGTCATAGTTGATTACTACATTCATTGTACATGGGTAAAGTTCTTGAAACACAAGGATGAGTCACATTTTGTGTTTTCTACCTTCTGCTCACTAGTGCAAACAGAAATGAATTGCAAAATAGTCAAAGTCAGAAGTGATCATGGTAGCGAAATTGAAAATAAACATTTCGAAAATCTCTTTGATTCAAATGGTATTTCCCATGATTTCTCCTGTCCTAAAACTCCACAGCAAAATGGAGTTGTAGAAAGGAAGAATAGGACTTTGCAAGAAATGGCTTGGACCATGATCCAAGAAATTGATATGGCTAAGCATTTCTGGGCAGAAGCAGTTAACACGACTTGTTATATTCATAACAGGATTTCTATCCGACCTATTCTGGGTAAGACTCCTTATGAATTGTGGAAGACCAAAAAGCCCAAAATTTCTTATTTTCACCCTTTTGGATGTGAATGTTTTATGTTGAACACTAAAGAGAATTTTGGCAAGTTTGAATCTAAAGCACATAAGTGTTTACTATTAGGATATTCTGAACACTCTAAAAGCTACGAAATCTTTAACATAGAAACACGAATTGTTGAGGAATCAATTCATGTTAGATTCAATGAAAATCTTGACCCTAAAAAGTGAAAGCTAGTTCAGAAATTTGCAGATCTGAAGATTAATATTTCAGAATCCAAGGATACTATTTCTAAAGAAAAAGACTCAGAAGACAAAGCCAAAGAATATGAAGAAACAACTCAACCAGAAGCAACCGTTGATCCAACTCATCAGAAGAAGAGTAGATCAAGAATTTCTCATTCTAAAGAACTGGTTCTGGGAGACAAGAATACTCTAGTCAGAACAAGATCTTCATTCAAACCTTCTAAAGAAACTCTTCTAGGTTGGGTGTCTCTGATAGAACTCACATTTATTGATGAAGCTCTTCTGGATAATGAATGGATTTTGTCTATGCAAGAAGAACTGAACCAATTCACCAGAAACGATGTTTGGGATCTTGTTCCAAAATCAAAGGGTTTCCATGTCATTGGAACCAGATGGGTCTTCAAAAATAAGATGAATGAGAAAGGTGAGGTTGTCAGAAACAAGGCTCACTGGTAGCACAAGGTTATAGTCAGCAAGAAGGTATAGACTATACAGAAACCTTTGCTCCGATTTCCAAGTTAGAGTCTATTCGTATTTAATTTCTTTTGCAGTCAATCATAACATCATCCTTTATCAAATGGATGTTAAGAGTGCATTATTGAATGGGTATATTTCTGAAGAAGTATATGTGCATCAACCTCCTGGTTTTGAAATTTCTCAAAATTTTGATTTTGTTTTCAAACTGAAAAAATTGTTATATGGCCTGAAGCAAGCTCCTAGAGCTTGGTATGATAGACTAAGTAAATATCTTTTGGAAAATGATTTTACCAGAGGGAAAATGGACACAACTCGCTTTTGAAAAACTTTTAAGAATGATATTTTGGTTGTGCAAATTTATGTTGATGATACTATTTTTGGTTCTGCTAATGCATCGTTGTGCAAGGATTTTGCTAAGTCAATGCAGACAGAATTTGAAATGAGTCTGTTGGGAGAACTTAAGTTCTTTCTGGGAATCCAGATTGATCAATGATAAGAAGGAACTTATATTCATCAGAGAAAATATACAAAGGAACTTTTTAAGAAGTATAACCTATTAGAATGTAAGCAAACAAAAACTTCAATGCATCCTACATGTATTATGGAGAAAGAAGAGGTAAGCAATAAGGTAAGTCAGAAGCTACTTAGAGGTATGATATGCTCTCTTTTATATCTAACCGCTTCTAAACCTGATATCTTATTTAGTGTCTACTTATGTGCTCGCTTCGAATCAGATCCTAGGGAAACTCACTTAACTCCTGCTAAGAAAATCTTTAAGTATCTAAAAGGTACTACTGACCTTGGTTTGTTTTATAGAAAATCAAGTGAGTATAAATTAGTAGGCTATTGCGACGCTGACTATGTTGGAGACAGAATAGAAAGAAAAAGTATTTCTAGAAGTTTCCAATTTCTGGGAGATAACTTGATCTCATGGTCCAGCAAGAGACAATCAACAATCACGCTTTCAACAACCGAAGCTGAATATATTGCAGAAGATGCAACACTCAGATACTCTAGATGAAGAGTCATCTGGAAGATTATCAAATATCTGAGAATAACATTCATATTCTCTGTGGTAATACTTATGCTATTTGTTTATCTAAGAATCCTATCTTGCATTCTAGGGCTAAGCATATTGAAATAAAATATCACTTTTTATGTGACTATGTTCAGAAGGGTATTTTTCATTTAAAAGTTGTTGATACAGACCATCAATGGGCTGATATCTTTACAAAACCCCGCTGAAGATAGATTCGTGTTCATTATGAAAAACTTATTTATAAAATTATGTACAAAATGAAAAGATGTATTTCAGAATGCTTAAGTCTTCGGAACTCTAGATTAGATTCTGAGAATGTCTTTTGGACTCTGAAACATTAGCTTTCTGGAGTAAGGAAGTTTTCATGAATCAGAAAGGTTCTGATCAGAATCAATCTTATCCATTTCTCTTCCTGATTTTGAATAGTTGTTGCATTAAATGGTTGTCTTGTCGTTTGATTTCATGTGGTTCTTAGTGGTGACAACTGTCTCACTTTCTGAGCATGCGTGATAAAAGCGTGACACATTGGGTTTAGCAATTCTTGGAATTAGGTTTAAACTCTTACACTTCCCCCTATGACTGTGTAGTTCCTTTTTGTCATCATTGCAATTTTTTCTTTATAAACCCATTTCACTCACATTTTCACACTACATGCACATTACTCCCACACTTTCAATTTTCAAACCTAAAACAACCCTCTCTCTCTGCAATTGTTCTTCATCTTCATCATCTTCAATGGCTGAACATCAACAACAATCTCCAAGTTCATCAAATCCCAATGAAAGCAACCCCATATTGGAAGGGATATCAGAATTAACTTTTCACACTCCTATCAATGAGTTAATGGTTGCAAAATAACAACCGGTTCAACAAAAGTTTCAACAACTGCAACTAGCTCAACCTAGATTTCCCCCTATATCTGTCTCTAGTGAAAACTCTCCTCCATCCAAAGAGGAAATCAACGGCAGTAATACCCAGTTGGATAACTATCCTATCTTCACAAAGATTGATCCACCTGAAGTTTTGGCGTACTACATGGAGATTTTTCATGAAGATGGTGTTGATCTGTTGATAGATCCCCTAAATCTCCCGGATAATTACCTAGTTGTTTCGTCGCCTACTCCTTCTTCCCAAAACCATTGGTTTTTCTAAAAAATGTCTTAGCACATGTGTGTTTTTATCTTAGTATGTATGTATGTTTTTTATGTTTACTTGCTGCATTTCATTTATAGTTCTTTGTATTTCCAATTTGTTCTATCAGTTGTATCTTTCACCGCCTTTTTGGCATTTTCAATGAAATATTGTTTGTTTCTCTTCATTTACTTTATTATTTTGTCTTATGTCTTTTTGATTGATGACAAAGGGGGAGAAAATATAACGTATCTACGGCGAAGAATTAATGTTTATTTTGATATCTAAATTCCTAAATTAAAAACTTAAACATTGATTAATTTTTTTTGCCAACAACTACTTCTAAAAAGAGTTTGTTAAGTGTTTTACATGTTTATATCTCAAGAATCAGAATGGTTAAAATTAAACATCTGAAGTTGTCATGAAGTATCAAAGATCAGAGTATAAGTTACCAGTTTCTGATGAAACGATCTTCTATCTGAGTATGAACACCTTCATGGTGACAATTAAATATTAGATTCAAAGAACTAATATTCATGTTCTGGACCTAGAACATTGAGTACTTAGCATCGAAGTTTTTCTGAAAAGTTCTTTTTGAAAATCATGGATTTGGAATCCAGCTATAAGGGAGATTTTCTTCTATAGTAATCAGACTTGAAAAGTCAAGGTTCCAATAAGAAAACCAGCTCTTTTAAGAAGTTAACCAGCTCTAAAGTTTCTTCCAAAGAACTAAACAAAGCTTCTGAGGTGAATCCTATCAGAATGATGATGTTATCAAACCAGTGCTCTGGACAACATCAATCAACTTCTGAAGATAAACCAGATTCTGACAGAATATTCACTCTGGTATTTCAAAAAGGTTAATCAGGAAAGTGTTTTTTCATTATGATTTTATCTTTATAGGATTATACATCTCAGGGGGAGCTTTGTGCTTCTATAAGATGTATTCTTCTATGATTACCCTGTACAAAACTGTTCATCAAAATACATGTTTTGTCATCATTAAAAAGGGGGAGATTGTTAGAACAAGATTTGGTTCTACATCTAAACCTTGAGTTTTGATGATAATAATATTGTATTTGTGTGAGAACAATTTTGGTACCCTAATGGTTTGTTATTGTGTAGCTTTAACAACCAGTTCTGATTCTGAATATATTATGTGCAATGTCATCAGTTTATGAACTATGTGTTCTGAATCCTCTTTTACACCAGCTATTAGAAGTTCTGAAATATGTTCAATATTGTTGTTACAATGACCTTTCTGCGTATGTGCTTATTCACTCATGAGAAGCTTATGAGGAGATACTATGTTGTTGCTGCAATATTCTCCCAGTTCATGCTTCTGGAGATGACTCTGATCACCAAACTTTTGAAGAATGGCAAGCTTCTGAAGTTATGTTGTGTAGCTAGAGATTCTGAAGGTCTCAAGCCAGACAATTGAAGTTATCAAGGTTCTGACTGAAGATTCTGAAGACTCTGAAGATTCTGAAGATTCTGAAGATCTCAAGCCAGACTACTGACGTTGTCAAGATTCTGACCAAAGATCCTGAAGTTTTTGAATCCAGCTTTATGTTTCTTCATTTCATGCTTCATCAACTTTCATCAAAAGCCAATGAACTTGAAGATAAGATCAAAATAGGAACATGATCAAATAGTACATAGTACAAATCGAACATCCTTTCCACTATCTGATTTCGTGGGCAAGGACAATACTATACATCACATATGTCACTGATTTTGTGGGCGAAGGACAATACGTGGTATCATTCCTTTCCCATCCAACAGTGGACAGCCGCTCAAATGAGCTTCCCCATTTTCCCTCCAATGGTCTTATGCTTATGCTATATAATTAAGACTTGGAGACTTGAAGAAAACGGTCGGTGACACAATATTTTGACAAGTTTATTTCTTTGTGAAAAGCTATCATTCTTTTGTATACAGTTTTTCTTTAAGTGTTTGTTATTCATTTGTGTAAAATCTACTTGTGTAAAAGCATCTTATAACACACAAAATATTATTCAAACTATTTGTTTGATTCCTTAAGGAGGTTATCCTTGAGAAGACAAAGAAGGTTGTTCTTTATGAGTCCTTAAGGAGACTAGGGTATAGTTGGATCCTTGAGAAGACAAATAATTTTATTCTTTGTGTTTGTTGTAATTTGTTGATTATAGTGGATTAAGTCTTTGCGTATAAGGAAAAATCACCTCGGCGGGTGGACTGAATTAGCTTAGAGTTTCAAGCGAACCAGGATAAAAATACTTGTGTTTTTATCTCTTTGTTATTAACTTGTTAGTGGTGTTCTTGTTTCGGAAAAAACTTTTGCTTGTAAAACCCAATTCAAACCCTCATTTCTTGTGTTTTTCACACCTTTAATATTATCATTATCTATATGCGTGTTTTTATTTGTTATCAATGTAGAAAATAACAAAAAAAAGCCTAAAACATAGGACAATTGAAGATTATGCATACACTCGGATCTAAGTCGCTTGCAAGGAAGCAACTTGAGTTGATATTGTCGCATCCGCGAAAAAACAACCGGCGGGCTGAAACAAAAACAACACAGAGCCGCCACTGCGCGTTATTTATCCCAAGATAGGGAAAGGAAACGCTCAGAGAAACCTGGAAAAAGCATGGTCTCGCGACCAAAGAGAAAGGGTAAGGGAGTCGGTTACGCAAGGGGAAGGTATTAGCACCCCTCACGTCCGTCGTACTCGACGGGACCCACGTTCTAAAAGAAAGAATAGGTTGCTAAAATAAACAGACAAACATCATACACACACGCTAAGACAACACAGGTGGGGTTAAGGGGAAGAGAGCTCGATAGGACGTCGCATCCTATGCCTACGTATCTCGTCTGGAACGAGAATCAGAGTTGCCGTAGTTCGGCTTACGCGCGCCAAACAAGCAAACATGGAGCCTGAATGCCAATCACTGGACTTACATCAGCATCCGAACCAAAACACACAAGAAGGCAAACGTGGAGCCCGACCGCCAATCACTGGACTTACGTCAGCATCCGAACCAAAACACACGATCAGATAACAAGTAAACACACACAAAAAGAAAAAAAAGTGCCCGGAGAGACCTCGCACGGTCTCCTGCCTACATACCTCGTCTGGAACGAGGATCAGGGCGATGTAGTTCCCCTCAAAGGGAAAGAAAACCTAGCCAGAAACCAAGGGAAGACACACTACCAGGGAGCTGTACTCGAGCCTAGTGTTGTCATGCATCATTGCCCTACGTTGAGGTTTCTACCTACTTGCACAACGGCAAGCTAATCCTATCCAGGAAGAAAGCAAGCATACAAGCATACAAGCAAACAGAGCAAACAAATATTCACCAAGCACACACTATAACCAGTCAAGTGGGCTCAAACAATGGGTTTGACTGCCGAAGCAAGTCATCTGTACATGGGTAGTATTCGCTCTTAACCTTGCCATTGCGGGGCTAAGGTGAAGCAGATGAAAGGTGAGTGAAGATTAGACTTCACAGCTCTTATCCCTGACCAGGGAGAGCTTCAGACAAAGGAGCGTGGGTCCAGAATGGAGGGACCCTTCTACGCTCAAGATTCTGACTCGATTGTGCAACAACACAAGATCTTGGGTTTGTGTCCCAATGCATCAACACACAGCCGTGTGAGCAAGGGACGACTCACAGAATAGTGGGGGATAGATTGCATATCCCTTTGATCCACCAATTGCCTCATAGAGGTCTTTACCTGCTTGGCACAAATGTAAACAACCACAAACATCGCCTCTTAAGGAGGACTTCAGACAGTTGCCTGGCCAAGTAACAGGCCAGGTCTTCCAGACTACATGAAGTATAGAGATTCTACCTCAACTGGTTAAAAAAAACCAAGCAGCAGCAAGCAAGTTCTTAAAGAACTGTAAGCGACTAAATGTACCTGAAATCAATCAAGTATCATCAGTACTCAGACAAACCAACAGTAAACAGCAAATGTTAATCAGTTAAACTGCACAGGCAACACAAGTTAATGCACACAAGTGCAAGCTATAAGCCCAAGCTCAAGCATCACAACCTTACAATGGCAGTGATGATTCTTGAAGCCTTGGCGCGCAATGATCCAAAACAGATGCAAGAGAAGCTTCAGGAAGTTGACTGGAGATGTTAGGTTAGCTCGAGGATGCTTCTATTGGAAGAAATTGCAAATTGCCATTGTTGAACCAAAGATGAACAGTCCCGATTCGTGAGGTTATGGTGATGCTTCCTCAAAACAGTTGAAGATCCATGTTCATAGAGCACAAAGCAAAAAGAATCACTCGAATTGATGAAGAATTGAAGGAGTTTGGTTGAATTTGGTTCTTGAAGCTTCTTGATGAATTTGGAGAATTGGAGGGAAAATCAGTTAGAAAACTTTGTGAATTGTGATTGTAATCAACATTCAGTTATGATTAAGCTCTTATACTTCCACTTAATCATATTCTTAATCATCCATTAACCAAAAATGAAAGTGATTAGCTTAATGCAATTTTCTTAAGGCAAGGGCAAAATTGGTATTTCACATAGGGCTCTGTGACAGCTGTATGACAGCTCACACACTCTCCAAATACCAGTTGTGATGTGTTGGCACTTGTCTCATGGCAATTGGCTTTGTAATTTTCATTTTCAACATGTTATGCCAAAATATGCAATTTCAAGTGCAATTCCAAAATGACTTAGTCAAATATTGCACTTTGCAAGCTTATGACAGTTCAAACCATCTCCAATTGGCATATGTGAGGTGTTGCAAAAACTCCCATTCCAAAATTCCCATTATTTCTCAACTTGGACCATTTTGCCCTTGACTTCTTAATTGTGCACTTGAAAAATGACCTTTTGCATTGACCATTTTTGATGAATTCCAATTATGCACCATGAAAGTACATGTCAAATGGAGTTTGCACATAAAAAGATCACTCAATTTGGACACTCCATGTGGAAGTTATGCCCCCCTGATTATAGGTCTTTTTTGAAATTGAATGGACCATAACTTGCCAACCATACATGGGATTTTCATGTTCTTGGACTTTTTGGAAAAGTGAGACCAAGATCTACAACTTTCATGTTGAACAAATTTTCATTTGAAGCTTTTTTGGACACGTAATTTTGTGATGAAAAACTTTCCATTTTTTGAAACTTCCATTACAAGTCACTTTCTATTTTTGGCAATCTTTGTCCTGACTTTATTTTCTTCATTCTTGAGCTTTGACATGTCAAATAACACTTGTTCCAACATGAATGAAGTGTATCCAACTCAATTCCACCTCCAAATCCATAAAATCAAGCACAGTTGACCACAGTTGACTTTTCAACTGATAGATGAATCTGGCAATGCACTGATCAATCTGAACCCCAATCCTCTGATGAAATGGCTCAAGGATGAAACCCTAGCCTCCATAAGCTCAATACAATCACGAAATGATCCCCATATCCATCATAGACCCCATCTCCTTGCTATGCCCCGATTGGCCCAATGCAACTGATTAGGGTTGACCAGTGGTCAAAACCCTAATCTCAAGGGATCTGATCAATCTTCTGAATCTCTAGATGATATAAAGACCATGATGATGATGATGTATCATTGCAAACAAGATGAAGACCAATATCCTTGAGAATCAAAACCCTAACTTGAATCACCACCCTCAGATGATTAATGATCCAATCCACTAAAACCCTAGCTTGCACATAACCTCTTCATCTTCTGCTCAAGACTTGGAAGGATGACTTGCACAATGTAACCACATGATATGCAATATGCAATGCCTAATGACCTAAAAATGATATGCAATATGCTCAGCTAGTCCCAAGAGAGGAGGGCAAATTTTGAGGTGTTACAGCTGCCCCTATTCAATCCACTGTGAACCTGTCGATATGAATAGCCTCGGCTTTCAGATGATCAGGATGAAGAGTGATTGAATACCAAGAACAGACGAACAATTTGCACTCTGATGGGAAAATAATTAACAATGCCTGTCCGAATCGGCGAAGAAACAGTCTCGAAAGAAAAATCCGTCTGGTACGGAGAAAACTCGGCTTGAACCCCGAAACAACAACATCAACCTGGATACCAAAATAAATGGTAGCACAGGGATAACCATGTGTTAGAACACCACACATCCGCTGGGGATTATATTTCTTTTTTGATTTTCTTGAACCCCGAAATTTTTCTGCGCAAATAATCCTCAGATCATCGCATTTGAACCCCGTTCTCCTGTTTGCCAAATAATGAACCCCATTCTCCGATTTGAACCCCAGTCGCCTGACGATTACTCGCAATCGCCAATATGAACCCCGTTCTCCAGAAAATGCCGCAACATCTCCCTTTCTCCATTTGAACCCCGTCTCCAGAAAATGCCTCAACATTTCCTTTTCTCCATTTGAACCCCGTCTCCAGAAAATGCCTCAACATCTTCTTTTCTCCGTGATAATTCCGCTGGCAACGCCGGAAATAACACCAAACCACTCTGAGGGCGACATGTCAGAGGGTATACCTTCACTAAGGAAGGTAACATGTGTATCTCTTCCTCAGAAGACACCTATAACGACCTCTATTGGCCTCAGCCCGAGTCTGAGGTGACACATGAATAGAAGATACTCCTGAGGACCTCAT
This sequence comes from Lathyrus oleraceus, assembly GCF_024323335.1. Classification (NCBI taxonomy): domain Eukaryota; kingdom Viridiplantae; phylum Streptophyta; class Magnoliopsida; order Fabales; family Fabaceae; genus Lathyrus; species Lathyrus oleraceus. The sequence goes on along the minus strand of NC_066581.1, from coordinate 147,378,630 downwards.
CCTGGATACAATCTTCAACTCCAATCTTCATTTGAACCCCAGAAAATGCCTTAGCATATACTCTTCTCTGATTGAACCCCGATCTCCAGAAAATGTCGCAACACTTCCCTTTCTTCATTTGAACCCCATCTCCAGAAAATGCCTCAACATCTCCTTTTCTCCATTTGAACCCCGGAATCGCGCTGATCGCGTAACATCCTTGATTTCATTTCCATCTCCGTCCGACGGAAAAACTCATCCAGTATCGCACTACTGGAAAACATTGCTGATCTGACATCATGATGCTAAACTCCTCAGAGTATGCCTCTTCACCATCTGGCGAAACCAAAACTCCAAGCGGTAACCACGGCTTGAATTGCGATGATCGCACAACATTTCCCATCTCTGCTCGACGGAAAACAATTACTCCAGTATCGCACTACTGGGGAAAACCTTTGATTCAATCACGATGCTGAACTCCTCGGAGTGACATCTGGCTTTGCGGATAACACCACCTCTCAAACAGTAACCACGGTTTGAGACTAGCTTATGCTTGCAATATGATGCATGATTGATTTTTCTGCGTAATGCTCCATGATTACGGAAATGCTACGCGATTTATTATTTTTCTATGCAACATGCTATGCTATTTTTCATGATGAATGTATAAAAAGTATCCCCTTCAAGGGATTCTGCTGAGGAGCACGAGACACTCTGCTGAGGAACTCGTCAATACTCCGATCTCCACCCTGCTGGGGAATACCACTGCTGCTGGGAAAAGGTAACCCTTGCTGGGGAAGAACCTCCTTTGCACCCAATCCGCTCGGGAAACTGCTGGGGATAAGAACCACCAACATTTTGTGGGGATACAACAGTTTTCTGACTTGCTGGGGATGTCAATCCCGACTCTGCTTGGAGAACCCTCACAGATACCTGCCGACTTCACTGGGGAAATGCTCACAGATAGCTCTGCTGGGAAACAGCCACCTCCAGGCCTGGCAACTGGGGAAGCATCGATCTAACACCTGCTGGGGATAACCATCCTGACCCTGCTAGGGAAGCGAATGCCACTCCGCTGGGGATTACCCATGCAATCCATAGATAGAATCAACTCAGCTGGGGATGCAGATATCAGTCCGCTACGGAAACTCATCCAATCCACTGGTAGGATGAACGCTGCTGGAGATATATTTCATTGAAACCCGCTCCACTCGGAGAGTAGCAACCTTCAGACCGGGTGGCTGAGGAAACACCGTTCTAAACCTGCCGGGGATAACCATCCTGACTCGGCTGGGAACCACAGACCTCGGATCTGCAGGGGATTTGGTCCTCTAATTCTGCTTGGGGACCTAGCTGGGAGATGAGAAAAGTAGGTACAGAACACCCATCGACTCATCGAACCATGGTATCCACCTCCCAATCTCGTACCGACTTTCCACTTTTGAGAATTCCCAGACTCGTCTGGACCTTTTCTGTTCCATCATCTTGTATTCCCAATCGCTCCGCGCCCGACGGAAAGCGTACTCCTGGGATTTATACATACTTTTCAACTTTCCGACTTTGAAGAGTCTTCTCGATTAATTCCAAAGGTCGTCGGACGTCTCGACGTCTCCCCTCGTCCCTCTACCCATTCATCAGTCCCTGATCAGACTCTGCGGGGAACTTCTACAGACTTTCCAATCTTCCGATTTTGAAGAGTCTTCTTGATTAAAATCAAGGATCGTCGTACGTCTCGACGTCTTCTCGTCGTTCTTTCGTGCACTCGTCCCTGAGCAAACTCTCTGGGGATCTGTCAAAGCTTCCACTTCACAACCTGCAAGTGAGTGAAAAATACCTAACAGTTCCTGCAAAACAGATCGTCAGATAAAACCGTGCCCCAGGCGTGTCAAGATTTCAACACTTGGGTCACTCAACCTTCCGAATAAGATTTCAAGCTTTCAATCTTATAAACATGCATTGGAAGGAACCTGAATGTGTTAAAATGCAAGATTCTTTATCAAAAATAATTGGATGTTTTTGCAATCAAAGCGGTAATGAAAAACAAAAACAAAATTATTTGACTGAATATGCATTTTATTGATTTGAAAAAGTGTGGCTCATAAATGAGCGATACAACGGAAGCAATTCCTGAAAAGAGGTAATTTGCGCAAAAGGAAAAATCTATCCTAATGGCAATGTGAAACCCGTGATCTCATCGAGTTCCAACTCAGTTACACCCCATATGTCCTCAGACTCTCCGTGCTTTCTGCCTTCTGAACAAGACGTTTCTGATTGATCCCTACCGGGTATCATCCATGCTGCTTTAACCAAAGCAAACGATCATGCTGGACGCAGTTGTTCGTTTCAATCCCTCTTTTGCCTGGACCGCCCTCTCGGGTTTTCAGTCCACCGGGATACCCCTTTTTGCCCAAGTCGCCTTTTCAGGTTTTCGACTTGCCGGGTGTACAGTTTTTTTCTTTTATATCCCTAATTTTTGCCCGAACCTTTCTTTCTGTTTTTTTGGTTCGCCGGGATGCCCATTTTTGCCTGGACTATTTTATTCTTTTCGTCCAGCGGGTCTCTTATACGAAGTATTTTTTAACTGCGTCCGCATTCACAGGGGATGGAAAATCCTCGCCATCCATGGTTGTCAACAACAAGGCTCCACCAGAGAAAACCTTCTTGACCACGAATGGACCTTCATAATTCGGTGTCCATTTGCCCCTTCGATCGTTTTGAGGAGGAAGGATCCTTTTCAGCACCATATCACCTACGTGATATACCCGAGGTCATACCTTCTTGTCGAAAGCACGCTTCATCCGCTGTTGGTATAATTGCCCATGACAGATGGCTGCTAGCCTCTTTTCCTCTATCAGGCTCAACTCTTCATACCGGGTCCTTATCCATTCAGCCTCTTGCAACTTGACATCCATCAGGACTCTCAAAGAAGGAATCTGAACCTCAACAGGTAATACAGCCTCCATTCCATATACCAATGAAAAAGGCGTTGCCCCAGTAGATGTACGCACCGACGTTCGATACCCATGCAATGCAAACGGCAACATCTCATGCCAGTCCTTATAGGTTACCACCATTTTCTGCACAATCTTCTTTATATTCTTGTTGGCTGCCTCAACCGCCCCATTCATCTTCGGACGATAGGGAGAAGAATTGTGATGCTCAATCTTGAATTCCCGGCACAATTCTGCCATCATCTTATTATTCAAATTAGAACCATTATCAGTAATGATTCTCTCGGGAACCCCATATCTGCAAATGATGTCTCTCTTGAGAAACCGGGCAACGACTTGCTTCGTCATGTTCGTATAAGAGGCTGCTTCAACCCACTTGGTGAAGTAGTCGATAGCCACTAATATGAACCTGTGCCCATTCGAAGCTGTAGGCTCAATCTTTCCGATCATATCAATGCCCCACATAGCAAACGGCCATGGAGACGACATTAAGCTCAACGGATTCGGAGGCACGTGCACCTTGTCAGCATAAATCTGGCATTTATGACACTTCCACACGAAATTGAAACATTGGGCCTCCATTGTCATCCAATAATAACCTGCTCTCAGCAGCTTCTTTACCATTGCGTTCCCACTGGCATGGGTACCGAACGATCCCTCATGAACCTCTTTCATCAATTGGCTTGCTTCTCTATCATCAACACATCGGAGCAAGACCCAATCAAAATTCCGCTTATACAAAACCCCATCCTTATTCAAGTAGAACACCATGGCCAACCTCCGCAGAGTCTTTCGGTCCTTCTTCGATGCTCCCTCAGGATACTCTTGCGTCTCAAGATAGCGCTTGATATCGTAATACCACGGCTTCTCATCATCAGACGCTGTATCAACAGCAAACACATAAGCCGGTCTATCCAGACGACCTACTTCCACACTGGGAAATTGATTCCACCACTGCACCTTAATCAAAGCAGCCAGTGTAGCCAAAGCATCTGCCAAAGGATTCTCCTCTCTGGGCACATGATGCATCTTCACCTTGGTGAAAAACGTCAACAACCTCCTCGTATAATCTCGATACGGCACTAAATGAGATTGATGCGTATACCATTTCCCGTTAACCTGATTTATCACCAGAGCTGAATCTCCATATATGACAAGGTTCTTGATTCTCAAATCAATCGCCTCTTCAATCCCCAATATGCACGCTTCATATTCAGCCACGTTGTTGGTGCACTCAAATGTTAGCCGGGCAGCAAAAGGAATATGGGATCCTTTCGGCGTAACCAAAACAGCACCAACACCGCTTCCATTCACGTTAACAGCCCCATCAAACATCAGAATCCATTCGGATTCAGGGTCAGGCCCCTCCTCCGGGATTGGTTCCTCGCAATCTTTTGATTTGAGAAACATGATGTCCTCATCAGGGAATTCAAACTTCATCGGTTGATAATCATCAATGGGTTGCTGAGCGAGGTAATCAGACAATACACTCCCCTTGATAGCCTTCTGAGAGGTATATTGTATATCATATTCTGTCAAAATCATTTGCCACCTCGCAACCCGTCCGGTCAATGCTGGCTTCTCAAAAATGTACTTGATTGGGTCCATCTTGGAAATCAATAAAGTGGTATGAACCAGCATATACTATCTTAGTCGGCGAGCAGCCCAGACCAAAGCACAACAAGTTTTCTCGAGCAGTGAATATCTTGTTTCACAGTCGGTAAACTTTTTGCTAAGGTAGTATATGGCATGCTCTTTTCGACCAGACTCGTCATGCTGCCCCAATACACACCCCATAGACCCCTCGAGGACTGTCAGGTACAGAATTAACGATCTTCCCTCCACAGGAGGCATCAGAATCGGAGGCTCCTACAAATACTCTTTTATTTTTTCAAATGCCGCTTGGCAATCATTATTCCACCTGACCGTTTGATCTTTTCTCAACAATTTGAAATTTGGTTCACACGTGGCTGTTAGATGAGATATGAACCATGAAATGTAGTTCAATCTACCTAAGAAACCACGGACCTCCTTCTCTGTTCTCGGTTCAGGCATTTCCCTTATTGCTTTTACTTTTGCAGGATCAACCTCGATTCCTTTCTCACTTACAATGAACCCCAGCAATTTACCGGACCGCACTCCAAACGTGCACTTGTTCGGATTCAACCTCAGTCTAAACTGTCTCAGCCGGTCAAACAACTTGGCCAGATCTACCAAATGCCCCTCTTCTGTTTGGGACTTTGCTATCATGTCATCAACATAGCATTCAATTTCATGATGAATCATATCATGAAACAAAGTCACCATGGCCCTCTGATAAGTAGCACCGGCGTTCTTGAGACCGAATGGCATCACCTTGTAACAAAAAGTGCCCCATGGTGTAATGAACGTTGTTTTCTCCATATCATCTGGCGACATTTTGATTTGATTATAGCCGGAAAAGCCATCCATGAAGGAAAACACCGAGAATTGAGCCGTATTGTCTACCAACACATCAATGTGAGGTAGTGGAAAATCATCCTTCGGACTAGCTCTATTCAGGTCTCGGTAGTCCACACACATTCTCACTTTCCCATCTTTCTTCGGGACCGGCACAATGTTCGCGACCCACGGCGGATAATTAGTGACAGCAAGGAAACCAGCATCCCACTGCTTCTGCACTTCCTCTTTGATTTTCATCGCCATGTCAGGTCGAGTTCTGCGCAACTTCTGTTTCACTGGAGGACAATCTGCTCTCAACGGTAGCTTGTGCATAACAATATCGGTATCCAACCCTGGCATATCTTGATAAGACCAGGCAAAGATGTCGACATACTCTTTCAACAGCACTACCAATCTGCTCTTAACACTTTCCTCCAAAGCAGCCCCGATTTTCACCTCTTTCTTAACCTCGTCGGTACCCAGATTCACCACCTCAATCTGCTCTTCATGCGGCTGAATCACCTTCTCCTCTTGTTTCAACAACCTGGCTAATTCCCCTGGCAGTTCACAATCTTCTTCGTCTTCTTCCTCAGCAAGATAGATTGGATTGTCGAAGTCATACGAGGGTGTAACAGGATTATTATCAATGAGATTCGGAGAAGAATCGCATCTGCATGAATGTTGATTCATGCATTGCTTTAGAACCGGTGTGACAAATTGAAAAAAAGAAAAATGAAAACATTGCCATTTTTATTTTGTTTTTATTTTTAAACTGCAAAAATAAATGAAAAACAGGGAACACCGCTTTTAATTGAAACACATCCATTTATTCATGATGCGAATTTGCAAATTTAAACATGAGGTGGCCCTTACAATGAACCATTACGTGTCGGGCAACACGCATGGCTTTCATGCATATAAGACTAAAACAGGAAAAATATTACTCTTCCAGCAGAGTGACCCGGATGATCTTTTCAGCCTTCCAGTTTTGGATTCTCATCCCTGGTGCGCACAGCTTTATCCACCGGTCCATGTCACAGTCGCTGTCAGCGTCATCACTCATCATGCAGATGTGATCCGGATCCAGCATTCCGGCACTTGTGAAGGTGACTGACGTACGACGTCCTCTGCCCTGTCCCGAGCCTCGGCCTGGCTGATACCCCACTCCAAAACGGTCCTTCTTTGCTGGGACATTGATCATTCTGCCCCAACCAGGAGCCTATCCACTTTTCACCACCTCAGCGGCCTGTTTGTACGAAGATATGGACGGTTTTTCTTCCTCTTTAGCAAAAAGAGCATTCTCCACCTTAACGGTTTCGAATGCTTGGCTAGGCGTCTCCCATATCTCGCCGTCCATTTCAACGTACTTGAATGAGGACAGGTGGCTGACAAAGATGTCCTCCTCCCCACAAACAGTGACGACTTGGCTTTCCCAGATGTACTTCAACTTTTGGTGCAAAGTCGAAGTTACTGCCCCTGCAGCATGGATCCATGGCCTACCCAACAAGCAACTGTATGCCGGCTGAATATCCATGACATAGAATGTCGACTTGAACACCTCTGGGCCAATCTTCACTGGCAGCTCTACCTCTCCAAACACGGCCCGTTTTGACCCATCAAAAGCCCGCACTATTAAATCCGTCGGAGTGAGAATCAGCCCATCACAATTCAGCTTTGCCAGAGCCTTCTTCGGCAACACATTTAATGAGGAGCCGGTATCAACCAGCACATGCGAAAGCACGGCCCCTTTACACTCCATTGCTATGTGTAATGCCCTGTTGTGATTCCTCCCATCCACCGTTAGATCCATATCCGTGAAACCCAGTCCATGGTGTAGCACCTCAAATTTGCACCTATCATTGTACATACATTCTCACATTAGGTCATAGCATAACATGGTCCACTGCATAGCATTGCATTGTCCCTTTTGCCTCAAGAGCAAGATAATCAAGAGAATTAGGTCAAACTGATCAGGAGATCAGTCAACCAAGCAAGCAAGTGTGTTTATCAAGGAGCCAAGGCCCTAGGGTTGGTCCAACATGTTCACATGACTTGGGGATCCATTTGAAGTGTTTAGGTCAAAGATTGGATGCTCAGAAGTCATCAGGCAATGCACGATCAGTCAGAAACCCTAAAAAGTCAAACTTGGTCAACTGGGTTTGATTTTATGGTTTTGATGGATGGATTTGGTTTGAGAGAGCTTATTCATGTCCAAATAGGCCTCATATATCATGGCAAACAACATCATTGAAGAATTTGAAGCAAAATCAGAAATTTCCAAAAATAGAAACTGGACCTGTAATTTTAACTGCCAAAAATGGAAACTTCTTGATCCCAAACTTACATCATGATACAAGCTTCAAATGAATTTTTGCCCAACATGAAAGTTGAAGATCTTGTTCTCCCATTTCCAAAAAGTCAAAGAACTCTCAATTCCCATGTATGGTTGGCAAGATATGATCAATTCATTTTCAAAAATTCTTGAACTTCAAAAGGCCATATCTCTCAAACCATTTGGCCAAATTTGGTGAGGTTTTTTCCAACAAGACATATTTAATCTCCTCTTTCCAAAAAGGTAACCCTCATGCACCAAAACTTCATGGATCAAAATGGACTTTTTTGACTCACTTGAATTATTTTTAAGTGAAGTGAAATTATGAACTTTTGATTTAACCATTTTTAATCCACTTTGCCATTCAAATATGTTCAGACATGTTAAATTGGTTGTGTTGCAAGCCCAAATTCGTGGCCTTTGCTTATGCACCATCCCATATGGACAAATGTGGCAACTTAGCAATTTGATTCATTAAGCAAAATGGTGATTAGCATACATGGATTAAAACTTAAACAGAGGTATAAGAGCTCATTTTCTGTCAATTCCAACCCTAGCAGCCATCAATTGAAGACAGAAAAAACTCTTTTCTCTCAAAAATCTCATTTCCTCATTTTTGAACTTTGGCTAAAAAACCCAAAAGAACTCGAACTGTCTTGTTGGTTTCCTCATGTGCTCACCATTTTGAGTTGATTGCAAGCTTCATTTTCCTACTGTAAAGCACTCAAACAACTGTTTCATCCAAAGCTCCATCAATGGCAGATCTGGTTTGAAGACATTCCAAAGGTTGTTGAGCTACAAGTCACTAACCATTCATCATTGCAAGCTGGAAAGGGCATCTGTTTTGAGCCAAACCCTCAAACCACCACTGTTTCAGCTCTGTCTTCAAGAACAAGTAAATTTTCGATTCACTTATTTCTCTAAACCATGCCATGCTTTAGGTAGGTTTTGTTTCGCTGATTCTATTGAGCTTTGGATCCATAAAAAATGGTCGAGTGATGAGTGAATAATGATGATTTGAAGTTGCATGTTAAATGTTGTTTTTGCTTATTTCTTTTGTTTTAGTTTAAGTTACTGAAAATAAATGATAGAATGTTGATGATGATGCTTGGCTGGTTCGAATATTGCTCTCAATTTGTGTTTCTGGAAAATTAAATGGTTGAGTCGAATTTGAGATGATGAGTACTGTAGCTGTACAAACCCTATTTTTCCAAAACCCAGAAATCTGGACTGCATCGCGTTTGTGTTTGTTTGCATGAGAAATCTACTATTTCATTGCCATGCCCTGTTACCGAGTGCCACGTCTCCCAGCAATACTCACCGTTTCATTAAACTTTCCCAGATATTACAAATATGCCACGACAGGGTTTATTTGGTTATTCAAATCATTTTATTTCATAATATTATTTCATCTTGTTACATAAACTTCTAAAAATCATAACATCTTCATTTTTAATCCAAAATTCATGGGACTTGTTGCATTGTGTTCATATGGATCCCTAGTTTTTTATCATGATTTTTGCTGATTTTTTTGGATGAGTAGGTTTTAAATGGCATTAGGGTTTTGTTCATGTATCCTTTTCTTGTACATTTTGCCAATTCATTTGTGAAATGGTCATGACTCATCCAATGGACTTGAAACTTTTTGAGCACAAACTAGACACACTCATGTTTATTTTGATGTAAAGTTTGTGAATTTCTCTTATCTGGATTGTGAGTTGTGAATTTTTGAAGTAGGGTGTGACAATTTGTGTCACACCATTGATGTGCAACTTGTTGATTTTTGTATCCATGCTTCTTGACCTCCAAATGAATTGATTTTTTGCATGAACCTACTCTTGTATGTCTAGTTTGTATGTGATTTTTTGTGGAATTGTTTGTCCCCTTTTCCATTTGTTTGAGATTTTCTCCCCTGTTTGACCAAAATGTTGACTTCTTGTGATACATGTTGCCATTCCATTTGTGAAATTCTCATACTTTATTAGATGGACATGAAATTTTACATGAGATAACTAGACATCCTAAGCTTTGCCATGGTTTTAGTCCCATTCATTTATCATATGCCCTCTCTGATTTATGATTTTTTTAAGTTGATGCATGTTTGGTTGACTTCTTTGAGCATGTTCAAAATTGCTTTGACTTTCTGATTTTCATTGACTGCCTTCCACTTGTCCAAATGAGATGAAATTTGACATGCTTACCATGCTATGTGTTAAGATTGATCATGATTTATTTGGTGATTTTTGGAAATGTTTGAGTTGACTTTTGATGCAAGTCTTGCTGTTGACTTCTATGAGCTCTCATTTGCCATGCTTTGACTTCTTTTGCTTATGAAATGATGATGATGCATGATATGAACATGAAACCAATTGGGTTTGCTTCCTAAATGTTTGAATTTGATTTTTATTGGACATTGCTTGCTGTTTTGGCTTTCTCATTCATTTTTGACCCTAGGCTTGTCCTAGTGGTCCTGTGGCTTATGTTTGAGTTCATGTTTTCAGGTTAATCCACAAATGCTTCAAAGAGATCATTACAATTTGATTGAGTTCATCTGATTATCATGAGCTAACCTCTTTGTTTTGTAGGTTGCTTGGCTCATATGCCTTGAGCATTGTGCTTTGCCCCTTTGTTAATTGTATTGACTGTTGATTCTTACCTCCTTTGCTTTAGCTTTTGAATTGTGTACTGATCTGTTTGACTATTTCAGGTACCATTAGTTGCTTAGTTCTTTGAACTTGCTTTGCTTTGCTTTAATAGCAACTTGCTTTGAGGTATAATCCCTTAATCTTCATGTAGTCTGGAAGACCTGGCCTGTTACTTGGCCAGGCAACTGTCTGAAGTCCTCCTTAAGAGGCAATGTTTGTGTATGTTTAAATCTTGTCCCTGTACATATGCAAAGTCCTCCTAAGTGAAGAGGCAATTGGCAGAACCCAAGGGATATGCAACCTATCCCCTGCTATTCTGTGTGTCATCTGCCTTGCTCACACCACTGTGTTGATGCATTGCAGATACAAACCCAAGATCTTGTACAACTGTACAGTTGAGTCAGTATCAAATGTGTAGAAGGGTTCCCACTTTCTGAACCCACACATTCTTGTCAAATGCTCTCCCTGGCCAGGGATAAGAGCAATGAGGCACACCCCTCATCTCCTTTCATCTGCTTCACCTTGGCTCTCAATGCCAAGGTTAAGAGCAACATTAACCCAATTCCAGAGGTTTGTTTGTTGAGGTTGATATGACCCCTCGACTAAAACCTAACCTTGATGTTTGAGCCCCTTGTTGGTGTGTTTATTTTATGCTGTATGTGCTTGTGTGTGCTTGTGTGGTGTGATTGTATCCCCTAGGTTTGCTAGACTCCGCGTAGTCTCGTTTGCATGTCAATTAAGGTAGCACGGTTCCTTCGTATAGGACTTCCTTTCTTGCTTGAGCTTTCTTAAAACACAAACACATTATCCCCTCTTAAGGATACGTTGACTCCTTCTACTACAGGTGAGTAAGTCTCCAAAGGTCGAGCATCAGGTAGATTGTGCAGTGACGTTGTCCACTTAAAAAACACAAACCAACGGGAATAGTTTAGCCGAACTACGGCAACTCTGATTCTCATGTCCAGATGAGATACGTAGGCACGAGATGCGATGTCTTGTCGAGTTTGACTAACAACTAACACTAATTCTCTTCTCTCGCCCTCGTTGCGATTGAGACCTCCCCTTTCTCTTGCCCTAGTTGCAATCGAGACCCTTGCTTCCTGTGCAAGTTAGGTTTGGTGTGGCTTGCTTCCTGTGCAAGTCATGTTTAGGATAGGCTTGCTTCCTGTGCAAGTTAGCTAGAAACCTTAACTTAGGGATGATTTTGCATGACAACATCTAGGCTCGAGTCGTAGTCTCCCTAGTGTTGTGTCTCCCTCTGTTATCTGGTTAGGCTAGTCCTTTTTCCCTGCGTAGGGGAACTACGTCGCCCTGATCCTCATACCAGATGAGGTACGTAGGCAGGAGATGAGCTGATCTCTCCGGGCGCCTTTTTTCTCTTTCCGCCCTTTTTTCTTTTTGTGTGTGTCGTTAGACAGTTGCTAGGCTCGAGTGCCTGACTCCTTAGCAATTTGTTGTCTGTTTGTTTGAGTGTGTGCTTGACAGTTATAGGCTCGAGTCCCCGACTCCCTATTAACTTGTTGTGTTGTTGTGTGCTTGGAAGCTGATGTAAGACCATCGAGTGGCATTCGGGTTCCAGTGTGGGTTTGTTTGGTTCGGATGCTGATGTAAGTCCAGCGATTGGCATTCAGGCTCCACGTTTGCCTTTGCCCGTGTTTGTTTGTGTGCGTGTCAGCCGAGCTACGAATGCTCTGATTCTCCTTCGTCCAAGGAGATACGTATGCATAGGATGCGACATCCTAGCGAGCATGTTTTCCCCCAGTCCGAACTACTTCGACTCTGATGTCTATGCCTGATAGGATAAGTAGGCCCAGGATACGATGTCCTGCCGAGTCAGTTTCAGTCTTGTCTTGTTTTCTTGTGTCTCTTTCAGCCAGTGTGTGTGTGCGTGAGCAGTGTTTTAGCAACCATTTTCCTTTCTATTGTGCGTGGATCCCGTCGAGTACGACGGATGCGTAGGGGTGCTAATACCTTCCCTTCGCATAACCAACTCCCGATCCCATTCTCTTTGGTCGCGAGACCACGTCTTTTCCAGGTTTACTCTGAGCGTTTCCTTTCCCTCTTTTGGGATAAATAACGCACGGTGGCGGCTCTGTTGTTCTTGTTCTCCCGCCGGTTTTTCACGTAATGCGACAGCTGGCGACTCTGCTGGGGAAAGAGAGAAGTTGACCTCTTGCTGGTCCATCTTCCCTGAGCGAGTCTCTCCTAGCGCTCTCTAGGTTAGGGTTTTGGTTGCTGTTTGCTGTTGTATTTATTGCATTCATTTGTATATATGTGCATTTATTGTTTGCATTTATTGTTTGCATTGATGTTTGCATTCATTCATATTCATTTGCTGGTTGTGCTGTGTTTCTCTGTTTGGGGTGGGAGTTACTCGAGGTAAAAGGCCCAATACCCAGGCTATGAGTGAAATCTAGGAAACCTAGGAATAGAGTGATTCATGGGAAGCGGGTGGTGTACGCCACTTAGCGGAACATTGACATCACGAGCAGTTCAGACCCTGGTGGGATATTATCGGTGCATACATCGGGTGTGCATAGGATGATATTCTGCGAAAGGTTATTTATGTTGCGTTTCTCTCGACCTTACCCTGGCCTAGATGACACCCGTGAGTGGGGAGGGATTGATCATTTTAACAGGTACAGTTGGTGACTCTCGGTACTGACGGTGACTATGAATTATGGACATTTATTTTTGGGACGCCGGAGTTCTGTCCGTGGTTTATCAGCGGGTTCCGTTTATTTCAGATCCCCGGGTTGAATTTGAGAGTACCTGTTCAGAGGAGCTGGTTGTCATCCGTTCAATGGATGTTCCTGTGATGATAGTGATGTAATCTCCAGTTTCGTTTATTTCGGAACTCCCCAAGTCGGATTTATGGTGACTTGGTTCCTCAGATTGGTTTCAGATGCCAGTTTGATCAGATTGACCTTGGGTTTCAGATGAATTGCGACTCCGAGTTCAAGCCGAAGCTTCGATCCGGTGTTCTGAGATGCTAGCCTGCCAGTCTTGGCTCCATCATTTGCATCATAGCATGTTTATTTTCCAAAAAATAGTAATGCATGAAAATGAAAAAAAAAGTTAACTCGCATACGCATATCCTTTTCAGGATCATTCATGATAAAATAGCATTCGCATCATATGCATATCATACACATATCATCCTTGCATTACAGACATGTTTGGGAGAGACTTCTCACTTTGGTTCCTGACTGAGACAGGATTGCTGATCATCGTCCGCACCGCTACTCAACCAGATTGAATCAACAGAGGAGTATGGATCAGGTTCAAGCAGAATTGGCCGAAATGAGGGCAAACATGGCCCGGTTCATGACACTGATGCAAGAGATACTGACAGTTGTCATCCCTGGTGGGATCTATCACAATTGGGTCACTGTGGGCTTTCCTATAGTGTTCATAAATCATTGTAATAATCACTTTGTTTAAAAACCCTTCTCCCATGCCAAAAGGAGAAGTGATGACATTGTTGGCAATATTTTGTGCAATGATATTTTCATTCAAATAATTCATGTTAAAACATTTGCTTTTCCATTTGTTTTCCCTTTTCGCTTTTTGCATGAAATTGGTAATCACAAAAAACCCTAAAAAAAAAAAAACAAGAATAAAAGCAATATTTTCATCTGCATAACGATTGTCTTGTTTGATTTTCAAAAAGCTTTTCATATCAAAATCTTTATGCAGGTTATTTCTTAGACCCATTGAACATAGTGATCCGACGTCATCTCCCAATTTTGAATTCCCTGTATTCGAAGCGGACGAAGATGATGTTGAAGGAATTCCTGACGAGATTTCCCGACTTCTTGAGCAAGAAAAGAAGATCACACTCAGCTGCATCTCGAGAATCAGCAGAACAGCCAACTGGGGCATTTATCAAAAAAAAAAGAGAAAAAGAAAAAAAAAGAAAGAGGAGGGTGCAAAATCAAAAAAAAAAAGAGAAGTCAATCAAAATCAAAAGAAATCAAAAGAAATCAAAAGAAAAAACAAAAGAAAATAGCACCCTCAAAGTCCCAAGTTGACTGATGCGGAATTCGATCGAAAAGAAGAGATCAACTGCCATGTGTCATGGACAGTCATATCAGCAGAGAGTGAAGAAAGCACGCGATAAGAAGGTCAAGCCTCATGTGTTCCGAGGGACCTTGTGCTCAAGAAAGTCTTGTCTTTCGTGCCCAATTACAGGGGCAAGTGGACTCCAAGCTATGAATGTCCATATGTGGTCAAGAAAGCCTTTTCAGGCGGTGCTCTGACACTTACAACAATGGATGGAAAAGTTCACTCGTCCTGTGAATTCCGATGCAGTCAAGAAATACTTCGCCTAAAACAAAAAAGCAAACAGCTCGCTAAGTTGAACACCCCAAAGGGCGACTTAGGCAAAAAAAGGAGCGTCTCGGTGGATTGAAAACCCGAAAGGGCGATCCAGGCAAAAGTTAGAGACATTGAAAAAAGAATTTGCATCCCGCTAGATTGAACACCTCACACTGGGGCAATCTAGGCAAAAATTAGGGATTTGGCAAGTAACTGCATCTTGACAAGACTACGCTCTATATCTGTCATCCGTCAGGGATTCTCGATTCGTCGTCGACTGAAGCTTTGAATACATCGAAAATTCAGAATGGTAGAGGAAAGGTCATTATGTTCAATGTAGCCCTCTCCAATATATATCACTGATTTCAAACTTGTACAGATCTATGGAGTCTCGCCCTTTGCAGACTACCATTCCATCACATCAATTTGAGCTTTTATCCAATTGTTTGCACTCTTCTTTGTTTCAACTCAACAAATGTTTTGCATGTTTTAATTGATAAAGTATCATTGTTTTTCAAAATAAACAAATTTTTCAAAAAAATTGTTCTTAAACAAAGTGAACGTTCACAATGATGGAAGGATACTTAGGAGATCCGCAGTGCTCTCCCGAGGGTGACATGATTACCAACAGGTAAGATATTTGTTCGTATCTCGAGCATAACTGTATCTTTCTCCTGTCGAACCTCTTTTGGTTTCTCCTCAGCAAGGTTGCTCAGTGCAGTGTTGGTTGAAGTTGTTTATCTTCATGTTCCCGGCAGTACAACATTCTTTCTCCAAGTCCCTATTAGCCCTATTGTGGGGCATCTCCAGTATAGGTTTGTTCGAGCCCTACCGTGGGGCATTCCCAGCAAGGTTGCTGTTGAAATACTTTTGTGGGGCAGTTCCCCAAGCAGAGTGTTTACTGAAGACGTTAGCGTTCCTCTCTCCAGCAGAGCAGTCTTCTCCTCTCCCCACAGGATGGTGTTGTTCCCTGATATCCCGGTTTCCAGCAGATCGCGCTTGCTCTCTGGTGTTTTTGGCCTTCCCTATGGAAGAAGAGTAGTACCGGGTGGTTGATTCCTGGATCTGTGTATTGAGCATGTCTGTTTGTCAGCATTCATCATACATTTTAGGTAGAATGCATACATGCATAATCATAGCATTTGGATCCTCATGATGCAGCTGTTGCCGTGTATCTGTTGATGTTTGCCTTCTGCTATTTGGTAATACAGATCTCTCCAGTAGATCCTCCTAGCAGAGTTGGGTGTGTCTAATCTCTCCATGTAGAGCCAACCCCTTAAGCAGAAAGTGTCTATCCTTTCCTGCCATTTCCCCACTGAGATACATCCTCGTGGATGACGGTTGTTTCCGCTCCCTCCCAACACACATTGGGATGGGTTTTCCCTATTGAGTTCTTTCCTCATTAGGATGAGTCTTGTTTCAGTCTGCCTTTTGGATCGATCCTAAACTGGCTCCCCGTCGACTGTTTCTTGTGCTTCCCTGGGGCATAAATGAATAGTTGCTCACTAACCGGCACTCATTCATCTTATCCTCAGCGGAATTTGTGGGCCTCTACCTACAAACCGGTAGTTGTAAGTCCTATTGTCGTGGTTTTCTACCTACAAGCTGGTAGTTGTAAAATCCCACTTTCACCCCCTAGCAGAGGTAACCTTTGTGGTTCATTCTTTTTGTTGGCTTCTACCTACAAACCGGTAGTTGTAAGTCCTATCTTCGTGGTTTTCTACCTACAAACCGGTAGTTGTAAAATCCCACTTTCCTTTCCTAGTAGAGTTAACCCTTTGTGCTCATCCTATCGATGACTGGTTACTTTTCCGTGGTTTTCTGCCTACAAACCGGTAGATGTAATCCCCTCTTTGCGGTATTGATATTCTTTCCCCTTTGGATACTTGCTTTGATCAAGCAGTATTGTCCCCATTGGGTCTGCCCTTTCTTTTTGGATACTTGCTCCGAGTTAGCAACTTTATCCTCTTTTGATTGGTCATCTTTGCATACCTAGTCCTGGTACCGATGCCTTTCTTGTCGGTCGATTATTCATTTAACAACCTACAACCCGGTTATGGATAATCTTCCATGCGAGTGTATTATCTACGTTTTGACGGCTATAGATAATATATCTCATGCACTCTTTGGTCAATCTTTCGATTGTTATCTCCAGCAGAGTAAGATTCGTATTCCTTGTGGAATCGAATGTCCATCCTTTAACAAGTTTGCCTTCGCTCTCTTCAGGATGTTTTCGGTCGTTTATCCATTTAACAACCTACAACCCGGTTATGGATAATCTTCCATGCGAGGTTATTATCTACGTTCTGACGGCTATAGATAATATGTCTCATGCGCTCTTGGGTCGAAGTCATCCTCCCCAGTCGAGTAAGATTCGTATTTCTTGTGGAATCAAATGTCCATCCTTTAACAAGACTGCTTTTCTAAGCCCTCTTCAGGATGTTGAGTGTTTTGGAACGCAAACCAATTCACGCTTTGGCACTCAGGCCAATTTTCCGGTATTCAGACCGAAGAAGTTTCCGACGATCAGGTCGATGTACTTATGTTTTTTCCGGTATTCAGACCGAAGAAGTTTCCGACGATCAGGTCGATGTACTTATGTTTTTTCCGGTATTCAGACCGAAGGAGTTTCCGACGATCAGGTCGATGTACTCATGGCACTCAGGCCAATTTTCCGGTATTTAGACCGAAGGAGTTTCCGACGATCAGGTCGATGTACTCATGGCACTCAGGCCAATTTTTCCGGTATTCAGACCGAAGGAGTTTCCGACGATCAGGTCGATGTACTCATGGCACTCAGGCCAATTTTCCGGTATTCAGACCGAAGAAGTTTCCGACGATCAGGTCGATGTACTTATGGCACTCAGGCCAATTTTCCGGTATTCAGACCGAAGTGGCGTTCAGGCCAATTTTCGATTGTCAGATCGAAGAAGTTAATCCTCCTCTCCGTTGGTGTCGATAAACGTCGAGTTTTTCCCGGTCATCCATTGATGATTTGGTTGTGTTCACTCTCCCCAGTAGAGTTTCCTCCTCTCCGTTGGTGTCGATAAACGTCGAGTTTTTCCTAGTCATCCGATGATGTCTAGTTGTACCCCTCTCCATGCAGAGTTACCTCTCCGTTGGTTTCGATAAACGTCGAGTTTTTCCCGATCATCCGTTGATGATTTGGTTGTGTCCTCCTTCCCTAGTGAAGTATTCCTCCTCTCCGTTGGTGTCGATAAACGTCGAGTTTTTCCTATGCGTCCGTTGGCGTATAGTTGATATCTTTCCCCGCAGGGTCGTCCCCAGTTAATTCTCCTTCTCCGTTGGTGTCGATAAACGTTGAGTCTCCCTTTCGTCCTATGACGTCTGGTTGAGTTTTCTCCTTCTCCGTTTGTGTCGATAAACGTTGAGTCTCCCTTTCGTCCTATGACGTCTGGCTGAGTTTTCTCCTCCCCGTTGGTGTCGATAAACGTCGAGTTTTTCCTATTCGTCCTATGACGTCTAGTTGTACCTGTCCCCATGTGGATTTACCTCTCCGTTGGTCTTGGTAAACGTTGAGTTTTTCCCATTACGTCCGCTGACGTATGGTTGTATATCTCTTTCCATTCATCCGATGATGATTGGTTACCTCTCCGTTGGTCTTGGTAAACGTCGAGTTTTTCCTATTCGTCCTATGACGTCTAGTTGTACCTGTCCCCATGTGGATCTACCTCTCCGTTGGTCTTGGTAAACGTCGAGTTTTTCCTATTCGTCCTATGATGTCTAGTTGTACCTGTCCCCATGTGGATTTACCTCTCCGTTGGTCTTGGTAAACGTTGAGTTTTTCCCATTTCGTCCGTTGACGTATGGTTGTATCTCTTCCAGTCATTCATTAATGTCTGGTTACCTCTCCGTTGGTCTTGGTAAACGTTGAGTTTTTCCCATTTCGTCCGTTGACGTATGGTTGTATCTCTTCCGGTCATTCATTAATGTCTGGTTACCTCTCCGTTGGTCTTGGTAAACGCTGAGTTTTTCCTAGTTGTCCGTTGGCATCTAGTTGGGATTTCTTTTCCCATTCATCGTCGTTGCGATGTCTGGATGTGGCCGTACCCTTTGAAAACAAAAAAACAAAAATACCCAGTAATAAAAATCAAACCCCAGTGGACGTTTCCATTGATGGATCCCTGTATTGTGCAAATTCTACGGTTCTTGGTATTCAATCCCTGTTTACCCTAAAAGTCTGACAGCCGCTGCTATCATCCATTCGGGTTCCCAGCTGATTGAATAGGGGCAACTGTAGCACCTCAAATTTGCACCTATCATTGTACATACATTCTCACATTAGGTCATAGCATAACATGGTCCACTGCATAGCATTGCATTGTCCCTTTTGCCTCAAGAGCAAGATAATCAAGAGAATTAGGTCAAACTGATCAGGAGATCAGTCAACCAAGCAAGCAAGTGTGTTTATCAAGGAGCCAAGGCCCTAGGGTTGGTCCAACATGTTCACATGACTTGGGGATCCATTTGAAGTGTTTAGGTCAAAGATTGGATGCTCAGAAGTCATCAGGCAATGCACGATCAGTCAGAAACCCTAAAAAGTCAAACTTGGTCAACTGGGTTTGATTTTATGGTTTTGATGGATGGATTTGGTTTGAGAGAGCTTATTCATGTCCAAATAGGCCTCATATATCATGGCAAACAACATCATTGAAGAATTTGAAGCAAAATCAGAAATTTCCAAAAATAGAAACTGGACCTGTAATTTTAACTGCCAAAAATGGAAACTTCTTGATCCCAAACTTACATCATGATACAAGCTTCAAATGAATTTTTGCCCAACATGAAAGTTGAAGATCTTGTTCTCCCATTTCCAAAAAGTCCAAGAACTCTCAATTCCCATGTATGGTTGGCAAGATATGATCAATTCATTTTCAAAAATTCTTGAACTTCAAAAGGCCATATCTCTCAAACCATTTGGCCAAATTTGGTGAGGTTTTTTCCAACAAGTCATATTTAATCTCCTCTTTCCAAAAAGGTAACCCTCATGCACCAAAACTTCATGGATCAAAATGGACTTTTTTGACTCACTTGAATTATTTTTAAGTGAAGTGAAATTATGAACTTTTGATTTAACCATTTTTAATCCACTTTGCCATTCAAATATGTTCAGACATGTTAAATTGGTTGTGTTGCAAGCCCAAATTCGTGGCCTTTGCTTATGCACCATCCCATATGGACAAATGTGGCAACTTAGCAATTTGATTCATTAAGCAAAATGGTGATTAGCATACATGGATTAAAACTTAAACAGAGGTATAAGAGCTCATTTTCTGTCAATTCCAACCCTAGCAGCCATCAATTGAAGACAGAAAAAACTCTTTTCTCTCAAAAATCTCATTTCCTCATTTTTGAACTTTGGCTAAAAAACCCAAAAGAACTCGAACTGTCTTGTTGGTTTCCTCATGTGCTCACCATTTTGAGTTGATTGCAAGCTTCATTTTCCTACTGTAAAGCACTCAAACAACTGTTTCATCCAAAGCTCCATCAATGGCAAATCTGGTTTGAAGACATTCCAAAGGTTGTTGAGCTACAAGTCACTAACCATTCATCATTGCAAGCTGGAAAGGGCATCTGTTTTGAGCCAAACCCTCAAACCACCACTGTTTCAGCTCTGTCTTCAAGAACAAGTAAATTTTCGATTCACTTATTTCTCTAAACCATGCCATGCTTTAGGTAGGTTTTGTTTCGCTGATTCTATTGAGCTTTGGATCCATAAAAAATGGTCGAGTGATGAGTGAATAATGATGATTTGAAGTTGCATGTTAAATGTTGTTTTTGCTTATTTCTTTTGTTTTAGTTTAAGTTACTGAAAATAAATGATAGAATGTTGATGATGATGCTTGGCTGGTTCGAATATTGCTCTCAATTTGTGTTTCTGGAAAATTAAATGGTTGAGTCGAATTTGAGATGATGAGTACTGTAGCTGTACAAACCCTATTTTTCCAAAACCCAGAAATCTGGACTGCATCGCGTTTGTGTTTGTTTGCATGAGAAATCTACTATTTCATTGCCATGCCCTGTTACCGAGTGCCACGTCTCCCAGCAATACTCACCGTTTCATTAAACTTTCCCAGATATTACAAATATGCCACGGCAGGGTTTATTTGGTTATTCAAATCATTTTATTTCATAATATTATTTCATCTTGTTACATAAACTTCTAAAAATCATAACATCTTCATTTTTAATCCAAAATTCATGGGACTTGTTGCATTGTGTTCATATGGATCCCTAGTTTTTTATCATGATTTTTGCTGATTTTTTTGGATGAGTAGGTTTTAAATGGCATTAGGGTTTTGTTCATGTATCCTTTTCTTGTACATTTTGCCAATTCATTTGTGAAATGGTCATGACTCATCCAATGGACTTGAAACTTTTTGAGCACAAACTAGACACACTCATGTTTATTTTGATGTAAAGTTTGTGAATTTCTCTTATCTGGATTGTGAGTTGTGAATTTTTGAAGTAGGGTGTGACAATTTGTGTCACACCATTGATGTGCAACTTGTTGATTTTTGTATCCATGCTTCTTGACCTCCAAATGAATTGATTTTTTGCATGAACCTACTATTGTATGTCTAGTTTGTATGTGATTTTTTGTGGAATTGTTTGTGCCCTTTTCCATTTGTTTGAGATTTTCTCCCCTGTTTGACCAAAATGTTGACTTCTTGTGATACATGTTGCCATTCCATTTGTGAAATTCTCATACTTTATTAGATGGACATGAAATTTTACATGAGATAACTAGACATCCTAAGATTTGCCATGGTTTTAGTCCCATTCATTTATCATATGCCCTCTCTGATTTATGATTTTTTTAAGTTGATGCATGTTTGGTTGACTTCTTTGAGCATGTTCAAAATTGCTTTGACTTTCTGATTTTCATTGACTGCCTTCCACTTGTCCAAATGAGATGAAATTTGACATGCTTACCATGCTATGTGTTAAGATTGATCATGATTTATTTGGTGATTTTTGGAAATGTTTGAGTTGACTTTTGATGCAAGTCTTGCTGTTGACTTCTATGAGCTCTCATTTGCCATGCTTTGACTTCTTTTGCTTATGAAATGATGATGATGCATGATATGAACATGAAACCAATTGGGTTTGCTTCCTAAATGTTTGAATTTGATTTTTATTGGACATTGCTTGCTGTTTTGGCTTTCTCATTCATTTTTGACCCTAGGCTTGTCCTAGTGGTCCTGTGGCTTATGTTTGAGTTCATGTTTTCAGGTTAATCCACAAATGCTTCAAAGAGATCATTACAATTTGATTGAGTTCATCTGATTATCATGAGCTAACCTCTTTGTTTTGTAGGTTGCTTGGCTCATATGCCTTGAGCATTGTGCTTTGCCCCTTTGTTAATTGTATTGACTGTTGATTCTTACCTCCTTTGCTTTAGCTTTTGAATTGTGTACTGATCTGTTTGACTATTTCAGGTACCATTAGTTGCTTAGTTCTTTGAACTTGCTTTGCTTTGCTTTAATAGCAACTTGCTTTGAGGTATAATCCCTTAATCTTCATGTAGTCTGGAAGACCTGGCCTGTTACTTGGCCAGGCAACTGTCTGAAGTCCTCCTTAAGAGGCAATGTTTGTGTATGTTTAAATCTTGTCCCTGTACATATGCAAAGTCCTCCTAAGTGAAGAGGCAATTGGCAGAACCCAAGGGATATGCAACCTATCCCCTGCTATTCTGTGTGTCATCTGCCTTGCTCACACCACTGTGTTGATGCATTGCAGATACAAACCCAAGATCTTGTACAACTGTACAGTTGAGTCAGTATCAAATGTGTAGAAGGGTTCCCACTTTCTGAACCCACACATTCTTGTCAAATGCTCTCCCTGGCCAGGGATAAGAGCAATGAGGCACACCCCTCATCTCCTTTCATCTGCTTCACCTTGGCTCTCAATGCCAAGGTTAAGAGCAACATTAACCCAATTCCAGAGGTTTGTTTGTTGAGGTTGATATGACCCCTCGACTAAAACCTAACCTTGATGTTTGAGCCCCTTGTTGGTGTGTTTATTTTATGCTGTATGTGCTTGTGTGTGCTTGTGTGGTGTGATTGTATCCCCTAGGTTTGCTAGACTCCGCGTAGTCTCGTTTGCATGTCAATTAAGGTAGCACGGTTCCTTCGTATAGGACTTCCTTTCTTGCTTGAGCTTTCTTAAAACACAAACACATTATCCCCTCTTAAGGATACGTTGACTCCTTCTACTACAGGTGAGTAAGTCTCCAAAGGTCGAGCATCAGGTAGATTGTGCAGTGACGTTGTCCACTTAAAAAACACAAACCAACGGGAATAGTTTAGCCGAACTACGGCAACTCTGATTCTCATGTCCAGATGAGATACGTAGGCACGAGATGCGATGTCTTGTCGAGTTTGACTAACAACTAACACTAATTCTCTTCTCTCGCCCTCGTTGCGATTGAGACCTCCCCTTTCTCTTGCCCTAGTTGCAATCGAGACCCTTGCTTCCTGTGCAAGTTAGGTTTGGTGTGGCTTGCTTCCTGTGCAAGTCATGTTTAGGATAGGCTTGCTTCCTGTGCAAGTTAGCTAGAAACCTTAACTTAGGGATGATTTTGCATGACAACATCTAGGCTCGAGTCGTAGTCTCCCTAGTGTTGTGTCTCCCTCTGTTATCTGGTTAGGCTAGTCCTTTTTCCCTGCGTAGGGGAACTACGTCGCCCTGATCCTCATACCAGATGAGGTACGTAGGCAGGAGATGAGCTGATCTCTCTGGGCGCCTTTTTTCTCTTTCCGCCCTTTTTTCTTTTTGTGTGTGTCGTTAGACAGTTGCTAGGCTCGAGTGCCTGACTCCTTAGCAATTTGTTGTCTGTTTGTTTGAGTGTGTGCT
Organism: Lathyrus oleraceus; assembly: GCF_024323335.1. Taxonomy (NCBI): domain Eukaryota; kingdom Viridiplantae; phylum Streptophyta; class Magnoliopsida; order Fabales; family Fabaceae; genus Lathyrus; species Lathyrus oleraceus. The sequence continues at coordinate 147,355,102 of NC_066581.1, read as the reverse complement.
TGACAGTTATAGGCTCGAGTCCCCGACTCCCTATTAACTTGTTGTGTTGTTGTGTGCTTGGAAGCTGATGTAAGACCATCGAGTGGCATTCGGGTTCCAGTGTGGGTTTGTTTGGTTCGGATGCTGATGTAAGTCCAGCGATTGGCATTCAGGCTCCACGTTTGCCTTTGCCCGTGTTTGTTTGTGTGCGTGTCAGCCGAGCTACGAATGCTCTGATTCTCCTTCGTCCAAGGAGATACGTATGCATAGGATGCGACATCCTAGCGAGCATGTTTTCCCCCAGTCCGAACTACTTCGACTCTGATGTCTATGCCTGATAGGCTAAGTAGGCCCAGGATACGATGTCCTGCCGAGTCAGTTTCAGTCTTGTCTTGTTTTCTTGTGTCTCTTTCAGCCAGTGTGTGTGTGCGTGAGCAGTGTTTTAGCAACCATTTTCCTTTCTATTGTGCGTGGATCCCATCGAGTACGACAGATGCGTAGGGATGCTAATACCTTCCCTTCGCATAACCAACTCCCGATCCCATTCTCTTTGGTCGCGAGACCACGTCTTTTCCAGGTTTACTCTGAGCGTTTCCTTTCCCTCTTTTGGGATAAATAACGCACGGTGGCGGCTCTGTTGTTCTTGTTCTCCCGCCGGTTTTTCGCGTAATGCAACACATAATAATCCGGCATCAATATTTTGACAATCAGCATTTGATTTTATCGTGCAGATCGGAGATATGTGATTGAGCATGATACCCCCAACCATGTGTGTGCTTGTGTGAGTGCATACGGTAAAGCAAATAAAGCTTGAAGATCAATCACTGAATGAAAAATACCATCACATAGCAAAAAGTGCACAATAAGTGCCATAGTCATACATCAAATCAGATACAAATCTCCAGAATCAGGAAAGAAATACAAGCAAGTAGATTCCGTCAACAAGCCTGACGGTAATCCAATACAAATGAAAGCTAGCCTGATGAGGGTCCCACAGATGGCCCTATCTCAGCTTCCATCCTCGCGAACTCTGCGGCGAACCTGAGCTCGGTGTTCTCCTGTTGTAATCTCCCCACCTCTTTCTGGTGAATCTTCATATGCCTGAAGTAATGATCTCTCTCGGCTATACAGTGATCTCTCTCGGCGACAATCTTCGCTTTCTCCGCTTCCTTAACCTTCAGCTTGGCTTCCCACTCAGCAATGAGAACTCTGACTCTGTCGTCTCTCTGATCCTTCACGAGAATCTGCCTCCTCTTCTGATCCTCAATAACCTTTGCAGCTCTGGCTAGCTTCTCCTTAGTGATGTCGTGCTCTCTGGTAGATGACGCTAGGGCTTGGTTAATTTTCCCATAGTAGGTAGTGTCTATCTCAAAGCGCTTTGCTGCCAAGGCATGCCGCTTGTCTTGATCTTCCATCTTCACTTTGATCTCCTGGTTGGCTATCTGAACCCGAGCAACAGTCATCTCCAATTCCGCTTTCTCCGCAAGCAACTGATCTCTGGCTCTCTTCATCTCGAGAAATTCTTCCATACTGACAGAAGAACTTGGACCCTCGATCATAGGACACCCAAGATCACCTCCCGGAAATGGTAGATGTGTAATCTCAATTCTCTTCCGCAACCAATCCTTAAATAATGGAAAATACCGACAGTTGACCTTCCCATAAGGAATCTTGCCCTTCCTCTGAATATCACGCCACTCATCCAACACTTGCCTCAGCTTGGCCTGATTGCCATCAATCGGGAAGTAAAAGGACTCCTGAATCTCTCGACTGAGAGGAGGACCCTCTACAGCAAACCCCATCTGTCTCCTGAGAAGCACCGGGTTGTAATTGATGCAACCCTGAACTCCCACAAGAGGCACATTAGGTAAACTCCCACAGCTATATATAAAATCTCGTCCTGCCAAACCATTATGAGTCCATGCAATATCATCAGCCCGCAAACCCATCAATCTGAAGGACCACTTAACAGTAGGATCAAGATGAGCAAAAGCACCTCTGGAAGGCAAATACCCCATAAACCACCTGAATAGCAACTGAGCACAGCACCGGATCAAACCCCCACGCCGCTTCTCGTTTCTGTTATGAACCGAGTAATAGACATCTCCGATCAGAGTAGGAATAGGGTTCCTCTGTATGAACAGTCTGATAGCATTATGGTCCACAAAATTCTTCTGATTAGGAAATAACATAATCCCATAAATGCTCGCAGCAATCAGAGCGCAAACCGTCTTCCAATTACCCATAGCAGCATGCTCCTTGGCATTAGCCTCCAAGAAACTCAAATGAAATCCAGGTAACTTCCCCTTTTCCTTCAAACCTTCCTTGACCATTTCCGGACTCAAATAAAGAGCACGAGAAATCCCAAGGACGTCAGGCTCCACCCTAGTAACATGGAAAGGAATCTGATCACGGATCTGCATACCCAGAATGCTAGCATAGTCCTCCATCAGAGGTTCCAACAGATAATCTGGAAATACGAAACATCTCAGCCCCGGGTCATAAAATTGGAGAAGTGTATGAATGGCGCTCCTGTCACTGTCAGTGAGTCTGAAAACCATCTTCAGGATACTACCGTATGACTCTCTGAACATCCCCACATGATCGGGAGTAATCAATGCTGTCATCTCCATCAGCACACCAATCTCAGGATCGAAGAAACTGTAGGCAATGTTGTCTTTCAGACCGGTCCTCATATCTGAACAGGAAGTCTCTCAACCAGGATCTCAATCAAAAATGTCCCTGCATATGGATAAACATGTGTTAAATGCAATTAATGCAAGATGTAATGATGCTGATGAATGAATGCAATGCATTGCCATCCTCCAAGCCGTCTGATCATCTGCACTGAAACCTGGTCTCTGAACTGATCATAACCATCTGAGGGAACAAGTAACCACCAATCCATCTCAAGGGTTCCGAAATAAACGGAAGACAGATACATCATCATCATCATCAAACCATCTCTGAACAGATACCCAAAATCATCTGAATCGGCCCGGGGAATCCTGAAATAAACGGATCCCCACTAATAAATAACACGGACAGCACTCCGGCGCCTCGGCAATAAATGATCATAAATCCGACTTATAAATATGACTCTGATCCACGGAACAAAAAAAATCACC